>NC_068287.1:5143854-5783854 GCF_025860055.1 Xyrauchen texanus | reverse complement strand
GATGTCGATAACGTTGACTAATCGTTTCAGCCCTAGTGAATGTTGAGATGCAACTGGCTGTCATAAACATATTGAGCAACACATAATCTACACGTGTGTAATCTAAAAAATGAAGCTAAATTTAACTAGATGCATTATAATGGGAGAAATTGCAACAGAAATATACTACTACAGTGTATTAGTACATACAGTATATAAACAATAATAATATTAACAATAATAATAATCATCATCAAATAATAATCACATTATATTCTATGTCTGTTTTAAAGACTGGATCCGGAGTCTGGATGTGTACTTTCTCTGCGCTCTCACTACACGTGCTTGCTGTTGTGATTAATAGTAGAGGGATTTCAACTGCAAACCCCATCAGCAGTCTTACATATGTAACCCCTTTATAAACTGATTAAACCATAACTCCAATAGCTATTTCAATCCTGCTCTGAAGCCTGCCTACTGTAGTTCTGTTTTCAGGGCAAGACAAATCTTATTCATTACCAAGACTGATGGCAAATGGTTATCCAAAAGTACACAATGTACCATGTCCATTTTCAGTTTCGCTTGTGTTGCTTTTGTCCACTACTTGATTACCATGGTGACAGAATCATTCAAATGGATTTGCCTTCCATGTTGAAAATACAAACTTGTATTGAAATGGCAACTTTTGTACTCCACATAAACAACAGGAGTGGCTTAAAATGCCTCACATCTCCTTTTGTGTTCTACTGAAGAAAGTCGTATAGATTTGAAACAACATGAGGGCAAATTATTTTTGGGTGTAACTATCCCTTTAAGTGATAGGACATACATGGATATTTACTGTCAGAATGTGCAGTGTGGTGGCTGTGAGTGGTCGCACAGCATTGATTAAGCTGTCTGAAATGATTATTAGCTTTAAATGGCTCAGCACAGGATTTTTGGCAGCCATTAGCATTTTATCTGTTGCAGCAGTGGCTGGAGGAGCAGAGCCAGAGAAATAAACAGTGAATGTAAGATAAGGAACAGAACAGGTCAACAAAGCACACGCACAGCACATTTGTTATGGAGAACGGCATGAAGCAATCTGGGCTACAACATGACACCATTTCCTCAGGAGAGGAGAAACTGTGTGGGTTGTTCTGTGTAGGTCCACTGGAAAGGTTTGCTTTAAAAAGGACATCCAGTCACTGCTTATAATTATTTTGGCAAAGCCATCATACTGTTATTATACAAACCTGTTTTAGTTTTTCCTTATCTATCTATCCATCCATCCATCCATGAACTGCCTAGCAACCACACAGAACAATCTATAGAAAGTCAAACATTGTTGTAAGAGCTAAATGTTATCAGGAAACTGTTTGAATTTAAACTTCAGTGTTAGTGATTTAAAGATGGAACAAGAGACAGAGAAAGAGATACAGACAGATAGACAGGCAGGCAGAGAGAGAGAGAGAGAGAGAGAGAGAGAGACTTGCTATTGCGAGAACATACAAATTGTGCTGCAGCACAATTAGACATACATACTATCCCCTTGAAGAAGATCTAGACCCTTGGTGCTGGGGAGGAGGAGGGTTTCAGAGAGAAAACTCTTGTAGTGTGCTACAATGAAACAGGTTTACCTGCAAACAACTGAGCCAATTTGAATGTTAGACAAAGAGAGCATCTTAATTGCATTACATTGTCAAAGGGCCTATAAGATTGTGCCATGTATAGTTTCATGACTGAATTGAGGATTATTTCATAATGACGATGGCTGTCAAGCACCAGAAAGCAACATGAGATTAAATAATGAATGATTTTTCCTTATTGGTTAGGAACAATTCATTCTTCATTTCTGTATCCGATCGACAGTTCCTAATTACCTGACACACTTTCCCTTTCATCTACTTTGTGTGTGTGTTTCCAGATTTGTGCAACCTGACTGTTCACACGAGGGGGTCAAAAGTGTTTGATGAGTAGCCAAAAAACACACTCTTTCCGGAAAATCCATATTCTCTCTCTCTCTTGCATTCAGATCTCCACAGATGGTGTTGATGTACAGGAAGTGTTTACATCCTGTCTCATTCAACACATTCTTTTCTATTAATGAGCACTGGCAGGACTATCATTCACAAATGTTACCAGCAGTCTGTTAAATAAGCAGATACTGCCATTGAGCATTCGTTCAGCTGCTCAAAATGAAATATACAGTGGGTACGGAAAGTATTCAGACCCCCTTAAATTTTTCACTCTTTGTTATATTGCAGCCATTTGCTAAAATCATTTAAGTTCATTTTTTTTTCCTCATTATTGCACACACAGCACCCCATATTGACAGAAAAACACAGAATTGTTGACATTTTTGCACATTTATTAAAAAAGAAAAACTGAAATATCACATGGTCCTAAGTATTCAGACCCTTTGTTCAGTATTTAGTAGAAGCACCCTTTTCACATCTGGATTTGGGTATCCTCTGCCATTCCTCCTTGCAGATCCTCTCCAGTTCTGTCAGGTTGGATGGTAAACGTTGGTGGACAGCCATTTTCAGGTCTCTCCAGAGATGCTCAATTGGGTTTAAGTCAGGGCTCTGGCTGGGCCATTCAAGAACAGTCACGGAGTTGTTGTGAAGCCAATCCTTCGTTATTTTAGCGGTGTGCTTAGGGTCATTGTCTTGTTGGAAGGTGAACCTTCGGCCCAGTCTGAGGTCCAGAGCACTCTGGAGAAGGTTTTCGTCCAGGATATCCCTGTACTTGGCCGCATTCATCTTTCCCTCGATTGCAACCAGTCGTCCTGTCCCTGCAGCTGAAAAACACCCCCACAGCATGATGCTGCCACCACCATGCTTCACTGTTGAGACTGTATTGGACAGGTGATGAGCAGTGCCTGGTTTTCTCCTCACATACCGCTTAGAATTAAGGCCAAAAAGTTCTATCTTGATCTCATCAGACCAGAGAATCTTATTTATCACCATCTTGGAGTCCTTCAGGTGTTTTTTAGCAAACTCCATGCGGGCTTTCATGTGTCTTGCACTGAGGAGAGGCTTCCGTCAGGCCACTCTGCCATAAAGCCCCGACTGGTGGATGGCTGCAGTGATGGATGACTTACTACAACTTTCTCCCATCTCCCGACTGCATCTCTGGAGCTCAGCCACAGTGATCTTTGGGTTCTTCTTTACCTCTCTCACCAAGGCTCTTCTCCCCCGATAGCTCAGTTTGGCTGGACGGCCAGCTCTAGGAAGGGTTCTGGTCGTCCCAAACGTCTTCCATTTAAGGATTATGGAGGCCACTGTGCTCTTATGAACCTTAAGGGCAGCAGAATGTTTTTTGTAACCTTGTCCAGATCTGTGCCTTGCCACAATTCTGTCTCTGAGCTCTTCAGGCAGTTCCTTTGACCTCATGATTCTCATTTGCTCTGACATGCACTGTGAGCTGTAAGGTCTTATATAGACAGGTGTGTGGCTTTCCTAATCAAGTCCAATCAGTATAATCAAACACAGCTGGACTCAATTGAAGGTGTAGAACCATCTCAAGGATGATCAGAAGAAATGGACAGCACCTGAGTTAAATATATGAGTGTCACAGCAAAGGGTCTGAATACTTAGGACCATTTGATATTTCAGTTTTTCTTTTTTAATAAATGTGCAAAAATGTCAACAAGTCTGTGTTTTTTCTGTCAGTATGGGGTGCTGTGTGTACAATAATGAGGAAAAAAAATTAACTTAAATGATTTCAGCAAATGGCTGCAATATAACAAAGAGTGAAAAATTTAAGGGGGTCTGAATACTTTCCGTACCCACTGTAATATCAGAATATAAATAGTTGAATTCATTTTCATAATGAACTATTTGTTGTTTTTCCACTCAAGTGAAAACAGATGTTTGGAGTTATAATAAGAGGCAACACTGGATTCTTACATATACTGAAGAAAATGTGAGTTGTGCTTGCCTGTGCAGAACTCACCAGTGCAATGCTACGGTGATGTAGGTTGCTAAGGTTTTCTGAGTGGTTTCCAATTAATTAATTCCAAATATTCAGGTGATATTTGACCGCTTTGAGATTATAAGAATCGACTAATAACATCTAATTAATAGATAGTTAATCTGCCTATAGTGTCTGTTCTACCGACAGTCTAATATAAATAGTTTTTAAATATTTTTAAAAAAATATTAAATATTTTATATTATACAAATATATAATAAATAAGTAGATATTTAGATAGTAGATATTAATTATATTACATCAATTATAAAAAATTAACGCAATTAATCATGTTCCCTCCAGGGGGCAGTAAGCAAAACTCCACATTTTTTTTCTTCTTTTTATTATTGCTTAATAAACAACAGTAACATAATAGACAAAACAAAAAAGTTATAACCCGACAGAAACAGGGGATATATTACAATAATTTACATACAACTATACATATTTTTACAGAAATAATTATATATATCTCGCCCCACGAACTGCTGCAGCTGGATTATAACATGATGGCTCGCAACTTATTGAATCATAAAATATGTCACTGTGCAATTATAAAGATGTTTTACAGCCTTCTTGTTTGTTAAAGCAGTCGTAGACTCATATAACATTTTTAGGTCTATACAGAATCATTTGAAGCATGGTTTTACTTTTGCTTTATGTAAATGTCATTTCCCAATCAGAGTTAATAGTTTTATGGTATGGTCAACTATGGGAGAACCAGTTTTACAGTCCAAGAACAAAATCATGTATTTTTCTATTACAAATATTTTATAAAGCTCAATTAAAAAAAAAAGAACATAGTGGAACAAACCGCATTGACCAAGAGCAGACAGCACAAGATGAGAACACATTCTTGTGTTCAAACAAAGCAAAGAACAAATCTGAAAGCTGGGATCTCAAGACATGCTTTTCTACGTGTCAAACTTTGTTTAACTTGACACAGCGACCAAAAACAGCACGTTTATGAAGCGATGCGACCGAGATGTTCCAAAAGCATTTGACTAATGCAGAGGTACATTGACGTGTCCTTGAACAAGCCCTTATAATTAATCTCAGACTGATTGACGAATTCACTTGCAAAATGGATTGCTGTGAACTTATGTTCAATAATATGCCACTTTTTGCATTGTAGTTTTTAATACTTTACTTTAAATACTGTAATCCATTTTAATTATATATATTATCATTAATTATATAAATGATAATACATATAATTAATGGCCTTTTTTTTAAGTTAATCATGATTAAACACAGATTTTGAAAATGCAGAAATTGACACCATTTATACATATTTTCCTGTCACAAATGATTTTATTTTCATCTTAGGAAAGAAAAACAACAATATGTAGCAATAAAATGGTTTATTAATATTTTCCTAACAAAACCTTCCACAATATAAAGATTCATGAGTTCAAATCCAGGGTGTGCTGAGTGATTCCAGTCAGGCTTCCTAAGCAACCAATTGGCCCGGTTGCTAGGGAGGGTAGAGTCACATGGGGTAACCTCCTCGTGGTCTCTATAATGTGGTTCTCGCTCTCCGTGGGGCACGTGATGAGTTGTGCATGGATGCTGCTGAGAATAGCGTGGGCCTCCACACGCACTACATATCCGCGGTAACACACTCAAAAAGCCATGTGCCCCACAGAGAGCGAGAATTGAACTAAAATGTCACCAGTTCATGTAACATTAAAAGTTTCCCAAAGTCTAAGTTTGACTATGCCCCAACATAGGTTGAGTATTCATTCATATTTTCATTCATTTCATATTTCTATATTCATAAATTTACATTTAAAATATTAATCTCATAACATTATTGATGCATTTGCAACAGCTGTGTAAATACATTTATGTGGAGTGGAAGGGGGCGGGGCCAGTCGGAATATCGCACGCCCGGTCCCCAATCGGCCTGATGAGGCGCACGAGGGATAAAGGCGGCCGTGACGATGGTTCGAGAGAGAGAGAATTACAGGCATGTCCGTCATGTGTGTTTATGTTTGTGCTTTTGGTTTAAGTTTACATTAAAATATAATTTATGTTGACAAGCCGGTTCTCGCCTCCTCCTTGCCCATCCTTTAACTGTTTTACATTGGTGCCGAAACCCGGGACAATTACTCTCCAAGCATGGAGCAAAGTCGTCCCATAGAGTCCTCCCAGCTGGCGGAAGTCCTCCAGTCCCTCGCGACGTTACATCAAAGCCACCAGCAATCCCTGCTTGAGCTCCACCAGGACCAAGATCGACGGTTTTTCGAGATCATGCGGGCTCAGGCAGAGGACCGGCTCGCCATCCGGAGCCTCCTCAGCCAGGAGACTGCGTCGGCTACAGCCGCGACCCCGGACACCTGCGCTACGCTACCCCCGCCCACGTTACAGAAGATGGGGGCAGCAGATGATCCTGAGGCCTTCCTCGACTTGTTCGAGCGGACGGCAGAAATCTGGGGCTGGCCACCCGAACAGTGGGCAGCCCGCCTAATTCCTCTCCTGTCCGGGGAAGCTCAACTCGCGGCACAACAACTGCCGGCGACAAACCTCCTGGCTTACTCTGACCTGAAGAGGGCCATTCTGCAACGGGTCGGTCGGAGCCCGGAAGAGAATCGCCAGCTCTTCCGGGGCATGAAGCTAGAGAAGTCCGATCGCCCGTTCGCGTTTGCTCAATGGCTCCGGGACGCCTGACGCAGGTCAGCTCACAAGAAGGCCGTACCACGGAAAATACACACAGGGGGACAAGTCCACACGGGGGCCGACCTGTAGAGCACCTATTCCAGTACAGAGTAATTTGAGTACTCGTAGTGGGTCTGGTCGGGGAATTCCTCCGCTGAATTTGCGGACCTGAGGGCTAGGAAGGAGTCGTCCAGGGAGCCGATTTAGTGGGATCTCCTGGGATAAGAGTGCACGGTATTACCTCAGTGGAGGGAAAGGGCACTAGGTGCAAGGGGCACACCCGGTCAGTTGTTACCGCGTTACTGAGTTCTACCGGCTCGGACCTGAGAAAACACAGGATGAAACCGACTCAACCCTGAGATTGTAAAATCTCGTAAAGGTATTGGGTGTTGCCCAACCCGCAGCTCTGCATATGTCTGCTAAGGAGGTGCCTTTGGCCAGTTTCCACGAAGATGCCACACTTCTCGTCGAGTGTGCTCGAACCCGCAAGGGGGCGGGCACGGCCTGGGTGTGATAGGCCAATGCTATTGCATCAACCACCCAGTGGGAAAGCCTCTGTTTGGAGACAGCGTTCCCTTTCCGCTGTCCACCAAAGCATACAAAGAGCTGCTCAGAACGTCTAAAGCTCTGCGTGCGGTCCAGACCGGGGTGCTGTGAGAACGGCATTTGTGGGGCCAGGTGACCCAGAGAAAGAGGAAATTGCTCCTTTATTGAGACTGTGGTTACCGCAGACCGAAGGGGGTGCGGCAAAGAAAACAAACTGAACTGAGGATTCTCCTCCCAGCCCTCCACGGGGGGACGGAGTGGTCTGCTTTCCAGCTCCGGAGCAAACGTCTCGATCTCTGGGTCATCCATCTCAGGAACGTTTGGGATCCTTCCGGGTCCTGGAGGGTGTTCATGAGACGGAGCATGGCGATGTGAGAGATGGCCTCCGTCTGCTTCTTCACCACTGAGAACTGCTGGACAAAGTCCTCGACGGTGTCACCGAAGAGACCGAACTGGGAGACAGGGGCGTTGAGGAAGCGTGCTTTGTCCACGTCCTGCATCTCGACCAGGTTCAGCCACTGATGTCATTCCTGAAACATGAGGGTGGCCATCGCCTGCCCGATTGTCCACGCTGTGACCTTCGTGGCCCTAAGGGTGAGGTCAGTCGCTGTGCGCAGTTCCTGCAACACGTCGGGGTCAGGACTACCCAAGTGCAGATCTTTAAGTCCCTTGGCCTGGTGGACTTGCAGGACGGCAGCCCGGTCAAGCATTTCAACTATCTGGGCGTCAGCCTCTGACTGGGTGTGCTGACCCGAGGGTGGCAGCCCAATCGAGTCTTCCAGGTCAGACGCCGGAACACTCTCTGATGCAGCGGCAAGCTCATCATCCAACTCAGGGGGCTAAAGAGGAAAGGCAGACTGGCTGTGATGTGAGCCGCTGTCACCCCGAGCCCGGGAGGAAGTCAACGAGCGTGTCGGGGGGCGGGTGGTTTGTGGAGATGTACCCGGCAAAACCGAGCCGGCTGCCATCCCCAAATCGCCTCCATCGCCAGGTCGTCCTCAATCCCGTGGGAAGACGGAGCGACGTGAGGATGGCTGGAGTGGCGTTCCTTTTTAGGAAGGAAAGCCGCGACCGCAACGTTGCCATGGTAAGGTTCTCGCAGTGAGAACACGAACCATCCACAAACGGTGCCTCAGTGTGATCACGTCCCAGACACACGAGGCAGCGCCTGTGACCGTCAGGAGTGGAGAGAACTCAACCGCATCCAGGAACTACACAGGGGCAGAAGGGCATCTTGAAAGGACGTTCAACGTCGCTGTGTATTGCTATTTTAGAGAATAAAACTCTTTTACAAAAATTCTCTTTTAGACAGTGCTGTCGAAGCGCCCAGGGGCAAAGCTGCAGAGAAAGAGAAAGCCGCTGATATGCCCCATAGATCCAACAGCATATGCTCTTAGAGATGAGGTGAACGGTTTTGTGAATTGCAGCTCGCTGCTCACACAACCATTCGGCTCCAAAGAAAATTTCTGAATGAACAGACCATTTCCCTCCCTTTATACTCATATGTCAGGGGGCGGGACATGCAAATTATGTCTGCTAATTTCTCATTGGCCTTTTCTCAAGTTCAGAGATGCGCGAGGCTCTCAAGAGAGGCCCCTAGTGTCGCTCCTTCGACACAAAGTCGAAGTGAGCGACAGACTTGGAATGACTCTTCTTGGATCTTTTATAAGGGTGATTCTTCAGTCAGAATATGTTTTCTGTTCTTTCTGGGGGTTTTTTAAAGAAAAAAATATTTTGAAGATGTTATATTTTTCAAGATTTCAATTAGTTAAACATGTGCCCATATCAAGAATCTTCTTTTCTTTTCCTATTTCCAACATACAGATTTCTAAATCATCACGTCGTTGTGGTAACTGCCCAGTCCCTCTGGAAAAATGAGCTCCACCCCTCACACATCCCGTTCCTCCATTGACATCCTGGATGAGCTGCAGCTCATCACCGCACATAATTTGGAGAAGGTGGACATCAACAAATACTATGAGGTGATCAGGGAGCTTGGCAAGGGCACCTACGGCAAAGTGGACCTGGTCATCCACAAGATCAGAGGTAGGTGATATGTGGTACTCCACAAAGAACACTCATAACTTGGTTTATTAGATATAATTGAAGACATTGAAGTACAAAATACAAGATATACCTCGTACAATTACATTTCACTCACATACTAACTAATATCTTCACGTGCTGTTTAGCGCATATACCTGTACAACTCTGAAATCAGCATTACATGAGAATCTTAGGCATGACTTCTAAGGATGGAAATTGCCACAGACCTCCAGATTCGACAATTACAATGATATTTAGTTGGCAATTCAGTATGTATTGAGATTTTTTAAATACTGAGAGTCTGTAAGTTTTGCAATTTGATGTTATGATGATATATTTATATATACGTTTTTCTTAGAAACCTCTTAAGCGCATCCTAGTGTTATGAATGGGAAGTCAGGAGAAGGCAGACGGGAGGTGCGGATCCAAACGCGGATTTATTCACAAACAAATAATAATAATACAAACACAGGAACAAATGAAAGGTCCACGATGGGAAAAGAACTAAACTCAAACACAAAATACACACAGCTGAACACAGGTTGACAAAACATCCACGAAGGGCAGGGTTACCACGAACCAACACGAGTGACAAAGAGTAAACATCGGCACGGACAAACAGCGGGATTTAAATAAACAGACACAATAATGACAAAATAACAAACAAGTGCGGACAATAACACAGAGGCGGCAGTGAAGAGGATCAGGAATGAAGGGAAGTGTAGTTTATACAAGGACAGTGAAACACGGGGCGGACAACAAGGAAAACATGACATGGAGCGTGATCAGTGATGAGTGAAACAGAAAACACGGGGCAGACAACAAGGGATCGTAACACCTAGATTCCGAATGATACACTTTAATGTAACCGGAGTCACAGCGCAATCCTAGCTCCGCACTTATTTTTAAAATAATAGAAATATAACAAGAAATATAACGAGTCTCCATTGCTGGGTGGTAACGGATTACATATAATATGTATTATGTAATCAGAATAAAAAGTACTTGTAATTGGATTAAATTACATTTGGAAAAACTTGTAATTGGAATACAGTTACTTTTTTTATAGATTACATGATTACATATTAACAATGCAACATCAGTAAATTGTTAATAATTTTGTGATCATTTTCATATCAATATCCTAATTTTCTTACCTCAAAGTGCAATAGTCTCACAGATGAAAATTTTGAGCATTTGCTCCTTTTACACTACAAGTTACAACAGTAAGATATGCACCTCAGTTGAGGAATAGGTGATGGAATATTATGTAGTAAGGGTTAAAATATGTGTGTCAGATATGCGAGTGTCCTCCCCCACACACAATATAACATGCTGTGTAGTGAATTTCACATGAAAAAAATCTTTAGATATACTTTTTTGCAACTCCTGGTAATGGTGTGTTTTGGTTTTCTTTTCTTTAACCAGGGCTGAATGGTGACTGTGAAACACAGTAGACTTGAATTAAATGCATTTATGGTGAAATTGCTACATTTTCATGTCAATCCATGTTCATTTTGACCACGAATAATGAGCTATCACTTTAATTTAGCATGTGCAGCACAGCAAAAATAGACGTGTGGAAATGATCGCTGCACTGCTACTTCTGCACTTCTCATACAATGCATTGTCGTGCTGTATCCGTGTGTGGTCTGAATGCTCGAACCTGTTAACATGGGCACTGAAAAAAATACATACTGCATACTGTACATACTGCATAAACTTTATGTCATTTCTGTTAGATTTAATGCTTATTTCATTCATGTAATATTTAATGCACTTTTTTGTGCATTAGGTTCTTTTTATTAGTAATAAAGAACGGAATAAATGTTCTTCCTATTTGTATTTTTATGATAAAAGATTATCCTACTCAAATGCATGTGATTTAAAATATAGAATTGGGTTAAAAGTAATCCAATATAATCGATTAGACCAGGGGTTCCCAACCCTGTTCCTGGAGTTTTTAGGACACCCTGTCAAATTAAAAGTAGTGGAAACTTCGAAAATCATGTCCCGAGCTTCATGTATTCTGTTGTGCTTCCTCAGTGAGCGGTTCTCATTCTGTGGCTGTGCTGCTTGTGAGGTTTGTTTAGGCACGCTGCCACCTATTCATGCAGCTCGTAAAAACAGATGAACTTAAAGCTTGAAAAAGTCAGGGATTTCACTTGCTGACATGGCCTCCTAATGAACATTGGAAGATCTCTTTGCCCACTTGTGGCACATATGGTAGGAAAATCCACACTTTTATTACAGAATTTATGTACACGTGATTAAAACACGTGAGAAAATAAAAAAACACCATCCACAAAAACAGCAAAAGGAGGGAAAGTAAACTAAATTTCATACTAAAACAACTAGATAAATAAATAAATAGGGGGGTACGTAGACATATATATATAGATCAGGTGTACAAGTTACAGCAAATGAGAGATCACACACTGGACATCTCCATTTTTAAAGGGACTGAATAATGCTCAACATACTGTGTATTGTATACTGCAATTATTTCAGATGGCTATTAACCATCTGGGTTTGTGCCTCAACACATATTTGTTCCCATGTATCATCACCTATATCTAAATCCAAGTCTTGTTTCCATAATGTGAATCTAGATCTAGCTGATTCTTTTGAACCTGAAATTAACGTGTCATACAGAATGGAAATGTAACCTCTGCCCTGACATTGTCTAGACATATATTTTTCCAGTTTAGTTGGTTCTAGTTCCGTGAGGTTCTGTCCTTGAGTAGAATGTAAGAGACTCCTGAGTTGGAGGTATTTAAAAAAAAAAAAAAAATGGAATTTCAAATTTTGCTGTTATATCCACAAATGACATTAAAATGTCCTCACTGTATAAATCCTTAATTTTCTGTAATCCTTTCCTAGCCAAAGCTGAAAGCCTGTTTCTCTACGCCCCAGAATGGAATTTTGATTCCCCCATATTGGGCTAAATATTGATAAAGAATCTTTTCCCCCTAGATATTTACGTACCTCCTCCCATACATTTATCCTATTTAGTAAAATATGATTGTGTGATAATGAACCGATAAATTTTCTCACATACATTTTGGCAGAATATATGTATAGATTGAAAGGAAGCTCAGAGTCTAATAGAGAATTTCTGATAGAGAATCTCTATCCATTTTGGAAGAGAATCAGTAGAAAAATTATATGTTATTGCTCTTAATTGAGATACCCAATAATAACACTAAATATATGAGAGTTTTCTTCATTATTAATGCCCGCGGAGGTGCTTTCTTGTCTGACCATGAACTGGCAATTCTGTGGGCACTTTCGATGATCAGTGGAGAGTGCAGCGGTTCCATCCCCAATGCCTCAGGTTGCCAGCTTTCAAAAAACCACACCCGTCTCTACCTTCAGCTTTCTCCAGTACAGTAACCCACCAGAATTAGATTGGATGGTCAAGTACGATTTTCCAGATCTTCTGCTTTCCAGGTCATTGTCTATTCTGTCTTCGAAGGATTTGGATGTAGTTTGGAGTTTTGTAATCATGTCCTCCGACTGAGAAATTCTTCATCAGAATCATCAGAACAGTCACCGATTTGGTTCTTGACATCTGTTAGCATAGCAATTACGGATTCAAATTTAGTGCAAGAAATCTGCCTTAAGCAAAAAATCACGTGAAAGATATCTTCCATGATTGTAACTTTATTCAGTGGTGTCTTCTCGGCACCTGTACACTCTGCCTCTAAACTCTGGCAGTTAGCCTTTAGCTCTGCCTCCTCCCGAGCCTCAGGTAACTCCTTGTCTATTTCAGATTTATCCACATTCTTCACTTTACTTTTCGCCATTTTTGGTATCATTCTTTTCTGAATTATTCTCTGTAAGCAATGCAAGAGCTTTAAACTGTAAAATCAATTATTTATTGTAATAAATCGTAGTGAGACCACTCTCCCACTCAGTGCCGCTCCATAACCGGAAGTCCCCCACCCCTGGCTATTACAATTCATGTTCTTAGAAAACCGTACACAATTCATGAAGGCATACCTAAACACAGACCATCTGCCCCAGATACAATAATTTACCTCTTTCAGGACATCCATTAGATCTGATGTAAATGGCATGTTCACACTTTTCTTTAGAAGAGTATTGATGCTTTGCATCATGAGAAAAGCCTCCGTTTGACTTGTGTATCCCTCAGATTTCAAAGAGATGCAAAACACACCATCTGTCTGCATCCAAAGCCCCATCAGTCTACACCTCATTTATTATTCACACCAAGTACCAGCCATACTCAGAGGATTGACGCTGCAGTGCACTTCGGTGGCAGTTCCAGTAATCCATAATCCTGCTTGCTTCAGCAGAACTCATTTCATATGCCATCATGACATGAACATAAACAGGATATTGGTTCTGCTCACTGTCAGATATGTTATAGGATGCCTTTCAAAGCAATAATGTCTTTACCAGCAAAAAATAATAAAAAATGGATAGTGTTGTCAGCCTTGTCTGCCATCTCTGCCTAGTCTTGTTTTTCAATTTAGTGGCAGGATCCTGACTATTTTTATATTGTGTTGTTTTTCTTCTGCTGTGTTCCCTGCCCTGCTTGTTTCTGTCCTTTTCGTTCCCCTGAAAGCACACGCACATCACCCAGACATCTATTTGATGTGTGTTTGTTTACATCTGGAAGACATATTTTTTAGGTTGTTTGCTCATCTGCAATGTGTCTTTAAGACATTCAGTTTATGATTTAGAATGTTTATAAATAGGATTTTTTAGAGATGTTTGGCAGATGATTATTAGATTGTGATGCTTTCCAGATGAAAAGATCTAAAAACAGATATCTGAGAGATGTATGTGTGCTATCTTGGTCCCTGGCTCCACCCCCTCATTTCCCTCATTATCTGTTTATTTGCCTCACCTGCCCTTCTCCTTCCCCTCCTGATTTCACCCTCTTTACATTCCCCTTGTGTTTGTTATTTTTTGTTAGATCCTTCCTTGTGGTTTCTCATCTGTCTGGCTTTTCTTTCAATTTTGTATTTTGCTTTATGCCTGTTTTTGTTTTTGAGTTTTTCTTAAAGCCAACTTTTGTGTTCGTAACCATCTACATTTGGATTATTCTGTTCCAAAACCTGACAAGGGTAGTAAAGGTAAACATTACTTTCTAGTTGTAATTGTAGGGTTCCTTTTAGTTCATGCTTTTGTGATATTTGCAGAAATACGCAAGTTAAATTATTTTGTTTGGTCATGAAACTCTACATGGCGCAAGCTGATAGTCCTTTGACATGTTATCTGTTAGCCAATTAACTTCAGTATTCCCTCATCTAGTACTTACATTTTCTTGCCTCAGTTGTTTGCTGCTAAACTAGTCTCTCTGCAGTGCGCTGCTAGAGTTTTCTCACTGAAACCATCCTCCTCCCCAGCACCACCTGTCTAGACCTGATTTATGGGGTCTTATGTGTGTCTAATTGTATAGCAGCAGCATGTTTGACATGGCATGTCTGTGTATGTCTTTAGTAGTAGCAATGCTTTATACTTGTAGTGTTGCAGCAGCATAAATGTCAGTATGTCAAGAATTTGTCACATCCATTATAATACTTTAAAAATTCATTAAAAAAGTTTTCATGACTAAATACAGAACATGGTGGCCAAAAGTTACAGTATATACAAACTTACTACTAAAAGTCCCCTTAATGCTGCATTCCTTGCAAATTGTGTGGCATATTCCTTCTTAGATGTTTGAGGGAAACTCACTGTGTCTATCAAATAGTCTAAAAAAACTAATTAAGTGTGTAGGCAAAAAATTTTATGAAGTTTGCCTGGGACCCGCACTACATTGCAGACAAATGAGCCAGGCACTTGTTGCATGATTTACAGTGTTTTAGAAAGAATGTAAAGTGTTTTGAATGGTGTGTGAATGGTATTCAAACTGCAAAAGTGAAACATTAATTAAAACTGTTGTGTCAGATGTGAAGGTGGAGAAGAATTTATGCATGCATCTGATGCTTTGGCCAGAAAGGCTTCCGCATAGGATGCTACAGTGCTTCCTCGGTCCTTGTCTCGTGGTGCATTTAGAGAATTGGCCATGGGCTTGAGGATGGAGGAGCGAGGAAATGAGAATCAACCAGAATCAGCATAGTGTGTGAATGGTACACACTATTCTGCCAATACCAAAACACAGTTGGTATCACAGAATTTGACATTAGGGATGAAAATAAATATTTGAATGCACAAATAATCTAATTAAAATTATGATGAGTCCTACTGTGAATATTATACAGCAAAAGGCTGCCATTTAATAAAATGCATGTGCATGTGCTGCATGTGTGGCAGCTCTATGATTTTACAGGGGGAGTGTAAACTGAACCACAGATTTACACCTCTAACATGCTCGACTACGCCACCCCAGCGGCAACATTACTAGGGAATCGCCTTTCAGAATGAGTTAAAGCACACAGGTTCGGTTACGGCTGAGTCAGGATCAGAAACAGAGGCGTAGTACAAAAAATATAATTTTATTAACAAATATTGAACAGCATGTACCAATAGTCAAGTAAAATTAGGGATATCACACACACACAGCTACACCTGCTCCAGGGCTGGGAACCACTTGCCTATCCTCAAGAAACCACGGCAACCACACGTGCACTCACACTGCACCCCAAATGTGAACCACCGCACGCGGAAGAGGAGACCGCCACCAACAGAGAGGAAGGCTCGTCCACACACACACACACACTTAGATCTGGGTCCCCGACCCCCTGGAGAGAGAGCAAAAATACCAGTTAAACATACACACGTATTTTCCTAAAACTTGGTCCTCCAAAGAAAAAAACATGCAATCATAATTCACAACTAAGTAAATGCACAAACTGGGTCAAAGCTAAATTACTTAATGAACAATTTAAAATACTGGATCAGCAGTATTTACCCAGACCCAAACAAACTCAAATAACCCACGAGAAAATAATAATGATAACAACAACATGACCGTGTTGACAGAAGAAAAGACAAAAAAAAAGAAAAATACACATTGAAGGCCAACCAAACTCAGGACGTTAAATAGACAGGGTCACAGAACTTGGCTAGCACAAATAATAAAGAAAATAGATGCACAAGAATGAATCAACCATTTCAATTGTACCAGATTTCATTCATGGACATCATAAAGAACCAAAAATAAAGAAATAAAAGGAAACATTAAAACACAAAAAGACTTTCCATCTTGACATTGGCTAGTGAATGGTCAAACCGTTTCGTGGATTTGTGGAGGAAAAGAAAGTTAGGTTGCCGAATCTGCGACACACCAGGCGGCCACCCCAGCAGACGCTTAAAAGTGTCCAGCTTCGAACGCGCGACGTAATATCGGCAAACGCCACACCACAGCACGCGAAGCACTGATCACAGGCAAGGCGCCGTCGATCTGACGATCTACAGCACCCTGCTGAGTGAGATTCAGCACGCTTCGAGCGTCGTCATGCGAGGATGCATCCGCCAAATCCCAAACAATCAGAACAGCAACAAAGAAAGCAGCACTAACGACAGAGAGCAGCCACAATCAGAAAGCCCACTGCAACGTCTTGCACTCGGTTTAAACTTGCGGTACACCGATGATTCAACTCAGAACACTAAAACATCTTATTGCAACGCACGTCGCTATACTGTGTCACCGGAGTCCTCAGTCCACACTATAGGGGAAAGGAGCCAGATAAGTAAATAAAACTTTACTCAATATCAACACGTAGAAGTACAGCCACAACTCCCGCTCCTTACCTGACAAAACACTTCCGTAACACGCCGGCAATGGATAACGTCACTCGTGACGATGAGACGCACATCCCAAAGACGCTACCGCGCTGCTTTTATAGTCCAACTAAATCATGCGAAATAGACCCGCCCTGTCATTATGCCAACGGCAATTACTAACAACGGCTACACATGCTTCAAAATAAATGCCCTATGAAGCGCTATGAAGTACAGAGCACATACAGACTATATATTTTTTTAATTATAAGACAGCATTTTGGGTTTTCATAATCACACTGGTCTATGTAGCAAACTGCTTATCTGGAGGTGAGAAACTACTGTCAAAAAACAAACAAATACTGAAACGGCAAAATAAAAGCTAGATTTAAACGGACGGGTGAAATGGGGAAAAAAGACAACAATATATTACTACTGTATATTAATGTAATGTTTACTGTAATAAATATCATAATGTATTAAAGCAAGATCTTACATTTGTGATGTTCTGTTCTGCAGCACTTCATTTGACAAAGAATGCAATGTTATGTTTCTATTTTCATTTGATGTTTTAATGAGTTCATTTGAATAGACACCATTATGATTACATTTAATTAAACTGTCATATATGGAATTCAGAAAAAATAACCAAACTACAATATGACCTCATGTGTTTTTGCTTCCATATTACACCCGCTGGGAATATAAAATCTGCCCTGCAGCACTTCCTCCTGCTTATGGCCACAAATATGGCAGCTGCGGGGAAAATGTGACGTCAATGAAACAGGTCAATAGCCCCTCGAGTGTGCAGTTTTTTCTGCTTTTCTAATGGTTTTTGCATTCTTTACATTGTTTTGAACATAACATTTTATGGTTATCATGCAAAATTAACTCTGTAAGCATTATGAGTAGTTCAAACTCCCCACATGAACTGATTTGAATGTTTTATAAACATTGCGATTTAAAATGTTGAGCAGTGTACTGTCATAGTTTATTATAGAATGGTGATGTGACAGTTACTTAACCCTTGTACAACCTTTGGGACATTTGTGTCTTTGTCATTTTAGTTTTTTGGCTGTGCTAATGCCACATACATCTTTTCTAAAGGTGTTTATTTTGGGGGGAATTTTGATATTTCAAACTTTGTTACTATAATACATCTATAATACATGGTGTACACAAAGTAGTTACACTCAGAAATGTCCCCACTGAAACCCAGTAAAACGGCAATATTTGATCCCAGTGCTAGTAAAGCATAAATCATCAATTATATGATATTATGCATTCATTCTGGAGCCCTTGCTTCAAAATGTAAACGAAAAATGATATTCTCCACCAGATGGCACCATTTCTCATGTTTAGCCTAAGGAGCAAATACATGCTTTTTTCCTATTTTATATTAGCTGTATTATAGAGCACTGCAGGCCAACTGAATAAATGATGCAGCTAAAATTGTGTGTGTGTGTGTGTGTGTGTGTGTGTGTGTGTGTGTGTGTGTGTGTGTGAGTGTGTGTGTGTGTGTAAAACAGCAGTGGCATTTTGTAAACAAACTGGTATTTAAAGGGTTAAAATCCTGATAATTAATGATTATTTGGTAGTTATGATCAGGACTGATCTTGGTTAAAAAAATGAACTCATTGAAAGTGGAAAATAATATTAATGTATAATATTATTATGGCAGTTTTTTGACGTGGACATTTTTGTCCTCTTGAGTAACTTTTTTTGTATTGACAGGTTTATTTATTTTTTATTCACAAGGGTTAATGTATTTAAAACATATTTACAAAGAAAACATCCATTCAAATAAAAGCAGTTTAATAAATGCATATTAAAAAATAAAAAGCTATAAAGGACAGAGTTGCAAAAAGGGCCTTTCTGTTTGAAAAGTTATTAGATTTCAGTTATTAATTACTTTGTAAGTAGATTATACCCAACACTTGCACCAATGCTGAAAATTAAATGCAGTCTGACACATTTCGGAATGCATCAAAGCACATAATTAGAAGTGTACATTCACACATGTATATTTGTTTTGGGCCTAATACTTTCCTTGAGCAAAAAAGTGCAATTTCTTTAAATCTGTCTTCAGAATTGATTAGTCACACAGACACGTTCCTTGAGAAACTGATCTCCCACATTGATACATGACCTGACATGGAACATTGTCTCGCTGTGACATTTAAAAGAGCACGTTCAGATCTTGCAAGAAGTCCATTAGCCCTTTGTAAGTGGCGAGGCAGACTAATCATGAATGCTTTAAAGGCCAGGCTATGTTAACCTGTACCACTCCCTTCTCCCCCCCAGGCACGAAAATGGCCCTGAAATTCTTGCGGAAGAAAACCACCAAGCCGAAGAGTTTCCTGCGAGAGTACAGCATCTCACTCTACCTGTCACCCTGTCCTTTCATCATCAGCATGTTTGGTATTGCCTTTGAAACCGATGAATACTACATCTTTGCTCAAGAATATGCGCTGGCAGGTGATCTCTTCGACATCATTCCTCCACAGGTGAGAGAACGTGAGCTTCGCTGGAAAACCTACATGTATATAGACATGTTAATAGAAATAGTGCACGAATTCTTATATGTATGAGCAATTGTTTCTTTCTTAAATAGAAGCATTGAAGTGCTGTAAGTGATTTTAGCCATTCTAACTTCTACAAGACTGAGCCGTTGACTTAGACATGCCCCCACTTCCCAAAACACTGCACCGATACAGTTTAAAGAGAAACAATACATTTCCTTTTTTAAATGCTCTCAAAGTGAATTACAGGGACAATAACGGCACTACAATGTGGGCCACCATCTTGAGTGTTTTGGGGTTGAATGGATTGCTTTGACGGACAACAAATACGTCATCATTTTCAGATATCTTCATCTTACCTGTCCGCACAACAACACAAAGACAGAGTTTTCAGATTTATCCACTTGGGAATGTCACGTGAAAATTAACGAAGACTTTCTGTCTCCTTTTAT
This sequence comes from Xyrauchen texanus, assembly GCF_025860055.1. Taxonomy (NCBI): domain Eukaryota; kingdom Metazoa; phylum Chordata; class Actinopteri; order Cypriniformes; family Catostomidae; genus Xyrauchen; species Xyrauchen texanus. Next base: position 5,763,990 of record NC_068287.1, on the reverse strand, counting down.
CTTATTGCTGAGCTACAAAAAGACTTCAGTTTATGGCTGAACAGGTTTTCTGTTGCGGGGGCTTAAAATGCTTTGGATTTGTTTGATTTCTGATAATGTCCATTATGTAACCACATGGTATGTCGGTTTCACATCTAATTCCGTATTCTCTCCGCTCTTCTGTGCATAGGTAGGATTGCCTGAGAGTGTGGCCAAGCGTTGCGTGCACCAGGTGGCGATTGCTCTGGATTACCTGCACTGCAAGAAGTTGGTACACCGTGATATAAAGCCGGAGAACGTCCTCATCTTTGACAAGGAGTGCCGGAAGGTGAAACTGTCAGACTTTGGCATGACACGCCGTGCCGGCTCTCCAATGAAGCGGGTGAGCGGAACCATTCCGTATACAGCGCCAGAACTGTGCGACCCCGGGCGGCAAGAGGGCCTGTTTGTAGACTACAGCACAGATGTCTGGGCTTTTGGTGTGCTTCTTTTCTGCATGCTCACCGGAAACTTTCCCTGGGAAAAGGCGCTGCCATCTGACACTTTCTACAAAGAGTTTGTGCGCTGGCAGCAGCGACGGATGCGGACGAGATCCGTCCCATCACAGTGGCACCGTTTCACAGACGAGGCACTCTGCATGTTCTGCTGCCTGCTATCTATTGAGCAGGACCACCGATGCTCCGTCAAGGAGGTCTTTAGCTACTTCAATCACTGCTGGATGCTCGACACAAAGAACGGCAACACAACCCACCCTTGCTCCAGTAAAGACAACAGTGGCACTGTCATAAATGGATGTCAGGCTGAGCTTAGCTCCTCTTCTTCTTCAGAAGATGAGTTGGTGGACCGCTTGAAGCAGCAGAGCTTGTCGACAGGATGTGTGGTAGCTAAAGGGGGCATCGTCATGGAGCCGGTGACAGCACACTACTCCTCAACGTCTACAAACAGCCCTCCTTCTTCCACTGGAGGCTATGAGCGCATCACCCGGGACAACAATGGCAACAGCGGTCGCATCATAGGGGCGACACCAATTGAAATATGCGTGTAGAGATGTCACTGGAACTAACCTACCTTGCACAAACACTTCAGATGACTAGATAACAGGAAGAACTCAGGTCCTTGAGAAGGAAAGTATGTAGCTGATGCTTGTCTCAAGTGCTCCTAGAGCATCCCAAGAAGATTTTAAAGCAGAAAACTGTTCCTTATGACGAGTGTTTCCGAGGGAATGTGAAAGTCAATTGCCGAAGTCTGACTATTGTGTCTCAACCATGTTTTCCACATATAATCAGTCCAAAAAGAAGGAAATACATATTGAAACTTCAGAAGAATAGAAGAACCTCTTCTGTGGAAATACCAAGCAATATGTTGAACGTTTGTCAAAAAAATGATTAAGAGGAGATTTCAAAAACAATCCAATTTTATAAATATTGAACATGGCAAAAACTTTAATAGTGGAGACTTATGTGGTTTTGGAAGCACAGTGTGAACTGTGTTGGTATTGTTTCGTGCTTGTGTATACCTGTGGTCAGTGGATATGACTTTGGAAGCTTATGCTACTTTATATGTGTTGTATTATTTATTTTGATCCTTTATCCCTTAACCTTTGCATTATGTAATATTGTAGCATTACAGAGTTAAAATGAATAATTTGCAGAGAATCTGCATTGTAAAAACTCATTGTTAAACCAAAACTGACAAGTACAAGAAAATATCAACTAATTCCATAAGACTGTCAGTACGTTTTGAATGCTAGATGCATATAACTCTGTTCAAGGTAACATATAGTTGTAATTATAGTTGCCAACTGTCCTGTATTAGCCGGGACATCCTGTATTTTGGCCAAAATAAACATGTCCCATATGGGACTCAAATTATCCTGTATTTTAGCAGTGAGATGCTTGAGGGGGAGTAAAAATAACTGTAAAACACCTCATTGTGTATATATATATAGATATATATATATATAATTTTATTTTTAATTTTTTTGCTGGGCATTCTTTTTGAGCACCATTAATCCATCCCTGATAGCATGTGCGTGAGCAAGATTTTGATTCAGTGTGTTTATTTTCATCTAGAAGAAAGTCTCGACATGTCACAAGATGCTGAAATGTTACGATATTCAGCAGATATTTTCAGAACAGGATCTTACATGTGTTTGTAAGTATATGAATTACATGTGTTATAGTATATGAATAAGTTGTTTACCGGAAGTTTGTGATGCTTCAAATAGAACGCAGCGCTTTTCAGATGATGCGCTCTTTCACAGATGTTTGGGTGATGTATGTTTGGTTAAATAGTGTTTAAGGATTTCTCAGGTATACCATTCACTGTGTAATGTTTAACACTCACTTTATTATTCCACCATGATCTGATTATTATTTGCTGGTATTTGTATGCAAAGTGGGGTTCTAGCACAAGTACATTTTTGTACATTCGGATTGACACTTAAATGTACAATAGCAATGTACTGACAGCATCTAAAATGTAAACCTTTTTACATATCCTTTGTACAACTTAAAGGTATTTGCACACTAGTAGATGAATGAAAGAATGATTAGATGATTAGAAAGAATCAAAGGTAAAAATAATAATATTAACAGTTAAAACATGTTATCAATTTGAACAATAGTGATTGTATCTTATTGCCATGTACACAAACTTAGCACTTTATAAGGAACACCTGTACACCTACTTATTCATGCAATTAGAGTAGTGCATAAAATCATGCAGATATGGGTCAGGAGCTTCAGTTAATGTTCACATCAACCATCAGAATGGGGGAAAATATGATCTCAGTGATTTTGACCGTGGCGTGATTGTTGGTGCCAGACGGGCTGGTTTGAGTATTTCTGTAACTGCTGATCTCCTGGGATTTACATGCACAACTGTTTAGTCAAAATGGTGCCAAAAACGAAAAGCATCCAGTGAGCTAGAGGTGTAGTCAAGACCAAACCCTTCAAGACCCAGAGCAAGACTAGACCCCTTGAGACCAAGACCAGACCCTTCAAGACCCAGACCAAGACTAAACCCCTTGAGACCAAGACCAAGACTAGAGCCCTCGAGACCCAGACCAAGACTAGACCCCTTGAGACCGAGACCCAGACCAAGACTAGAACCTTCAAGACCAAGACTAGAGCCCTCAAGACCCAGACCCAGACAGACCCTTCAAGACCCAGACCAAGACTAGTCCCCTTGAGACCAAGACCAAGGCTAGAGCCCTTGAGACCCAGACCAAGACTAGAACCTTCAAGACCCAGACCAAGACTAGACCCCTTGAGACCGAGACCCAGACCAAGACTAGAACCTTCAAGACCAAGACTAGAGCCCTCGAGACCCAGACCCAGACAGACCCTTCAAGACCCAGACCAAGACTAGACCCCTTGAGACCAAGACCAAGGCTAGAGCCCTTGAGACCCAGACCAAGACTAGAGCCCTCAAGACCCAGACCAAGACTAGACCCCTTGAGACCAAGACTAAGACTAGAGCCCTCGAGACCCAGACCCAGACCAGACCCTTCAAGACCCAGACCAAGACTAGAATCCTTGAGACCCAGACCAAGACTAGAGCCCTCGAGACCCAGACCAAGACTAGAACCTTCAAGACCCAGACTAGACCCCTTGAGACCAAGACCAAGACTAGAGCCCTCGAGACCCAGACCAAGACTAGAACCTTCAAGACCCAGACCAAGACTAGACCCCTTGAGACAAAGACCAAGACTAGACCCCTCGAGACCCAGACCAAGATCAGACCCTTCAAGACCCAGACCAAGACTAGAGCCCTCGAGACCCAGACGAAGACTAGACCCCTTGAGACCCAGTTCTTTGCTCGCTTTCTGTATATAATTTGTTGAAGCATCCATGATGACAAAGAGGCAGAAGTACTTACTCAGTAATGGTGAAGATACCACGGCAACTAGTGGTTGAAATAATTATCAAATTTAGCGCACTGGTAAAATACACTGCAGTCTTGACTAAGACCATCAGCCGAGACCCAGACCAAGACACTGAGTAACGAGACCCAGATCCAGACCAAGACCACGTTTATATGGTCTCAAGAGGTCTTGAGACAAAGACTGCAAGATCAAGACTCCAAACCCCTTGTTGATGAGAGAGGTCAACGGAGAATGGCCAGACTGGTTTGAGCTGACAGAAAGTCTACAGTAACTCAGATAACCACTCTGTACAATTGTAGTGAGCAGAATAGCATCTCAGAATGCACAACACATCGAACATTGAGGTGGATGGACTACAACAGTAGAAGACTACGTCGGGACACTTTATTAGGACCGTAGTGTTCATAAAAAAGTGCTCAGTGAATGCATATCTACTTGTTATAGATTTACTCCAAACCCTGCATGTTACGAATTAAATGTGATCTAACACAAACCCCATCTTCATTCAGACCCTTTAATAGATTATTTTCTGTTAACGACAGTACAGCTGTAAACGACTGTTAACGACAGCACAGCAATAACGATAACATCATTTTGTGTAGAAATCCTCCAATTTTTTGTATACAAAGGCACACAGATTGCACTGCAAGTAACAGAAATATAATTAATATTATTCATATTTGGTGTTTAAGATCTGTTAACACTTAAGGTCTGTCTTTTAAAATGTGATACAAAGGCAAAGATGCCACAATATATATTGTACTAGCGATATACTTAAGAGAAATCACATAAGATTAAAAGCAAAAAATGCAGCAATACGAAATACATTATGAAGACAATTCACATAAGATCAGAAGGTTTTTTTAAAGGGGATGCAAGGCAGCGATGCAGCAATATCATTTACATGTTACGAGAAACCATGAGAAAAGATGTTTCAGTTTTTAAGACATTTAATGCAAATGAAATACACATCCTCACTGCTGGTTCACAATTTCTTCTTTGAGTTACCTTAGCCGAGTTAGCTCCAGGTGTGAACAGAGTTATAGGAATCCATTGTTTCTATACTAAATGTTAATCGCTAAGATAATTGGTGTATACAGGGCTGTATTAACGCGAGGGCTTACGCTGGAGACGCTGATGTAAACACATGGCGAAACCTGTCCTTGTAGCGCATGGTCAGAGTAACAACGTTCCCCCTCCACTCGAAAATGGCAATTTCAGTTCAGACCAGTCTTTAGAGGACTAGTAATTATGATTTATACTTCTCTAAAGTTGTACATATTAAAAGGAGTTTACATTTTAGATGGTGTCAATACATTGATATTTTAGATTTCAGAGTAAATCCAAACGTATAACAAAATGTCACATGTACGAATATGAACAAGATCACCTTGATTACTCAGTTGAGGTGTAAAAATCAAGTGCAGTCTGGTTTGCTGTTAAATTATGTCATTTATATGTTCTTTGATAAATGGAAGGGGCACTGATGTCTAAAGGAAGTGCTACTTTGGGCCAGAGAATTAACTTCCTCCAATATATCTGCACAATATCCTTTTGTATACATTTTGTGATCTGCTGCTGAACCTTGAATACTTTACATTTAGCTCATATACAGTATGCTCATAAAGTAAAATGTACCACCTGGTCCAGAGCAAGTCTTGCACAATTTAACAGGTTTTCGTTGTTCAAATATTTATATAATTTTTGTTTGAAGACAGATAGCAAAGGAATTCATTTGAATCTTGAATCATTTTGACCTTGTCAAAAAAAAAAAATCAAAAGGTGTGGGCAAATGTTGACATCTTGCATGAATATAAAAGAAAATCAGATCGTGAAAATGATTGTGTAGTCATACTTTCAAGTAGCACAAGTTTACAATATTTGATATACATTTCAATGGAGTCCAAAAGAAAATGTACAAATAAAAAAATGGTTGTTTTTTAATACTTACTGTGCTGAATGTGCACCTCATTGCAGGCAAACATTGATGGACAGGTCTGTGCATAATGTATTGAGTTTTCTGTTTGTTTTTGCGCTGAGATACAATTAATGTAGAAGTTCAGTGCTGAGAGACATTTTAACCCTGCAAAAATGATTAAAACCTTCACAATTAAAATAGACATCTTAATGTGTTGTGTTTCCAGAAATATTTGCATGAATTAATATTTCTCTGGAAAAACATTGTAAAAAATAAACAATTAAAGTATTGAATGCACTGTGTGTCTTTTCTGAAGCATTATATACTGCATATACATATATATATTTAAACCATTTAAAATGTCCTCATTCACCCACAACTTAAACCACTCTTAAAGTAGTGGTTTAATTTGATTAAGGTGGTCAAACCTACTGCATGATTCAAATGTGTAGGATACAAGAATTTGAAATAAATTGTTACTACTTGTTTTGTTTTTTTATGTGTAATAAGGACCACCCTACCGCTAGAAGATATAGTCACTGACATGTTAACTATAGTTGGTCTCTATGGCTACTACACAGTTATATACACAGTTGCTACAATGGCTGAACAGGTGTTTCGCTTCATCATTTTTACTATATTGTGTATTTTAGCATAGCTGGAATGCCATTTTGACCATTCAGCATCCTGGATCTGTTTTATAACAACCATTATGGCATCCATTGGAGTTTTGGAGTTTTAGTATGTAGAATGGCCCTTATTATCTTTGTCTTTTACCAAGCACCCACTAGCAAAACTGCCTTCCTTTAAGCTGTTCTATAAAAATGAAAAGAATCGAAAATGGATGTGTTGTTTGAGCATGTTGTCATGGTGTGAAAGCTTTAAAAAGAACCAAGACCTCGACAGCCAGGTGGCACCGGCAAATGAAATCTTCTGCCACAACCAGGAATATGGCCACCAATTATATCATAAGAGCCGGCATTAATATCCCTTATGATCTGGAGGTTGATGTAAATCACTAATGGAAAGGAACATATTCACTGAATACATTAGTGCACAGATTGTTTAACCTACAGTTTGTACTATGTTTACTGCTTTATCAGTCCATCTCTGTACCAGGATTTCTCGTCACAGTCTTATCATTCAAAAAGTTGTTTCAAATTACTGCATGAGCTGACTCAACATGGAGCCATTGAGTCAATGTGTGTTTTTGACCTTTTCAATTGTATTACATCTAAATGCTACATAATTCAGGATATGCATGCCTTGTTATGATTACTTATGCCTGTTCCACCACTCTGTAACTAGCAGTCAAATGTAACTCAATCCACATGTCCATACCCATCAACTCTTTTTAGTAATGTAAGACAAACAAATGTAAACATAACTGTCAAACATATAAAACACAAGAATACAAATTCACTCTATAATCTCATTCCACCCATTTTAAGAGCAACAAAATTGCATTTCAAAGCCATGACAAATGATATGGGATAAATTGCAGTAACATGAAACAGAAGTCCCCAGATGAGTAAAACACCATGATAAATCAGTACATTCACATTTATATGGGAAATAGAGTTCAAATTTGGATGGATGGATGGATGGATGGATTAAAGGAGAGGTGCGGGGGAGTGGCAACAAGGGAGAAGAGAGCATGAAGAAGAGTGAGATGTAAATAATATAAAAAACAATCAGTATAGTTCCAACTACTGATTGGATGTCATATAATTCAGATCAACGCATACCTGTCATTGCACATACTATATTAAGACACCGCATTGCAATATTGCTTGGCAACAATAAACAGCCTAAAGCTATAATAAACTCTATCACAAGTGATATACACTCACTGAGCAGTTAGGAACTCTCTGGTCTACATGCTTTCTAAGATGCTCACTACAATTGTTAAGGGCATAGATTTGGCTTGGAGAGTCCAGAATTTACATAAACACAACACAGGAAACAAACAAGCAGGTAGTAGACTGATATGGTCGTAACACTAAATGCAACTCTCTCTTTCCTAGCATTTGTCCTGCATAGGTAAGGGTCACTTCGTGATAGTCCACATATATATTTGATTTGGCATACGTTTTTCGCCTGATGCCAATCCTGACGCAACCCCCAGTGGCTGGGAGAATCTTACTCACACGCATACGGGGCAATTTAGAGTCTCCAATTCACTTAACCTGCATGTTTTTTGGACTTGTAGGGGAAACCGGAGCACCCAGAGGAAACCCATGCAAGCACGGGGAGAACATGCAAACTCCACACAGAAAGGTCCTAGTTGAGCCGGGATTCGAACACAGGACCTTCTTGCTGTGAGGCGACAGTGAAGGCCACCATGCCGCCCACAACTAACTTAAATGCAACTATTTATTCAGTAAAGAATATAAAATGTAATTCTGTTATTTTTTTAAATTTGAACCTTTTTGCTTCATCAAGACCAATCCCGTTTTTTACAAACTTCTCAGCGCATGTGCAGTGACACTCTATCTACACCGGGCGCTTCTGTTGACTCTACAAGACACAACAACTAGAGGCTGTCTACACTGGATTTGTCGCTGCAAATGTTCTAAATCATTTATTTGTGTTTTTGGCAGTAGTAGCGCAAGTGCGTGCAGCTCAAAATGGAACGGGACACCTGTTTACTGTTGGCACAACGGACAGGACGCAATGGATGCTTCCAGTGTAAACAGCATCATTGATTTTAATGGGGTTTTATTGCTTTTGATATGACAGGACGCACCGCCCGTGTCCAGTGAAGACAGGGTCTAAGTGGTAGCAGAAATCTGGCAAACTGTTATGTTAGATTTGACAGATTCGACGATTAAACGAAAGTATGACACAAAGGCATCACAAATACATAAATATTCTAAGCTATACAATAATTATAATGATATGAATTAATAACTGTATTTGTTCGCTGTAATAATGTTCACTATAAATGTTTTCTGCAAAGCCATGAGAAGAAATGATCTCCTTAGTCCCCTCAGCTCTTGAAATAATTTTTCAACAACGTGAAGACAGCTCCGCGAGAGACTTACATAAATTATTGACATGAGTGCATACCACTAAGATGACATAAGTGCAATGCACCCACGCCAGTAACAGACAGAATATGGAACCTGCAGGTCTGGATCCTGGCACCAACCGAAACCAAGGAGTGCACGGCAGGAAAATAACAACCGAAGCCATGCGCTCACACAGAGACAGAAAACGAAACACAAGACAGACATAGAATGATGATGTCATGGTCCTGTCACACAAAAGGCCAGACTGAGAGAGTGACAGGACCATGACAACGTGCTTCTTGTCATACAAATTTGCAGGTCAGAATTCATCAAACTTGAACTTCTTCCTGTGGGATTGCAACTTTAAGTGTCACTACAAGATCAGGTAGATCAAGATCAAACTGTGCTTAAATGTGACTTGTCTCTAGTTCTCGGGACCTCTAGACGTTTTAGTGTTACTGTTTAACTAAATTAGGCATACGTGGAGCTCACAAGGCCTCAAACCATTTATTGGCAGACTTATTTATAGTAAGTCTATTTGAGCTCACATTCAGGGATATATTTTCACACCTATGTTTTACCTATATGTGTAAGGCCAATGTAAGTACCAAAATTACTGCCCACTGAATGTTTATAAAATACAATGTACGCCTCCCTTAGTTAGATTTGATGACTGCCGCACAAGACAGCACATACTAACCTGTAGACTGATGCCTCATGATCTTCTACAATAAAGAATATTGCTTTACCCAAGTCTCCTGGTCTTCTCTACAAAGTTTCCATAAATTTTGGTGCCGTGACCCGGATAGAGTTGTATGCCTGACATCCATCCAGACTGAACTTTCTCAGCTCTACTACAATTTGGTGAGTGTTACTCTATCCAAAGAACCTCTATAGACCAGTACACATGGTTATCCTTTGCTTTGCCAGGGAAGGTTGACTACAGTTACTGTGTGTGTGTGTGTGTGTTAACATATAAGTTACACTATACTTGCCAGGAGAGTGTTAAAGGTTTATCCTCTGCTCATCCAGGGATGTTCAGTTGTGCTCTGCTTTGCCAGGGATGTGTTTAAGGTTACTCTGCTTACCAGAGATGTCTACTGTACCATTTGGTTTGTGAGAGAAACACTAGTGACGGTCAAATAACATTTTTGATATTTCTTGTTTGTTTTCTCAGATACACTAGTGAAAGTAAAATGGTTAAAAAGAATGCTAGACAAATTCCAACAACTGAGCAATGTGGACTAGCTACTCATTTATGGACAAATAAATTAATTCAACCATTGTTAGGAGAACATACAGAGTCAGTCAGACAGAATCGGACACATACATTTGGTATTCATCCATATAAATAATGTTTTGTCTTGTTGTGTATTTCTATATATACTTATACTTTCTATTAGTTTTTTATTCCATTTTTTATTATCTATCTTGTTGTATTGTATTGCATGTGCCCTGGAAGCTTCTGTCACATGTAAGCATACCGTAAGCTCATTCTGATTCTAAAGTATGGTCCATAGAAGAATGCAAAAAAGTACTTGGTGCTTGTATTCATAAGGGAAACATAAAAAGCATTATCTTTAACTTTATCTCAAGAGCAAACTCAACGTATTGCTAAGTTAGAAGAGAAAAAGAAATAATTATTTGCTAGAGTGCCCTCACTCGCCAATACGTTGGACCATTACATGTCTTTAACAAAAGATGACTTGACAAAACAATCAGATGATATCTATCCTAAATGTATTGTCTGTATGTAGACAGAAACACAATGGAAAGTCTGTTAATGACAGTGCTGGATTGATTGATAAAACAGTTAATGCTGTTGAAGTGTGTGGAGCAAGAAGAAATGCTTTCAGTAGAGTAGACGAGGGTAAAACTGTTCCATCTGCAACTCCTATAGTGCAAACAGAAACAGTAAATAGGGCTTTAGGTCCTAAGAAAATAGAGAGACTTGCTCAAAGTTTATCATCTGCATATGGAACTTTTTGAGTTTAGGAGAGTGCTATCCAGAAAATTGCAGCTCTATGATATGTCTCTTGTTGAAATCGCCCAGCTATTGTCACAAATCTTGACAGAGTCAGAGTTCAATGATTTTTAAACTGCTGTTGATACTTCTGAGTTTCAGCATGCCAGTAAAGAAGACTTGCGAGAGGGAGTTCTGAGAATACTAAGGAACATTATTGGCCCAAAGGTGGACTGGTTAAAAGTCACTAATTGTGTACAGAGGAAAGATGAACGTGTGAGTATACCAAAAGATTCTGTCAAGCGGCTGCAGCTTACAGTGGTATATGTTTGGCAACACAGTCAGGGAATACATTTCTCAGCCCACTCCTGTATTCCCTATACACACACATGACTGTGTGGCAACACAGCTCAAATGCCATCATTAAGTTTGCTGATGATATGACAGTGGTAGGCCTACAGAGAGTAGGTGACTCAGTAAGACCAAGGAGCTTGTAGTGGACTTCAGGAAGAAAGACGGAGAACACAGCCCCATCACTATTAATGGAGCACCGGTAGAGAGAGTCAGCAGCTTCAAGTTCCTCGGTGTCCACATCACTGAGGAACTCACATGGTTCATCCACACTGAGGCCGTTGTGAAGAAGGCTCACTAGCACCTCTTCTTCCTGAGACGGCTGAGGAAGTTTGGAATGAACCAACATATCCTCACACGGTTCTACACCAGCACTGTAGAGAGCATCCTGACTGGCTACAGTACTGCCTGGTATGACAACAGCGCCGCCCTAAACCACAAAGCCCTGCAAAGGGTGGTGCGAACTGCCAGATACATCATCTGAGGTGAGCTTCCCTCCCTCCAGGACATCTATAACAGGCGGTGTGTGAAAAAAGCTTGGAGGATTATCAGAGACTCCAGCCACCTGAGTCATGGGCTGCTCTCACTGCTACCATCAGGCAGGCGGTATCGTAGCATCAGGACCCGCACCAGCCGACTACATGATAGCTTTTTCCCCAAGCAATCAGACTTTTGAACTCTTGATCGCTCACGATACATATATCAGCACTGCACTTTATTATCCTCAGACTGGACTCACATTTATACTTCTCTTAATAACACACTGGCAACTGATTATCAACCGACACCTGAATGTCAACACAACACTTCATATTTATTATTATGTTTACCTGTTGGAGGGGTACAGTGTATTTTTATTGTATACAGTCTTCTTATTTTTTGTATACTGTAAAGGGAACAATGGAAAGGAGGAGGCGAGAACCGGCTTGACAATATAAATAACAGTTTTAATAGAAAACTTAAACAAAAGACACAAACATGAACACACGACGGTCAGCTGCTCGTAAACAATCTCTCTCTCTCGCACCACCTTCTGCAGTCGGCCTTTATCCCTCTCAGAGGCTTAATTAGCCTGATAAGGGACCGGGTGTGCAGAATCACCACCCGGCCCGCCCTCCGCCCTGCCACATTCCTCCCTCGTTCTCTCAGGCCGGGGAGCCCCTGGCATGACGTACACCCCCCTTTCCCTGGTGGAGGGCGTGCCCTAAGCCCCATCTGCCGGCAGGTCATCCTCGCCTTCCTGAAGCTGGGAGGGGAATCGATTGTAATGTGTAGTGTGACCACACCTTTACCTGTGTTAAAATCACTGTAATGTATGAACTTGAGTGATTGCTTTAGGGTTGAAATGTACTTTGTGCATGTTTTTGCAGACACTTTTAGATAGACAAGCTGAATTTCATGCGTCATTGTCTCTCAAAATTTGTATGAATTTTACAATTCATAACATAATGCAAGTTTGCATTGCAAAATCAGCATTGTTGCAAGGGACGCTATAGAAAATAAGGGTGCTGTCGTCTTTCACAGTCAGTTTTTAGTTCAACAACTCTCATGGTGGAGCAAGAGTTTATAGAGAATCTTGCTGAGAATGGTAAATATTATAAACATGTTTATCACGAGCTACCTTAACAATGATGCATCCAGTTTAATGGAACAGACATCTGAGGGTAACTCTATCACCCCTTTAAGTAGTGGAATGGGACCGCGGGCTTGCAATGTATTGGCCAAGCAATAATGTCTGTGTTGGCGTACTAACATCGTGTATTTTTCTGGACTTTAGCAAATCTGTGCTGGGCATTAGAGAACTGCTGTAGAGTTCCTTTACACAAATTAAAGTGCGAAAGGTGTAAAACATAAGGTGACTTATTATTGGATGCCAAAGAGAATCAAAGAGGAGATATATTAGGAAGACCCCTGGAGGACTGGGCATGTACTCTATGCTTCTCTAAAGTTTAACGCTGTTCCCTTTTTCATCAAATCAAACATGAAAGGGCAAGAAAGTTTAATGAGGCTAGCTGGTTTGCTGTTATTTTTTTTATATATGCTGGATAGGCTTGAAAGGAATAGTTCACCCAAGGAATTTCTTTAATTAGTCCCTAACATTCTGCCTAACACCTCCTTTTGTGTTACTTGGAAGAAAGTCACATGAGTTTGGAAGAACACGAGGGCGAGGAAATGGTGACCGAATTTGTATTTTTGGATGAACTTTCCCTTTGCAATGTACCAGCTCTTTATGTTATGCCATCTGGATGGCTCAGACTGAAAGACAGAACAGGAAAAACACAACAACAGCTCTGTTGTACATTTAGTTTCAGATTAATCAAACTCCCACCTGATTATAATTTCTCCTCTTTTGCACCTCAACACCAGACTCGATTTAGCCAAACGATGCCACAAAAATCACAAGTCCAGGGTGCTTTTTTTGGACATCTAGATAGGTGACTCAGTGGTTGTTCTTGGATTTATATGGATACAAAGAGAAGATCATATTTACTGTTGGCCATATATAAGTGGGAGGCAGTGAAATACAGTCTGGCACAGGCTGTCAGAACAGAGTGGCCTATATTTTGATTGGATTGCAATGGACATAGCTCAAAATGGAACTCTAAGATCTCAACATTTTGGTTTGCAATTTGCAATGCAATTTGCTTGTGGCCAGAGCTATTTATCAGATAATGAAATAAACTATATATGTGCAGTTTTACAGTGATTCACACAGGGTGCAGCATGCTGATTTGTGTTCTGAACTGGTTAGTGAAGAGTCGTAATCCAACTTTTTTATCTTATGTGAACGGATCACTTTCATGTTCACATACAATGGTATTTATTTTTACATGACCTTATTAGGGACAGCTTGTGATTGCATCAGGTACAGCTAATGTACTCCGATTCCAAATGCACTAGATTGGTGTGTGAGTAAAGTACTGTGCAAAAGCACATAAGATGCTCCACAAAAACATTTGTCTTAAGATGGTTATTTCTATTTTCAGTTTTAGTGTGTCAATAGGAAATATACATTTTAGACTCCCAATCATTACTTTTGTAAATAGAATAGAATAGAAGAACAGGGAGCCCTGCAACAGATGGCATGGCCCCCCACAGAATCCCCCACTGAACATTGGGTCAGTCTGAGATTACAAGAAGAGACAAAAGCATTTGAGACAGCCGAAATTGAAGCTTGGAACCTCTTATCTGCCAACAACCAAGAAACACTGTGTCCAGTGTAACTAGGAGAATTGGGGCTGTTTTAAAGGCAAAGGTGACCACACCAAATATTGATTGAGCTTTTTTATGTTTACTGGACTTTGTAAGACATTAACTGATAAATGAAAACTATTTATGTCATTATTTTTAAAGACATCCTCACTATGCAACATTTTTCACAAGTGCCTAAAAGTTTGCACAGTACTGTACATTTACACATAAAGGTGTTCAACAATGTTACTCGTTAGGTGCACTACTAAGAGAAATAGTTATGATACTGTAGATGTTTCTCTTTTGGTACTTCAAACTTGTTGATTTGAAATCCATATGCGTGGCTGTTTCAATTGCTTGTTATGATTTGCCCAGAGTGATCATCTTAATATTACAGTCTTGACTAAACATGGGAAATGTCCATTTTAAAGGGGGGGCTGAACAAGTAGTATATTGATCACTCAATGCTTAGTTTGGCTTAGTGGTCTACAGCAGTTTTTCTGTATCCTTTCCTGAAGTACCACAAACACTACACAATTTGGGAGTATTCAAAAACCAGAGTTAACAAACTCTGGCATAAACCCTGAACTCTGAGTCGATTAAACAATGCTTTGAATACCCATAGTTATTGCTTAATGTATGTACATATTTTAATTTCAGTAGGCCAAACATGATAATTCCTAAGATGAAGATCTGCTGTAACAGAGGTGCAGAATGATGAAGGACCACAGAGATATATGCCCATAATGCCCTTTTCTTATTTGATGTGGCATTAAAACTTGTTTTCTTGTCCCCTAAAAGGCCATGGCTTAGCATTCTCATGTACTTTTTGGTCCATCAGCCTCCAGCAACTTGGTACTAAACGAAAATATGTTGTTTTAACTGAAAATCATGTGTCTAATTATATATTATAGATGTTTATGATCTCAAAATTAGGGAAAAGTAACTCTCACCTCTTTCTATTTGTAAAGGAAACTGTAAAATGTCCATAGTGAAAGGCAGTAGAGAAGAAGAATAAGTGAAGAAGAATAATAAGTGCTGAGTTTTATTACTTAAGCTATATTACATGCATACCTGTTGTTCTGTATTTTAGCGAGTAGACCGTCCCGTATTCGCATGCGTCACACGCAGCCAGTGTGCGTTACTGCATCTAAGCGCATCTCTTTGGGTGAGTTGAGCCAACATCTGTATTATTTTAGAGATTTGCACTGCTTTGGCTGCCCTGTAACCTTTACATGACACATGGGTGCATTCAGTTCAGAAGTGATCACCCCTTTACCCTATTCCCCAAGAATAAGGTCCCGGCCATTTCAGTGGGTAGTTCAGCGTTGTGGCAGGAGGGACAGGGAAGCACACACACTACCACTGAGCTACATCCCCATACAGCAGAAACTATAGCACTTTATTTAACAGGAAACATGGAAAAAATACACAAGACTTTGCACTCCAAGACCTAAAGGGATTATTGCCAAACAACTTAAACTCTTGAAAGCTCTTGGAGATGCTGGGGATTGAACCCAGGAACCCATACATGCAAAGCACACTCTCTATCACTAATCTACATCCCCATAAAATGAAGTTGTCTCTATGTTGACAGGCGGATTTATCACATGCCACAAGGTAAGACCATATAAGACTTTGCCCACCAAGATCTATGGGATTTGACGAAAAGGGTTAGACCTAAAGGGATTTTTGCCAAACAATTTAAACTCTTGAAAGCACTTGGAGATGCTGGGGATTGAACAAAGGACCTCATACATGCAAAGCCTGCACTCCACGAATGAACTACATCCTCACACAGATGAAATTGTCACACTCTATGTTGACAGTCTAACTTATCACAGGCAACAAGAAAAGGACACACAAGACGTTGCACTACAAGATGTCTTTCTCTATGGTGACAGGTGGATTTATCACAGACTACAAGACCACATAAGACATTGCCCTCCAACACCTTAGGGATTTGACCAATCAACTTAAATTCATGAAAAAACTTGGAAATTGAACCCAGAACCTCATACAAGCAAAGCATGCGATTTACCACTGAGCTACATCCCCGTACTAATGAAATCGTTGCACTCTATGTTGACAATCTAATTAATCACATGCTACAAGGAAAGAACACACAAAATGTTGCACTCCAAGATTTAAAGAGATTCGAACGGCACGAACGGCCTCCGTGGTCGTGAGCACTGGCAGTGACAGTTGAATTTCCTCCATGGTTGTGAGCACTGGCAATGACAGGGCAATGGCCTCTGTGGTCGTGAGCACTGGCAGTAACAGGGGAATGGCCTCTGTGGTCGTGAGCACAGACAATAACAGGGGAATGGCCTCCATGGTCGTGAGCACTGGCAATGACAAGGCAATGGCCTCTGTGGTCGTGAGCACTGGCAGAAACAGGGGAATGGCCTCCATGGTCGTGAGCACTGGCAGTGACAGGGCAACGGCCTCCGTGGTCGTGAGCACTGGCAGTGACAGGGGAATGGCCTCCATGGTCGTGAGCACTGGCAATGACAAGGCAATGGCCTCTGTGGTCATGAGCACTGGCAGAAACAGGGGAATGGCCTCCATAGTCGTGAGCACTGGCAATGACAAGGCAATGGCCTCTGTGGTCGTGAGCACTGGCAGAAACAGGGGAATGGCCTCCATGGTCGTGAGCACTGGCAGTGACAGGGCAACGGCCTCCACGGTCGTGAGCACTGGCAGTGACAGGGCAATGGCCTCTGTGGTCGTGAGCACTGGCAGTGACAGTGGAACGGCCTCCGTGATCATGAGCACTGGCAATGACAGTGGAACGGCCTCCATGGTCGTGAGCACTGGCAATGACAGGGGAACGGCCTCCATGGTCGTGAGCACTGGCAGTGACAGGGCAACGGCCTCCGTGGTCGTGAGCACTGGCAGTGACAGGGCAATGGCCTCTGTGGTCGTGAGCACTGGCAGAAACAGGGGAATGGCCTCCATGGTCGTGAGCAATGGCAGTGACAGGGCAACGGCCTCCGTGGTCGTGAGCACTGGCAGTGACAGGGGAATGGCCTCCATGGTCGTGAGCACTGGCAGAAACAGGGGAATGGCCTCCATAGTCGTGAGCACTGGCAATGACAAGGCAATGGCCTCTGTGGTCGTGAGCACTGGCAGAAACAGGGGAATGGCCTCCATGGTCGTGAGCACTGGCAGTGACAGGGCAACGGCATCCGTGGTCGTGAGCACTGGCAATGACAGGGCAATGGCCTCTGTGGACGTGAGCACTGGCAGTGACAGTGGAACGGCCTCCGTGATCATGAGCACTGGCAATGACAGGGGAACGGCCTCCATGGTCGTGAGCACTGGCAGTGACAGGGCAATGGCCTCTGTGGTCGTGAGCACTGGCAGTGACAGGGCAATGGCCTCTGTGGTCGTGAGCACTGGCAGTGACAGTGGAACGGCCTCCGTGATCATGAGCACTGGCAATGACAGGGGAATGGCCTCCATGTACTGTGCTTATTACTCTGCCTGAAATGTAATTCAATTACTCATTACTAACTACTTTTCTAAATCCATATTAACTTTGAACAGATGGACAATAAAAGGATAGACATCAAAATATTCTTTTAATTCTTTCAAATAAATCCTGTAACATCAAATCATTATTTCTTTTCTCAGTGTCTAAAATCCGTCAGTCCTGCGCGAGACTTGAATGAAACAGCAAGATGCGCCCCAGCAGTCAAAGACGTCCATCTAGCGTGTAATTGCATCAGAAAACAATGCAGCACAGTGCAGATGTGTGCAAAAACACACTCTGTGTGAACAGCCCCTGTGATATCTTAATAGTGTATATCAATGTTGCCATGTCAAGTGCTGCATTAAGTACTTCTGCTTCGGATCTGCATTTGTCTTCTTATCTGCATTTGACTTAAACTCATAGTAATGGGTATATACTGGTATGACGAGGAGGGTGTGGCCAGGCCGTAAGGATAGATGGTGCTGAATTATCCCAATCAGCTGGGAGAGGGATAAAGAGGAGACGGAGGCACCAGTTAGGGAGGGAGAGAGAGAGAGAGAGAGAGAGAGAGATATGCATGCATGCATGCATGCAGCTGACGAAAATGTGCATTCTGTGTTGGACATGGAAGGCCAACAGTGTGAGGAACACACAGAGCTGTGTGATGGCGAGTGTGTGCTGAAAAGAAGTTTTATGTTGTGTCCAAACTACTATTTCTGTCAATCGCAATTTACAGATCAGAAATGTAGGTGGCGCTCTAAAGAATTTTAGCCCTCAAATATGTTCTCATCCATAGACATTCATTTTAATTTTCAGTTCAAGCACCACCCTTATTGTTTCATTGAATATCTTAGCCTCTGAATGGACTAGAAGTGCATTCTAGAAGACATATGAAAGCTTTTTTTCCCCTTTGCAATGATATAAAAAGTTTTATCATCAGTTTTCAAATGTTTTCTGATGATTTGTTTTGCATTCTTTTCCTTCTTGGTGGCATATTTTGTTCTGGACAACTAAGATATAACATTAGATTATGCAGCCAAGCAAGCTCACAGACAAGTATCAATGGCTAATGTTTTAGAAAACGTCCTACGGTAAAAGCGTTTACAAAGTCTTTAGGTATTTGGGGATTACAGCAGCAGTTATCAGAGCCTAAAAGAGACTTTGTATTTGGTGACTTACAGAAATCATATTTCACTTTGTGATTCTTTAGAAAACATTTCAAACTATGGTATTAGGGCAATACAATTTACTGTAAAGATACATTCCTGAGAGTAAGAGCTATGTGAAGATACTTTTATTTTTATATAAATATTTCTACCCCATAAGTGGATGAATACTATGTTTCTGGACAGCACCGCCCCCTCCCAGACACAACCTGTGGTCCTCATCCCCCCAGGGATGAAATGGTGTGTAAAGCAGTCAATGGAAAGGAGGAGGCGAGAACCGGCTTGATTATATAAACAATATTTTAATGAGAAACTTAAAAGACAACAAACACACATATGATGGACATGTCCGTAAACTATCTCTCTCTCCCGCACAATACTCCGCAGTCGGCCTTTATCCCTCTCGGAGGCTTGATTAGCCTGATAAGGGACCGGTGTGTACAATCACGACCCGGCCCCGCACTCCGCCCTGCCACAAGGTGTAATATACTTGGTTAGTGGATGAATACTGTGTTTCTGGACAGCACCGGCCCCTCCCAGACACATCCTGCAGACCTCAGCCCCCCAGGGATGAAAAGCTGTAATATACTTGGTCAATTAACAAACACTATGTTTCTGGGCAGCTCCACCCACTCTGGACTCACCGCCGACTTCCTCTCCAAAAGGGGGTGGGGGGTCAGCAGTCCGGACGGTCCCCAGCCTGTCGGCGGTGGGGGTATGTGGAGGCGAGGGCATGGTCGAACGTTCATCTGGAAAGAGAGTAAGCGGTAATGGTTCTCAAATGAGATGAATTGCTGGAAATGGCTTGTTTCTGTGTTCACAGTTAGAGATGGGGGAAATTAAAGGGCCAGTCCTCAGAGAGCCCAGCTGAAAATGGACATGTAAAGGGGGCTCTGTAGCACACCCATTTTCACCTACAGTCACCAAAATTGGTACATATATAGTTCTCATAAATTTGAACAACTTTCATACTCACGGTCATTAGCTCCACCCAACAGGAAGTCAGCCATTTTGGATTTTGTGAATATTGCAGTCTCTGAACTTTTAAATATTCCTCCTAGGTGATTTATGAGACTTTCACCACATTTAGACAACATTATGCCAAGACATTGAAAATGCTAATTTGCAAACATATATATCAATATATCGAATTGTGTTGCCATGGCGAGGCATTAAATAAATGTTTAGTTTGGAAGCTAATCACATGGATTTGTTTATTTTGTATCACGGTCATAGTGCCACAACCTGGCAGTAGGAAGTGTGGCTCTTAAAACAGACTTTAAAATAGTCTTCTTTTATTTATCCAAACTGCTTCAAAATTGTTTAGAATAATAGAAAAGGCAATTGTCCACCTTGCACTGTTTTTCAAAAGCCACCTGGTGGAAATGGACCAGTTGTGTTTGGGCCTGTCGTCGCTGCTTGAAGCTATATTTTTACAAGCCTTTAATTTTAGGTATGCCACTGAAACAGGAAATCTTTAAAAAAAAAAAAAAAAAACAGCTTAAAGGGTAAGAACATATAGCACACAGCAACTACAGATGATGCAGCCTGCAAACCTCACTTTTCTTTCAAACGTTCTGACTTGAACATGAAAATTAGATAAAAAAAACAAGCTTGCAGGTGCAGGCGGAGGTCTGAGTGACATCAGCACTGTAATTGCATCAGTGCATTCACACACTGCTAAGAGACGAACACTATTTCCACCACAAACACAGCAGATGTCAGCAGGGACTTTGGCAGTCTAGTAGAGTTAGTTATCTGATTGGGTGATGTCTGAGGGGGTCCATGAGTCATAAGATATGTCTGGAGTTTATATGCAGTGGTACAGAGGAAAAATTAGGACTTATCATGATCTATCGATCCCTTATAAGTCCTGTGTTCTGAAAACTCACATTGAACAAGAACAGTGATGCCGTTACATGAACACTTGAGTATTATTTTTGGTGTTTGCTAAGGCACAAACTGTATCATTATTACTATTGCTCATATTTAGGGTTAATGATTCAAACCAATGTTAAAAATTAACCTTTGGCAAATAACATCCAGCACCATTTGTGCTGTGGAATTGAATTATACCTCAAATCATGTAGCCTGTTGAGGCTTGTTATGATTTTGTTACATAGACTTACATGAATAATAGAGAATGAAAATCCCTAAAAAATAAAACCTCTGCTTTAATTAAGTACACTTACAGAGGTAGCTTTGATTTATGATGTGATTATGATTGCCTGGTTCTTTAAAGTTGCTCTAGCATCTCCATCAGGCCAAATTTGCAGTAACACTTGTCAAAATAAAAGAACACTCACACAATAGCATGATTGGAATGTAAAGTAAAAACATTTATTAAAAAAAGAACTTGAGACAGCACAAGGCAGCATGTGAAATGGTGAATCCTACAGACATGGTGACTACTTGATTCTCAGGCCACAGATTAAAATTGAAAACTGAAATCAGATCCATATTTACCTCATCAACAACATCAAATGAAAACTTCAAGGCATTTATACAAGGTGCTAAAACACACTCGGTCTTCTCGAAGGAGGCCGTTCATTCATAAATATACACATATGCATTAAACATAAATAGAAATAAATATGTTCACATAATAGTGCATACTGTTCCATACCAGCATTTTAGTCCTACTGTATGTCATAAGGAGACCTTTGTTTCAGAAAGGACAGTTTGTATTAAATATTTGAAAGGGTAGTTCCAAAAATGAAAATTATTTTATTCTTCAACAACTCATTTTGTGTTCCACAGAAGAAAGATAGATGAAGGTGAGAAAAGTACAGAATGTTCAGTTTTGAGTGAACTATTTCTTTAATTAAAAATGACTTGCTGGAGTACATGAATGAGTGAAAATGAAGGAGAAAGCTCTTCCGCTGTGTTTGTCTATACATAAATAACACTCTTATTAACTTATGCGTCAACACTGCTGGTCAGGTGAAGCCATTTAATTCTGTGCAAATTTGTAAAAGGGTTTTATGTGATTAAACGTGAAGCAGATAAAGGAGATATTGATCTTTCTGTAAACTTCTGTGAAGAGGAAATAATTAATAATTTTAAAAAACAGAAGTGGTTATTAAGTGCTGAGAGGAATGCAATGAATTTCATCCAGCATTGTCAGAGGGTACTACTCGTATCTGACAGCTAAAAGGCAGTGGCTGTGGACAGTACACAAACAGCCCATCCAGCTCTGAACAATTATCTGCCTGAGAGGAAATGTAAACACTCAAATACACCAAATGGAGAAATCTGTAAACACATAAGCGATCAACTCCACTGCCAGATGCCATATGAATTCTACCTGCAAAAGATGAAAAAAATAACAAACAAAATCAATTATTTCACTGTAAACCCCAGCTTTTTAGTGAGTGTTAATAATAGTTTTAAGCATACTATTAAAGCATGTCTGAATTGACAAAAAAAAAGGAAAAATATGTATATTTGTACAGCCGTGGCCAAAAGTATTGGCAATGACATACATTTTGTGTTTCGCAAAGTTTTCTGCTTCAGTTGTTGTGGTGTTGATTCACATTGTTTCTAGATAATTGTGCAGAGTCATCAGAAGCATTTTTAATAATTTCAAAAAGCATCATTGCAAAACTTTATCACAAAAAACAAAATTTCACTGCTTTTGGTCCTGGCACAAAATGACCAGCTAACATAATTTCACTAATCATATCAGCAGCACCTGGGAAAGTGTGAACAGTACTAGTCAGGTGAAATCACTCTATCATTCTGATTGGATTACAAGAGCAGACTGATTGCTATAAAAGGAGGGAAGAAGTGCTTCCAATCATTGTGTTCTTGTTAGCAATGGTTACCTCTAAAGAAAGACGTGCAGCCATCATCGCTTTGCATCAAAATGGCCTCACATGAAAGGAAATTGCTGCAAAGAATATTGCACCTAAAATAACCATTTACCAGATCATCAAGAACTTCAAGGAGAGAGGTTCAACTGCAGTGAAGAAGGATTCAGGAGGTCCCAGAGTGTCCAGCAAGCGCCAGGACCGTCTCCTCCTGAGGAGTCAGCTACATAATCGTGTCACCACCTGTGCAGAGCTTGCTCAATATTGGCAGCGGTTTGGTGTGAGTGCATCTGCATGCACAGTGAGGCGAAGACTTTTGACAATGGCCTGGTGTCAAGAAGCGGCAAAGAAGCCACTTCTTTCCAAGAATCAAGGTCAGACTGAAATTCTGCAGGAAGTACAAGGATTGGACAGCAGAAGACAAAGATAAGTGCAAAGATATTTTCTCTGATGAAGCCCCCTTCCGACTGTTTGGGACATCTGGAAAATCGATAGTCCGGAGAAGAAAAGGTGAACGCTACCATGAGTCCTGTGTCATGCCAAAAGTGAAGCATTCTGAGACCATCCATGTGTGGGGTTGCTTTTCATCCATGGGAGTGGGCTCTCTCACAATTCTGCCCAAAGCACTGCCATGAATAAAGAATGGTATCAAAATGTTCTGCAAGAGCAACTTCTCCCAACGATTCAGGAGTAATTTGGTGATGATCCATTTTTCAGCATGATGGAGCACCATGTCACAAGGCAAGAGTGATAATGAAGTGGCTCTGAGATCATTACGTTGAAATTTTGGATCCGTGGCCAGGCAACTCCACGGATCTTAATCCCATTGAGAACCTGATGTCAGTCCTCAAAAGGCGAATGGATAAGCAGAAGCCCAAAAATTGTGATAAAATCTTAGCACTAATAAGTCAAGAATGCATCTCCATCAGTCAGGATTTGGACCAGAAGCTGATATCCGGCATGCCAGAGTGAATTACAGAGGTTATGAAGAACAAGGGTCAACACTGTAAATATTGACTCTTTGCATATATTGAATGTTTTTGCCAATAAAAGCCTTTAAAACGTATGAAACGCTTATCATTTTTTTCAGAATACCATAGAAACATGTGAAAAAATAATCTACAAATACTGAAGCAGCAAACTTTGCAAAACACAACATTTATGTCACTGCCAATACTTTTGGCCATGGCAATCTCCAAATCTCTTTTGTAATATAATACAATTATTAGTAGTTATATATATTTTATTTTTTCCAATTTCTGAATGTACTTGAAACAGCAGTAAAATATTGATCACATATCATATTGTCCCCCATATTTTTCTTATTAAACTACATGTTATCATATGAACAACCCGTCAGTAATTTTACTGTCTTGATAATTCTGTGAAACCAATGTTGATTCAGTAACCACTTTGACTGATTCAGTGAAGATTTCATCAGACTGATTGAAACCAGTAACTCATGAGTTTGTGAATCTTTTGAACTATTAACAGGAACGCAAACTCATGAGGGGCAGAAAAGGTGAGACAATCACTGGTCCACGAACATGTTTTCCGAGAGATTTATTTTATTAAATTTTTTTAAGCTAAAACACCAATTCCAGCTATTTCAATGATTCACGTATTTTAATGATTCAATTGTGCAGAATTAGCTCCAAAAACAATGGGTACTTTGGTCTGGCTTGCTTCTTTTTCACAAATGTGTTCAGTACTTTTAATTACAAATAAGCCCGAACACATGGGACTCTTATTTTGGAATGTCTGCACTCCCTGTTGCGAGCTGATGGCTGATTTGCTGAGAAAGTTAATCTGATTGAAACTGCTAACCGGAGCTCCTGAGTTCAAACCCTCAAATCTTTTCAGGTGATTCATAAAAAGATCCGATTGAAAGAGTCATTTGTTAACGACTCGCTCACGCTGGGTTTGTTGTTGCGTACAGTGAGCTTGTCAAAAACAGATGGGTGAAAAGCGGAGCGAGACACACTGGTTGTGCGTGCTCAAAAATAGATTCAATAACTCACAAGATGATATCTGACTCAACCACATATGAACGCTCTCTACCCGACTGTCGCCAATGGCGACTAGATTTGTGACCATTTAGTTGCAGTCTGGAGCCCTGTTATTGCATTCAATTTAGTCTGCAAGATCACAACTCAGTAAAAGGTTCTTTACTAAATCATTTATTTAGCTTTAGATTAAGTAGCGGTAGAGCAATGCTGCTGGAAAGCAGTGCAGGAAACA
This sequence comes from Xyrauchen texanus, assembly GCF_025860055.1. NCBI lineage: Eukaryota > Metazoa > Chordata > Actinopteri > Cypriniformes > Catostomidae > Xyrauchen > Xyrauchen texanus. The sequence goes on along the minus strand of NC_068287.1, from coordinate 5,738,987 downwards.
CTGTGTGCAAAAATGACACTTTACCTTGAAAGAAAATTAAGCCTATTTTAATACCGTTGTGACATTATTTATAATTTCATTAAAGTACATTTCTAAGCCTAATGTAATTTACCGTCATCTGTTCTTCAGCCTGCTAACACTCATTCTGGATACTTTATTCTGAGAAGACAAACACAAAAGTAATGATTATCATCAGTGAAGATGATGCCAGAGGAAGACAATATATCGGAGTCAGTGCTGCTGTCTATTACACTCCAAACTTATCTCATCTGCCTTCATAACTTTCTGTGAACAAGTAGAAGCAATTTCACCTTGTGCTTTGGGCACCTTATTGTGAAGTTCTCCTCATTGAGCGAACTGTCTGTGGAGATAAAAAAGATGCATTGTATTCAAAATGAAGACAAATGAATCAGTGAAACAAAATAGGGATAAATACAAAAAATGGGAAGCAAACGGGTACTTTATGGGAGATTTAACTTTCCTCTAAACATTTAAATCATTTTTTGTTTTTTTATGTATTATGGCTGTAGGTCAAGTCAGATAACAATGCACTAATAGTACATACATATTGGTAGATCTGGGTGATATAGCTCAAATTAGGGCCCATGTATAATAATTTTTCTGTGTTTTGATGAAATTTAATATGATTTTTATGAATATGAGTTGGCTGATTTTTTTTCAGTCAGAGGAACCATCAGACCAAACATTATTGCCTTGTTTTCCACAGTTTTTCCACTTAATGAACACAAAAATGCTATTAAAACATCTATCTTAGCATTGAGATAGAATGCAGAACAAGCCTACTGGAAATTTGAAAGGAAACTTACTTGCCAAAGAAGCTCAATAAATTCATCATAATTTTAGTACATTTGAGATTGTCAACAAAATAATACTGAATACACTGTTAATATGTATACGTCGACCCGTGCTGGCATTACCGGAACACTTGGTTTCAGTTTGCTGTACAGGCAAACTCATGACTCTTACCTGACTGCAGGGCACAGGGAAAGTGGTATTTATTGGGGCAGTCTTTGAAAAAACATCCCAAAGTGGCACCAACTCTGTGACAGTACGAGCACACCTGTAACAACCAAACAGATCAACCCCTTACAATTTTATGTATTTATATGAAAATGTAGATGGTTTAATCTCATGAAACCTGTCAAGAACATATACAGATCATATTTCATGCCAAATTAATGCATTACTAAAGGGACAGTTCACCCAAAAATGAAAATTCTCTCATCATTTACTCACCCTCATGCCATCCCAGACGTGTATGACTTACTTTCTTCTGCTGGACACAAATTAATGGTGACCAGAACTTTAAAGCTAAAAAAAAACACTTAAAAAGGCAGCCTAAAACTTATCAATATGACTCCAGTGTCTTCATGTCTTCTTCTGAAGTGATCCAGTTGGTTTTGGATGAGAACAGACCAAAATATAACTCCTTTTTCACTGTACATCTTGCCATTGCTTTGTCTCATGATTTCGATCATGGTTTCAAGGTTGATTACACTTCCTTGTGCTTGTTGCATGTGCAGAGCACTAGATGGCGCTACAGGAAGTGTAATTGAGCTTGAAACTATAATCAAAATCATGAGACTGCAATGGGAAGTTGCAAGATCGATTGCCAAGGAGACAGCAAATGTCAAGATTTATAGTTAAAAGGGAGTTATATTTTGCTCATTGGGACTATTTTATTAGCTAACTTAGAGATCATTGCATGATCTGAGATGACTCGCAATATCAGGATGACTGCTCTGATATCTCTGATAATGTTCCCCGGATGTGCGGATGTTATTCAGAAATTCCAGACCACTAGATGGCGCAATTGACCAATCATAATCAGGTATTCCAGAGAATATTCAAGGTTCAACCAGACAGGAAATATAAAAACAAAGCGTTCCTTACCGTTTCTTGTGCAAGCCAGATGGCTTCCTCCAATCCGTAGAGTCTCCCTTTAACTAAAAAGACGCCTGCCGTCCAAATGCTACAATCCTCATGTATCCAGCGTTCACTACAGACACCAGAATCCTCAACCCTCTCCACACAGTTCTCTTTCCTCTGCCGTTTAGCGCCAATTTCAAATCGATCTTTAATGGACTGGCTTCCAACATCTTCCAAACTGTAGACGGAGTCCAAGTCACTGCAGTCTTGCCTCTGGGCAGGTGGGCTACTGTCACTCTTCCAGACAGGCTGAGCTTTATTAGGGTGGTATGGTCCATGCAAGTCCCCGAGACCTTCACCACTTGCAGTCCTTCCACACAAGCAACAGAACTGCTTGACCTGAAACCTGGCATTGGACCCAACGCGGCCCAATAGCAAGCACGATGTCTTTGGGATAACACCAGACACTGTCTGATGCTGTGACCCTTTCTTCATCACAACATCATCCTCTTCCTTAAAGTTCATGATGGTGCAGGATGAGAACTCCATGTGAATGTATGGGGCAAAGCTGTCTGATTTGACATCTTTCTTGTAGTCTTTGTGGTGTACATATCTTAGGTTGATCTCCGGCTCTGGAGGAGAAAACATGGATGACCCAACCCCAGATGGCCAAGGTTTTCTGCGTCTTCTCTTGGTTGTGCTTGCTTTCGATTTGCTCCTTGGTGAAGCTCTCACCCGCTTCCTTGGGGTCCTCGTTTTGGCCCTCGGTTTGGTTCGTTTTCTGCACTTTGAGGCTGGAGTCTTCTGTGGATGGCTGGGCATTAGACACAATGTCCCACTTGGTCTAGACTTCAAGGCGCTTGTGTTGTCTGCATCTGAGGTAGATGGGAGGATTCTAGGAAAAGCAGAATTTGTGTCTTGATCGCTGTCTTGCGGAATAAGTGGTATTGAGACAGATTCCATCCATGACAGCAAGGATTTGGATTTAGAATCATTACTAACATCATGGGCTTCAAAAGAAGGTTCATCTAGGACATGGAAATTATCCACATTTTCGAGAGAGGGGCCCATTTGACTATCCCAGCCAACTTCCTGCCTTGCGGAGGAAGAACTTCCTGCTTCATTGAACTTCCCATGAACTATAACACTCCTAGTTTGGGAGCGACAATGTGGTGTCTTGCATTTGGAGTTGGTTGTCGGCACCTCAACAATGTCACTCTCATCGTCACTAGAGATGTATTCGTCGGAGCATGGAGATGTTTCGTTGCCGTCAGTACATCCTGATGCAAGAGTTTCCACTACAGTTTGCGCAGCTGCAGAACTGGTGGAACATAGTGTGTTTGCAGCAGCATTGGCATCCTGATGTAAACCGGCTGAGCCCTTAGTTTGTGACATGACCAACAGGGAGTCACTCAAATAATGTGTCTCTAATCCATTGTGTGCTATCCTATCTCCTAATGTTCTGTTTTCCAACAAGGAATCTGCTTTGTTATGTTTTTTCGTTCGTCTCAGCACGTCGTCTATTTCCACATGGTAATCATCGTCAAACATGAGGCCTGCAGGTGGGCACTGAGACAGTATCTGAGCCACAGATGGCAGTCCATTGATCAGGGGTAAAGGTACAGAGTAGGGGCCATGGGAGGACATGCCACAAGCCCTTGTCCCATAATGCTTTGTTGCTGGTTCTGGATGAGCATGTGGATTCGGTTGGCAAGGCTGAGTGATGTACCTACCTGATCGCGACTCTGACATGTTAACAGCCTTGTTCCCTGAGGTAATGCCACACCAGTTGGGCTTCCTGACCAAGTTCAAAGCCTCCATGTTGTTTGTCTTTAAAGGACCCTGTCTGCAACCCACTGACAGATCCAGAGCGGATGAATGAGTGTCCTGAAGGTGCATGACATTGACCTGGTTTGGAGGGTCCATAACTGAAAGAACCAAGATTTTAACAAGTCAATAAGAGGAATGGACAGGCCAGCATGGTACTTTAAATCTTCTGGAATATTACAATATGTTAATAGTTTTAAAAAATGTCGCACACTGGACAAGAAGCGCCATGCCGTGTCACGGTTAGAAAACTGTACAGGTATGAAGCACAGGGCACGTCGATGCAGTTCAGGTGGAAGAGAGTACACACAAAAGTTACCAAAGTTTTCCACTACTTCAAGAATGAACAAGGCAAGAGTAAATAAAATCCATGTCCTATGATAACGATTTGGGTTGAATTTAATGGAAAAAATGCATGTTGCACTCTGAGGTGCGGCAGAAAATTGAGCAGCTGTCGTTGATCTGGTGTCGTAGGTGGACCCCGACAACAGACAGCGAGTGGCGGTGTGTTTACATTCTAAGAAACCAATTGTTTATAATTTTAGATCGCGCCCTATCGTCCACAAGACGCGCCGTTGTGCGACCCCCTTGAGGCCTTTAGCCTCTAACATTCTAATAATAATATCCTTTTGTGTTACACAAAAAAAATAAAATAAAAAGGAAGGTTAGGAACAAGAGGGTAAATAAATGATTACACAGTATTTGGATGAATTATCCCTTTAAGAACATTTCACCCAAAGCATTCAATACAGTACTGTGTCGGGATGTTTAATTTTTTGTTTTTACTTATTACTTTTTTGTAATTCTTGTTCTCTCAACAGTGATTCTCAGTAAATTCTTAATAGTGTAATAGAGTACATTTTAATACTCTTTAATATTTTGCATTTTTCAATCATCATAAATAAATACCATGCATGCTAACAATTTTAATAAGTACTTTTTTCTAAAGTTCTCAAAAACTTATATAGTTACTTCTAAAGTTATTTTTACTATTATTATTATCATTATTTCATTATAATTTATATTATTGTTTCAAACAAATCCTATTCTCAATATTCTAATAGTACAGTATAAAATAAACAATTTAATATTTGAATTGTATAGCATTTATACATCACAGAAGTATTTGTTGTACTAAATTTAATTTATACAGAATGTATTTTAATATCTGCACAACTGTATTGAGAATATATATATTAATTTTGTACTATTAAAGTAACGGGAAACATTTTGCGTAATTGTCCTGAAAATGTCAAAAAAATTAAAAATAAAGTTAAAAGGGGGGGGGGTGTTCTTATACCTGTTATTTTCACAGGTTTCTTCAGATTCAACCCAATCGCAATATAAAAAAATAAAACATATTATGAAACTACAAATACTTTTATATTTTTTTAATTATACTAACAAACTACTACGAAAAAATGTCTATCAAGCGCTTCTCACAAATGTATAATGCATCATACTGATTTCAGCACAAACCCAGCAGGGAGTAACACTGTATGAACACGCATTAATCCATATGAGCCACTGTACCATTAGGTTATGCCGTTTATATTGATTTGAAGAGCTTTATTCTGACATGTTTTGATCGATCTATTGACTGATATTGATTAAGTCAAGCCAGGATGACTCACTGTCACTGAAGCTAAAAGCTAGAATTACAAAACACTTACCAGAGGAAAAAAAAGCGTCCTTTAACTATCCAGAGTTACTGAACATATTATCAAAGGAACGAATATCATATAAAAATTAATTTGGTCTAAAACCCATTTATGGATCAATTATATAAAAGATTAATATTACTGACGACAGCAGGACAAGGTAGTTCTCTTATTCGGAAGTGGGAATCCGGGTAACATGGCGACCGGAAAACATCAAACAATGTAACTGTTTTCAAAATAAAAGCTTTGCGAGAAAAGTCAAGTCTCTTTCGAGGCAAGTCAGTCCACTCGGCGGCCATCTGTGAAACGCTCACGGGCAGCAATTTTATATGGATGAATAGTGACGAAACCTCAAGATTACGATCAAAGAACAAACAACAATTAAACCTTACAACAATGGTATCATAAATTGTGATTCTTTAGCTCAGATCACACAAAAAACTCTATAGAGCGCAAGTCTGGACTTTGAAGTAAAAATCCCATTCATTTCGTCCATTGAATTGCTTTTCAAAGATAACTTATAAACGTAAACATTTAAGAACAGATCTATAATGAGCTCAGAGGTTGTTCGTCAATAGTATGTGCTTCTGCCATTGTTCTGGTTATTTCAACTTTTTTCTCGTAAACAACTTACTCATGGTCTATTAATACAGTTTCTATACTTAAAATTCATGATTTTTCTATATTTCCATCGTTATTTATTTAATGATATTATTTGCAATGCTTCATGGGATTGTAGTTCATACCTTTGTCTTTTTTTGTGTGTCTTTATCTGAATCAGCAAATATCCTTTGGCACAATTTTGGCCCAAATAAACAGCTGAAATGTGGCCCAGGTCAGAAAGGGAATGATGGACCAAATCTGGTACAGATATTTTTTGCCATAACTCCACCAGCAGAGAGCCAAATTAGTAAAGCTTGTGTAGCCCATTTTCTTTTTCATTTGAAGTGAAAATAACAGTTAAACATGTTAAACATCACAGACGTGTGTTGATGTTGGTAGAAACATTGGAAGTGGTTAGAATTGTCTAATACATGATGTGAGTGTACTTGCAATACATTTTATTTTTATTTTAAGATAATGTTAAACATAACACATGAAAATTTTATTAAAGTTGGTAGTCATGTCACCCATGGTCAATATCTTTTCCCCTCACAACCCATTAGGAAGAAAATAGAATTAGACAGAATTAGGCACATATCGGACACTTTTTTTTATCCTGAGAAACTCTACACACATCATCTACATGAAAAACATGTTTCTATGGTAAAAAAGACTTTTGTAACTACAGTCTTCAAAGACAAAGCACAACTGGCTCTAACAAGGACAGAAAGAGATGTGGAAGACCAGATGTACATCAGAGTCTCTAGTTTGAGAAATAGACGCCTCACATGTCCTCAGCTGACAGCTTCATTGAATTCTACCCGCTAAACACCAGTTTCATGTACAACAGATGGGCTGGTTTGAGTATTCCTGGGATTTACATGCACAACAGTGTCTAGAATTTACTCAGAATGGTGCCAAAAACAAAAAACATCCAGTGAGCGGCAGTTCTGTGGATGGAAAAGTCTTGTTGATGAGAGAGGTCAACAGAGAATGAACAGACTGGTTCAAACTGACAAACGTCTACAGTAACTCAGATAACCACTCTGTACAATTGTAGTGAGAAAAATAGTTGTTGGCGCTGTTTTGGCGGCACGAGGGGGATCTACACAATATTAGGCAGGTGGTTTTAATATTGTGGCTGATCGGTGTATATAGTGCCTACATCAAATCAAGTTTTTTTATAAGGCCAAGGGGCCATTTATGGTGCAGCATAAAAATGTACAAATACATTCAAACATTAATTACATAAAATGACAAACATCAAAACACAACATTCAAACAGATTGAAAATGTAAAAAATAGCCCTTTTTTCACATAATAATATGATTCACTCTTAAACACTTAGTTTTTATTATATGCTACATTTTCAGATATAGGCACAATGTGGGTACAATCCTCCCAAGTTGCCTTGTTGAATAATTGGAAGCCTCTGGTATGAATGATGTGTGTGGTTTTGAAGAACCCCTTGACATATGGCATGTGCTTACAAATGAATAATTAGGGTTGATGAGGCATGGATATATTGTGGGCTTGCAGTTAAAAAAAAAAATTCAATAACCTAATACACTCGCTTTATGTTTCTTAAAACAAATTCAATTATTTTTGAAATAATGTACATATCAATTATGATGCATTACAGTAATATCAGTGTTTCAGCACCAGGCCAAATTTATTGATATAGAAAAATAATCACAATCTGAAAAATCAATAAACAAATACCACCTAAAAACAAATCTAATAGTGCTCTGACACAGGAAAGACACAATATATATATACCGGTATGTGTGTATATATATATATTTATTACACACACACATGCACACACTTTTTTTAAAAGTAAAAACAAATCCAACATCCCCAAAACATTTCTATCTTTGGTAAAACACTACTACTATACTGCAAATAACACATTTACAGTGAATTTAATAAACTCCATTTTCAACTTCTTTTCCTGCCGTTTACATCTCCTTTACAATATGCTATAAATATCTCAAATCAATATGTATCATCCCAGCAGTTTAAGAAACGCTACGTGGCACTATTGTGCTACAGTACAGAGTTAAATATAAAGAAACTTTATGATATGAAACAGACAGTATTCTTTTTTTCACATTATAAAATTATTTGAACTCAAATCAAAACTTCATGTCCATTAATCAATGTATTTTTGGGGCGGTCGTTAACACACTCTTCTTTGTATTACATATTACTTTGTATGTATGACGATTTCCAACATTTCAGAAAATCAGATTACAGAGCATTTAATAATCCCCGAGATAATAACAGATTTAAATATGTACTTTAACAATTCACATTACTTGAGCACCAACACCATGAAAAATTCACCGGTTCCCCAGTAAAAAAAGATCCCGCCACTTGATTTATCTATATTTCCTTTCTTTCTGTAGTCTGAAAACAAAGTGCTGCACATGAATGCACACATAAAAAATGTAATGAGCTAGAATTCATCCATCTATGTACTTGGAATCCAATGTATGACTGTCCCGTATGGAGAACGGTGTCCATGCCAGCACCTGTAGGACTGTGACACACATCGGTATCACACAAACCAGGTAAAACATGGTGCTGTGCAGAGACTGAAGAGCACTACAATGAGAGAGAGAGAGAGAGAGAGAGAGAAAACGTTTTCTTGAATGCAAAGCTGATTTTCCACCACTAGAGGAGGAAAGAGCACACTGGAAGTAACAATGAGCATTTTATGGATTTATAGATTTTCATGTTTTGTTTTGATGAATGTGTTCAAATATTTATTTGCTTTACCTTGAGTCTGCATCTCTCCCAAACTCTTTTATTTCCTCATAGCCATACTGGTTGAGGACGGACACGACCAGCATCGGGGCCAGAGACTGCGCTGGCTTTGTGAAAAGAGCATTGGTCCCAAAAACCATAGACGAGAGAGGAGAGCTGGAAACATTGATATTTTAAATTCTCATAAATTTTCATTAATGAAATGGTATTTGGAGGTTTCTAGATATCATTTTGTATACATTTGTTTGACGAATAATAGAGTGGAGAGACAACGCTGAGGCTGATTCAACAAAACAGTCCAAATGCTTTACCTGCGTTTGTATTTCTGTAGGTCAGAGTCAATGATGTCAGCCAGTGGCAAATTGAAAAGACTGAACGCTGCCTGAACCAAGACCCTAATTCACCATCAGGGACACAAGACATGAGGTGTAAGAACAGCTAGTATGAAAGAATGCTGTGTACACCATTTAGCAGAAAGCATACTTTGATCCGGCCTACATTTGAAAAAGATTATTCACCTGGTAAGACTATAATACCTATTTGCATCTCTATATGTATAATATCCTCCACTAAACATGGCAAAGCTGTAGCCATTTTGCTCTCTCTTATTATTTTCTTTCTTCTGTTAAAGACAAAAGTAGAATTAGACAATGTATGAGCTGCTCTTTTCTATGCAGGGAAACGGGATGATGATTTATACAGCTAATCTAAAGAAAATTACAAAAACGTATTTTAAATACAGTCTATATGAATGAAGTCATATGATAGATCTGTGTGAGGAACGGATCAAAATTTTAAATGTGATGATAATGTGAATCTTCAGTGAATATTGATTTAAATTTAGGTCTATTCCTCACTCGAAGCTATCGCATGGCTTCAGAAAACGTGGACTACTATGATGATGCTTTTATGTCTTTTTGGGACTTTGCACTATAAGTCACTTTGCTCGTATGAAACTGCCTATCATCTGCTTCAGTGTTTCTATTCCTGTAGATTGTATCTTTATGCATTTATTCTTTTAGTACAAAAACGGACTAGCGCTTTCCTGTTTGAGTTACTTACATGTTGAGTGTGAGGAAAAATGCCAGGAAATAGTAGTTTCTTGGACCCAACAGAAGCATGATAACAGCAGCCCCCGCCTCCACATAGAAGGTGATCAGAATGAGCCTGTAGTAGCCAAACTTCTGAAGAAGATTCTGGCTGCACAACACCAATAACTGTAGAGCAAACACAGAGCACGCTTTGTTTAAGACCTTTATGTGTAAGTTATTGGTTTCATTTTGATGAAGCTGTGGGTTTTACCTCACAATGAGGATCATTGTAAATGCTAAGCAGATGTTAAGCTGTTCTGGTGGTTGCCAGGGCGTTGCTATTTGGTTGGTAATGTTTACTGAGTGTTTTTAGTGCTTTGCTAGGAGGTTGCTAGGGTGTTTTAGGTGTTTAAGTCAAAACACCTTAACCGGAAGTCTCTATGAAATCCTAGTCTCTAGATATGTCTCAGGTTGCTTTTTGAATATAACTCTATAGGATTTTTCTTCATCTGGAAATTCGCTTAGGAAAGTAATAGCACATCTCACCTCAACAATCTACAGTCAGGTCCATAAATGGATCTGACTTATCCACCACAATGGATTTGAAATGAAATGAAAAAGATGTGCTTTAACTGCAGACTTTCAGCTTTAATTTGAGGGTATTTACATCCAAATCAGGTGAACAGTGTAGGAATTACAACAGTTTGTATATGTGCCTCCCAATTTTTAAAGAGCCAAAAATATTACAATTGTGTCGATGTCCCAATATTTATGGACCTGACTGTACATGAAATGATACATCATTCATGTCCATAGTACAAATGACTCAGTTCAGTCATGGAACTCTACATGGCACAAGCTTATATGACATGTAATCTGTTAGTCAATCGTCTGGCGTCCTTAAAAGGTCTTGGACACGATTTGGCGACCGTAATGCAAATTCAACCACTCTGCATTATTTACTGTAACTAGCAATTTGCTATATTTTCTGCAATTTTTCCAAATAAACTGTGAATCTAAGATAATCCATTTTTTTGTCTTTGTAAAATAAATGCTTGAAAAGCTTTATGCAGTCAAGACATGTTCAACGGGTTTCACATAGGGTTGTCAACTGTCCAGTACAGATCGGACGTCCTGTATTTTCGCCAAATTTATTGCGTTCTGTATGGTACGCCTATTGTCCCATATTTTTAGATTTTTTATTTATTGAGCAGAGATGCTCATGGGGGAATCCCATTGCATTTACTATCAAAATTCTTGTCTACATTTCTACAGGACCGCAGATGAACCATACATTACAGCTAAGGTTTAATCTTCACACGGTCTTCCGGAGCTGCTCTGAGTGCAGTCCATGGTGCGGGTCGGCGAGTTCATTTGGAGAGCACACATAATGCACTACAGCCATGAAAAGTTAGACCCTAAAATGCATCAGCGCAAGCAGATCTAGTACTCCAAGACCAAACTTACTAGCTAGAAGGTCATATACATTATAATTCTTTAACAAATATTCAGAGAATTGTCATGACTGAAATGGTTGTAACACACTGAAGTTCAGTACTTAGGGTTAGGGGTTTGTTCAAATCACTAACCATAAGTATGAGCAATAGTGATAGTGATGCATGTCAGTAATAATGATGATGCACCTGCGGGCAGATGAATCCAGCTCCATACATAAAGCTCTTGGCAAGCGATGGCAGGACATCTGAAGGAATGAGGTGCTCTGCAAAAATCATGGTGAAGTTATTGCAGAAAGCCACCATGAACACCTGGAAGAAGTTCATGATGACAAAGAGCTGGAAGTCTCGGTTGGTGAGGATCTGCCAGGTCATGGAGAGCACAGATGACATGGAGAGTGGAGGTTTCTGAGTACTTGGGGAACTCTGCTCAGAACTTTTACCATCAAATCGACTCTCACTATGGAAGCCCGTGTACAGCATACAACCACAGGCCAGCACTGCAACCAGCACTGTGAATCCCTGCAAGGCTGCAAAGTCATCCATGTTCTTGGAGATGAGACCGCTGAAGAGCACACTAGAAGATCCCACCAGAGAAGCCACCTGGCTGTATTTAATCAGTCTCAGTCTGTTCTGATGTTGTCCAGAGATTTCTGCAAACAGCGCACACTGGGCTAACAGCACAAATGTTAGCATGCCATCGAAAGCACACAGAGTCACCATGAGGTGTAGACCGCTCAGCCAATCGCCAGGCTCGTACGCCCTCCACGGGAACCATGCCAGCAAGAAAGCCAGGCAGTACAGAGGGGCTCCGTATAAAATTGAGAGCCGCCGTCTTGAACAACACTCCATACGAGAGTTGTCTTGCAAATAACCAAACAAGGGGTCATTCAGTGCATTCCAGATCATATAGACCACCTGCGGGGACAATAACAAAGGACTCTTTATTGGTCCAAATGAAAGTTCAGTGTGTATGATGATGACAGGATATTAAAATATATACAAAAATATCCCAACAAATTGGTAATTGTATTTTCAGACAACATGCATTTGATTTCTTCTAGCATGGGCAGAGAAAACCATTCTGAGAACCTTTTTTTAAGTACCGATACTTTCTTCTCAGTACACCTCCATAAGACAATACCATGAGGCTGATGATTGGAGGACATTGTGTTTATTACGTTTTTAGCAACTGTAACCCAAAATACATGATCAAAACAGTAGTTAGTTCTCAAATAGTCAAAAAATTCACAGAGAAAAATATGACTGTCAAGACTTTTTTTTGGTCAGGTAAAATTTTTGATTATCTGTTCTATTTTTGCCCTCTCATAGCAGTTTTGGTTAGCTTTCTGTTTGGTTTTGTCAGTGCGTTTTTTTCTGTAATAAAGACTTGAAAAACCCCGTTTATGCTTGGGTTCTTAAGTCCAAAACCTGACAGAAGAATCCAGCCAGCTTTGAACCCAGCAGAAAGTCATTTTTGTGGTACTGTTGGGGGATAGTGAACCACATTTGCTGGCCTCTCCACTCCAGCTCCCCCTTCTTGGTCACCCCTTTGTGCTGTGACCCAACCTCATTCCTGCTCTGGAGCCGCCCGACCTCATTCCTGCTCTCAAGGTGTGGTGTTTTCAGTGTATAAGCTGCTGGCTTCACACAATCACTTTGAAGCACGCAGCACATAAAGACTGTTCACCAATTCATCAATGTATCATGCTAATGTGCCAGAAACATGTACTGGTTCTGCTAAACTGTTAACACCTTTTTCCTGCTTCCACACAATTTACACTCTCATGCACTCTATTTGCAAAACTCTTCACACAACTGTCAGTACTCTAGCACAATTGTCATTGTAAATACATCTGCTTTAAATCAAAGTGAGTCAAACGAAACTCAATGGGATCATATGGTAAACACATCTCACCTGTGCAAACACAATTAACCAAAACGGAATACTTCATTGTCTCAAATATTGTATATAGGTCAAATAATTGCTAATTGAAATACCAGAAACATGGAACAAAAAAACTAAAACAAAAAGAGCATGAGGAAGTAGAGGAAGACAAAGCCCTAGAAATAAATCAAATGAGATACTGTAAGAGCTACTGTGATAGTGTCATCATCAACCATGGCATGAGCTGTAGGGAACATGGACTGAGAATGGTGTCATATCTAAATTGTTAATAGATCTTTTAAAATTGATAAATTTAGTTTTGACTGCTGTGGGTAAACTTTTTCAGCAGGTAGATAGTATTCTCTGTAAACATCAACTTTGAACACTTACTGATCCAAAACATGTGGATAATGATCACAGAATATAGTGTTGTTATACAAAGTAATCGACCAATATAGGATTTTTCAATAGCCAAGGTTGCCAATATAATGCATATACTATAGGCATATACCTTATATGTGATATTGCCTGAGACAATACCGCACATATTAACTGAAATTAAATGTTGTAAAAATTTCAGTATTTTTTACAACATATCTACTTAATAGTTATACTTAACTATTAATACTCTACTTAATTTATAATCATCCTCCTTTTCTTTAAAAAATCAAGGTTACACTGAGCCACTTACAATGAAAGTGAATGGGTCCAATATATAAATGTTAAAATACTCACGGTTTTAAAAGTATAGCCAGAAGACAAACAATGTGTGTTAATATGATTTTAGTGTGATAAAATCACTTACTAACCTTTTCTGTGTAGTTATGGTCAATTTTACAACTAAGCCTAAAACGATGATTTAAACTACCTTAAAGCTCAAATCATTAAAATAAGCTTTTATACAATTATCAGATTCACATTTCTGCCTTTAAACCCTCCAAAACTCACTGCCATTGTAAGTGCTTCACTGTAACCTTGAATTGAACTTTTTTATTTTGTTTTAAAGAAAAGGTAATCAACATTATCCCACATATAACCAAGCTTAACTTGTATTAAACCAGGAATATTCCTTTAACATGCACTGTGAGATTAAAGTATAACAGTATAACAGAAAAGGCAGAGGTGACAATGTTTCACCAGATGCAGAACATTGTAAACTGTCAAAATAAAAGCTCCAGGTGAAGTAAATAGGACAGAAATATATATATTTTGTATAAAACAAATCTAATCCTCAAAACAATAATGATAATTCAGTATTATTATAATACACTTGACTGGGTCCCACAGTAATAATTTAGTAATATGCAATATTTAACTGGGTTCCAAAACATAAGTGAGTGAAGTGGTCTTTGCGCACACATTATTTATTCACAAAAATGCTTTAATAAAAATTAGGACTGTCAGAATTAACTTGTTAATGTATGCCATTATTTAAAAAGTTTAATGTGTTTTTCTTAATCACGATTAACGTATTGACCGTTATACAGCATAAAACACTGGAGCCATTACACTGTCACACACACAACAGTGCCAGAGCCCTTCTACCAAGAGGAGTCTACAAGCTTAGCATAAAGCGGTCCCATAGTGCATTTCTATCTTTATACTGTGAAAGTATATAATAAAGCATTTTATTACTACATATGTTGTATTGTTTTCTTTCCTAAGATGAAAATAAATAAATTTTGACAAGGAAAGATGTATATAGTGTCCAAATTCAGCACTTTCAAAATCAGTGATTAATCATGATTAACTTAAAAAAATTATTCAATTAATCGCGATTAAAACATTTTAATCCACTGACAGCACTAGTAAAAATATATGAAGAAAAATAATGCTTTTTGTTCAGCTACTATGTATTATTGTACAGTATATGGAATATAAATAAGTGCAAATCAATCATAATAAATAAATAAAAATCGCCATTCCACGTACAGGCTGAAACTCAATTGTCCTTGTTTACCGTCGCCTTTGAAGTAATACAATGTGAAGGTTGTACAAAGTAACATTTATTTTTAACAACACTATCAAAGTGAATAACAGGCACAACAACGTGCTAGAACGTGGCAGCCACCTTGACTCTTTTGAGTTGAATGGATCACATAAATGTCACTTGAAAACAAATACTTCATTGTTTCCGAATATCTCCGTTCATTCCCCATCTACACTACAATGCAAAGACATTGTTCCCAAATGTATCCACTTCAGAGAGCGTTTTCGAAAAGTTACATTTTCTCAGTCAAAAACGCCATCTCAGTGTTGACAGAATGCCAAAACGTAGAGGATAAGATGTATTTTCAAACTAAAATATATTAGTGTGGGCATGGCCTAAATAACGACAAATCTAAATGTGACATTTTTATGATGGGATTGTTTGTAAGTTTGTTAAATTAAAAGTTGTAAAAACATGGATAATGTTCTGTAATTGTTGTTAATAAATGATATGGTTTTACTGTAGTTATTGTAGTAACCGTGTTAACTGTGGGGTTTTTTGTGGCAGAAACCATGACTGTGTTCCATGACTGTAGTAACTAGGGTTGTCACAATACCATTATTTCAGTAGTTGGTACATATATTTTTCCTAAGTAGGGCCCTATGAAATATTTATTTTTTTCCCAAATCTTGTTTTATCCATCTTATTTTTTCTGAATTCTATGTAAAACTATATTGGACCCACCAGTGGATCCAAATGTGGCACTATATCATGGAAAAAGGTTTACGCTTAAAACATTAAACTCTTCATATACATTAATCAGGCATATGAGGTATCATTTGAAAGCTTAGAACTTTTCAGAGATAACCATCAATTCTGCATTTATGTTACTTAAAATAACAAAATAAGGCCTCAAAACATTACCCTCTAGAGGTAATGAGGTAGAAATATTTATATGAAAATAATAGTCCTTCACATAGCACATAAATGGATAATTCATATATCAAATGAAAGCTCTCACTCTCAGGAATTATTTTGTAGCCCTAATACCACAGTTTTAAAGATTTTTATAAGAATCACAAAGTGAAATATGATTTCTGTAAGTCATCAAATACAAACATCTCTTTTATGCATCGATAACTGCTGCTGTAATCCCCAAATAGCTAAAAACTTTATATCTGCTTTTACCTTTCTAAAAATAAAATTATTTTTACTTGTCTGTGAGCTTTCTTATGGGAATAATCCAATGTTATATCTTAGATGTCCAGAACAAAATATGCCATCCAGCAGGAAAAGCATGCAAAACAAATGCTGAGAAAGATGTGTTTTCGACTATTGATGATAAAATCATCAATTTTGATATATCATCAAAAATAGAGGATCTCGGCTTTCTAATGTCATTTTAGATTGAGCTTCTAGTTCACTCAGAGGCCGAGATATTCAAAGAAATAATGAGGATGGTGCATGAACTGAAAATTAGACTGAATGTCCATGGACGAGCACATCATTGAGGGCAAAAATGCCTTATAGCGCCACCTACATTTCAGATCTGTATATTGTGATGGAATGTGATAGTGGAAAAAGAATCTAGTGCTTTCTGCATATAGTGGAATAAAATAAGACGTTTCAAAGTGAGGTAGAGTGAACAAAAACAGAATTAAATGTTTACAAAGTTAGGACAACAACAAAAAAGTTTTTTTTATAAACACATACAATATTATTTATGAATAATTTGACAATTTTTTCTTTGTCTCACATTTGGTCCTCCATACTGGATAAGCTGATGTTTAAATGGCACAATGTGCATATTGAAGCGCAAAATGCTGTGATATATATAATTATTATTTTATTTTTTAATGTTTTTATTATTATTAGTTTTTTTGTGTGTGTGTTAAACTATGAGGAAGTAGTGAAATTCTATGAGTGTGAGTTTTCAAAAAAATCAAGTACAGCAACTTTAATTAAGTCAAAAATTTAAACATGAATCCTGTCGCAGTGAAAATATCTATTAAAACCTGCAAATACTCACCTGTGACTGGTGGAAGGCTACTTCTGATATTCTGTACCTGTTTAAGAACAGTTTGACATAGTAGAAACTAAACATGCTGTTCATCATGCCAGCACCAAGTGTTGTCATGGAGTAAGCCAAGGCTGCCGGATGAGCAAAGGGCCTCATGATGCTGACACGGAGGTTTAACCTGCTGGAAATACAATTTTCCCCACAAAAGATAAAGTAATGTGAAACGAAATAATAAAAACTAAAAACTCATGCAATCGCAGATTATTCTTAGAAGCACTATTGTTGTCCGCATCCTGTCAGACAGTACTGCGATACGCTTCCTGCTATTTCGAAGTAGGCGCGACTAGTACGCAAATATTCCAGCAAGTGTGCTATCATTGGACAAGCGATACAATAGTTCCGCCCCCTGCCTCTCATTGGTCAATGGGGAGGTCCGTTCTTGGAGTTCTCCCGTCTACTCAATAGCGCGGAGTCTGCCACGTTGCTGTAGACACCGGTTCGCTCCGCTAGGGATTGTAGCTTTGAACGCCCTGGAAGGCTGTTCACCAGCATTATTTTCCTTCAGATAAAAGACAAATGTTTTAAGATAAACGGTAATAGAAACAAGGCGATTTCTATCGGCCTTAAGCTTTAATTGGAGTCAAGATGTTGACGGACGTGATAACAGAGGAGGAATTTGAACACAATGAGGATGAGCTCTGGTACAGCAGGAAGGATTTGGAACATGGTAAGACTCTAGGCTCGAATATACAATATGGTCATGCTGAAATAATAGTAGATGCGTGTACTTTTTTATAATATTTCAAATACACGAAATAGCATATTATACATTTATAGTGTGCTCTCCTAGTCCGTTGGCGTGGAGATACTTTACTAAAATTGGCCAGCATTAAACTGGATATAATGTGAAATTCTCGAAGGTCAGGCGAAATATTAAGATAAGATATTAAGAGGAAACGATAGTGTTTCATTATGTTAAGTGAAAATAATTATTAATGTGTAAATTACATTTTAATAAGGGTGATAATGCAGCAGTGCTGTCTAACTGAAGGTCACGCCCATATAAACCCTTTATACGCGCCCTTTAAACACTTTATACTTTTCAAGTTGTATTGTTTGGGTTATATAATTATGATATGTCCCAATGTATTGGATGTTGTTTGTTTAATTTGTTAACGTTTGGGCTAATTAAGCTATTGTGTGTTTTTTTTTTTTTTAAAGGAATATTCCTGGTTCAATACAAGTTCAGTTCGACAGCATTTGTGGCATAATGTTAATTACCTCTCACAATAATTTCGACTTGTCCCTTTATTAAAATATAAATACATAAAAACAGTTCACGGTTCCATTGATGCACTTACAATGGAAGTGATTGGGGCCAGAAAAACATTCAAATATTTCCTGTTTCAAATAGTCACAAGACATAAACATTACACGTGTTAACATGATATTAGTGTGATAAAATCACTTACTAACCTTTTTATCACACTAAAATATTGTAGAACAGGGTTTTATCACAATAAAATCATATTTACATGTAAAATGTTGATGTTGTGTGGCTATACTTTTGAAACCGTGTGTATTTTAATGTTTATGAACTGGCCCCATTTATTTTGCAATGTTTCCTTTGTATGTACATTATTAATTGTTTCCCAATAAAGTGTATAAAACATCTTATAGTTCTTGAAATGTCAATAACTGACTGAAGATTACATTTTCGCTGGATAAACACAATCTCAGTGTGCATGGAAGGCCAAAACGTAGAGAAAAATATGTTTTCAAATGAAAACTTTTAAGTGTGGACGAGGCCTAAAGCAGTACATTTTATCAGTATGTGTTTTCCCTTGAAATCGAACCCATGACTGTGGTGTTGCTACTTGCTAGCACAAGTCAAACTACAGGAACTGCATGTAAGTCCACTTGAATGTTCCCTAAAAATGATGCAATTGTGAGAAACTTTGTTGATGTGGGCAGCTCTGCTGTTACTCACTCATGAGGACTCTGTTTGGGCGTGTTGTTCTGGTCTTGAGCACTCCTGCTGCACCCACTTAGACTATGTTTACCATTTTCTATGTTTACCGCGTGTGTTTGAGACAGATCTGCATTTGGCCGCTGAGCTGGGCAAGACTCTGTTGGATAGGAACCATGAGTTGGAACAGGGCCTTCAGCAGATGTACTCCACCAATAAGGAACAGCTGCAGGAGATTGAGGTGACATTTCCTCCATAGCTCCTAAACATCCAACACACACACACACAAACAGACACATCATTTTGTTGAACACTTTTCCAGTGGCACAACAAAAAGTCATTGGAAAATGGCTCAGAAAAGTTAAGAGTAAAGATCTAGCAATAGTCAGCACTACTGACTATCCACTTGGTTGGATATTTTATATTTTATACATACAAGTGTTCAAATACTTTCTGTGGCTACTGTATCAGAAAATTTGGCTGGTAGACTCTCTGTCACGTTCTGAGCTCGTATGAACTCTGCTATCTTTCTATTGGCGGGAAATGCATAAAAAGATTTCCTGTTTGATCCTCTTTCCTCCTGGTGGGTAGAACGCCACACAGAAGTACTGTTGCTATTTCTGTGTGTCTGACATCAGACCAATCATGAGATAAGACGTTAACCGTGTTTATGGTGCCTCGACTGGCTAATGGCCTGGCAAGGCTATACAGTCTCTGTAACTCTTTATCAAAGACTTTGTTTAATTGGTCTTGAACCTGAATTCAATTTCATCCCCCTTCCCTTTGCCCCCATTACATTGTATGTTGGCTTCATTACCGTGAGTACAACTGTGAGTTCTAGTAACAGCTGTTTAGTACTGTAAGCGACTGGAAGATGCCAGCTTCACTGTTTTATTAAATGTTTTTGATGCAACTCGCATGCAATGTGCTGAGGGCATGCAACAACAATGTAGCATACTTCTGTTTGAAATGTTGATTTCATACTGTTCTACAAACGTTTGCTGCCAGTACACTTTATATACTGTGCAGAGTGCAATAAGTAAGCTAGTATCCAATCTTGGTCATTATGCTTTAACAAGAAGCTTGAATATGTGGCTTTAAGGAAAAGATACTGGCTATATAACTGCTTTGCATGTTGTGATATGCAAATGGTTTTAAAGATACTTCACTATTTAAATAGTCTCTACTTTGTTGTCTTGTATTGAAACTAACTAACTAAACATAGTTATGTTGACACAACCACAGTTACAGTCGGTTGTGAAATGTACTTAGAACTTGTGAAATGTGATGCAGTATTTGGGCCAATGTTTGTTTGTAAAACACCTTCAGAGCTAGCCAAGAATGCTACAAAAGCTCTTAAGGATATATGTGAAATACTTTTATAACAGGGATACTCAAAGCCGGAGAACCCCATTGTTTTGGTAACACTTTACAATAAGGTTCTGTTTGTTAACCTAATGCATTAGGTATCATGAACCACGGACAAAAAAGTAAATGTTTTTGATTTTGGTTCGTTCTGAGCAAAAACTGTATTTTTCATTCTGGTTCAGAAGTTCCACAGCCTCCTTTCCAAATGGTAACCGGGTAGAACAAAATAATAGAACGGTTAATAACATTCTTTTTAAAATGACTACTCTGGGGGTGGTTGAAAAACCAATTGCACTGTTGCCAGATCTCACAAGAGATATAAGCAACACGGTCTGGAAAAACAAGCCCAAAATGAGCCACCTCACCAAAATAAGTGAAAATAAGCAATTCGTGTTTCTTGTGTGGTGGATTTATTGGCATAGCAATCATAATAAGCTGTTTATTAACAGTTAAGTACAATTTTATTTACAGAATTGCTTCTCATTCAAAACTCGGCAGAATCAAATCTGTATTAATGCATTATATCTAACAATAGTACATGTCATCCTCAATGTCTATGGTGGTTATGGTAATTATTTATATGAATATATTGTAATCGCTTCTGAATGCATTGTATTGCTGTCTGTATTGCCTCTATTAGTACCTGACAAAGCAGGTGGATCTCCTGCGGCAGATGAACGACCAGCATGCCAAAGTTTATGAGCAGCTGGACCTGGCCGCTCGAGACATGGAGAAAAGCAACCAAAGACTGGTGCTGGAGAACCGCACAGCCCAGCAAAGAATCCAGAGGTGAGGAGGTTTTTGAAAATGTCATACGTTTTTTTATTATTATGTATTTCGATTTTTAGCTTGTATCTTTGGAAAATGGCTAGTTTTAGCTTAATTGAAATTGAGTTTGAATTTTTCATCACAAATTGTTCTGTCTGTCTATAATGACATTTAATCAGTATATGCAACAAGGAAACAGTGCATGGTGGTTTACTTGTCAATCAGATGGCTGCTTCTTGTCTAAATGTGTGGTTCCATTTGACAGAATGCACAAAGTCAGAAGTCCCTGCAATGATTTAAAATACTAAAACGAAAGTCGTTTTCTCTTTAATTTGGGGTTTTATAATAACCTCGACCAAGTCCAATTCTCCATGCAACAGAAGCGAGCTGTTGGCAAGGACAACGTGTTGAAACATGCATCTTTTATTTATCTTGATCTGCAGTCTGACTGAGAGTATAGATGGATTACAGACTCATATGGAGGGTCTGCAGAAGCAGGTGGACGATCTGAAGATGTCCCAGTCAAAAAGAGACCTCGCAGAAGCACGCCGCAGTCTTGGAGCCCAGAGCATGTCATGCCTGAAAGAAATATATGACCTGCAGCAAGTCAAGTGAGTCTGGAGCCAAACAATGACCACGTTTACGTCCACTTAAGAACACTTTCTTTTCCAGGGTATTCCAGGTTTTTTGCAGAAAGCGTCATTCTGAAACGTCATGTAAACGAGAGCTCTGATTTCCTTACACTGTTTAAGGGATTAAGAGAAGGTGGTTTAACACATCTAGGTTTCTCCCATAGAAAGCCACTTATGTTGCCATGTAAACGCATACGCGGCGTTCTAACAGGCTTTTGAAGAGTGCAAATGTGCCTGGAACAGACCGAATAACAAACCTCATAGAATGGAGCCAAATAACAAGTCAGCAAAACATTTCTGGGAGTACAATGGGAAAAGCACATACTCTATATAAACTATTCCCATTTATGAACACTACTGTAAAATACCAAGGGTCTCATGTTCGCCTATATACGCTCATATATTGGTATTTTTCGTAATTTGAAAGCGAAATGCGTAAGATCTTCCTGACGAGTCGGCTGTCATCACCATTGAGAAGGAGATCCTTATGGATTTAAAAACAGGAGATGTTCTGCATGACCGTATGATTGCTTCATTTATTAATCAGGAAAGGAGGACTGATTTTCACTTCAAGTAAATTGTTATGTACTTTTTGCTTTATAGCAACATCAGGAGTTTTCTAAGTGTAAATCAGGCTGCTGGAGCATTCAGTGTCAGATCAAGTTTTGAAAAGTAGTGCTGTGTTCCATTGAACTCGGAAAGTCAGATTTGACAACTTCCTACTAGTAAACGTGTAATGTAATGCATCTTAAAGTCAGAATCACAACTTGGAGGCTCGTGCAGGAATTCTCTACTCTGATTTCACCGAGATGCAGGGACATGATGTCACACAAACTTGTGGACACTCGGGGAGATATACAAAGGAAGTGATCAACATTCACTTTATTAAGTAACGCAGCATAACCGTGTACCCTGACAAAATGAAATTTATTGTAAGCAACATTTAAATCGCAAATATTATTAGATAGATTTTTCCAGGTATTATAGACCTCCTCGGTAGAGTCATATGAAACATTATGATTTTTTTTATGTCTGTTCGGGAGACGTTCATTTCACAAAAATGTAATGTTGCTGTTAAAATTAGGCTTGCTTGAATATTAAGTGTCGTTTCAACTTCTGGCTTTCAAGCGTGGACGTGTTTTTAAAATATCAGTTGGTATTATTAGTTAGCTGTGACTTAATGTGTTATGCCCAAAGGCATAGAGTGTCTTATTCATTGTGAAACTGTTTTCTTAATGGCATGAATCACACTGAAGGCCTAGACTTTAAATGCATGGCCCGCCAATGCTCTGGACAGTCTGGAAGCATCTTATTTTCTTTTTATACATTATTTGTGCAGTTTTAAACTCAGTATATCAGTATATAAATAAATTGTTTGTTGGTTCATGATAGTCAGCTCTATTTATAATTCGTATTGCTCTTTTCTGTAGTATAAAAATTGGATTTGTGATTGTTTTTTATGTGTGACCCCAAAGAACTATTAAGGAACGGTACCATATATGTTACAAATTTGGATTTATAATGTCTTTTTGTGTGCAATATTGCAATGGACATTTTTGTCTTAACATGATTTATTACATGGTCAGTAACAACCCCAAAAAATGTATTTTCATAACTCTTTGTAGTTTTCACCTGATTATTGATTGTTCAATTTCCAAATATTATACATTTTGTTTGACAATTTGTTAATATCAAACTATCGTTTTAAAGTTTTTAATTTGGTTTCCACTGTGTCCAGAGGCTGCTTGGAACAAAATACATTTGTATTATCTGCAAACAAAACAAAGTTTAGCAACTTGGTTCTGCTACAAATATCATTAATGTACAATAAAAACAACTTTGGACCCAAAACTGAACCTTGTGGTACACAACATGTGACCCTCAGCAATTCAGATTGTTCATTGTTTATTTGCACATACTGATATCTATTATCAAGATAGTTGCTTATCCATGAGTATGCTACCCGTCTAATACCATATCTTTTACATTTCCTCATTAATAATCTATGATCAATAGTGTTCAACACCTCTACAATATATTCCTTATTTTCTGTTGCTGTCTATGCTTCTGTCAGTTTGAGAACCAAGGAAGGAGAGAAATTGGTCTATAATTTGAAAAAGAGTGCCTATTTTTGTAGATGGGAATGACCGTTGCTGTTTTCATTTTAATGGAAAATGTGCCTGTTTGGAGTGACTGGTTACAGATATGGGCCAGTGGTTTCACTATATACTCTATAATGTTTTTTTTTTGTTTTTTTTACTAATGTCATGTCAGTATCATTACAAAGTTATTTACTGCATCAATTAGTTCCTTTTCTTCAATTTTCTTTTGAAAGATGGTGCTGGTATTCATATCAATAATATCGACATCTACACCGTCCTTCATTACTGGGCCCACAATATAATTTGCTAAATTATAGCCAACATTCACAAAGTAATCATTAAAATCATTATTAATCTCTTTTGATTTGGTTATGTTAGGTTGATTGTCTTTAATAAAATAATTAATTGATACACTACTATTGAAGTGTATTATTGACAATGTACCGTCCATTATTACATTACTTTTGAATACTCACAGTTGCTGTTGTTATGTATCTTCTTATCCAAATTTCGGACATACTTGTCAAGCCATTTCATGGTGGCTTTAGGGCTGTTTTCACGCTTGGTTTGATTGATTAGACCACCCAAATCTGTATAACATTAAAATAAAACAAAGTTTGAATGTACATTATTATGTTAAGCGGTTGGGGCTGAATTAATTGCAGAAGTTGAATACATAGTGTTAGGGATTTCGAGTATAAATACAGTGCTACTTTCGCAAAGGATGGGTCGTCTTATTTGTCTAACCATTTTCAGGGACTTTGAGTTAGCAGTAGTGGTTATGTTAGAGGTCTTTGACTGTTAAAGTAATGCTGCACTAATTGAAGTGAATCCCCCGTGACGTACAGCTTGTGGGTGACCTCTCTGACCTGTGTACCTGCCCCACCTGCAGTACGTGTTGACTGGACATCTTATGGTCCTTCAAAGCCAGACATCATAATCTGCCTTGGCCTTTCTACCATAATCCAATAATCCTGGATCTAATCTGTCTCTGTTGGAGAGGCAAACATGGAACTATAAGTAAACAGTGTGCAACAGGCCTAAGGATGCATGTTCATTTGCATGCATCTCAGAAAAGCAAATAAAGTATATTTAAAATATATTCATATTATAGTTATTCCCTGATGTCCACTTATAATGTTTTAATTAGTTTGATCTAATTATAAAGTTTTGCCACTTTGAATGTTAAACAATTTACTAAGAATCAGTTTATGTTGAAACGCCAGGTGAGGTCAAGGTTTTGCTTGTCATCTTAAGCAGTGAAAGCTTAATGAAATTTATACGTCACGTGCGTCACCAGACAGAATTACAAAAATAAAAATGGTTTTCAAACTGCTTTCCTGAATATATCATCTGTCTGCCATTTAAGGCTGTCAAATAAAAGTATTTGTCGAAAAAATGATAAAAATGTACACTTGAATGCAAAAACTGCGCATTCAAGTGTTTTATGTGTGCCGAGCACTGACTGAGTAAAGCTCAAAATATACTTCGCTCCGACGCAAACGCCGAGCATCCACATACCACGTACGTCATGCCTGACGCAAATCTCAACATAAGCGGAGTGCTCGAGCACTGAATGCACGTAGACAGATTTTTCTCACCGCGTGACTTTGAATGCGCAAAATGCATATGCTCTTGGAATTATATGAACTTATTAGCGGGTCCACAAGGTGGCGACACTCACAACTGAGCCTTTGCTTCACAAAGAAGCACTAGAAGATGTAATTGCCAGTAAACAACATGAGATGAATGTGGAAACAACAACAGTAGATTTGCACATCAAGAGAGCACGTGTGTAAGGAGGTCAGGAGATACCTGCATTTGTATAACTCCAGTCTGAAGGAATATAAAGACATCTTTATTTGTCTTAACTCCTGAGGAGGAATAGTCCAGTGTCTCATAGCAGTCGTTGCGTGCATGCGGCAACCGTCTGTGAATGCGCGCACAGTCAAACGAAGTATACTTTGACAGGCTCGCATTCGACTGTATGCAGACGCCAAGAGTTCACGTCAAAACTTAAGTATATGTTGGGCTTTTGGTCCTTGCTTCTTGTTCTCTTATCAGGGTATCACAGCACGGAAATAGTTTTGTATCTTTTAACCATTACACCACATTCAGCTGTTTTTGTTTTTTTATGCGTCATGCACATGAATGCCGCATTATTAGATGCTATGTAAGACAGTGTAAACTTTATGAATTACAACTTAGTTTAACCGAATACCACTAATACCTGTGAATATCACTACTGTTCACACAACTGTAATTATTGAAAAACACTGTGGTACTGCCGCTATATTGAATCTTGAGTACTGTTGTTGTAGTACTGTGGCAGCGGCATATCATGCAACATTAAGATAACATTGAGCTGTATTGAAGCATTTCTTTTCACGTTTTACTTTTTTACTTGAGATTTGAGAATATGAACTAGCTAAAAGTCTTTTGATTACAAAATTCTCTTGCAATCAGTCGCGGAACAAGCAAGTCACATTTTTCCAGGGCTTCATGCGCCAGCTAAGAAACTGCCATTGAGATGAATGGAAAGCTAATGCTCTCTCCGGGTATTTTAAACCTTCTTGTAACTCAAGCTTCTGTTTTCTTGTAGGGATCTGAGCTTGGAGAACCTGCATGTGGAGAATTCCTGCCCTGCGCTGGATGGCAGATGGGTGGAAGAGGAGTACTCCACCCTGCAACACACCCTCCACACCCTGAAAACACAGCTGTCGGAAGAACGTGCCCGACGTGTGGAGGCAGAGCGGGAGACAGAGCTGACGGTGCAAGAAAACAGTGTGCTGGAGCAGCGGATGATCCTGCTGGAGGTGGCGCGCCATCGGCAGGCCGAGCTGGAGGCTGAGGTGGAGGAGCTAAGGCAGCTCTGGCGCTCCGAGTCATCCAGCGCAAGACCAACATACACTCTGTTGCCCGACAGCGTTTTCTTTACCGCAGAGGAAAGGGTGGGGCCAGAGAAAGACGAGGGGCAAGAAGCAGAGTTTCCGCCGGGGAGGCGTCGCTGCAGCAGCGACAGCTATGTACGAGGGGTTGGAGCAGAGGATATCCGGCGCGGACATGAGCGCACATGCATCCGGCGAGCTCAGGCGGTTAAGCAGCGTGGAATCTCCTTGTTGAATGAGGTGGATGCGCAGTATAGCGCGCTGCAAGTGAAGTACAACGAGCTGCTCCGTCGCTGCCAAATGGGGGCGGACAGCCTCAGCCACAAGGGTGTGCAGACGGCCACCTTCCACGGACAACGCCGGCGGAGTCTGATATCAACCGCAACGGCAACAACCGAGTCCATCTGCCCTGCAGATGAGCTCCATCAGCCAGAATACAAAGCCCTGTTTAAAGAGATCTTCACCTGCATTCAGAAAACCAAAGAGGACCTAAGTGAGAACAGGGCTGGGCAGAATCAGTCACATTGAGTTTATTGGATTAGGTCATCCAAAAATGAAGATTCTGTCACCGTTTATTTGCCCTATTGTCATTCCAAACCTGTATGTCTTTCTTTCTTCCATGGAGTACAAAAGTAGTTTTTTTTTTACTTTCATTAAATGGAAAAAAGCAGACAGAATATTCTTAAAAATGTCACCATTTGTGTTCCACGGGAGAGATAATGTCATATGTGTTTGGAAGAAATTGAGAGGACAAAGTTTTCTTGTTTGGTGCACTACTCCTTTTAAATCTCATGTGAATGTTGGATGGCAGTATTATACATATTCAGTCTGATGTAATTGGATGACTGGCGTATTAGACATTTTAAAGGTGCTGCTATTTGTGTGTATGTGTTGATTGCACTATAACACCTCTGCCTATGCAACACCAGACCGTCCACATTCAAAACCACATAATGCAAACGAAAATGGGCCGTAGGGCTGAAATTAATTCTATTGTACTGTACTTTTATAGGTCTTATGCTACATATGAAATGTGTGGACCTTTAAGATATAGCCATACACGATTGCATTTAAATCCGTTGAACCAAGTGTTCGTAGGAGGAAAAAAAGTGAAATGAATTGCTCTGAGGGTAGATTAAATTATTGTTATTAACAACTTACACGGCTTAGGAAGTAACTTAATAAAATATAACATGTCTAAGTAAAAAGAAATGACGCCTTATTTTAGGACCATTCGCATTTTTGGCATTGTGATTGTTTTCATGACAACAAAGCGCATTGCCCAAAATATTCATTATTGTAATGAAAAAAAAAATGAAACAAAATATACAAATAAAATAAAAATTATACTTTGACTTTTTAATGTGAAATAAATAATAAGATATTATTTAAATAAGGACAGTAATTTCTGTCAACATCTTAATAGTATTAAACATATGCTTCATTTTCTTTATGCAAAAAAATGATTTTTTTGTTTGTTTTTAGGGGGGGTTTTGTGATACCCGCCTAATAAACATAATAAAATTAACTATGGAATTCAGTAGGACTGTATGTTCTTTGTAGCCAATAGCGTAGCCATATATTCTGAGTGTCTAGAAATTGCAGAAGCGATATAAAAGCTTTTTTGCTCGATTTAAAATACAAAGCTGCATGTCAATTTGAAAGAAATTACTAAACAAGGTTGCTTGTATTTGAGCAATATTTGCTACATTTATACATTTTCTGTTCGAGCTGACCTCAACGCTTAATTAAACTATGCTTGAAATGTCCATGTGACTGTGTGTATAGTTCCTCAAGAGCAAGTCGCAGTTAAACGTTCGGCGGAGTCACGAGGCAGACACACATGAATTCTTAGCACTTTGTTTGGACGTTCATTTAACTGTGAAACTATGCACTTTAGGCAGACCTATGGTCGGTTTTGTTTTTGGTTATTTATTTATTTTATTTTCATTCCATGATGTAGTCAAGAAATTATATTTATTTGATTTTCTCATTTGGTGTTCATTCACTGAATCAAAATTCTGTTAGTTTTGTCTTTCAGTTTTACACCGCTGTGTTTAGGTCAGCACTAGAATGTTAATGATATCTTGATGGACATGGAGAAATGTGTTTCTATGTGTTGAAAATATATTGACTGAATTGGTTCTTGACGTGTTATATTTAAAGATAGATGACTATTGCTTGTATTGTGTTATCTAAATGTTACAGCACTATGTAGAGCATTTTCACAATGTGTTTTGTAAGTAGTTCTTTGGTTAATGTAGTGTAACCGCTAATCTAACAAGACTCACTTATTGTCATTTTCAGTGTTTTATAACTGTATTTCATAACACACCATGTACTACTTTATACTTAAAACCACAACCTAGTTCAATGCAGAATGAAAAAGTGCTTCATGGCCGGTTCTGTGTTAGAGGGCTACAATGTGCATGATCAGATGTTAGATTAGTGGCAGAGAAATATAGCTCTTACTCAAGGTAAAACATGATTTTGAAGAATTTATGAGTTACAGTTCAGCAGAGTTTATAAAACATAAACTGAAAACGTTCAGTCTTAGATGCTGACCAAATATCTTAGTAAATTATTATTATCAGAATATCTCACCGGTAAAACAATCAATTATTTGTAACAATCACAGAAATATCCTATTTTATATTGGTTTGTGAATGTACAAATTGAATTTGTTACCTCATCTGTCCTGAGTTGACTGTTTAGGCTACACTTAAATATGTTTTATGTTGGAATCAGAGTTCATTCATAGTTTTCTACATTATTTATTACTATCATTGGCTGCAGATGATAAAATGTAATATGCTTAATGAAGGAATGCATAATCTGATAGTAACTGGTGCTGAATTGTCATGGTTCTTCCTCAAAACCACAGCCTAGACCACTGCCTATTTGAAAATCAGTGATCTGTTTATGTAATAACATAACATAAATAGATTCTTGGTTGAAACAAAATAACCAATAAATAAAGCTGTATGGATGAATCACTAAATGTGTTCAGTCTTTATTTCATTATGAGAAAGCAATATTAGCAGTAGAGGAGACTGGGGCTAGTTGTTACTTATGCTCTACCGGACAAAAGGTTTGAAACACTTGACTGAAATGTTTCTCGTGATGTTAAAAATCTTTCGATCTGATGGCGTATGCTTAAATATTTGAAATTAGTTTTGTTGACAAAAATATAATTGTGCCACCATATTATTTAATTATAAATCTAAAATTTAATAAAAAAAAAAGTTTTGAAATTGATGACTTGGACCAAAAAATAAAGTAAATCAGTCAATAAGTGCCCAACATAGATGGGAACTCCTTCGGTTGGTGGAGAAAATGTCAAGAGTACATTCTAGGCAATGGGTGGCTACTTTGAAGATGATCTAATATAACACAGGATTGATTTATTTTGGATTTTGTTTAGTCACAACATAATTCCCATAGTTCCATTTATGTTATTCCATAGTTTTGATGACTTTACCATTATTCTAAAATATGGAAAAACAATTATAATAAAGAATGAGTGCGTTTCAAAACTTTTGACTGTAATGTATAAGTATATACTTGCCAGCATTAATCATTGATTTTTTTGCTGTGCAAATTTTGACTAGAAGAATAAAAATAACTGTTAAGTTTATCTACGGATCGTCAGATCTGGAGTTCTGCTCACTCTTAATCAGACAAAGAGATAACGTAGTGTGATAATATCACATTTATTTGAATAAATCAACTATAAAGTTAATTTAAATGCACAATCAATAAATAGTAATAGTCACAGAATGTAGAAGGGGTGGCACTGAGGTAGAAATTCTAAATATGACATGAATCCTTCACTGGTATCCTAGTTACCTTACAACTCGGACTCTAACCGAGAGGTGGGTGGCGTTCCATCCCTCAGATATACTCACTCCAGCAGAGGTCTCTTGTATCCTTTTTGAGCATTGATATATTCATCTTGTCAAAGGGTCTTAAATATCCTGCTCTTAGCACAGATACATAAGTAATCTGAGAGTCTTGTGTACCCTGATCTTCATGCTGCAGCAATGACTCAGACAGGCTTTTCTTTTGCTTTGTTTTGTAAGTGAATACAGACCAGTATGAACGATGAGTCAAAGTTGAGTTTCAATCAGTTGAGAGAGGTAACTGAAGACAAAGTTCTCTGTATTTCCAAAGGCAAAAGAGAGAAACAGAAAACGAGATGAGGATCTGACCTTGAACTAACTTATATTACTCAAACAAAAGTAATTATAGTCATCTCCAAATTAATTGACATCATCCCTCACAAGTTCAGAATTCTTATAGGTGAACAGTACAGATAGTTCTAGAAACATACAAACATGGTGTTTTGTTCAAATACGTGTATGCAATCAAAGATAATATTTTTAAAACACAAAATCAAGTTGGTCAGCCGATAAGTGTCAAATGTGAGTCATAAATTGAGAAACCTCTTCTCCTTGTAGATAATTCAAACAATGCTCACTCATTGCATTGTTTTGCATCACATCGCATTGTTTATCCTTCCGCAAGGGTATTGCGCAAACAATGTTCACCCTTTTACAAGGTTACATACGCCTCACTAAGCATTATTTATCCTTTTGTAAGGGTATTGCACAAAAAATGAGCATGGTATGGCACATTTCTGTGCACATTTTGTAGTTGGTAGTATGCTTGCACAGTCATATATAGGGTTGTTTTTGTATCATTCATACTTTATTTATGTTTCTTTCAGATTTGTTCCTCGCCTTATGAATCCATGGTTTGTTGTTCTGAGTTGAATTAGTTGTACCACCGTAAACATCTTCTGCCAGGATTTGATGTTCAAGTGATAATCTGAAAGCTTACGCCAAAGAAAACTATTCTATCACATATTCATGTTAATTCAAATTTATTATTTATGGTAGAAATGAAAAACAAGCAGTACTTCTGTCAGGAAGACTCATATTAGCATTACGTCATTCATTCAGTTCAGGCATCTCATCCAATAATAATTTTTAAAAGCTTGTTATGCCATCGTTTATTTTCACCCCCCACCACCCCATCACCACCTGCTGTATGGGTAAGCTCTTATCTCCTGCCATTATCCTCTTCTGGTAGGATCTGATGATTTTTGAGAACTCAGAAACTGAATCAGCTAAACTATGTATTCCGATATTCCTGTAAACTATAATCATATATAGAGATGTTAAAAAGGCAAAAAGAACGGGGCAGTCAACAGTCAAAATGAGTTGCTGGTTCAGAGTGTCTATTGTTCCTTGTCATGTTTACTAGCTCATGTTTAGCACATTCACACACTGAATCATGGTTTCAACATTACACTGATTCACAGACCAGAATATTTCAGCCATCAAAAGTTATTCAGCCAAAAACATGTGTGTTTGACATTTAAATTAATTGATTATACAGAATAAATAAAAAAAATATCCTGGGCAGCATTAAAAACATCCTCAGTGTTGCCAGATAAGGTGGGTTTCTGACCAATTGGGCTGGTTTTAATCTAATTGGGCAGAGGCAAATGTTCTTTGGCAGGTGGACAAAATTTGGTCCTATAAAATAAAAATAAAAAAAACTTACAGCACCTTTAAGATTTAATTCAAATGAATTAAAAAAATAATATTTTCACATGACATCCTGCTTTATTTTTATTGATGTGTGGATCTTTGTGGATTGGCAAATGTAGAACGGGGCCGGCCCGTGGGTTTGTGAGACAGCAGAAGGTGAAATCATAAAAATGGGCCCCACGGTGTGAAAGTTATCATAACTTTAAAACATCCATAGAACCACAGCAAACGTGATGAGCAGATTTTTTAATAGAAAGCACTAAAAAAGAAGCACTATATGTATAGCTCAGTATATGACATTTAGATGAAATGTGCATGCATGTATAAAAATATGTGAAAATGTGTATTTTAGGTGCTGTGACAAGTCACCATATTACCACTTTATTTTGAAAACATTTCAACCTTTTCTAGAAGTGCAAATAAACCAACGTCTCAATTAATACGAGGTCATGGCAACTGCAAGTATGAAAATTACTGGGTAACATTTCGCAAAGTTTGCATTAGACATCATTAACTATTTATAATGCAGTTTTACAGCATTAATTCATCTTGATTAATGTCAATTTATAAAAATACAATTATTTACTGTTTATGTTAGTTCATATTGTATTAACTAATGTTAACTTATAACATTTTTAATGTTAAAAATGGACTAGTATATGAAGAAACATGAAATAAGATGAAGTATTTTTCATTGTTAGTTCATGTTAACTAATGTAGTTAACTAGTGTTGACAAATACAACCACGAATGTTGCCCATTCAAGTACATAAAACAAGAAAATGCTGCATAAAATAGTTTTATAAAGTTTTAATAGTATATGACACTGCTGACAATGCTTGAAATTCAATTTCAACTATCCACATAAGTGTAAATGTTTATTTAGAGCAACAAAATTATTGAAAACAAAGTGAATAGAAGTTAAACATCAGGGAAAATCAGGTGACTACAGCAATAAAATGATATATTTGAAATAGGGCCTATAAACACAACACCTCGAAATATATATTTGTAAACAAATGTAAAGAAAAAGCACTTTACAATGTACATTTAGATCCTGACTGAAACACACACATTCAGGAATTACGTTTATAAATACTCTTCATTTATGGAAGACCGTGGGCAAACAATGCTATCCATTAGGAATAAAATAATACTAAAATAAAAACACGGGAGACATAAATTAAGTCATAAATCTGAGACTCTATTAAACATCAAAGAGCACATGAAATACACGAATTTATTCACAATGTTGCTAAATTTTATATCGCCAGCAAAATGACCATGAATACATTGTGAGTATTCAGTATTGCCCAGCCATAATTCAAATACTACAAGAGTTAATCCTTTAACTTTCACTGTGTCCTTAAAGGCACAGTTCACCCAAAAATGAAAAATCAGTCATTGTTTACTCACCTTGGCGTTGTTATAACCCTTACTTTCTTTTTCTTAACACAAAGGGAGAAATTGTGTTCAGTGATATCATAGAATGGCAGTTTATAGTGACCACCTCTTCAAGCTTCTCTCTCTTCAGGAGACAGAAGTATAATTCTGAAGATAATAAATGATTTCATGAGACTCATGATTGTTTTAAAAGCAAACGATAAAGTTTGGTAAGAAAAAAACTGAAATCTAATGTATAATTTAGTAAAATGTGCACTCCGCCATTGATCTCCTGTGAACGTTCATGATAGGGCACAAGAGCAACAAATAGGGCGTTCAAGCGAAAACATGTGACAACAGAACAACACACCTGCACCCAAAACAGAGAACAGAACTTACTAACCATATCTGAATAGTTTGTAATCGAAGAATTTATGCATTTCTATGCCCAGCCTTGTTTTTTTTTGGATCGGAGTACTTGAAAATCAAACAGAAACATAGATGAGGCTACAGGCAGCAGTCACACGGTGTACTAACGTGATGGCAAATAACATGAGATAAAAGGTATCTTATCTATTTTAATCTGTGTTTTTATCCTAACCAGCAGTGAAGATACATTCTATCAATCACTTGTTTTGTATTTTAGGCATCGCGTGGTTAATGCTGTCCGCTGTACACTGGCACCGGTCCAAAAACTTCCAAAAAAACAAGGCTGGGCATAGAAATGCATAATTTCTTCAACTTCAAACTCTTCAGACATGTTTAGTAAGTTCTGTTCTCTGTTTTGTGTGCAGCTGTGATGTGTTCTGTTGTCACTTTCTCTGTGGTGAGCCGTTTTTAAATAAACAAAATTAGTTTTTGCGTGAATGCCCCAATGTCGCAAGGGCAGTGCGTGAACTGATGCTCTCGTGCCCTATCATGAACACACACAGGGGATCAACGGTCAGTGAACATTTTAACTAAATAATACATTTCAGTTTGTTTCTAACAGAACCTTATCGTATACTTTCATAAAATCAGAGTCTCAGAATTATTTATTAGACTTCTGAATTATACTTTTGTGTCCTTTTCAAGCTTGATGAGGTCGTCACAATAAACTGCCATTCTATGACATCACTGAGCACAACATATTTACACAATTTCTCCCATTGTGTTGAGAAAAAGAAAGAAAGGCATATAGGGTTATAACAACACAGAGGTGAGTAAACAAAGACAACATTTTCATTTTCGGGTGAACTATCCCTTTAATCAAGACACTTATATTCAGGGACTCCAGACTGACTGAACCTTTAATAAGTGTTCTGATAAAAGTATCTGCTAATTTTCCTCGATTGGTTAGATACTAAGTTCACTACATTGCTCACACCTGTCCACTCATATCAGTTCTGGTTTAAAGTTAACATGATTTGTTTTTCTTGTTGAATTTCTGCTTTCTGTCAGAAACACATCACATTAAGGAAGTAAAATGGATTTAAATGCCATTTCACGTCGACTTCAGGGAAGGGTGCTAGGGTGAGATTTATGATTGAGGTTTAGTACTCCAACCTCGTAGAGCAAATCATGATCACGATGAATCCGATCAGAAGCAGCAGGAGCAGCAGGAAGAGGTACTGTGTGTTCAGAAGAGACGCAGCAGAGCACGACTGCCGGTTCCATAGATACTGATCCACCGATTCGGTCAGACTGTACTTCAGAGGACAGAAGCCAAGGTCTCGCCGTGCCTTCTCGATCTTAAAGGTGTGGCTGACAGCGATGTTTCTCACCTGAGAGAGACACAGAGGTCACAGGTTGTGTCAGAAATTGAGAACATGCTATCAGAAATATCAGAGATAGCAAACAAGCATTAAAACATAATGATAAGTCAACATGATGCGTCACAATTATGGCATTGAATTAACATTACAATCTGAGTGTACATCACTTTTTCACTTTTTCATGTTGAAACAACTTTATTCAAAAAACAATGTTAAGTACTGAATCAATGTCAGAATCTGATTCTACATCACATCTGTTGAATAGCCATTGATCAATCTGGTTAAAACAATTAAATAAATAAAAAACACTTTTACATAGTTTCTAGAGTTTATTTATCTTCATCGCAAAATTAATAACAATTAAAAAACAATGGATCTAAAAAAATATTAATTGTAGAAAATGTGCAGTCCAGCAGTTTTGACTAATTGATCATGACAGTGTGTGTGTGTGGTGTGTGTGTGTGTGTGTGTGTGTGTGTGTTTTATGTTATGTTTCAGTTCTTTTATGTCATGTTGACTGTTCTGCCAGTTCCCGCCTCCTCCTTGCGCATCCTGAACCCATTACTCTGGTGCCGAAACCCAGGAAGGAGGAGGGATTTGCTGCTGCCATCGACCAGGGTATGAAGGAGTCACTGCCGGCCACCGGGAGTAAGAGGAACCACTGCCATCTGCATGGAAAGGGAAGAGTCGTTCAGTCCACCAGGGGTCAGAAGACTTGCTGCCGTCCACCAGGGGAGGAGTTTCTGTCGTCCGGCAGATGGTGGAGAAGTGGCTGAGGACCAGGTGACTATGTGTCCAGGGACTGGC
Source organism: Xyrauchen texanus (assembly GCF_025860055.1). Classification (NCBI taxonomy): domain Eukaryota; kingdom Metazoa; phylum Chordata; class Actinopteri; order Cypriniformes; family Catostomidae; genus Xyrauchen; species Xyrauchen texanus. Next base: position 5,702,683 of record NC_068287.1, on the reverse strand, counting down.
AAGCGAGTTTCTCTCTCTCTCTCTCTCTCTCTCTCTAACTGGCGCCCCCGGCTCATATATATCCCTCTCCCAGCTGATTGGATGACTCAGCGCCGGTTGTGCACCCTCACGGCCCGGCCACGCCCTCGTCCTGGTCACAGTGACAAATAATTGTTTTTGTAAGAGCTGTTAAATAAAAGTTGCATTAACACTTGTGCTGTGTTCATTTTGTGCTCCTGGTCATCAATTACCAGCCTACTTTTTGTTTATAAATGTCTCATATTGCATTCATCTTTTTACTAACTTCTTTTTTAGTAATTATGACATTATGACAGTACATGTTTTGTACTCCTTTTTAACTTATTTTTAAACAATATATGAGTGATTGATTGAACTGAGCTCATTACCGGGATAGTGATGGGCACTCCCTGTGTGTGTGTGTGCGTGTGTGTGCGTGTGCGTGCATGTCTGTGTCTGTGTGTAGGTGTGTGTGTGTGTGCATGTGTGTCTGTGTGTGTGCGTGTTTTTGAGGTTATAAACTGGTAATTACAAGGGTATTATGCTATAAATGTCATTTATGAAGACATTTCTAGTGTCCCCATAATTTAAATTGCTTAAAAAAAAAAAACATACTAAACAATGTTTTATTGAAAATGTAAAAATGCAGAAAGTTTTCTGTGAGGGTTAGGGGTTGTGTTAGGTTTAGTGGATAGAATATATAGTTTGTACAGTATAAAAACCATTATGTCAGTTTTTGTTCCTACCCTCACCTATGGTCATGAAGGTTGGGTCATGACCGAAAGAACTAGGTCGCGAGTACAAGCGGCCGAAATGGGCTTCCTCAGAAGGGTGGCAGTCTTCTCCCTTAGAGATAGGGTGAGGAGCTCAGTCATCCGTGAGGAGCTCGGAGTAGAGCCGCTGCTCCTTTGCTTCGAAAGGAGTCAGTTGAGGTGGTTTGGGCATCTGGTAAGGATGCCTCCTGGCCGCCTCCCTAGGGAGGTGTTTCAGGCACATCCAGCTGGGAGGAGGCCTCGGGGAAGACCCAGGACTAGGTGGAGAGATTACATCTCCACACTGGCCTGGGAACGCCTCGGGGTCCCCCAGTCAGAGTTGGTTAATGTGGCTCGGGATAGGGAAGTTTGGGGCCCCCTGCTGGAGCAGCTGCCCCCGTGACCCGACTTGGGATAAGCGGTTGAAGATGGATGGATGGATATTTAAATACTGTCAGTAACAGAATCATACACTAAACACACACACACACACACACACACAAACATAGCTGCAAGCATAGCTACAGGTTTCAAGTGATCAAGGGCCTTACATGTGTAAAAGACATTAAGTATTAACAAGACAGTCCGTTAGCACCACAAATAGAGATAAAGTGGCATCATTTTCAGAACCAACAGATTGTGAACCAAAGAGATTTGGCCTTTTTAACATTCCTGACCATTATAGTGCCACATTTTGTGCAATCTCCACCCAATTTGGCACACATCTTAAGAATCACATGATGCATATGTGTACTAATGTTGAAGAAAATCAGATTTGTTGTTCAGGAGTTATAGGCTTTTGGGTTAACTAGGCCATGTCCATCTTTTTGAATTACCCTGTTATAGCCATGTCAAATAAAAAATCTTTTTTTTTTCAATAATTATTGATCTAGGCTGTCCACATATTCTTCCTGTACAGTTTTGTTGATGTCCAGTGAATAACCTAGGACTAGTTTTAAATTATCTCGAGTATTTAACAAACGATTTGATTCACACTAATGACTCTTGATACAAAGTTGTACAGAATGAGGAGATCTATCACATGATATGTCTAGTGTGTCTGTGTGAAACACTGCAGGATAAACAATGGTTTACACTCATGTAAAACATGATAGCTCCTCCCAGTGGCCAATTGTTTTAAAATTTGCAGACCTCTTGGGCCAAAAGTAAAATAAGCCCACCATGTTTCATTCCAATCGGCCTTTGTTGATCGTCAATGGTGGCCATGTTTTTCAAGATATGTGACTATCCTCAAAGACCATGATGGCACCTTTGACAAAGACACTACATGCAAAACTTCATCAGACAAGCAGTTCCATAGTTAGAGCTTTTTTAGGTTTGTCATTGGTATAGTGTCACTTTGAGGCTGAGGTATGCAATTTTATTTGTGTGTCCTCAGATTGACCACATTCATACATTTTTCTAATTTGGTGAAAATATCAAATTTTGGTGTACCATTGAGACGACGAAGCCGAAAGTTCAAACTTTTTTTGATAATTATTAACATATGAACTCCTTAGAATCTTTCTGCACTGGTTTGGTTCCAATCAGGCAATCGGTCAAGGACTAGTTCGCAAAATAAGGTTAAGCATAAAATTCAAAATGCCGGAAAATATTTTTGATAGAAATGAGACTTGAGTCTGTGACATACGGTTCCAGAGTTATGGCCCAAAACGCATTTTACTTTTTTATAGCACCCCCCAATTGGCCGATTGGGGCTACTCCATGCACCTGAGTAACGAGCAATGGTACTACCATCCTATAGTTTCATGTCTTTTGGCCTCTTTGTACGTTCTCCATGATCAGTTTTAGCAGAGAAAAATAATAATAAAAGTGAAACCCTACCATTTCAATAGGGTTTCAGCACTTTGTGCTTGAACCTCTAACAAGCCATTAAAACAAAGGGACTGAGAAATAATAAAGTGCATGAATATCATTGTTGTGCTAGAGAATTAATGTGAGCGCTTTTGGTGTTTAAGCAAACAGACTTCTGTACAAGATGCACCTTTGTTTTGCTCACAAACGAGGACGTATGAATTAAGAGTATTGAGGAGCACATATGTGTTCAACTTCAATTGCGCCTTGCCTTACGATCGGCAAGGTTTGCCGGTGTCGTGCTGATTTACCATACACCCTAGTATGGTTTGGATAAGGGATGGCTGTAGAGGTGGGCTGTAGGGATAGGAACCAATTAGGTAGAGGGGAGTATGAATTTGGTGGGGAGTCAGGTTCCGACAAAACACTGGTTACAGTAGAAGAAGGCGTTGAAAAGATATTACCAATAGGAATCAGTATTTTAGAATCATTTTGAATTGTTTTTAAGAATAAACATGATGTATAAGATTAAGATTACATTCAAAATTGTACTTTTATAAACACAGTTTTATGTTGAGTTTTGCGAACTGATGGTGTCAGAATAAACACCTTTGTAATGGCATACTACCATACTACTTTTACAGTTTGTGATATAGATTGATTAAGTAGAAGTAGTAAGAATATTATGTGAAGTATGCCATTGTGAACTCAGCACATGAAACATCACTGTTGTCATCGGAGTGTTTGGCCAATCACAAATAAGATGTATCGTCATCAGAGCTTGTGCAGCCACACTGGAGCAACTGCAGAGGCTGAGCCAGGCATCTAGTTTCAAATCGCTCTTGCGGTACTTTGATGGCATACGTCATGGTGACGTACCATTGTGAAAGTCAGACAAAATTTAGAAGCGGCATGCAAGGCAGGCACCAGTCGGTCTGCATGAAGTCGAACACATCTTGTATAGTTCAATGTCATTGTCACCACACATATTTGCTGATGCTTTTATCTAAATTTCAATTTTTATTTATAATACTTTTTTATTAACATAAAAAATTCGATCTCAATCAAAATCAGAATCAGAATCAGCTTTATTGCCAAGTATGCTTACACATACAAGGAATTTGTCTAGGTGACAGGAGCTACCAGTCAACAACAATACAAACAATACCAAAAACAGCAGCAAGACATAGGTAATTAAAAACAAAAAAGAACACAAAATAAATAATTTTACATATACGTACATACACTCACCTTCATACATACCCACATACACACACGTAGTGCAAATCTAATACAATCTGTATATAAAGAACAAAAAACTGTATATTATGTACAGAACAATGTAAGTAATGGCAGAAGTGGATAAGTTGGATAATATAAATTAAAATTAAAATGAAACTGTGTATTGCACATAATTATTGCTCAATGGGGCAATTTAATTGTTCATTAGATGGATGGCCTGAGGGAAAAAACTGTTCCTGTGTCTGACGGTTCTGGTGCTCAGTGCTCTGAAGCGCCGGCCAGAAGGCAACAGTTCAAAAAGGTAGTGGGCAGGGTGAGTGGTGTCCAGAGTGATTTTACCAGCCTTTTTCCTCACTCTGGAAGTGTATAGTTCTTGAAGGGGGGGCAGGGGGCAACCAATAATCCTCTCAGCAGACCGAACTGTCCTTTGTAGTCTTCTGATGTCTGATTTCGTAGCTGCACCAAACCAGACAGTTATTGAAGTGCAGAGGACAGACTCAATGACTGCTGAGTAGAACTATTTCAGAAGCACTGGTGGCAGGTTGAACTTCCTCAGCTGGCGAAGGAGGTACAACCTCTGCTGGTCCTTTTTGACTATGGAGTCGATGTGTATCTCCCACTTCAGGTCCTGTGAGATGGTAGTGCCCAGGAACCTGAATGACTCCACTGCTGCCACAGTGCTGTTTAGAATGGTGAGGGGGGACAATGATGGGGTGTTCCTCCTAAAGTCCACAATCATCTCCACTGTTTTGAGCATGTTCAGCTCCAGGTTGTTTTGACTGCACCAGAAAGCCAGCCGTTCAACCTCCTTTCTATATGCAGACTCATCATCATCTCGGATAAGGCCGATGACAGTGGTGTCGTCTGCAAACTTCAGGAGCTTGACAGAGGGGTCCTTGGTGGTGCAGTCATTGGTGTACAGGGAGAAGAGTAGTGGGGAGAGCACACATCCCTGGGGGGCACCAGTGCTGATGGTACAGGTGGTGGAAGTGTATTTTCCCTGCCTCACAAGCTGCTGCCTGTCCGTCAGAAAGCTGGTAATCCACTGACATGTAGAGGTGGGAACAGGGAGTTGGTTTAACTTATTCCGGAGTATATCTGGTATGATTGTGTTGAAAGCCGAGCTGAAGTCCACAAAAAGGATCCTTACATATGTCCCCGGTCTGTCCAGATGTTGCAGGATATGATGCAAACCAATGTTGACTGTAACATAAGCAAATAAGCAAATTGAAGGGGGTCCAGAAAGGGTCCAGTAATGTCCTTCAGGTGGGCCAACACCAGTCTCTCAAATGACTTCATGACCACAGATGTCAGGGCGACAGGTCTGTAGTCATTAAGTCCTGTGATTTTAGGTTTCTTAGGGACGGGGATAATGACTGAGCGTTTGAAGCAGCATGGGACTTCACACTGCTCCAGTGATCTATTGAAGATCTGAGTGAAGATGGGGGCCAGTTGGTTAGCACAGGAACGAAGGCAAGCTGGTGAGATGCCATCTGGTCCTGGAGCCTTCCTTGTCCTTTGATTCCGAAAGACACGGCACACATCGTCCTCACAGATCTTGAGTGCAGGTAGTGTAGCAGGAGGGGGGAGGAGGGGGGTTGCAGGAGGTGTTAATGGTTGTGTGAAATGAAGGTCCGAGTGCATGTGGGGTGTGAAATCGGGGTGTAAAATAGCTCAAGGATGGGCAAGGAGGAGGCGAGAACCGGCTTGTCAATATAAATGATAATTTAATGAAAACTTAAACCAAAACACATAAACAAACACACACGACGGACATGCCCATAATTCTCTCTCTCTCGAACCATCGTCACCGGCCGCCTTTATCCCTCGCGCGCCTCATCAGGCCGATTGGGGACCGGGCGCGCGATATTCTGATCGGCCGCGCCCCCCCTCCGCTCCACACGGGGCCTTTCAAATCTGCAGTAAAACACATTCAGGTCGTCAGCCAGTCGTTGGCCCGCCACAGGGTTGTGGGTAGGAGTCCTGTAATTAGTAAGTTGTTTCAGGCCACTCCACACTGATGCAGGGTCGTTAGCTGAAAACTTGCTTTTCAGCTTCTCAGAGTAGCTTCTTTTAGCCACTCTGATTTCCTTATTCAGTGTGTTCCTGGCCTGATTATACAAGACTCTATCCCCACCCCTGTAAGCCTCCTCTTTGGCATGACAAAGCTGTCTGAGTTTTCCTGTAAACCATGGTTTATCATTGTTGAATGACAAAAATGTCCTAGTAGGGATGCACAGAAACTGATGTGTGATGTAACAGTATTTGTGAGCTCGTCCAGGTCTGTAGCTGCAGCTTCAAAAACACTCCAATCAGTGCAGTCAAAGCAGGCTTGTAGTTCCAGCTCTGCTTCAATAGTCCATCTCCTTATAGTCCTTACAACTGGCTTTGTTGATTTTAATTTCTGCCTGTAGGTCGGGAGAAGATGAACCAGACAGTGATCAGAGAGTCCCAAAGCTGCACGTGGGACAGAGCGATATGCATCCTTTAATGTTGTATAGCAGTGATCCAATATATTCCTGTCTCTGGTGGAGCATGTAGATTTGTTTTGTTAAAGTCCCCAAGAATAATAATGACTGAGTCCGGGTATTGTTGTTCCGTGTCTGAGATTTGATCAGCCAGCTGTTGCAGCGCTAAGTTCCCAGACGCGTTTGGAGGAATGTAAACACTCACCAGAATAAACGAAGAAAACGGCTTACAGTTAATAAAGAGCGCTTCCAGATTAGGACAGCACATCCTCTTTAATGTTGTTACATCTGTACACCAACTTTCGTTGATGTAAAAGCATGTTCCACCGCCTCTCGTTTTCCCCGTTAACTCCGCGATGCGATCCGCTCTGAACAGCTGGAAGCCCGGCAGATGTAATGCGCTGTCCGGAATGGCTTCACTCAGCCAGGTTTCAGTGAAGCACAGTGCAGCAGAGTTTGAAAAGTCCTTATTAGTATGTGTGAGGAGATGTAGTTCGTCCGTTTTGTTGGGAAGAGGGCGGAGATTTGCGAGATGAATGCTCGGCAGTGCTGTTCGAACGCCGTGCTGACGGAGTTTAACCAGAGTGCGAATTACCCCACCATAATTGGGGGGTACTGCTCCTTCCAGCCAGGTTTCTTAAGCAACCAAATTGGTCCGGTTGCTAGGGAGGGTACAGCCACATGGGGTAATCTCCTCGTGGTCACGATTAGTGGTTCTCACTCTTTTGGGGCGAGTGGTAAATTGTGCATGGATCGCGGAGAATAGCATGAGCCTCCACATGCTGTGAGTCTCCGTGGTGTCATGCGCCTCACGGATTGAGGTGAGTAGCCTCGCCACCACGAGGACCTACTAAGTAGTGGGAACTGGGTATTCCAAATTGGTAGAAAAGGGATAAAAAAAGTTATATAATAGGTGTGGGTGAGAGACAGATCAACATTTAAGTCCTTTTTTACTATAAATCTCCACTTTCACTTTTTTCTTCTTTTGTTTTTGCCGATTCAAATTCTTCATGCATAATGCCACCTACTGGCCAGGGAGGATATTTATAGTAAAAAGCAACTGCAATACTGATCTGTTTCTCACGTACACCTTTCATATCGTATGGATTACTATTATGCTACCTTTTTTGCTTTATTGAGCTTCAACTTTTTGGTACCAATTCATTTGCATTGTATGGACCTACAGAGCTGTGCATGTACATGACTTTCTTCTGTTGAGCTCAAATGAAGATTTTCCTTCAAAGTGAGTGAGTAAATGATGTGAGAATTGTAATTTTTGGGTGAACTATTCCTTTAAGGACATTTATATTTGCTCAGTCAACACATGGAGGTTATTCTTTACATGTTCTGTTTTAATATGGACAATGACCGAGGGTCTTATTCATGGTAACATTGTTATGAGTTTACCTCAATATGCCAGCCCTTACATTCCAACTGTTTTGTTATGTGCGCTTTGAGCATAAAAAGGTCAAGAGAAATTTTTTTGAGTGGAAACATACCTGAAGAGAGAAACCACAACATAGTTCTCCACAATCAGATGATGCAAGCAGAAATATGGGCGATGACTCGTTTTGTTGTTGGGTGAGCAAAGTAAACTGTTGTTGTTTCCAGTAAGATGTGTCACTAAAGGTTAAAAGCAGGGCATGTCAACAAGGCCAACGTGTAACCATATGTAGTCAATACATTTTATAGTGGTTTATAGTGAAACCGGTAATCGTCCCATCCCTACAGGTAAGTAGCCGGTAATTCAATGTATGAAGACGTGACACGAGCTATGAAAGAACAAAACACGTTAATAAATGAAGGTTGTAAAATCAACAAGCTAGACGTCAGCTAGCAACTTACAATTATCCATGCACGTCAGCAGCAAACCGTTCTCTATCTCCAATGCTTCTAGCCGCCACGGTGGTTAAAATGGTACGGTCCACTATAGGGGTGTCTGAAATCGCTTTACATTAAAATGTTCCTACAGTGAAAATAGGAGTTGACTTATATTGTAACCGTAAATATATTTTTTCACAATATCAGAAAAATTATCTGACCCCCCCAATACTGATATTTCTGTCCCTTTGGGGGGTACTGGGTCTTCATTGGGGGGTATAGTACCCCCCAGTACCCCCTGTAATTCGAACTATGAGTTTAACCAGCATGCCAGCTCGTCTCCCTCGCCTGCGTCTCGTAGCGCGTCTAAACAACACAGCAGCGCCTCCAACTAAAATGTCCAGCAAAACGTCCGAATATTGAAAAACCGGGAAAAGATTATGATAATTCGAAAATGATAAGAAAATGATAATTCTAATGAAAAATAAACGTCTAATGAAATTTTATCAATGTCACCTTGCTATCTGGGCAGTGACGCTACTCTAAATTGTGAATAGCTTGTATATATTTGATCTGCAGTTATACTAGAAGTAGTTAAACTTCAGTCAAACGACTCTCTTGAAAAAGTAGTTAGCTACACTACAAGCTGCTACAAAAAGTAATTAAATACATTGTCACTACTTAAAAGAATATTCCAGGTTCAATACAAGTTAAGGTGAAGTATGTAACTTTTTAAGGTCAAAATATTACTCTATCCCAGTTTATTTTTCATTTACAACTATAAGTAAGCCATTCCTGGGTTTATCTTCCCCAAAAGTATAAATACTGAGCCTCCCACGATGTTTATATATTGAGCGGCCCACTCGGCTCCACCAATAGTGTGAGTTTGGGGTGAGGCTACTTGTTCAGCCGGGGGAATATGAACATATATGGCAGATGTGAGAGGAAAAGAAAGTTAGCTTCGTCTACAGATGCTAAAGTCAAAATTCGAAGACTTGCTAAAAGACACAGAGACCGAGAATGTAGTGAAACCAGAGTGAACATTGGCATTGCATTTACAAGATGGAGGAAACACACAAACACACACACACATACACTACAACCAATGATGAGATGGTAAGTCACTAAACACCGCCGCCTCCCCCCTTCAACAACAGCGATCTCGCCTAGGGTGCCAAAATGGTCAGAAATAGAGCTGTCGTTACACTTACTAGATACAAGAAGAACCATCATGTGCTTGATATCCCGAACTGCACACCCAGCTGCCGTTCAATCCGGCAATGCTATAGGATGATCCGATTCCTTTGCCATACTTTCTGTCCAGTGTGTATATGTACAGCCATGGCCAAAAGTGTTTGCAGTGACATAAATATTGTGTTTCGCAAAGTTTTCTGCTTCAGTTAATGTGGTGTTGATTCACATTGTTTCTAGATAATTGTGCTGAGTCATCAGATGCATTTTAAATAATTGCAAAAAGCTTCATTGGCCAAAAAAATTTACTTTATCGCACAAAAATGAAAATAATTCACAGTTTTTTGGCCCTGGCACAAAATGACCAGCTAACATAATTTCACTAATCATATCAGCAGCACCTGGGAAAGTGTGAACAGTACTAGTCAGGTGAAATCACTCTATCATTCTGATTGGATTATAAGAGCAGACTGATTGCTATAAAAGGAGGGAAGAAGTGCTTCCAATCATTGTGTTCTTGTTAGCAATGGTTACCTCTAAAGCAAGACGTGCAGCCATCATCACTTTGCATCAAAATGGTCTCACATGCAAGGAAATTGCTGCAAAGAATATTGCACCTAAAATAACCATTTACCAGATCATCAAGAACTTCAAGGAGAGGTTCAACTGCAGTGAAGAAGGCTTCAGGACATCCCAAATTGTCCAGCAAGGGCCAGGACCATCTCCTCCTGAGGAGTCAGCTATGGAATCGTGTCACCACCAGTGCAGAGCTAGCTCAATATTGGCAGCAGGTTGGTATGAGTGCACGCACAGTGAGGCGAAGACTTTTGACAATGGCCTGGTGTCAAGAAGGGCAGCAAAGAAGCCACTTATCTCCAAGAAAAACATCAAGGACAGACTGAAAAAGATCAAGGACAGACTGAAATTCTGCAGGAAGTACAAGGATTGGACAGCAGAAGACTGATGCAAAGATATTTTCTCTGATGAAGCCCCCTTCCGACTGTTTGGGACATCTGGAAAATCGATAGTCTGGAGAAGAAAAGGTGAACGCAACAATAAGTCCTGTGTCATGCCAAAAGTGAAGCATTCTGAGACCATCCATGTGTGGGGTTGCTTTTCATCCAAGGGAGTGGGCTCTCTCACAATTCTGCCCAAAGCACTGCCATGAATAAAGAATGGTATCAAAATGTCCTGCAAGAGTAACTTCTCCCAACGCTCCAGGAGCAATTTGATGATGATCCGTTTTCCAGCATGATGGAGCACCATGTCACAAGGCAAGAGTGATAATAAAGTGGCTTGGAGATCATTACATAAAAATGTTGTCTCTGTGGCCAGGTAACTTCCCGGATCTTAATCCCATTGAGAACCTGTGGTCAATCCTCAAAAGGCGAATGGATAAGCAGAAGCCCACAAATTGTGATAAAATCTTGGCACTAATAAGTCAAGAATGGAGCTCCATCAGTCAGGATTTGGACCAGAAGCTGATATCCAGCATGCCAGAGCGAATTGCAGAGTTATGAAGAACAAGGGTCAACACTGTAAATATTGACTCTTTGCATATATTGAATGTTTTTGCCAATAAAAGCCTTTAAAATGTATGAAACGCTTATCAATGTTTTCAAGAATACCATAGAAACATGTGAAAAAATAATCTACAAATACTGAAGCAGCAAACTTTGCAAAACACAACATGTATGTAATGCCAATACTTTTGGCCACGGCTATATGTTATAGTGGTCTTGTTCATTACAACGTTAAATGTTTATCACCTGTTTTTTAGTATGGCCTATTTGTTCATAAGGAATCAGAGATTGAGAAAGGGTGATGATGAGTCTTGGGAGTGTTGGCAAAGGTTGTTTGAAAACATACTTTATTTTTGTAATTCCGTTTGGTGCCATTAGTAGTGCAGAAATAACATATGTCACCTTTAAGCTCAGTTGACAGCTTTTCTGGCATAATGTTGATTACCAAAAAACAAAAAATCTATTTGCACTTTGTTTATTAAAAACAAATCATGGTTACAGTGAGGCACATACAATGGAAGTGAATGGGGGCTGTAAATGTTGAAATACTTACTTTTTCAAAAGTAATGAACATGGGCAGAGACTCGGGAACGACCTCTGTGGTCGTGGGCATGGACTGAGACTCAGAGACTAAATCCCTTCTCCTCCTCCTCTTCAATGAGGACGAAGTTGGCGGTGACGGTGACTCTGGCTCGGTGGCGGCCATGACGTGGAACTCTAGCTCGGAGTCTGCCTCCCCCAGAGTGAACGTGGAACCAGTGATCTTTAAGGCGAGGTCGATATATATATTGAGCCAGGTTGAGGGGACTGCGACCGCCAGGCATCAAAGTGGAGATTGGCTCATTCAGTCCAAAGCAAAAAATGTCTTTGCAGGCAACCTCATTAAAGTCCACTTGGTCTGCCAGAGCACAAAAATCCTCCACGTAATTCTCCAAAACATGACATGAACTTTTCAAAATAAGAGACATGAAAAACAGGAACCAACAGTATAAACATGACAGCTATGACGATGCAACGCCATAAACCCTGTTAGCGATTTTAATCACACTTGACCCCTGATTTGATCATTACAGTCATGTAGAACAGATTTTATCATGCTAAAATGTATTATATTTACTTCAATACTTATGAAACAATGTGCTTTTTTAGCATTTATGGACTGGCCCCATTCACTTCCATTTAAAGTGCTCTACTGTAATTGCAATTTTTGCTTGTTTTCACCACACTCCTCTCTATGTAAAAATACTTCTTTTGAATTCCATGCTATTACTACAATGCAACCCACAAAAAAATCCTTGTTGTCGTCATCGCCCTCCAGGTCAGATGGCAAACTTTCTCGAGCAGGTGGATGTCCTGCAGTCCTCCTTCCCTGAAGATGGTTGGCCACTTTTGGTTCTTGGAGATTTCAGCATACACCAAAACAAGCCACAGGCCACTGAACTTCATGCTCTTCTGGCCTCATCTGACTTGGAAAGACTAAGCACTACAGCAACTCACAGATCGGGCAACCAGCTGGACCTCATTTTTACATGTAACTGTACCAACAATTCTTGTTACTCCTTTACATGATCACTACTTTGTTCAATTCAACAGGACTCTCCCATTGATATTAAAACAGATTCCACCTTTGGTTTCCTTTCGCCGTAACCTCTGTTCTCTTTCACTCACATGCTTTTCCACTGCTGTCTCTACCCACACAAAACTTATTTTACACCCTGGATGTAAACACTGCCACAGACGCAGTAAGCTCTACTTTAACAACCTGTTTAGACAGCATCTGTCCTCTCTCCTCTAGGCCAGAACATATGACATGCCCAGCCCCTGGCTCTCTGACATTCTTCGTGAATATAGGACTGACCTCAGGGTGGCTGAATGGAGATGGCGGAAATCTAAAGATCCAGCACACCTGAGTAAGTATCAGCCTCTGTTTGCATCTTTTTCAGATAACGTTAAATCTGAAAAATGTTCCTATTTCCAGAACGAGATCAACACCTCCATAGACATCTACAGCTTGTTTAGAACATTCAACACAGTTATCTGTCCTCCACCGCCTGACACATCACTGACAGCAGATGTCTTTGCCACATTTTTTTACTAATAAGGTTACAGCCATCAGCAATACATTCTCAGCACCACACCTTCTCAAAAACCCACCTCCTGTATTCTGTCTTTATGTTCTCTCCTCTGACTGACACTGAGGTCTCTAAACTCCTCCTCTCGAACCACCCCACCACCTATCCCCTTGACCCCATTCCTTTCCACCTTCTCCAGGCCATCTCTCCATCCATCCTACCTGCACTCACACACAAAATTAACACATCTCTATTTACAGGCATTTTTCCCGCTACATTTAAGCAGACTTGAGTATCCCTGCAGCTGGAAAAACCTGCACTTAACCCTACACAGATAGAACACTACAGATAAGTCTCTCTCGTCCCATTCATGATGAAAACATTTGAAAGGGCAGTTTTAACAGAACAATCTGCTACATGACAATCAGTCAGGCTTCAAAAGTGGGCACTCCACCGAGACTGCCCTTCTGTCTGTCACTGAGTTGCCGAGACAGGTGAAAGCTGGATCCAGATCATCCATTCTGATTCTACTGGACCTTTCTGCAGCCTTTGACACAGTCAACCATCAGATCCTACTCTGGGCATCACAGGAACTGTGCTTGACTAGTTTAATTCCTATCTCTCAGGTAGGTCCTTCAAGGTAGCCTGGAGAGGTGAGGTGTCCATGTCACATCAGCTACTTACTGGGGTACCTCAGGGCTCAGTGCTTGTGTCACTTCTCTTCTCTATATACACAACATCACTGGGACCAATCATTTAGGCACATGGTTTCTCTTACCACTGCTATGCCGATGACACACAGCTCTACTTGTCCTTCCAGCCCAACGACACCATGGTGACTGCTCAAATCTCTGCCTGTTTGGCAGACATCTCTGCATTGACGAATGAAACACCACCTGCAACTTAACCCAGCCAAGACTGAGCTCCTTGTCTTTCCAGCCAACCCTGTTGTTGAACAAAATATCACCATGTAGCTGGGTTCAACTTCAGTAACGCCTTCCAAAAGTTAGAAATCAATGGGTAACCATCGATAACCAACAAAATTTCACAGACCACATCTCAAAGACAGCATAATCATGTAGATTTACACTCTACAGTGTCAGGAAGATAAGACCCTTCCTCTCTGTACATGCCACACAACTGCTCGTTCAGTCACTTGTCATAACTAGACTGGGCTACTGTAACGCTCTCATTGCAGGCCTCCGTGCATGTGCAATTAGACCTCTGCAAATGATCCAGAATGCAGCAGCACATCTGATTTTTAATGAACCAAAAAGAGCACATGTTACACCACTCCTTGTCTCTCTTCACTGGCTGCCGGTTGATGCATGTATTAAATTCAAGGCTCTGATGCTGGCATACTGAACAGTCACTTGGTCTGCTCCAGCATACCTAAAATCATTCTGCAGAGCTATGTTCCCACCAGAAGCCTGTGATCGGCTAAGGAATGGCACATTGATGTACCAACACAAAGAGGCACTAAAATACTTTCTTGGACTTTCGGTTTCAATGTACCACGTTGGTGGAATGACCTTCCCAACTCCATCCGTGAATCTGACTGACTTTCTGTCTTCAAAAAACGGCTAAAAGCACATCTTTTACATGAGCACTTAACCAGTCACTAAATCATTTTTTTATTTTATTATTATAATACAGCACCTTTTGTACCACTAAGATGTTTTCGCTTATAATGTATTTCTCTTTTGTAAATTGCTTTAGATAAAAGCATCTGCCAAATTAATAAATGAAAATGTAATGTTTTAAATATACAAGGGAGTCAAAATAATTTTTTTGTGGTAATCAACATAATGCCACAAATACTGTTGATTGAGATGAACTTGTATTTACTCAAAAACAATAAATTCATTTTGATTAGCATTAAACATTAAACTTAATTATGCTTTCTTGCTTTAATTTCAATAAAATAAACATGCTAACAGTAATGCACTTACAATGGACATTTATGGGGCTAGAGTGTTTAAAAGTAGAAATGAGCAGCTCATATTTTTGTCAAAGCGCGTACATGAATTGTTTATTTAAAAAGGTTTCATTTGAGCTGTAAAGCTGCCTAAATCATCCTTTGCAGAGGGTTATATTATGCCTTTGAAAAGCTTGTAAATATAGTGCTTGAATAAGTATGGTCTACGTTTATGTTGCTTTTTGTGCCTGTTTTGGAGCTTGACCTGTTATACAGGCTTGCAAAGACTGAGTAAACGCTGAGAGATTTGGCTTCAGGTTTTGCCTTCACCAGATTATATTCTGAGGTCTTTAAATCAACTAATGGCTTTAATGACCTCCTTTTACCTGGCATTATTTTTACATAAAGCTGGTCTGCACCCTTGTGCTCTCCTGGCACGATGCAATGCCCCCACAGTCTTTCTCCCCTTACCAGTCTACAGATTGGGTATCTACATGGAAAACATCCACTGAGCCAAGAGCCAGGGCAGGTCTTGACTTACCCCCCGACCCAACATACTGCTGTCTACACCACTACAACAGGAATTATCCTAAAAGCAGAAATGCAACACTTTGAGCAGAATTACCTGTTATTTTAGTGGAGTATCTGTAATAACTGAACTTCAGATGTGCGTGCTTCTCATGAGTGTCATTGCATGTTGATTTCAGACTTACTAAAGAAGTTTTTGTGCACGTACATGTATGTACTTGTTTTGCATTTCAGATCTGATGGTTATTTCCATTTAAAGCCACTCTTAACCAACACTTGTTTCAAACACTTATTTTAGCACAGTGTTTGATTGACAGGTGAGTGGTGGTGCTTCGCTGCTGTTCGGGACGCAACAGGACCATGAAGCTATAAATACCTGGAGCTATCCGTTAGCATCCCCATTCATCTCTATGACTGTGCTCAGCTAGCGCAGGTTTCCCAGAAAGTTAGCGAAATTGAGGCTGCCATCTTTGCTAATGGGCACTCAGTTCCGGGATCGGGTGTCACGTGACTGATCACTCTTCAAAGGGAAAAGATAGGGAAAAATATAAATCAATTTCATGCGTTTAAGAGCCATTCAAAAACAATCTGTCACCGGATGACGATGTGCTGAAATAACGATGTAATGAAATAATACAAATTTGAAATGTATCTTGGAAAATTTTTATTTTGTCATAAATCACGGCTACTTTTGAATAACTGTCTATGGAGAAACATGCTTTTTGCTATCGAGTGGTGTAGTTCCAGCTTCTACCAGCAGGCGCTAACCTTCTAACCAGCCAATTCCTGACCCCCTGATCAAGAAATATTAGGGTTTGCACCTCAAATATGTTTACATCCGTGGCGTGCGGTCAGCCCCTGTCAAAGGGGTGACATGAACTGCATGATCACACGGGAAGTTGGCATGCTGTTTCCGAAAGTTCCATTACCCCAGGATCGGCAATGGTATGCTGACTCGCTGACATGCCCTATCTCCCATCTGACGTATTTGGAACAGCTCAACATGAATTAATTTCCCTTGTGGCACGACTGGTAGTGTGTTGTGTCAGATGCATGTGAGACCACAGTTCAATCCCCAACCAAATGAAAAAGTATAAACAATCACGAGCATGATAAGGTGGTTGCTTTTTTGTCCCTAACATTGCATTTTGTCTCTACTAATGGTTAGGGGGGTTTTGGTTGGGGGTAGATTAAATCAAATAAGCATTTCTCTTCACGGTTTTAAACCCTGTTCAGCTGAAAACAATTCTTTTTACAACTGGCTTCTGGCGAACTCTCCTGGATATAAATGGATGTCACACTTGTTTATATGCTCTGAAACACTTACCGCTTTAGCCTCTGGAGGCAGTGTTTTCAAATTCGGTCAATGTATACCGATTTCGGCTAATGAAAAATCAGCACATACTTGCTGATTTTTATGCGAGATCAGGCTGGACGTGAATTGAGACAGAAACTTTATTCAAATTCTGAAATGCTCTTCCCCGAGTTTATTTAACGACGTAATAAATAAATGCATTAAAATACACAAATATACAACTTAAAAAACTACATCAATTTAACGTAGACGACCTCAAAAATCTTAGAGTTGTTCCTTCTGATGGAGCATAAGTGGTCCGTGACAAACAATCAAATCACGCTACGCAATGGAACAACGTGCCCCCTTCAGAGGATTTTTTGAAAGGGTTTTGTGATTCAATTGTATTAGCAGAGTGACAGAAAAGATGACTAATCATATGTGTTCATTTCACCATGCGGGTTGGTCTTATCTCTATAAATGATATATGTACAGATGTCTTATTTAGGAATGGGGGCAAAAGCAACATGATATTTGGGGGATTTTTGGCATCAAAAAGTATGAAAACCCCTTATCTGGATGATACTGTACATCTCACAATTGTATTAAGAGAGGGGCGTCTTTGTAAGATATAATCCCAAAATGCAATTGCAAAATCCACAATTGCAATTATATTGCAAGTTCCCTTTAAGTTTTCTTCAAAGAACGAAAAATTCCACGTTTTGGATTATTTTGAGGGGGAATGTGTCTTGGAAAGCAATAATCAGAGCATGATACTATATTAATGACTAGTGCCATCTAGGGGACAGAAAACTACAACACATATACTGTAATGTTTAATGCTTTGAATGAGTATAACACTTTGAAAATGTATTGGATACTGAATACAAATTGTAAGACTTTGAAATTGGAATGGATGCGGTAGCCATTGTGTGATTGACAGACTAATGGGTCCTGTGTGTGTGTGTGTGTGTGTGTGTGTGTGTGTGTGTGTGTGTGTCCTCACACAGCAGCACTTTACCTGTATGTCTCAACCTAAAGTTCCAGCAAGGAGCTGGTGCTCATGTTTTATTCACACAGCAATCATCAAACCTGCCACCATCTGACCAGAATCACCCCTCCAGGCCGTGGCTTGTGTTTCTCATGAATATTGTATGACACAGTGGCAGTCCACGCCCAGATCTACTAACTCAACTCTTGCTCCCTCTGACTTTAAACTAACTTGATTCTTGGCAATATAGCTAAAAAATATATAGTTATATATACACCCAGATAGCACATGTACATCTCCGAAATGTCTGCTTTACAAACATTCTAAATCGGGATATGGATGTATGAATTCCTGCTAGCACACATACTACATTTGTGTTTATTTACATCTGGAAGATTACTATTTATTTATTTTGTACATTGTTTGCTCATCATCTGTCAGACATATGTCAATATTTATGTCTCGGATGTCAATAAGACATTCAGCAGATGTCTTTGAGACATTTATGATTTAGAATTTTTCCCCTTATTCACAAAATATCTTAAGGCTAAAAGTAGCTCCTAATGCAGAAATTTAAGAGCAACTCTTTAAAAGCTCAAAAACAAATTAATAAAAAGTGTCACTACTCATTATAAGGCTCATAAAATCAGAATCAGAATTAGAATGAGATTTATTGCCAAGTATGCTTCCACATACAAGGAATATGTACAAAACTTTGAGAACATGAAAACTTATTGCCAGGTTGAAAGCATCAGAGACCACAGCCCGTGGACACATTTTTGTTTGGTTTGAGTCTAGAGCTGTCACAGAGACGAGTGAGATATCTCAGGACACATATTTCATTAATATCTTTCAGGGAGTAGGACATTTTTAGCTTACAGCACCTTTAAGCTCCCAAGGGAAAGTTCCTCAATGCTCAGTTTTCCATTACTCCCCAACCCTGGTCATCCATAGCTTACATGTCTTCCATAGCTTAGACAACATTGATGTATTTCCATAATTAAGACAACATAAATCTTCAAGTGATACTGGTAGGATTTATTATCAAGGAACGAATCGAATACCCAAAACAACTTTTTTTCAGCCAATGAAATCACTTCGGGGTCCTAGAGGGATGGTAATGACACCAATGATTACATTTCAATCAGTGTGAACTAAGGTTGCCAACTGTCTTGCATTAGCTAGGATGTCCTATATTCTTGCCAAATTACAGCAAATTGATTTCATTCATATTACAGTGGCAAGATCCTTGAAGGTCCTGTGCTTTAAAATACTTAAGGGTATTCGCATGGTCAAAAGTTGGCAACCCTAGTCTGAATGGGGCCTTATGTTGTCCGATATCTTAAAACCGGATGAAAATGAATGACTTCCACTCACTGCAAATCACCATTAGTGTGAACACCCCAATTGTTTTGCTCAAGTCGCAAAACAAGGAGGAATTGCGATACTAGTCTAATCATTGAACTTTTCACAATTTTGCCTAATTTTATATAGCCAGAAAATCATTACAACTATATAGTGAATTTCGGCTATATCTTCAAGTCTCAACTACCAGTACAAAAAAAATTGTTTTGCATAGCAAACACTGTTGTTAAAGAGAAGACTAGAGCTCCTTTGTTAACTTTATTTAATTACCTGTAATTATGGAGGATTACAGAAATATCATCAAAACAACTTCAATAGAAATATCATCAAAACTTCGGAATGAAGTTTTGCCCCAAGTGAAGGAGTTCAAGTACCTCGGGGTCTTGTTCTCGAGTGAGGGGACAATGGAGCGGGAGGTTGGCCGGAGAATCGGGGCAGCGGGGGCGGTATTGCACTCGCTCTATCGCACCGTTGTCATGAAAAGAGAGCTGAGCCGAAAGGCAAAGCTCTCGATCTACCGGTCAATTTTTGTTCCTACCCTCACCTATGGTCATGAAGGTTGGGTCATGACCGAAAGAACTAGGTCGCGAGTACAAGCGGCCAAAATGGGCTTCCTCAGAAGGGTGGCGGGCTTCTCCCTTAGAGATAGGGTGAGGAGCTCAGTCATCCGTGAGGAGCTCGGAGTAGAGCCGCTGCTCCTTTGCGTTGAAAGGAGTCAGTTGAGGTGGTTTGGGCATCTGGTAAGGATGCCCCCTGGCCGCCTCCCTAGGGAGGTGTTTCAGGCACGTCCAGCTGGGAGGATGCCTCGGGGAAGACCAAGGACTAGGTGGAGAGATTACATCTCCACACTGGCCTGGGAACGCCTCGGGGTCCCCCAGTCAGAGTTGGTTAATGTGGCTCGGGATAGGGAAGTTTGGGGCCCCCTGCTGGAGCAGATGCCCCCGCGACCCGACTTCGGATAAGCGGTTGAAGATGGATGGATGGATGGACAACTTCATTAGAAAAAGGCCATTAGAGCAAACAGCAGCTGTGGGAATAGGTTACAGTTTGTGCTGAAGTTCAATACTTAGGGTTTGCTGTTTGTTCCAATCGCCAACCCTGAGTATGAACAATAGAAGTAGTGATGCTTGCTAAACAAAGGCCACAAATGAAGGATGGAAGGAAAACATTTACCTCATTTCTTGTCAGAAGCAATGGAATTTCCACTATAGGACTCAGAGCCACATGCAGTCGCTCCATGAGAATTGCTGGGGAAAATGTGAAAATTATTTAGCACATTAATTTCACATTTTGAAAAGATATTAAATTAGATTAAATGCCTCCAGGCACAAGAATATAAAAACCAACTAAGCAATAAGAGAACAAGTTTGAAACGGCTGTTTTTGCCAAATTTTTCCCAAACATTATAATCACACTATGGAACAGTTTTTATTTAAGGTGAAGTGTGTATATATTTCTGTTAAAATATTGCTTCTGTCTTTGCTTATATCTACAAGTAAGCCTTTCATAGGTTGATTTCCCCAAAAAGTGTAAACACTGTGACACTTTCAAAGCATTGTTCTGTTTGTTGGAGCATCCTGGACAGCCCAACACAATCTCAAGCAATGGTTGGGGGCGGGACTATCTGTTTGAAGACAGGTGCGGTGTACAGGAAACCATTTTGAAAAGTCATTCTTTTTGGTGTCAATAGTGCTGCAGAACTTCCACTTAAAATATTTTTTATTAAAAATGTACTTGAGGTCCCACCTGCTGAGTAGACCAGTGATACAGGAAGGTGGATCAATGGTCGATTGTATCCCAGTCTTTCAAACTGAAGAGAGAGGTATAATAGGGGTGTTAGGAGTGTAGGTAAAGGCAGACGAGGATCTACGTGCAGCGGGACTTTATTTAAATGAAAGGGCAACACGAAAAAACACAGACAAAGGAAACATCCACGATGGGAAAAAGTAAAACAAAAACACAGAAGGCATACAAAGGGTTAACCGGCAGGATAAACATGGACACGGAAAGCACGGAACACAGGCATCCACATACATCAAAGACCGACAGGGGAATGGAGAAACAAACAGGGTTAAATACACAGACACAATGAAGACTAAACGAGACACAGGTGAGAACAATGATGAGTGCAGGCAGTGAGGGAGGTCGGGAATTGTGGGAAATGTAGTTTATACAAGGACAGTGAAACACGGGGTGGACAACAAGGAAAACGTGACATGGAACATGATCAGTGGAGAGTGAAACAGAAAACACGGGGCAGACAACAAGGGATCGTAACAAGGGGGAAGAACCTTTAAATAGATACAGCTGGTTTATTCAAGATTTTTGGTTTCAGTTCTACTCACCAGAGGCGTCAACCACTCAAAAACATTGACAGACTCCCCATCATTGATAAAGTAAGCCTGTCCACTCTGAAAACCACAAATCACTCATAAATACATCACAAATAATGTGCGTTCAAACTGCTGATTGCAATCATATTAATATTACACACCGCCACAAAGTTTCGTTTTGCAGTCAGTCCTTCTGATGCTAAAGTATGAGCCATAACCAGATTATCTACATGGACCCAGTTCATCTTGGCATTAGGATCCCCAAAACAAAAGCTGAACAACCTCCTCTCCACATTCACCTAGAAGGAAAGTAGATGAGAGGAGACATGAGACAAGAAAGAAAAGGGAAGAGAAGAGATTTTACATGATGAGAGAAGAGAAGAAATGAGACAAGATGACAACCCATAATGTAACAAGAGGAGTTGAGATGAGACAAGACGAGAAGAGATTACTTGAGACAAGAAAAGGTTACACAAGATGAGATAAGACAAGATGAGAAGAAATAAGACAACAGAAAAGATGAGATAAGACAAGACAAAAAGAAACAAAGAGATAAGAGACAAGACAAAAGGAGATAAGATGAGATTACATGGGTAAAGACAAGAAAAGATGAGACAAGACGAGATAAGATAAGGTTAGATGAGATGAGAAGGACCACGACAAGAAGACAAGATGTCATGAGATAAGACAAGAAATGAAAAGAAACAAGAAGATGAGAGATAAGACAAGAGATGAGAAGAGATGACATGAGACAAAACAAGAAAAGATGAGACAAAATTAGATGAGATAAGAAACAAGACAAGAGGGAAGTTAAGATGAGAAGAGACCGCATGAGACAAGATAAGGTGAGATGAGACAACACAAGATGATACAAGAAAAGGTGAGATGAGATGAGAAGAAACAAGAGACGATATGAAAAGAGACAACATGAGACAAGAAAAGGTGAGACAAGATGAGATTAGACAAGATGAGATGAGAAGAAACAAAACATTAGACAAGATAAGATAAGACAAGGGTGAGACAAGATGAGATAAGACCATACAAGAAACAAGATGAGATGAGACAAGATAAAATGAGATGAGACAAGACGAGAAGAGATGACAAGAGACAAGATGAGATGAGGCAAGACATGAAATGAAACAAAGTGATGAGAGACACGACAGGATGAGATAAGAGTAGACGATATGATACAAGACAAGCCAAGAAAAGATGAGGCAAGATGAGATGAGATAAGGTGAGTTGAGATGAGAAGACACAAGATGAGAAGAAACAAGATGATAGATAGGATAAGAGATGAGACAAGACAAAATGAGAAGAGATGACATGAGACAAAATGAGATGCATTAAGAAACAAGACAAAAAGACAATATGAGATGAGGCAAGAGGCGAGATAAGATGAGATAAGATGAGATGATAAAAAATAAGATGAGACAAGATGAAATGAGACAAGATCAGATGAGAAGAGATGACATGAGACAACACAAGAAAAGATGAGACAAGATGAGATGAGACAAGATGAGAGGAGGTGAGATGAGATGAAAGAAGATGAGATGAGACAACATGAGGTGAGATGAGAAGAAAGAAGATGAGACGAGATAAGGTGAGATGAGAAGAGAAGAAAATTAGATGAGACAAGATGAAACGAGATAAGGTGAGATGAGAAGAAAGAAGATTAGATGAGACAAGATGAGATGAGGTGAGATGAGAAGAAACAAGAAATGAGACAAAATGGTATAAGATGCGACGAGAATAAACAAGAAGAGAAGAGACTGTTAAATACAGTGCGCACACTGAGATCAGTGTGTGAGTGAGAGAGAGAAGAGACTCACCATC
Organism: Xyrauchen texanus; assembly: GCF_025860055.1. Classification (NCBI taxonomy): domain Eukaryota; kingdom Metazoa; phylum Chordata; class Actinopteri; order Cypriniformes; family Catostomidae; genus Xyrauchen; species Xyrauchen texanus. The sequence continues at coordinate 5,679,540 of NC_068287.1, read as the reverse complement.
ACTCTATGTAAATGTCTCCTCTCTTCAGGACCGTAGATACCAGATGGACGCAGCACACATGTATAGAGAAGACCACCTCCTATAAAAACAAGACAATATATTACTATATTACACAAGCAAGCTATCATTGGTCTCCATTTATTTCTTATTTTACATTCATAAACTAATACAAGAATGCATAAATAGTGTCCAAATAAGAAAAGTCAAAGTTCGGCACTTCCCTAGTGGAAATCAATATGGGCTTTTTAATGGTCAACACTTCTCCATGCTGCTAGATAGATGTAACCCTTACAAAATAGTTCTGTGATGGTAGCATATCATATGGTTCTTTGATATATATACCATGGTACTACATTACTTATTCACATACTATTCCATTCCATAAAAAACTATTAGATCGCTTTAATATTTCAGTTGTTTCTCCTAGACAGCAATCAGTTAAAATGAAGAAGTGGAGTCTCCTGCTTTTCAAAGTTCCCTCCTGAGGAAAAACCCTGTGCAATCTCATGTGTCTCTTCTGGAGTTTCAGAAGGGATCTTAAAAATGTCTCAAATTGTGATCAGATCTGCCAAGATTTCAGTATGAACTCATCAAAATCTTTTAAGACCAAATTATTTGAGAAAACACTCTCTTGACGAAACGTCCCTTGAGCGAATTTTGCTTTTTGTCTGTATTTTAAATGTCAATCTGATGCCGTATTCAACTCATTTCTGAGAATTCTATTCCTTTACTCAAGGCTAAATGTATATTATTTCAAAGTGAATCATTTGAAAAGTCTGTCATCATTTACTCATGTCTTCATCGTTTGATTTTTATTTTGTTTTCAGAAGGTCTAACCTGCAAAGGGAGTTTTCCGTATGTCCGAGTTGTGGTTAAAAAAATTAGAAAAGGACCATAAAAATGATTGTGCGCTGTATTACAGGTTTTCTAATGCCGGCTGATTACTTTGTGTGAGGAACAGGTCTAAATGTAAGTCTTTATTTAATGATCAGTATTCCTATCCCACACTTATTCAAGACTGCAGCCTCAAGCGGTGTTACCATTGGTATTGCCATTGGCTCCCATTTGCCATGTGACTGATTCCAATATTTGGATGTATATTTTTAAATAAGATTCAAGAGTCTTCACGGAGAGGGAGATTTTCAGCTATTAAAACCTCCCTGTTCCTCACAGGGAGCTATCGTGTGACTTCGGAAGACTTTGAATGCAGCTGGAGACTTATATTGTTGAGAATTGGTTCGGTTTAGACATAGGGGTGGGGTTGGGTGCTCAAAAGTATCTAATAATAGTTAAATGCAAATAAAATGATTTTGACTGAATTTCATGTCTGTTACATGTTTTATATTGTTGATAATCGGTTGGGTTTAGAAATAAGGGCTGGACTGGGCGAGCTAAAGTATCGATATGATAGTATAATGCACTGTAACTAAAATCATGTATTTCTAAGGATAATAAAACATATTGCAGTTAAAAACGCAATAATATCCAAAAATTGCAGAGCTTGTCACAGACACTTCCGAACTGAGAACCGTTTTGTCTGTGACATTTCATCGCTATGGTCGAGCCTCGCTTATGAGCCTAACCTGGCATGTCAACAATTGTGTCATGTCTTTGGAGAAACATCTGAGACAAAGATGATACTTACATGAAACACAGCTTGAGAACTCCATTAAGTGTCCTAGGCTTTGAAAGACCAACGTCTGGGATTGTATTTACATGGTCCTCCAAGGTACTTCAATGATATCATGGTACTACCATGATCCATGCCAAAAAAACATGGTATTAACATAATACCGTGTTAAATATTTGAAAATAAAAGTGTGCATTATCCATTATGCCACAAGGAAGAACTACGGTTATAATCAGCCGGCAAATATTGGCAGATTTATTGGCCTGGCCGATATATCGGCCAAGCACTATTTTTAATCACACAACTGGAGTGGTGGTGGCGTAGTGGTCTAAAGCACATAACTGGTAATCAGAAGGTCACTGGTTCTATCCCCACAGCCACCACCATTGTGTCCTTGGTCAAGGCACTTAACTCCAGGTTGCTCCGGGGGATTGTCCCTGTAATAAGTGCACTGTAAGTCGATTTGGATAAAAGCGTCTGCCAAATGCATAAATGTAAATGTTACTGACGCTACTAACTCAACAGATTTTACTCTTATTATTTAATAAATGTAATACTTTTCAGTCTTTGTTCATCAAACGAACAAGGGAAATTATACATTCTAAATTGTCATTTGAAATGCCTTCAGACTGATTGAAATAGTAATGTTCTTCTATTAAACAGACATGAGTGTTCGTCACGTTGTGTTCTGCATGGGGGTGAACAATTATAAGCACCAAGCCCACCAACCCAAACACACACACACAGAATATGCTTCAAACACAGCAGTGTCGAATTCACACAGTCCATGGCTTTATAGTTAAGGCTGGGTCTAAATTTAAAACGGTGTCAGCAGGTCTGGTTGGGTTGAGTTGCAGGCTGTGGTCATTACCATAGCAGCCGTTACCTCAATACTTTACCAGCACAGGACACACACACATGATATAAGCAGGGCACATGATACCACTTGCGCTTATTGCTATTGTACACAATAACAGGATCGACTTCAGTGACCAGCAAGTTTCCATTTCCGTACCTTTTACTGATCTTCCGTTGGCAGCGAGCACCATGCGGTCGGCGATAGCTTTAGTCCTGGAGTAATGGTCAATGTGCTAGGACAAAACAACAAGTTCATCTTTTAATAAACAATAAGACCTGATGATCATTCGAAAATTGTCATGCCCTGGACATAAATCATACATTTTCCTACCATCGGAGCAATTCAGTGTTGAAGTGCGACCCACTGTGAATTCAAAGCATGTTTTTGCATTTTTGTGTTCAAAATTGTTTTTTAAAAGTGTAACAAAATGGAACAAAATGCAATCGGATCTCAAAATGTGTGATGCAACGGTCTAGAGCATGTATTACATAGACCAACAATTAAAAAAAAAAAAAACAGCACAGAGAGAACACAAGAATACGATCTGAGTGAACGCCCCTTCAGTCTACTTCAAATAGATTGACTAACTGTATTGTAAAAGGCGAACCATGTACTCTTCTCATCTGCCACAATAATGAAGTCTAATGTCTTTGAATTATCTACATTTGGGGACTTTTTCAGCAAATATTGATGTTTGCAGTTAAATGGCATTAGTTCAATGAATTAATCTACATTTCATGTAATCACTTCAATTACATTTTTCAATGGATTGACAGCCCAAATAAATACCAATATTTCAGCCTGATCTCATGAAATTTACATGACCATGACAACATTTTTACAAACCAAAATTTCGTGCTGTATTGAACACATGGCTGCAGTCTCCCAGTGAAATGTCCAGCAGGGGGGACCAAAAGTGAGTGAAATGATATTGCACTTCCCTAACCTAAAACTTTAGCCTAAACCTGACCAATAGTGTCCTAAAAAGATAAATAAGACGTGAACAAAACAGACATCCCAAAACCAAAACCAGTACCTAAACCTTACCAATAGTGATCTTGTCACAAATACAACATAAAAAGCACAGGTGAGCTATCGCAGAATTTAAAGGTGCACTCATTATTGTTTTTCCTTGTTAAAAAAGTTGAACTCCTAAAGTCATGAATTGCAATTTTGCACTAAATTGAAATCATGAGCACTCACATTAAAATGAAGACTCCAGTCATATCAGTAATCTTATAAAAGCTGTTTTATTCTACATGGAGAGGGTCCACACATGGGGGCGGCCATGTTAGAATCACATGACCAGCTGAATACTACTCACTTAATCTCAGTAACTGTCCTGTTATTGAACACTTTCACTCATTGATTAAAGTAATCATGACTGACTGTGAATACTACATTTCTACAATGACATCTGAAACTGAAAACTATTGATTTTAAATGATGCTGCATCCAAACCACTAGATGTCAGTGTGTGTCCAAGATGACACAAAGACTAAAGTGCACCTTTAATCACTTTTGAATTAATGTGTAAATGTTGGTGTGTCTGTCATTGAAGCATTAAAATGTATAGTTTATCAAATGATGCGTTAAAAAGCGTTTCGATATCATAACATGGCAGTGTGCGAGAGCGAAACGAGTGAAAAATACGAGTCATAATTAGCCATCAAACATGTGATTTGTGTGAAAGTAAATAAAATGTACATTTGTAGCGCCTATAGTGTTCATTTCACCAGGAAGCTAAAACTTAGTAAGGTAAAACTTAGTTTGCAAAAATTTATATAGTAACGTTTATTCTATTAGACTATGTTCTATAAGACGCATGCATTTAAAAGTAAAATTTGTAATATAGAGTACTTCTGATTGTCCAAGGTTTTTAGACATTCAGCCGTTGATGAAAGTCATTGCATGTCAATCAACCTCAAGTCGAAAATGAGAGCCAGTGAAATCTGAGTGTGTAAGCAGCACTGTTGTATGATTCATCAAGATGCTTCAGTATGTATTCATGTATGACGTTTGGGTGGACATCCCTAGAGCGAGGTGTTGGGTGAACTAACTTGAATCCATTAACCTTCCTTAACACCAATCTCCGGTTCAGTAGGATTGTGAACCAGAGCATGAAACTTAAGTTCTCTTTAACAAGACATTCAAATCCCTAGTTAAAATCATTTACATTTGATGCCTATGATCACAAACACTCACAATTTTAACAGAGATCAGATTTGTGATTATTAAAGCTGACGTATCCACAAGAACCTGCACCCTGAGTAAAAGAAAGAGAAGAGAGAGAGAGAGAGAGCGAGAGAGAGAGAGAGAGAGAGAGAGAGAGAGAGTCTGTATCCCTTGATCCTCCCGACCAGCTTTAATTGATTTCCAAAAATTTTAAAGGCTGGAAAGCAAATATCAATAAGCACTAATTCTCATGTTTATCTTACAATTGCCACGTTAGGGCAAGTCTGTTGTTATAATGATAAAAACATATTTGGCTTGCTGTCCGTATACTGGAGGGCTCGTAGCTCGAGACTCGAGTCCTGATTACCCCCTCGGACTTTACTTATTTAGAAAGAGAATAGGTGGAGATGGGGTGGAGGTGGGATGTCAGGAGAGTTGTCCCAGGAAGCAGGTAAGCAGTGGCAAATATACTCCTGCTTGTGGGCTGTGATTTGTCAGATTAAATTTAACATGCTCCTCCTGAACCTCTGTTAATTAACTAAATGTCATGCAATGCAAAACTTAAAATGTATCACCTTACAAGTCATGCTCTACAGTAAAAGTGTTTAGATGTTATGAGATAGCATTGTGTGAGGAACAGGGTGAAAAGTGCTTATGAATTTATAATCTTCCATTTTACTCGTAATTTGTGTGAAAGGGAATAGAAGTCATTGATAGTAGCACCTCTAGTGTTCATTTAACTAGTAAACTGTCACATTACATAAAGGCACATAAAAAGAATTCATCAAAAATGTCGGTAAAGTAATGCTGGTCACTCTAGCAGACTCTAAACAACTAGATTTAGCCAAAGAGTGTCTCACTTACTGACTATTTTGCTGAGATCTCACACTGTTCAGTCAGAGTTCTGTCACACTTGCTGATTTAGAATGGTGGTCATGTAGAACTCACCAAAATAACAACAGATGGACCGCGTGCAGACAAATAATTACAAAAGAATGATTTAGGATATGATTTATGAAGTAAGTTTACCCTGCAAATGTGTTATTTTGTATATAACCACTCGAGGCTTGCCGTTGAAAACACATGTCCATATGCAGCTCTCAGTGAGTATAGGATTTTTATGCCATAAAAACAGACTGTTCTGCCTCGGCTTTATGAATAAGTTCAGGCATGAAACTCTGAAAGGCTCATGCTGATAGGCTCCTTGTTATCTGTTATCTGTTATCTGATGCTCACATGCCAAGCCAATCGGCTCACTTGGTGTAAGATGACAGGTCCTTTGACGGGTAACAGTGTAGCCAATCAACTTGTGTACTCTTGCTTTGCCTTAAAATTCCAATTTGCTCAGTTTGCAAGTAAGCCAGTTTCAATCATGCTAAGAGTTTCTCTGAAACCCTCCACCCCCCAAGCTCCAAAGGTCTAGATCTGCTACATGTGGAATGTATCTATGTCTAATTGTGCAGCAGCATGTCATGCATGCTTGATGCATCATGTCTTGAGTGTCTAATTGAGCTGGAGCAGCAGCAGCATATCCACATGCTTAACTCAGTATGTCTGTGTATGTTTTAGCAGTAGCAAATCTCTGTACTTGCTCTGCAGCCAAGACCAATATCCTTATAATATATCCTACCCACATTAACATGCTAAATCTTTCTGATTGTTGTCAAGACTGAATTATTATTATGAGTCATTTAATCGAGGAGAACTCCAGTAAAAAATTTTGGTGACAATCACTATGGATTACAATTGTTGTTTATGATGATGTGCAGATGTGAGTGGGATTGCTGATGAAAATGTTCAAATTAGCATGACGTGTTCTCAGTTCTTCAGTAAAAGAAGCTCATTGGTCACTTAACGAGTCTAAGTGACAGAAAGATTTTTTCTAACAAGTTTGATATGCTTTTCCAGTTCACAGAGTCATTAGGAATTTCTGTTAGAGATTAATGACCTCCAGCTAGCTGCATCTCTTTCCAACTGCCCGCGATTATTTAATTGAAGGTTATGCCTGAAAATCGCTGGAAAAATCAGCTTGTGCGACACTGGCTTAATAGCATTTTATCAGATCAGGTTTAGAAGCATCCATTATATATATAAAATGCAATTAAATTAATCATCAGCAAGTCTTAATGTTTGTAATCGCATGCTCCCATGCGTTCCTGTGCATGTCATTTGCGCACGTGTCTGACATTTACAACAATAAAGAGTAACACAAAACAGTCATAGTGTGCATGAGTTGAACTTTTTCACACAGGTTGATCATCAATGGAGTTTACTTTGAAAGGCTAGATTGCTCGACTGTGCTCAAGATGTAACAGCAGGCAAAAAACATTTTGGAACCAAACTATCCTTACCACAGAATGCATCTTATGAGACAATACTGAATGTACCACACTTCAAATATAGGCTGAATGCAAAATCAACAACACACTCCGTGTGCATCTCACCATGTCCAGTGGCACACAAGGAACTGAATCTTCATCTCCTTCCTCAATGGGCCTGCCTGTAAATGCCACATTCACTGTGCTGGTATAGATCAGTCTGAAGATGCCTCGCTCTGTACAGACTAAAACACACAAACCAAAACCTTACTGATCCACACTCAGACACATGGATTCTGATTCAAAACCTACTGAGCTGCCTTGCTGTACACTGCTTTTATAGACAGCAACATTTTAAATCCCAAATATGCTTCAGTTTTCCACGGATACTAGGCGTATGCATACAGGATGAGTGACGTAAATTTTGTCATCAACAGAGTGATCGAGCACTGTAAGCGTGCAGCCCAATTTTGCAACCCACATACTCACGCATAGTCTGTGCATGCACCTAGAATAATTTGCATTAATTAGCGTGTCCAAAAAGTGGCAGCATTCAAAGTTGGACCGTTGCTTTCACAAAGAAGTGCAAGAAGATGATGTAAATACCAGTGAACTACAGGAGACAAAGGTATAAACAGCAACAGTGGATGTATAGGTCAAGAGCACTTGTGTTTGGAGGTCAGGAGACACCTGTATTTGTATAACTTGCGACTGAAAGTCTATAGACATCTTTTAATGTCTAAACTCCTGAAAAGAATTAGTATAGTATCTCATAGTAGTCATTTATTCATGCTCAGTCAAATTAAGTAGCCTATACTGTGAAAAGCTAGAGCGTTCGCCTGTAGGCATATGCTAAGCGTGCATAATCGAAGTATGCTTTGGGCTTAAGACAGCATCATTACAAAAATGGAACTGATTTGGAACCCTCTACAGCAACTGGGGGATATTCAACTCCCAATTGATTACAATAGCATTTGCCTTTAGCATGTTGCTAAGCTAATGTCATGCTGTAATAAGCATAAATGGTCAAATAGTCAAAACAGTCCATTTTAAGTTGACATTTTAGACACAACATGGCAAGTTATTTTGTCTAGTTTGCTCCACAAACCAAAATAGTTCCAAACGAGGCAAAGAAAGATACGTACCTCAGAAGGCAGCATATTCTAAGCATTGGGAGTGTGTCTATGATGCCTTAAAATGCTGCATACCTATGCAGCACACTAGGTTTCGGAGCAGAGCCATGGAATCTCTGCTGTAAATACTAATATGCTCTTGGGAATGTTGAATGGGAAATATTATCATAACATTAGTATATAAACCCAGTGGTGGCCCATCAGAGGAAAGGGAGGCTGAAAATGAACATAAAATCAAGAGACCTCCTCTCATTAGTAAACTGACCAATCAAAATGAATATTCAAATGACCCATTGCATCTGCATCTAAAATGTTGCCAAAAAGGCAAAGCAGAGGTAAAATGCCAGAAGCAATGGAGGATGGAGTCCTCTACACATACTGAATTAGGAAAGTACTGTAGTGTTACTATTAAAGAAATGGGGCCCTCCATTCATTTATACATTTTTGCACTGATCACAGTTTATAGATGACAAAATTATACAATTATAACACATTGGTAGTTATTAAGACTATTTTCAGATTTCAGGGAGAGGAGATCTTCTACCCACTGCAATCTTTTATTGGTTTACATATTCACCCCAGAAATTTCCATCACAGACCGCCACTACTAGGAAGAGACACTTAACACATTCTTTGAATAAAGAGCTTGAACTACAAGCCAAATGGAGACAGCTCACCGTTTATGACATTGTTTGTGCCGCCAACATTGACTGATTCAATCTGCTTTCTCCTCAGCTGTAGAAAAATAAAATACATGGCCAGAATTATTATTATTCCTTTTTTATGACCAGCATTACAGGTTTTCATAGGTTATGACATCAGTACTGTGAGTAAGCATTAAGTGGATTTTGGTTTGTTTCCACTGTGGCTCAGGTGGTAGAGCGGGTCGGCCGCTAATCGCAGGGTTGGCGGTTTGATCCCCAGCCCACACAATTCCACATGCCGAAGTGTCCTTGGGTAAGACATTGCACCCCAAGTTGCTCCCAATGGCAGGCTGGCACCTTGCATGGCAGCTCTACCACCATTAGTGTATGAGTGCGAGTGCGAGTGTGTGTGTAAATGGGAAAAACGACACAGTGTAAAGCGCTTTAGGAACCTCAAAGGTTACAAAAGGCGCTATGTAAGTGCAGACCATTTAAACATTAATTGAGTAAATATTAATTTTCTTTAAGAGTTAGTAAATTAATGATATTATAATAAATATGCAGATGCTATTTGCTCCACTAATTAAATACTAACAGACAGTATTGTGGCATTACTGCAGTGTTCATTGTGTTTATTTAGAGTCCCACAGACATCCTATGCCAACCCCTACTCCTCAACCTAACCCTAACCTTACCTTACAAAAATTAACCATTGTTTTACTACAGTTACCATAGTAACACCATGGTATTTTGTTGTAAAATCATTGAAAACACAAAAATAAACATTGTTACAACATTAACACTATATTACTGTACTAACACTATGGTTAATTGCATTTAAAGGGTCATATCATGAGTAATACAATTTTCCTGAGAATATTTGGACATATAAGAGGTCATTCTACCACTGTATAAAAACATACTGTAAATTTCAGATCATAAAACTTAATCCCCAATGCAATAAAGACATTTATTGAAACCAAGGTGCAAAAACACCTAGTTCTTTGCTTCCGTGACTTCCCTACGTCACTAAGGGGCTCATTAATTCATGACCACCTCTACAGTGAAAAATCATCAATGCCTACTTTTACATCATCGCATCCTTGGCCCCGCCAACTGGTGCTTCAGGTTGTAAACTGAGAGAGAGCAGTACAGACAGGACAGACAGGCCTGGTGTGGCCTAACTATTCCTGAGCACAATAGGGGACCCATCTGGACTATTTTGAATTATTTTTGTATATAAAACATGCACTACACAGACATCTTTGACTGTTGTCATATATCTGGCGCTGCTTTTAAAAGATGCGGTGTCAAGTTACAACTCTGAATAAGAGACGCTGTTTTGAGCACAAACGTGTCATAGATGTGTTCTTTCGCTCATTTGCACTATTTTTAATTGTTGGTGTACGTAAACATGAACTAGTCTTTGACCATTTTTATGTATCTAATATGACAATTAATTGCTTATGTCACACACAACAGCATCCTATCATGTTTATGCACTCTACTGATCAGTTGGGTTTAATAATATTAATAAGCATGTTCTTAATGCCTTGTGCGCAGAACTCACCCTTACTTCCGCATTAGACATCCAGGCATTTGCACGTGATGAAATCGTATCAATTTATACTAACAAATCATACGAAATCAAAAGGAAAAGCCAACTCGGAAAATATGTAGGAATTTTCATGAGATCGGGTTGGTTAAATACACTTGGACCGAATCGCAAATCCGTAAGTTTTTGAATTCATTCAAGTCATTTCATTCATGAATATTTCAAATACCATGACTGTTTGTGCTGCTGTGAGTGTGTAAACCCTGATATTTAGATTTATAATGTTGTGGAGCCTGTTTTTTCTCTTCCGATTAGGTTTCAAATATGACTGTATTTCAGGGGCTGCACAATGTTAGCCAATCATGACAGTGGGTGTTTACTTTGAAGTTTTAAGGAGGCCAAAACTAAGTGTTTCAGACAGTGGGCCAGAGACTGTGTGGAAATTGGTCATATATTACTAAATTCTGGTGCAAAAGAAGCTTTAATAACATTAACAGTGGACCTCAGGGAAGATAATAAAAAAAGAGTTACACTAACTCTGACTTACACTAAAAACCTGGTTACTACAATATTACTCTAGTAAAATCATGGTTACTTTTACTGGATCAAATCTTTCTCTCAACTCTCTGACATTCACTGTAATCAAATCAACCTTCATATTCATTTTTTATTAATTAATATATTATAAGTAGTATTAAATGAAATTTTAGGAGTGGAGACAAGAAACAGGATGGGGGAAAGTGGTACAAAAGGGGGATTGAACATTTGAAAAAAGCGCATCCACACCGTCTACTTTAGCGATACTCGAGGGTGCAGTTTGTATTTCATTTCTGTGTTTCCATCAGACCATTTGAGAGCAACGAGCCACACTGTGTGGTAAGTGCTCTTTACACCTAGTGCAAATATTCACTCCATAATAACTGTTACTTCATAACTTTAGTAAATATTACTTACTGTAGTTCAGCAGTGTTTAATTGATTAATTTGATGCTATAGTCTTATATGCTTACATTTACATTTATGCATTTGGCAGACGCTTTTATCCAAAGTGACTTACAGAGCCCTTATTGCAGGGACAATCCCCCCAGAGTTAAGTGCCTTGCTCAAGGACACAATGGTGGTGGTTTTGGGGATCGAACCAGCAACCTTCTGATTACCAGTTTACCAGTTATGTGGTTTAGACCACTGCACCACCACCACTATGCTACAGTATATGTTTATTTATAATTGTGCATTTTATAATACTGATGCTGCAAGGAAGCATACTGTATATATCTCTCTTACCTGTTCAGGACCGGACATCCCATAAGAAGCAGTGTGAAATATGATGTCCACTCCAGCACAGATCTTATAAAGGGCATCATAATCACGGATATCACTCTAAAATACACACACACACACACACGTACTGAATCATAAGAATGTTCAGTTAATCACACAGATGTGCAGTAAATACATTATACATTATAAATACATTAAAATACAAATATACTGAAAAATAATCAAATCCATGGAAACATTTCTATAATGCACTTAATATTATTATATCTGTACAGATATATATTTCAAGTCTAGAAAATCAAACTGGGAATGAATCTTCACATTATTCCTGACTGGGGTTCTTGGCATTTAATAATCTGTCCAGCTAGGTTTAGGGTTAGAGTTAGGGTTAGGGTTAGCGTTAGGATTAGGGTTAGAGTTAGGGTTAGGATTAGGGTTAGAGTTAGGGTTAAAGTTAGGGTTAGGTTTAGGGTTAGAGTTAGGGTTAGGATTAGGGTTAGGTTTAGCTTTAGGGTTAGGTTTAGGGTTAGGTTTAGGGATAGAGCTAGGGTTAGAGTTAGGGTTAGGATTAGGGTTAGGTTTAGGGTTAGAGTTAGGATTAGGTTGTTAGAGTTAGGGTTAGGGTTAGAGTTAGGATTAGGGTTAGAGTTAGGATTAGGGTTAGGATTAAGGTTAGAGTTAGGGTTAGGATTAGGGTTAGGTTTAGGGTTAGAGTTAGGGTTAGGATTAGGATTAGGGTTAGGGTTAGGATTAGGTTTAGGGTTACGTTTAGGATTAGGTTTAGGGTTAGGGTTTAGGGTTAGGTTTAGGGTTAGGTTTGGGTTAAGAGTAAATTCAAGTAATTACTACATAAATGTTTCCAAAAATGTAACATCTTTGCCTTTCGCATCACATCCATTTAAAGGAATAAGTTCTTATGCAGTGCGTCTCAACTGTATTTCCAGCTTCGGCCACTATAATGGGCAATATGGACATTTAAAAAGCATACGCCAATTTTAGCAGAAAAACATTCAAGCTCCTGTTGGCAATTTTTCATGAGATCAGTCTGGTTTTGTCCCAGTATGCAAATGATAACTACCATGCAGTCATGGCCTCAAAAGATAAGCCTAATGATATGTTCATAAATATCTATGCATCCATATGGGGAAAAAAATGGCTTCACATAAGATCACCAGATCACCAAAACATTTAAGTTTTAAACAATGCTTTCTCAACTTTTGGTTGGCAGTTTCAGATGCAAACTTTCCCAGCTCTTCATATGGCCTAGCGGTTTCTCTGAAATTTGAGCACGCCAGCAAAGAGTCACGAAAACGTGCTCTGAAATTTGAGGCTGTTGTCCTGCTTCACCTTGCATACTCTACACCTGCCTTCCACCTGCTTCTGTTCCACCTGAATGCCCAGCAGCCCCTCAACAACCCTACGCCCCTCAACACAATTCAGCCAATGTTGCTTCTACACTCTCCAATTTCACTTTACCTGATAGAAGACCGCTCCATCTGGGATATCCCAAGGAGGCTTGTGGAGATCCAGCAATATGACCGAGGCACCTTGGCTGGCCAAAGCTCGACCCAGCCTGAATCCAAAGTATCCAGCCCCTCCAGTGACTAGGACCCTCCCAACCCCGCTCCGTCCCTGGTCTGAGCCCTCCAACCTAGTGGCGACCACACAGTTAGGACCGTTGCACAAGGCGCCGACCGCACCGTTGGCTCTGTGTCTCATCGGGGCACCCGTGGCACTGCGTGTGTGGGTTTGCCGGTGGCAGCCGGTGGCTAAATCCAGCAGGCATGCACAGGGCAGCTGCTCCACCTGACACATGGACCTGTTCTCCTTCATAACGCACGCTGGGTTTAGATACCTCCACTGCGTCCAGTCTGGGGAAGATCGGAGACAGTGAGAGTCTAATGAATGAGCGTCCGCTGTGAAACAGATCTGCCTATGAGTGAGTGAATAATGCATAATTCACCTCTCCACGTAAGGAGGCTGATGCCAAACTTTTCCTTACACACTGGGGAGGCACTTCGATGGGAGTTTTTCATAAATGTTTAAAATACCAAAATTTGCGGTAACACTTTACATTAATATTACCTTTCTTAAGGGTTTACAAAGGGATTTGATAATGACTAATAAATCATATACAAATGAATTATAAATATGCAGTTATATAAACTTTCGCTTTCAATTCTTGCCAAATAGTGAGCATTTAACATACATTCTTAATAAATACACTTATCTTCATTTGAATTAGAACATAAAATGATCTAATTCATAATTTCTCACAATTTAGCAGAAATAGACTATTATAGTGAAATTAAAAGGAGACTGAACTTTATGTGCACAAGTTTCTAATGTTTGCAACTCCTTAATAAATCAGATTTACAATTTACTTTAAGGTACATTTTCATTGGAAACTAATATTTAATAGCTATTAAGCGTTTATAACATGTGAGGTAAAACTATAATTGGCAGGAATTGCATGAATGTCACCCTTTTTATGTACAGTATGTTGTTATAACCACATCTTAATGATTTATAATGCATTTGTAAATGACTTATTAGTCATTAAAGGGATAGTGCACCCAAAAATGAAAATTATCTCATCATTTACTCACCCTCATGCCATCCAAGACTGTTTCTTCATCCCTATGTTTCTTCAGCAGAGCACGTTTGAAGAAAAATCGAAAAATATCTCAGCTCAGCAGGTCCCTATAATGGATGTGGATGGCAACTAGATTTTTGATGCTCCAAAAAGCACAGACAATCACCATTACATCATCCATACGACTCCAGTGCTTAAATGAATGTCGTATAAAGAGATATGATTACTTTTGATCTGAAAAAGATCAATATTTAAGTACTTTTTAACTATAAATCATTGCATCCGGTAAGCAGTAGTATGCAAATTTATGAGCATACTGAGATGATATTCTTCTCACCACAATTGTACAATAACTTTCAAATATATTTTATATTTCATTTGTGGCATGATGTCTGTTTCGACTCATCTGTCCTATATATATATATATATAGTATACATATATACATTTTTTGAAGGTTTAAAGGCAGAAATTCGAAACTTGTCATGTTATAAAAGCACTTGCATTAATTCTGTTAAAACTTTTGTATTATTTGAGCTGTAAAGTTGTTTAAATTGTCATTTTTACAGTCATTTTAGGGTTTGTTGAAATTAAATCGTCATGGTAACGAAGCTGTAAAATTGGCTATAACTTGTGATTTTATCCCAGTAAAATCATGTTTACACACATACTGTTTACATCTTGTGGCTATACTTTTGAAACAGTGATTATTTTAATGTTTATGGATTGACCCCATTTACTTCCATTGTAAGTTCCTCACAGTAACCTTGCTTTCTGCTTTTTTAAAGAAAGGAGGAATGGTCAAAATAACCTCATGACAAAAATATTAATGCTGTCAATTGTGCTTAACTTGTATTGAACCTGGAATATTCCTTTAGTATACATTATTACATTGGGGCTTACATAAAATGTACAGTTGGATAGATGAATGAAAATGTATAAAGATATATTGTCACACTCTTTGACCTCTTTACAGAGACATGTTGTCACAATACATCTAATATAATTGTCACAATGGGATCCTGCTGTTTATTGACACTGATCTATAATATGTAATATCAAGGACCACAATGGAAATACGTTTTTAACTTTATTGTTTTTGACAAATACATTTGAGAATAATACCTTGAAATATGAGAAATCCTGTTTAAAGTAAGGTGGGGGGGCATTTTCCACATGTTTGTATTTCAGACATATTATATACAATTGAATGGCTTTTCATCCAAATTTAAACTGAAACAGTACAATTCACAAAACATAAAAAAGGTAACATAAAATGATCAAACCACTGTTTGTAGCCCAGTGAAACTGCTATTAATCAATTCTAAGAAATGAACACAGGTCTGGATTTGACTAGGGGTGTAATTATTTGAACAGTGTTGGAGATCCGTGTCTATGCTCACTCCAGATTCTTCCACTCCAAAACAGTTTCCCTATGAAAACAAAACACAAGTCATCAGATTAAGAAAAGAGTCCTCAATAACATCAAGCATTACACATCAACAAACCTGAACGTTTTGGCTTGTTTCTGGAAGAATCTCAGCTTCTCAATCTCTTTTGCTAGTCTCTTCATATCATCCCCCTCAAATGTTGGAAGCACTTGATCCTTTCATTGTGGACACACAAGCATCAGTGCATTTCATAACAACGCCAATGCAGAAATGGAGTTCCCAAAAACATTCTGAAAACTAAAAGCTAGCTCAAAAGTATCTTCCAACAATGCAATAATATTAAAGAAATGTTGTTTATTTCCCTTCCAGGTGCAGTTTTTTTTACAAGGCAGTTGAGCTTCTAATAAAAAAGTGTTAGAAGTCATCAAAAGTAAGCATGTACGTACTGTACTGCAGAGATCTGAAAGGAGTTTTCTGACAACAGCAATATCTGTACTGTCAGGAGCCTGATGGAATCGACCGCCCGTTTTATGGGCCAGACACTTCAGAAACTCACTGCCTGCTCTGTTAAAGAAAAACACATGTGGTTTGAAAACCAATAAAAATGGGTCTAGACATTGTGTTGGCTCTTAAAGAAAAATTTCAAACATCCCAAAAAATGTATATTCCACCATCATGCATGACATGGGACAAAGCAGGGAACCTGCACAAAATGAATAACACAAAAAACAAAACACATCCCCCCAAACAAGCAGATCTACCACCATGACTTGTGTACTTCTGATGCTCCAAAGAACCATGTGCACCAAGTGCATGCTATATAGGTATGTCTTGGCCGAAAGGCATAACACTAATAAACTAAATCTACATGTGTGCCTGGGCCTGCTTAGCTAAAAGACTTAAACGGCTAGTGACTTGTCTTAGTTAAGAAGTGACTTAGACTATCTTTGTGTGGATTTATTTAAGCTAATGACCTAAAATAGCAATGTGAGCCAGATTGTACCTTGTTAAAGATGCGCTTCTATGTGTCATGGCCAAAAGCAGACCTAACTGTGCAAGCTGATTGAAAAAAAGCCCCAGCAACCACCTGAGCAAGTAGCATTTTCATAGAAAGCAATCGCAGTGCGCTGCAGTGAAATCAGCTTACTTGCAATTATGGAAAATTTGAATGTAAGTCAATGAGACAGAATGCAAGCTGATTGGTTACACAATTATACTTAGGACCTATCAGATTACACCATGTGAGCCGACTGGCTTGACATATCACATGCAAGCGAGCTAACTGGCTAGCAGATAAGAAGTTCAAAGAACCTATCAGCTTGCACCATTCAGAGTTTAATGTCTGAACGTAGTTATTTAAAGGTGACTGCGAACATTCAGCCTAAAATCTCCTGTTATATTCAATAACAAAAACAAAAAAAGAAAGTCATATGGTTTTGAGCAACATGAGGGTAAATGCATGATGACAGAATTTTTGTTTTTGGGTGAACAATCCCAGTCATGATGGCAACCGATACAGATACAGTACTGAACATCCACATATAAGAATATTACTAGTATTAACATCAATATGAATATACTGGATATTGAATACACTGTGTGAACAAACTGATCAGATTTCATTACTTGCAAAATGACTATTGGATATGAAACTGAAATTGGACTTGGGTGCAGTTTGAACAAAACCTTGGACTGGAAACAAGTCAGGAAATGCCCCCATGAATTCAGTTCACCTGTCGTGGCAGTTGAGTGTGATGGTGTGAATGGTGAAGTCTTTCTCTTGTCTCAGTGTGTCTATTTCTCTCAGTATCAGACTGTGGCTGGAGTCAGACTTGCCATCACTGATCAGATACAGACCCTCAGCATCTTCAAAACTACAACCTGCCTGAAGAAATATAAGCATTTTACACTAATGTGCACAAGTAAAACATAAAGCTTGAATATGCTTTCTTAACCTTGTTAAAATAGATGTTTTCATTTTAATGCCCAAATAAATACACATTAATAAACATAAATGTTTTCATTAA
Organism: Xyrauchen texanus; assembly: GCF_025860055.1. Lineage (NCBI taxonomy): Eukaryota > Metazoa > Chordata > Actinopteri > Cypriniformes > Catostomidae > Xyrauchen > Xyrauchen texanus. Next base: position 5,661,934 of record NC_068287.1, on the reverse strand, counting down.
AAAAACCTTCTAGAACCTCCTACACTGCCCTTTGGCATCACAAATACAACAATCTATCAGTTGAGCTACCATAAAAATGTGTAAATTATTGTATATTAAAGGTATTGTTTTAAGGAGTGACTCATTCTTCCCCATTAGTAAGTGTTGGTACCTGCAGTGCTTGTAGAGTGGATGAACCTCCATGTGTGCTGAGCTGATTCAACCACTGCACTGCATCCTTACACAGATCCTCACTGGACTGAACCAGTGCTGTCTGCCACATCCTCACCTCTCCAGAGAACGCCAACACATTAAACCTGATCAAGTCCCAGCAAAAAGATCGAATGAAATTGTAGGGTGTATAATGAGAGAAAAGGGTACAAATTAGTCTATTAAATTATGAGGAAGAAAATGATTGAATGTCTCTGACAAGTGTTATTTAGCTTGAATTCTTTTTCATTTTCTTTTAATATCACTTGTCTCATATAACTTTGTTATAAAGTAGGGATGTCATAAAATATTGATATATCAATTATTGATCAGCACGTTATTTTATCAATATATATTTTTAGGCAAAAATGAGCCGACATTTAATTCAGGAGTCTAAATTGCTTGCTTTTTTATGTACTCAATTGGCCTCTGTTTAACCGTGTGGAGTAATAGCGTTGGGAGACCACAAGAGGGCGATATACCATTTACTGAAGCCGGTCGAGGTATCACACACACACAGGATGAGCTGATGCGCCGCAGCAGATGGCAGTACAAAGTTACAAAGGTTTTTGTACTTCAAGAGTTTGCAGGTTAGTGAAACTGGTGTAACTGCGCAAACTGAACAATTAGAAATGGCGACATTTATTTAGCAATTTCTCTGTATGTACAACATACTTGTAACTGAAAATACATTGTGTAGGCTCTATGAAAGACACATGTTCACAATAGATCACCATCGATGGCTGAAGTAAATCATCTTCGTCCTTTGATAATGATTTGAGTTGAAATAAATGGAAACCTATGCGAGTGGCACTCTGTGGTGATGCAGATGTTTGAGCAGCATCTGGAGTCATAGCTGGGAGTTGTAGGTGTGTCGTATGTGTGTGTACCTTCGTAGAAAATTTCGAATTTTACTTTTTAAAGTTATGTTGAGAAATATGTTTAAAAGACAGACTATTCTGCATTGAGCAGCCCAATATAAATGGCTATATAAATCGTTATTCATCAGGGAAATCTTCAGATTATCGATCCCACCCCTAATAAAAAATACACTCACTTTTGAAAAAAGTTTATTAGGGGTGAAATTGTCGTAATTCAAAAAAAAATAAAAACGATAAATATTCAAATGAGTTATGTTTATTCACTCATTGTTTATATGATCATTGTTTTAAACATGTAATAATTCATGTTTTTACAATGGATTGTTCTAGTTTAATATTGAAAGTATGGGTCTGGGACAACGCTAAAGCAGTAAAATCTACACAAAAATAAATGATGAAGGCCTGTTAAAATGTTTACAATTCAGTTTTAATGAGACCTTCATATAATTTTTTTTAAAAGTTGTAATATTAATCAGCCCATGGGACAAGTGCCTTAAGATGAAGAAACACAAGTGTATTTTAAAACTATATATCGCCCTCTAGAGCCAAAAGAATGTACCTGACGTTGTTGGCATGCAGCTGGTCCCAGATCAGTGAAGCCAGTCCTGTCTGGAATTCAGGAAGATAGGCGGTCATAGATCCAGACACATCCAACAGAATACAGACTGCTTTCTCCAGCACTGAGCCAAACATATGCCTGCTACCTGCATGGAAATTCATAACTCAGAAAACAATGGAGCTTGACAGCCTCTGACACTACATTAACCACATGGAAAAGAGCATCCAGGATATTCTTAAAAAAAATGTATCTCCTTTTGTTCAACACAGGTAAGAAAGTGACAAGGAGCGACAAGAGGGCGAGTAAATGATTCATCACTCATTGAAACAATGGGGACAAGTACCCAATGAGAGAAGGGGTTGTGATGTCTAGTTTACCTGTCAGTAACCACTCCATCCTCTGGCTGTAACGCTGCATCAGTTTCTCAGTCTGATTCAGGTACTGCTTCAACTCACCAGGAGTCACATGCAAGTGTTTCACATTCCCCTATGATTAAGCATTAAAGGGAAAGTTAACCCAAAATGAAATATATCTCTTTTTCTCACTTTCAAGCGGCCTCTTTCCATACAATGACAGATCATACAGTAATTACCATGGCTGTCAAGTATTGTTTAAGGCAGCATGGTCTCATAGAATCACATTAATATATACATTTGTTTTTTGCTCAATTATTTTTATGCAGCTTGTTTTATGTACCGCAACAACACACACACACACACACCAACCCCTTATATATTTTCAGTATAACTAGTGTAATACAGCACTGTACTTACATTGATGTGGACACTGGGGAATATGGCACAGTATTTAGCAGACACTCTTTTGTTGACAGATGGCACCAGTGTGTTGTGATGGGAGCATTCGGGTCCAGACAGCAGTTTATGAAGGTCCAACTTCAGATTCTTCAAACCAAACCTTCTCAGCCACTTAAAGAATGCAAAAGAGGAAATAACATGTAAACCTCCCCCTAATAGAACAATAGTATGTTGGTTTGGTCAATGATGTGTTTTCCGAGAGGGACAGATAATGCAGTGCAGTACATGCTTTGTTGAACAGAGGTCCTCATGTTTCGGCAGTTTAACAGTAGTTATCGACTTGCGCACACTCTTTGGTTTGGGATATTTCTTGAAGACAACACCTAGGTAGAACAATCCAACAAACAATATACAGTATATCACAATATGATAAGGAAGTCCTGATACCATTTTTTGAGACCAAGTACGAGTACCGATACTTTTTTGTGTTACTCGCTGATACAGAGTCCGATACCGAGTTGAATTTGATCAAATGAAGTGCTGCACAACAGAGCATCATAGATGATATAAGTTATTGCTTATATATAATACAAATACTATTTTTTATTATTATTATTAGTTGTAGTAGTATAACAGTGATTGTTCCCTGTCTGTCATACTTTCTGTCATACTTTTGTTTAAATGGAGCTTTTATTTTGGCAAAGCTTTTATTTTGAAGTGTTTCTGTGTTGTTGTGACCAAGAAGGTCTGACATCATGACAAGCTTCCCACCCATGTGATTATTAAACAGCAATTGCTGCTATTTAATTAATGAAGTATGTACTCTGTTTGTGCCTCATGCTGCAACGTGAATTTGCGTTCATGCATGATGTGGCAGGGCGGAGGGCGGGGCCGGGTCGTGATTCCGCACACACGGGCCTATCCGTCCCGGCCATCCGCCGGAGGATGAAGGAGCCCGGCCGCGGAGGAATGGCCGCCGACCGCGAGGGGAGGAGGGGCTCCCAAACAACCGCCTGGAGCGGTGGAGACACCTACCGACCACCAAAAATGCGGCGGGGCGTTCTGTCCGCTAGGGGCCGGAGGACTGCCTCCGATGCCACACATGTTCCTTTGGGGTGGACGGTAGCGCCGAGACTCGTGACCTGGATTAAAAAAGCTTGTTTAATTATTTGCAAAAAGAGAGCAGCTGATAATCAGAGCACAGTGTGTTTGATTGACACCCAGCGTGAGCACAGACGCTCAGACATGTGAGACGCACTGAACTAAACACACAGATGTCATTTACCCTAGCTGTGTACAATCATGGTGGTCTGAATGTGTTCATCTCTTTATCTAAGCCACAGAATACGAGGAACAATGGAGGACATGCTGTGGATGATTACAGTAAGTGTTTTTACCACATGATTTTGCTTTATTCATGGGTGATGATAAATGGAAATCTGGGTGCTGTATCGACTCATTTTTGGTACCTGGACACTTTTTGTGGGCTGTTTTCCAACTCTCACATGTGTAAGTATGTCTGCATGTGCTGTAAAGAGTGCTTATATTGAGTTGCCACCCATCCGTGTTTTCCCGGAATAGTCACGGCTTTTGGCCGTATGTGTTGGAAAAATAAAATTCTGTTTGCCAAATGTCCTGAAATTTGAATTTCACATTTATGAGCACTTTTTATATCTACAAGATTCAATATTAATTAAACATGCTCCACTAAACAGCTCTTTCATATGAATCTTTAGAAAGTCTGATTCATTTCAGTGAATCGGTTCATTTGGACAATTAATGTATATGAAGTTTTCCTAAACCTCCCTCACATATGAAACATTTTGAAGTCTGATTCATTTTAGTGAATCGGTTTGTTCAGAGGACTCATTAACCATATTAAAGGACTATTTATTTGGGTTTCACACAGATTTAGTCAAATGCTGCTGTTCATCACTGTTTTCAATTCATTTGTTGACATGAATGTGTTTACATTTACAGGATTTACACACTGGTAACTTTTCAAAAGCTCACCACACCTTTCAAATCACTTCTAAAGACATGGATTAAAACACTGGAATCATATGGATTACTTTTATGCTGTCTTAATATGATTTTTGGAGCATCAGCATTTTGGTACCCATTAATTTGCATTGTACGGACCAAAAGAGCAGAGATATATTCTTCTAAATATCTTAATTTGTATTCAGCAGAAGAAAGTAAGTCATACACATCTAGGATGACATGAGGGTGAGTAAATGATGAGAGAATTTTCATTTTTGGGTGAACTGTCCCTTTAACTATAGAAATTGAGTACTTTTTCCACCACTGCAGGAGTAGCAATTCTTAAAAAGGGAATATGCCACTAACCTAAGCAGCCATCTTCCATGTAGAAGACAGACTCTGATGATTTGGTTCTCTGATCGGCAGACTTTGATGAACATGTTGGTCTGTTGATATCAGCTGATTGGACTAAAAAAGACCACAAAAATGAATACTCTGAAAAACCTTAGCATGATGCCAGCATGAGTCAAATGAATAACCCAGCACTCCGTAGTCTATTTGAGGAGGCTTTTGACTGGGACAAATATAGAAACTGACAGGCTGAAGCTGATGTAGATCAAATGAGATGCTTAATCTGATGCAATCTAATGCAAACAATAATCATACATGACATCAACAAGGAAAAAATATAAGCCAGTTTCCCTAGAAAGAGGAAGCTTTACTATATGACACACTACATCTTTTTAGAGTATGATATAGAAATAACATCTTGGATGGTCTGCCATTGTCCCAGAAATAGTGTGCTTGGTATATGGATCTCTGATGTTTGCAAGGCATCACACCTGGTGGGATATCTGCTTTAGAGCTGCTCGGCCTCCAAGCCAGGCTGCTCTCTGCGGACCTGTTCTTCTGCTTGCTTACCTGTTCATATAATACATCATGATGAAGAAGGATTCATTTAGATGACACCAATTTTAAGATTCCTTAAAGCTGAAGTGTGTTTCTAGAGACTCCAAAGGTTCCTAATGCAGCTTATTCTGGCTAAGAACCGCCCACTTAAACAGGAAGAGCCATCTGACTGACATGTAAAGTGATCAATCACAGTTTGTTATACTTTTAGGTCCTGTCTTATCTGAGAACAAAAAGAGCGTCATTCCCAGTGATTCATATTGTGTCGTGGGAGTGGGCGGTCGCTGCAGCGCTCTTTTGGTGTGCTTTGTTTGCCGCAATTATCTGACTGGTGGATCATTTCTCGTAAGGATCATGGGTAGTGTAGTTCTTCTACAGGAATCCTGTAATTAAACACTTTTTGTTTTTATGAAGTTGAAATATCGTTGACTGGTGGCTTTAACAGAAGCATAAACTTCATCAACTTCAGAGCTCATGGCAGGTCTGTTTTTAAAGGTTTATAAGTTTGTTAAAAATCAAATCCCCTATGTTAGTAAAGGGACTGTGTGTCGTCTGAGGCTGAGACTACAGTAAGCTTAGCTTAAATTTCTTTTCAGAACAGTTATCATGTATGCTTGAAAGTTCTTATGTAAATACAGTACAGGCTCTACATATTGATGTACAACATAGTGTGTACATACACACAATGCAAAATATATTAGTGTAGAGTAACAAGTTTGATTGACAGCTATTTGCATTCAAGAGAAAAATCTGACCAGTCTAGCACGACTGAGTGCTGTGGGTCTTGGAGGAGACAGTTTTGCTCTGTGGGACTGGGGTTGGATGGTTGAGGTACTCATCTCCTGAAACAGACTTTCTCCTGAACTTCTGCTGGATCCCTTCTGAATCAGAGAGTCCACTAAGTCGGAGCACTGCACCAGAACGTAGATGGAAGTCCAACATAAGAACCATATATTTGGTGGAATAACTTGCACCGATTAATCATGTATAATAAATACAAACAGGAACGTGTATTAGAGTCAATTTTGTTGTAACATAATTTTGATTAAATATCTTTTAAATCCAGTTGCTTTTAAAGAACTCAACCTGACCTCAAAGACCTGGATAAACCTGACATTTCTAAACATAAAGGGCTGATGAAACTTAGCTTCAAACTTCTCTTTGGTGTCCCATGAGTTATTTAGACATCATGGACACAGGTCAAGTAAAGGTCGTTTGAGAAAAGGGTCCCTTACACACTGCTGTAATCTCACCTTCTGAAAATAATTAGCGGCCATCTCCATTTCTCCAATAAGAACAGTGATGTCATCACTCTCCACAATGCCTGCAGGGAAAGATGAGGCAGAGGCTCATATTTTCCACTGCACATGCTATTACATACACACACACAAATGAAAACACAGACAAACAAGAGGCATCCAGTCACAAGTCTCACTGGACATCATGTGCTCTACACATGACATACAAAAGCAGCGAAACACTTAGCGCTAAAGTAAACAGCAGGACTTTGGACATTTTACAAATGTCAAATTCACAGAGCTCAACTCTGGATGGCAGAACTGTCTGTCTATAACCAAAAAACTTTTCTGCCATTTTAAGGACAAACAATGATAAACAAAACTGAATGACAGCCTGAACAAATACATTTTGATCTCTGAACAAATGGTTTTAAAATTGAATACAGCACTTTATTTATGGTTCAAAAAATGGATTATTTATCCAGTGTTGGATGGGGATAAGATTGATCTATTCAGCCATCCGTTTGTCCATCCATCCATCCATCCATCCATATATGACATACAAATGTGCACCTAGCACGTGCATCATATTATCCAACCCTTATTTAGAGTAGGCTATGAATGTAGACAAAGGTCTTTAGAAGAAGGCAGAGCAATTCGTGAAAAACTCATTTATCAAAGGATGTGAAACTCGGACTGGAAAATGGTCAAGTTATTGTGAAGAAACCAACTTTATGCAAGTCAGATGGGTCTCATCTGATAATAGCAATAACAGAAAAGTAAAATGTTCTTTGGGTACACATGTCTATTGATATGTCTTTTGCTCTATGTGGAAAACAATTAAGGGTTGAGGGAATGGGAGCAGTCAGGAAGCACAGTTTTGTGGACAGAGAATGGGTTAACATGGAGGAGAATTCAGCGGGAGTGAATCCATCCATCCGTTTGTCTATAGGTCCATCCGTCCATCCATCCATCCATCCGTTTGTCTATCGGTCCATAATTTGTAATTTAATCAGTTTTGTCTATCCATTCATTAATCCATCCATCCATCCATCAATTAATTTGTCTATCATCCATCCATCCATCTGTTTGTCTGTTGGTCCATCCATTTATTAATCCATCCATCTGTTTGTCCATCTATTCATCTGTCTTTCGGTTCATCTATCCATCCATTTGTCAATTGGTCCATCCATCCGTCTGTCCATCCATCCAATTGTCTGTCTGTCCATCCATCTATTCATCCATCCATCCATCCATCCATCCACTTGTACTGTATATCAGTCCATCTATATAAAACTAAACATACCTAAAACATACCTTTTTTTAATATCAGTTCCTCTGCCCTACATTTCTTCCAACACTGGTTTGTCCTCACAAAAACATAATCATCATGTATCATTGAGGCAGTTAAAGAGCACAACACCCCCTTCTCACCCATTTCAGTCATCCAAAGAAATCGTCCATTGCCTGCATGTGCCAGATTCACGCAGGGCCCGGGCGGTGTCAGCAAGGTTGGCGTAACAGGACGAAGGGCAGCTCTGAATGTCCTCTCCAGTGAACAGGCATACATGGAGATTTACTTTGCTGCAGCACTCAGACACATAGGCAGTGACGGAAACCTGAGAATAAAAGTGTGAAAAACACTTTGACTACATATGTAATGTGGTGAGCATTTGCATAAAAAATGCCTCGTCTTGGTTCTTGAAGTATTTTTCCCATTCATTTCATAAAATGAACAACAACCCCATGAAGCATTGTGAATGATGTAATTGAATTAAAAACAACAGAAAAAATATAAAACTATTGATATAAAGTTGATTATAAGTATAGAAACTATACATTAAAATTTTACTGCAAAATATCCTTAATTGTATTTTCTGTTCCCAAATATGTTTTCATACAGGTTTCCTGAACTCTCCAATGGTTGGTCAAAAACGTCCCACGATTGGTTGAGCCGTTGTTGCTCTGACAGGATGCTCAAAGAAACAGAGCAAAGTTCTGAAAGCACCACAGAGCCACATTGTGTACACTCTCTGATGTCAACTTACCGATGGCTTCTCGTCATTATTTAACATTGAAAAACATCAAATTACAATACCTTTAAGTATTCATACACTAATTTGATTCCAGCAAATGCACTTTTCAGATATGAGCAGCAGAAGGCAGCAGAGAGTGTCATGGTCATTTATGTGAAGGTTAAACAGAGATTCTTAGCAATTCATTGCTTCATCAAAATGTGAACTATATTTCCAGACAATATAATATTCAAAGGGTTTAAGTTCATAATTCAACATACATGCTGGTTATTCATTTTAATGGAAAAACTTTTGGTGACATAATGCCACATTCACACCATTGCGGGGTAGGTAAAAGGACACATCGAGGTCTAAGAAGAGCACTCGTCTCATTATCACTAACCATCTCATTATCAGGCAAGCCGGTGGTGAGGAGGTATACTCCATGAGTCAGCAATGATTCTTCACATGGTTCCTCCTCTAGAGCACGCCGTAGAGCAGCCAGAGTATTACCACCCCCGACACACTCCATTCCCAGAATCCACCTGAAGACACACACACGCAGACAAGATCAAGACAAGGCGGTTAGTACAAAGATTTGACATTCAATTAAACTTTAGACCCAAATTAGCCAAACAAAGCAGTTCTTCAGAAATATATAGACTACATGTTCTAATTTGAGATGAACCGAAGTTGAACTTTGTACCCCACAAATAATTAATGGAATTATATAAATATATATACAACTGAATAACACACAAAAAAGACAAAGCAAACACAGTAATGATTTTTATGACTGTAATAAGAATTGGGATGGAAAGTCTTTAATTGCCATATAAAATACATCTATGAACCCTTCCTTGGTCTTGCAGAACATCTGCACCAATTTAAAACCATTTTAAATATGGGTCAAAATAACCCACAAGACCAAGGAAGCGTTAAGGGTGCTATCATATGATGAAATTATTTTATACATTTCAGCATTATATTGGCCACCATCTTCCCTTTTCTCTAAATATCAGCATCACTCATTAAAAACCCATATTGGTCGACCAATATTAACAAACAGCACTAATAAAAAAGACAAAGCCTTAAAAAGTAGAAGTAAAATCTCTTACTGCCAAACAGCTTGCAAGTTTTTATGAGTGGGGGGAACCATCTTCTGTTGCCATGACTGCACATCTGTTCCAAAACTGTGATGAGCATTAACCAGATCACATATAGTGAATACAGTTGCAGAACACACAATATTAAACTTGACACTAATGACACAAGGATCATTTCTTCTATGCAGCACAATTTCATAATTAATTTTTTTATTTTAGCTCAACTTTTTATGAAATATTTTGCTTGAGAAGTGAGCTTGAGTGTCCAAATACTTTTTGGGGCGATGGTAAAAGTCAAAGAGCAATTCAATAACAGAGTGAATGAAATCCTTGAGGATGTGGAGGTTACAGCATGAGTCATTTAAACACTCTGAAGTGAGGCCGTGCAGCTGCTCTCTGTTTTATTAAGAGCAGGTATGTGCGCTGTGCTCCCAGCAAAATCTATTAAGAGTTATATTTAAGCCAGACTAAAGTAGAACACTCATGATATCGCTAAAAGAGGAGTAGGCCTCTGGTACAGATGCTTTTTACTCTCCATTAACAACTTCATTTTCAGTGTGTGTTTGCAGATGAAAATATAATCATTCTGTAATTCATAGAAGAAGTACATAGATTATTAATGATTTGATTTGAGAGAGAATAACAAATGATAGTCTGTTCATCATACAAAGTGATCATATGCCTTTAGAAGACTTGGAATAGTTGTATGGTCAACCAAACTATGCAGTTGTATTGCTTTTTATTAAACTAATATAATAAACAACACATCCAAAACTGAAAAACTAAACAAAACTGATTTGGGGATTTTAAGAATCGATATCAATTAATCAGAAAATACTGTATATATTTGAACCCAGCCCTTCTTTTGATGACAATTATTAAGCGTTAATCAGTCCCACAAGGATTTCTCAGCACTTTATCCTGATTATTGCGGCCCAAATTGACTGAATTTGGTGCGGCTATGTTAAAAAAAGAAAATTGCAGAATTTTTTTTGCTGTGAAAACTCACAAATAATCATAGTATATTTGTGTCAATTACAGAAAATGCAGCTAGCGAGCAAAAAACTATAAATACAAAAATAAAATACATTTAAAAGGTGAAACCCATGATCTGGCTAATATGAGTTCAATGGAAGATCCTTAATTATTTTTATGTAGAGCTGTCAAAGTTAACACGTTGACGCATGCGATTAATTTTAAACGTTTAACACGTTCATTTTTCTAAATCATGATTAACCCATTTACCTTTAGTAAAGCACAAACCAGCAAAAACACTGGTGGGAGGGCGGAACCTTTGCGATATGTCCACCCAGAGTCATTACACTGATGGACACACCTCAAACACACACAACAGCGACGTCAGTGAACAATTGATGGGGAAAGGAGCTCTTATCGTTATTGTTGTACAAAACAAGCCCAGATGGGAAAAATCAAGTACTTTGCAGCCTCTGTAAGGTGCAATTGAATTACCACATAAGCACTTTAAGTCTTAGCTATCACAAATTTGAAGAACGAGACATTTGAAACACTTTTCATGGTGAGTTCAAAGCAGTGCTTGACGCTGGGGTTGATGCTCTGACACGAATCATGAACTCAGCTTCACGATTGCTGTAACAAAGCAGATAGCCACAATCTTCCAGCAGATTAATATTGTGGCAGATGACAGTTTAAGGGATTTAATGCCAATTGCAATGAATATGCAACCTATGTGGGGAGTAGTTCTTTCAATTAGTAAAACTCCCACTTAGACTGGGAAATGTTTAATGTTACTTGTATTGGTGCCATTTTAGTGCATTTCTATCTTTATACTGTGGAAGGCTTTGATAGGAAAATGTTAAAAAAGTATTATTGTTACATACTGTTTTGTTTTGTTTTGTTTCCTAAGAAGGAAATAAGTGCTGTTTATATAGTATTTTTTATAGTAAATTTCAGTACTTTCCAAAATCCGCGATTAATCACGATTGACAATGAAAATTATGCGATTATTCGCAATGAAATAAATTCTCAACTGAGCGCACTCATTTTTATATTAACATTTTCTGCCTAAGACAATGCAAGTACAATTTGGTAAGGTTAAAATAGTAGACCTACAATAAAAACGGTAAACTAAAAACACAAATGTCGATTCAGTGTGATCATTTGATCATATTGATTATTCTCCAAGAAGATTTGAACATCCTATCTGCCAACAACCAAGAAAAGCTGTGTCCAGGTGTAAGTAGGAGAAATGGGATGTTTTAAAGGCAAAGGTGGCCACACAAAATATTGATTTAGCTCTTTTTTTGTTTACTGGACTTTGTATGATGTTAATTGATAAATGAAAAGAAGAAATCTTCACTTTGAAAGTTTTTCACAAGTGCCTAAAACTTTTGCACAGTAATATACATAAAGGCAGCATAAAAGTACTTTAACTGTGATTATCTGAGAGAACTGTTATTATTGAGCACTTCCAATTCTAATCACATCTCACTATCCAAATAATGGATTTTTAAGTGAATATAGAAATGGCAATCATAACACGTTTCATGAATGTTTAGTCCAATTTTTTGGTGTTACACTGTATTATTTGAGCACTCCAAATGAACTGAGGTCGTCACCATTCTGCACTTAGACCATTAAGAGCATGCAAAGATTAAACACTTGCTGAAAAGTATGCATGATGTTTAAAAGTGTAAACACTTTTCGATAGTAAACACAACACGTTACAGTTTCACTTTATCATTCTTGTAATGGCAAATGCTCTTAATCGTTGCGGGTTCATACACAGAAGAGGAGACGGTGAGGAGATGAGTTAATATGGATCTGAATGGCAGTTGTGCGGCTGGATATCAACAGTTCAAGCTGTTCGAGCACTGTTTTTGCTGCTGTCAAAATGGAGAAAAGCTATAACGATTTAGTATTTAATATTACCTCAGACTTTCAGTTTTTGCAAAAAATTGCAGACCTTTTTCAAAGCTACCGAATTTGCATAACATTCCTAGATGGACTGGTTAAAAGGAGTCCCTATGAAGTGACATTGTACTTAATTCAGTCAACAGCACTGGGTTATCATTATATTATATTATTTTGTGTTCTACAGAAGAAAGAATGCAATATGACATGATAGTGAGTAAATAATGACAGAATTTTCCTTTTTGGGTGAACTATCCCTTTAAGTATAAGCCTTTAGATCAAAAGGTTTTTAATATCATGAAAAAACATAAATTCAATCAAGTTTATCAAAAAAGAATGTAACCACAGAGAGAAATTATCCAAACATGAAATATCCTCTAGAGAGAGAGAGAGAGAGAGAGAGAGTGTGTTTGTGTGTGTGTGTGTGTGTGTGTGTGTGTGTGTGTGTGTGTGTGTGTAAATTTGTTTATGACCTACACAATGACATTGAAGCTAAGTTTATTAACCAGTTGCTCTTGCAGCAATAGTCGGAGGGCATGCTGGATGTGGAGCTGGTAGTGGGCATTCATCCCAGACATATCCACAAGAATCTGCACCCTGAGAGAGAGAGAGAGAGAGAGAGAGAGAGTCTGTATCCCATGATCCTCCCGACCTGATCAGAATATAAGTGCAGCACTAATGGATTTCTAAAGGTTAAAGACTGGAGAGTGAATATCAATAGGCACTTATACTCATATTTACTGTATCTTATGATTGACATGTCAGGGCAAGTCTGTTGGTTTAACGATCTAATAACTGGTGGTTCGGCCAGAGTTCTCATTGTATATGCCCCTGCGAAAAGAGCAATCTGTATTTTACCGGAGTCTCTTAGGCCGCTGATCTCAACTAGTATATAGAGCCTGATCTAATGAAAATTGTGACGGTGGCGCCATTTTTGCCAAATTATATTACATGGTTCATTGCATGTTTCGCGCCATTTTGGAGGTGAAATGTCCACTGTGTGGCAGTAAAAGTGAGTTAAATGGTCTCCCAAACAGATGAGCTTTTTAAAGTTAATGCTCTATTGAGTTTTAAATGAACAAAACCAACCAACCTCCCTACCCTTAACCTCAAACCTAAACCTAACAGATAGTGTCATAAAAAACTAATGTGAAATGAAAAACGCAATTGCTGAAGCAACAACGTCATTTTGTGGAGCTTCAATGACACTTTCAGCTTACGGGTCAACTCGCATGGTCTTCAGGACTCAAACCCCAATCCTTTACATCACAAGTGCAACACTCCATCAGTTGAGCTACTACACAATCTGATCAAACTCAAACAAGCTTATAAATGTAGTTGTTATGAAACGTGAACGTTAAACTGTATCGTGATGTACTATAGTAAAAGTGTTTTAATAGCATTAAGAAAAGATTGCGTTGTGTGAGGAACAGGGTGAAAAGTAAGTGTTTATGAAGTGATAATCTGCTGTTTTACTCATGATTTGTGTGACAGTGAATCAAAGTCATTGTTGTTGTAGCCCCTCCAGTGATCATTTCACCAGGAAACTGTCGCAATATGTACAATGAGCCATTTAAAGATCATTTTGTAGGTATAAGAATGCGATTAGTTTAGATTAGGTTGGGTATATAATACCAGATGTATAATAAATCATAATTAATTTAATCATGTATTGTTAGGATAGCTAAATAAATTGGCTAATCAATTTTTACTTGTTCGGACTTCATAAGACAGGTTAGTTTTATGGTTTGCAATGGTAATCCTGCTCAGTACAAGAGGAGCCGCAGGTTCAGACATTTGGTTCATGTGCTTGGCTGAGGAGCCTCTGGTGCAAAGCTAACATCTGTGGGAATGCCTCCAAGTCAGAATCCCCCCTAAATGTGACAATACCGCAGTGCCACGGGACTCCGATTGGCCCGGTACAGACGGTCTGCGATTATCAGGCAAGTAGAGCCGTTCGAGACGGCTGCCCCTCTCCCATCACGCACTGCACGTTTGTGGAGAACCTGGGGCCAAATGGCTCATAGACGACCTGAACGATAGTAATAATGAAGGTTCTATTCAGCCTATGTTCATAATTTTGCATATAGTTGGGCCTATGCTCTCCATGGTAATATTAATACATTTTAATGTTTGATATTAATAGCTTTTTCTTTTACTATGTTGGGTCACCACTTGGAATGTAAAATCGGGGTCCTGAAGCAAAACAGATGTGAATCACTGTGTTAGATGAAGAGCTACACATCCTCACCTCTGCTCACACACGGTTCCCCATATCTGCCTACTGCCGGTCCTGTTCAGCCACTGAACTCTCCTTTCACACAGACGCACAGCACCCATGAGCCGCCTCTACACGCCATACATAAAATCCAGAAAAGAAGGTAAAAATACAGAAAAATAGCACGAGATACTAGTGATAGATGGACAAAGAGCAAAGGCTGTCCCTGCTGGAAAATCATTGAAATCCTGAGAAATCACACTTGTCTCTGTGACAACCCTAGACTCTGTAAACAGCAAGGCAGCACATAAAGTCAGCATAAAAGTTATCCATAAGACTCCAGTGGTTTAATCAATATCTTCAGAAGTGATATGATAGGTGTAGGTGAGAAACAGATCAATATTTAAGTACATTTTTTACTATAAATTCTCCTCCCTGCCCAGTAGGTGGCAATATCCATAAAGAATGTGAACTGTCAAGAACAAAAGCAGAAGAATGAGAAAGTGAAAGTAGAGATTGATAGTAATTAAAAAAAAAACACTCCAGTGGTTAAATCTATGTTTTCAGAAGTGATGCAATAGTTGTGGATGAGAAACAGATCAATACTTAACTTTTTTACTATAAATCTACACTTTCAAAAAAAACATCTTAAGAGTTCTTCTTCTTCTTTTTTTTTTTTTTTTTTGCTGATTCACATTCTTTGTGCATATCACCAATTACTGGGCAGGGAGGAGAATTTATAGTAAAAAAGGACTTTAATATTGATCTGTTTCTCAACCACACCTATCATCTCACTTCAGACGATATGGATTTAACCACTGGAGTTGTATGGATTACTTTTATGTTGCCTTTATGTGATTTTTGGAGTATTAAACTTCTGGTCACCATTCACTTGCATTGTATGGACCTACAGAGTTGAGATATTCTTCTAAAAATCTTCATTTGTGTTCAGCAGAAGATACACATCTGGGATGGCATGAGGGTGAGTAAATGATGAGAGAATTTTCCTTTTTGGGTGAACTGTCCCTTTAAGACCACCTTAAGATGGAATGACATGTTTGTTTGTTTGTTTTTTCCAGCAGGTGTGTGCCTGTCTCTAGGATTTGAGCATAAAAGTGATTCTTGGTATTAAAACTGCACCTGGTACTTTTCCAGTGATGGAAGATCCACATGCAAATTCTTCACCGTTCCATCATGCCACTCAAACTGCACCATGGCCCGCTGTGGACAAAAACAGCTTATTGAGTTAGCTCTGTAAGACTGCAGTGAAGTGAATGGATGGGACTCAAACCAGGATTCATCAGCGAAGCAGGACAAGTACATCACCTCATTGACTGTAGAGGAAACAGTCTTTCCCAGGATTGGCACAAACATCTCTTGTGGAGAATAGGCATTACGAGCCAGCAACTGATACAAGTCCAGCTTCTGAGCTGCATTAACACAACTGTTAGCCAAATGTGACCACTCTCATCAAGCGAACTTAAGACAAACATTTAAACTGACACATGGTTCAAAGATGCCTTGTTTGTAAGACTCTCTACTTGTGTGGTTTACAATGTGGACTTCTTCAAAAATAACACAATGTCAAAATGTATTTAGAATTTGAATTCAAAATGAAATTGCAATTGACCCAATTTACTTTTATAATAAACAATCTTATTTATTGCCATTCAAGCCATTGTTTTATGCTAATGCTGCAGTTAATGCCCGTTTAATGTCAATGTTATAATAATAATAGTAAAAAGAAATCGCATATGCCACAAATGCTGTTGTTTGATCTTATTTTGTATTGAACCCGGAATATTCCATTTACTTTAGATTTGCATAAACGTTAGCACTGGCAAACATGGAGATGTTCTCGAGAGTGAACTTTGTCAAAAAGCCTTGTCAAAATAGGTGCCGGCAGTGTTTCAGGAGGTGAGTGATTCTCCAGAATCAACTAAATCAGTTCAGGTCTGACGCCTTTCTGGTAAAAAATTCCCATTTTTCACCTTCAAGTCAATTCCTGGTAGAACAAAATCCACAGTCGCCCAACATTTTTTCATTTAGCAGCTTAAGCTTAAATAAGTCACATTACTAAAAAGTAAAATGGGATGCGAGTACTGTTTCATGATGATTTTTAATTAAAAAGTGACCCCATAGACATTCTCTCTTCAGAGTTTGAATAAGACAATGCAGGTCAGAAAGGCATGTTACCCTTCAGGCCGTGGCTCTTCAGCCATTCACTGGAGCTGGTGGCTGCTGGGCCTGTGGACTGGATGTACAATGGTGCACCGAGAACACATGTTACAGCAGTGGGGTCAGAAACAGTGACACTGTCCAAACCTGCAGAGATCTGGAAAGGTAAAAGTGAAGGGCGGTTCAGTCCATGAACATTCAACCACAAAGCTATGACATGGCATGAATGGACTTTAACAAAGTCAGAAATGTGACTAACAAAACTACCATTGTACTGCCCCTGTACTTTTTTTTTATAAAGATTAAACAATGTATTTTAGTGAGACTCAGTAATGTAGTATCACCTCAGTGACAGCTCTGTCTCCGAGTTGACCCTGACGCATGCTCTGAATTTGGGCAAGAACATCCCGCGCTGCTTTAATCTCCACCCAGAGCAGCTCCACATCTGTACTATTGTCTACTACACCCTGTTACACACACAAACACACTTCCATTGATATTCTTACACAATTTATGAGATACAGTGGCCCCCAAAAGTGTTTGAACACATGAATAAATCCCACTTTATTGGATTAGATTAAGAAATCAAGCCAAATTGCATCATGTTAGATCTTTTCTGAGCCACGTTTGCAATGACTATTAACCAACTGTTGTCAAGGTGATTTTAAGTGGATGTATGCAGTCGAACTGAATGTAATTCATCACATTAACCATGAACATCTTCCACTAACATCTGACCACAATGTGTTCGAATTGTTTTTGTTTCATTCTCAACAGTATATCTACTATTTTATAGTTCGTACATATATGTTTGGGGGCCACAGTATTGTAATATAAATTGAATGTCCATTTCAGAGATATTTGTGAAAATTGTGAATAGTAACATTTATTTTGAATTTAATTGACCAGAAGTATGATTTTTCACAGATTACCAGAGCAGCAGAAAACAAGTGATGTTTCCCGCTGGTAACTGCTGCCATTCGCTTCACAGTCTCCTATGGCAGGAAATGTCAATCAATGACAGTGACGAATAATGTCCCTCTGCATATTAAATGAAGAAGAGTCTATACTCACAATGGCGACTGGACTGCTGCAGTTGTAGGAGACCGCATGAACAGATGGCATTCTTCTCTGAGCTAAATAATCACATATAACGTCTACTGTCTGATCAGGGCTGAAAATAAAACAAATGACCATTAAAAAAGGATTCAAACATAATTTGGTATCAATACCTCCAATACAGTTGCAACAGTGAACACCCAGTTTTGTGGTAGTGTGGTAGATTCCTTCATATTTAATAAAGAATTGTAAGCCATGAACCAAACCAACCAGCTTCCAGATGAATTACAACATTGCATAACATATTTGGGGGAAAAGTCCTCATAAGCCGCCACCCTCCCCATCTCCGTGCACCACTCTAAACCCCTCAAAATAACCTGCCTGACGATCATCACACAGGTCAAAACTCAATTTTCTATATGACTATCCCCACATCGATGACCGCCCCATCGCCCAGAACACAAAGACTGGGGCAAAACAAAACCTGAGTGCCTACCACACGCACACAAAATTCTGAATCTTCAACCAGAATATCTGGATCTCAACACACCACCAAAAAACATGGGCTGTGCCTCCATCCTCCGATTGGCATTGCCAGCAGGTGGGTGTGTATTTAAGACCAAGCCTATACAATCTAGAGGGGGTCCAATAAAATCTATGCAACATTTTTAATTGTATAAGACGCACCCTTGCATCTCTATATGCAGACTTGATGTTTTTAAGAATCCTAGACCACACTCCCTCCTCCAATACCAAATTGAAATCTTTCTCCCATACTCTCGAGAGAAGTTAAAGCTTTGGCCTCCAGCCTCCAGACCTTTTCCAAAATCAGTAATCACCAATCCCAGAGTATCTGCCGCTTTAGGGGGGTGTGTGTGACTCCCAAAAACAGTACAAAGCAGGTGGCGCAGTTGAAAATACCTATAAAACTGATATCTGGGAATCCTAAAATGTTGAGCCAAATTTTCAAACGATCTCAACACTCCATTTTCATATAGGTCACCAGGTGTAGTAACCCCCCTCACAATCCACTCTGACCAGCAGAAAGGGGACTTACCAATACTCAGTCTTGGGTTCTGCCATATGCTCAAGGCAGCATTTAAATAAATGTCTGATTTAAACACTCTGGACACTTTGTCCATACCGAGTATAAATGCGAAATAACAGAGTGTAACTTAACTTCTCTGATTAGTTTGATAGAGATTCTTTGCAATGGCGAAATAGGGGTAAGAGCATCCTATTCAATACAAAACCAGGGAGGGGCTCTCTCAGGTGGAAATGACCAATGATCCAAATGTCAGAGAGAGTAATAAAACAAAATCTTGGATAGGCCTAACCCACCTTTGTCAATCTGCCTATGTAATTTATTGAAATGCAATCTGGGACGCTTACCATTCCAAATGAAGGACTTCACTATGCTATCAAATTGCTTGAATAAAATACCCAAATACTTAATGCCCTTTTTGGGCCACTGGAAGGCACCCGGCTGGAAACTGGACAGTATGCTCTCAGAGCGTCGGATATAGACCAACTGACTATGTATCCTGAGAACTTGGAAAAGGAATGAATAATTCTGTGGAGGCAAGGCATAGATCTAGTAGGGTCAGAGACAAATAATACAATATAATCTGCTTAAGCAGAAGCTTATGCGCCTCGGCCACGCCTCCCGTCGTGACCCCTGGAAAATCATCCTCCTTTCTTATCGCGGCTGCTAATGGTTCCACGGCAAGACAGAACAATAATGGGGAACGAGGGCAACCCTGCTGAGTGCCCCTACCCAGAGTAAAATAATCTGAAATTAATCCATTTGTTTGTACAGCTGCTAAAGGGTGTCTATAAAGTAACTTAATCCAACCAATAAATTAACTCTTGAACTTATACATTTCCAAAATCTTAAAAAGATTACCCCATTCTCCATCTAAAATGCCTTTTCGGCATCACGTGAGATGGTAGCGATCGGAGACTGATAATTTGCCAATGACCACATGATATTGATGAAATGCCCAATGTTATCAGAAGCTACGGCCCCGAATAATCCCCACCTGATCTATATGTATAAGAGATGTCATAACTTTAGTTAATCGGTTAGCCGAAATTTTTGGCAAAATATTTACATCCAGCTTGATCAAGGAAATTAGATGGTAACTTTTACTCTTGCTTGGATCTTTGTCCTTTTTAAGAAACAGATTGATCCTGGCTTGTGTCACGGTTGGGGGAAGCTTTCCATTCTTTAAAGATTATGTATAAACAAAAGTGGAGCCAGTTCTGTAGCATAAGATCTAAATTATTTAGTGGTAAAACCATCTGGTAGCCTTTCGTCAAGTTCCTCCAAGGTTAACTCAGAATCAAGAGGATTATTTTGCTCAGTCATCAATTTAGGGAGTTCTAATGGTTCCACAAAATGTCTAATGTCTTCATCAGTACACGAAGACACGAAACTATAAAGATCAAGATAGAACTCTTTAAAGGCATTATTAATATCAATGGCAGAGGTAATGGTAGAAAAAGATTCTCTCTGCTTTATATATCTAGCCAAAAGCTTCCCTGCTTTGTCACCCGTCTTGCTCTGAATAATCAAATCTCCACTTTCTGTGGCAAAATAGTATTATATCTGTATTTCAGTCGGGTCAATTATCTGACACCATCAGACGACACTGCACTTTTAATATTCCCATTCAACTCCACGAGCTCTAGTGCTTTGGATTTTTTGATGAATGAGGCATAATATATGATCTGACCCCTAAGAACCACCTTAAGTGCCTCCCAAGCCACGCCAACAGAAGATACTGAAGACCAGATTTCTCCATATAAACATTGATTTCAGTCTTTAACATTTGTTGGAAATCAGGATTTTGCAAAAGGGATACATTTAAGTATCAACAATATTATTTATTTTTCTCCGTATGTGGCAACACTTCTAAACTCACCAGGGCGTGATCTGATGTTTCCAACTGAGCAATCAACAACATACGAAATGAGGGACTTAGATAAAAAAATATATATTTTATAATAAATCTTATTTCTATCAGGAAGACTCGCAGACTTGAGTGAAATTGAAGATGACATTTAGTTGATGAAAATAAAACAGAAAAGTAATGTCTCTCTTTGGCGTAAGCCCCGTCTGGTGGTCCGAAGTTGTAATACTCGGAACCGTCATATCCTGCCGGAGATAGGAGGCAGGGGCAAGGAGCCTACCCCTGTGCAGGACGGGACTCAACTGGTGGTGGTGGGGTGGTGGAGGTTGCCGTGTTAGCACACTGAAACAGTAATGTGATAGATTTTGAGCAGACTTATAAAGCAATGGCTTACATGTGATTGGCTGGGAATTACCCAACTAATAGTGCGATGCTAGTCTTTCCGCTAGAACTACACTGCGCTTACATTTCTATCAGGAAGACTCGCAAGACTTGAGTGAAATTGAAGATGACATTTATTTGATGAATATAAAACAGAAAAGTAATGTCTCTATTTGGCGTAAGTCCTGTCTGGAGGTCTGAAGTTGTAGTACTCGGAACCGTCATATCCTTCCAGAGATAGGAGGCAGGGGCGAGGAGCCTACCTCCAAAAGAGACAGAATGTAGAATACTACACCATAAGAGATGATCCGATCGGTACGAGCCAGGTCTTCTGTTCATTCTTTGCAATATAAAAAGCCATGCAATTGGGAAAGCCGAATTTTTTCTTTATTTATTTTTTCCTTCTCCTTGAGTTTGATTTTGTCCTTGTGCATTTTCTCTTTTTCTCCTCGAGTTTGATTTTGTCCTTGTGCATTGAGGGCCCCTGGTTGTGTAGAATCTTTGTCAAAGACGAACAACGTGGTAGGCAGCCCTACGTTAGGTCGGCATTGCTGTGCAGTGTCTTTGTTGAAAGATAAACAACATTTGATTATGAAAACCCTCCGACGAGGGAAAAGTTGTTTGAGGTATCTTTGCCGAAAGGTAAAAAACATGCGTAAAGCCATACGATTATGGCAACGTTGCGTGAAATCCCTACGTTGAAAGAAAACAACATTTGATATGAAAAGCCTCCGACGAGGGAAAAGTTGTTTGATGGTTATCTTTGCCGAAAGGTGAACAACGCGCATGGAGCCATACGATAATGGCGACGTTGCGTGCAATACCCTTTGTAGAAAGATATTCCATGAGGCTCAAGCCCTCGAGCGAGGGCGGCCGCTGTTTAATGGTCATCTTTTCCAAGGTGAACAGCATACAATAATGCCAAAACGATAATGGCGATGTTGTCGTGCAATACCTAGTTGAAAGATATCCCGTTATTGTGCAAGATTTCCGGCAAGGGCCGCTGGCTTGTGCAATACCTATGCAAAGGAACCATGCTTGAGATTATGGTGCCCTGGCAAGGGGGTAGACATAGTTATGTGCCATCCTTGCGAATGGTGGGCGTGCTTGAATTGAATCGGATGTGCTGGGAGAGAGCCACCAACCACCACCAGATATGCATGAGAACTTATGGCTGATGGAGAGTTGAGCTTGTTTGATGATTTGGGTTAGGTTGACTATTTCAGGTACGATTGAGGAGACCAGCAGCCGAGCATCTTCATTGTGGATTCCAGTATACCTCGAAGTGTGCCAGTAGAAGCTGGTCTGTGGTACTCCTGCTAAACGAGGGAGGGAATCAAAGATTACATTTAAAAACCCAGGAATGTGTCTGACTGGGATAATGAAGTTGCAGGAAATGCTCTGCCATGTCAGATGTCTCATAAGGGACATGATGGTTCGAGGAGGACCAGCCTTTATTGATTATAGTGATGACTGCGGAATTGTCGCATAACTACGATGCGTTTGCGTGTCTGAAGGGAACCCATATGACGCTGGCCGTGACGATGGGTGTGGAATAATAAAGGCCTCTTTTAAACTTCTCTTGTTGATGTAGCTTGCTGTGTCATCACAAAACGCAGCTTCAGCTGTTCTTGGTATGTATTTCCTATTTCTGTACTCAAACATATATGTTACCCCATATAGGGTAAATAACAATTTCATTGGAGGGTATAGTGGAATGTTGTTTTGCTGGACCGTATAATGAAGTGCTGTACGAATAAACGTGGAAGGATTTGATAGCTTGGGTCTCGGTGTCATTTCTTTCTTCCCTCAGCTGAGCCGCATCGAGACTGGGATTGCAGATCAAGAAAAATTTATTAAATACATTAAATGACAAAATTATCTAACAGTGGGATTAATTTGGAAGAGAGCGGAATATTTTGTGAATATTTGCAAATCTCCTTTCCAAATGTGCTTGATAGCTGATTCCACAGCTAATGCGCTAAAGTTACCATTGTCTCTGACTGCATTCACGGTGACCGGATATACATATATATTCATAAATATATGGCTGAACTCTCATGTTGCTGTAGTGTTTGAAGTGGGAGCTGTAAAGGCACAGCCCTCTTCCGGAAAGGGGCGGGGAGCGGCAGCTCATTTGCATTTAAAGAGACATGCACAAAATCAGCATGTTTTAGATTCCACCCTAAAGAGACATTTATAACATGGTATAGTAAATGATCCGTGGGGTATTCTGAGCTGAAACTTCACAGACGCATTCTGGAGACACCTGGGACTTATTAAATCTTGAACAAATTGGCATAATAGGTCTCCTTTAATGGTAACAGATTATATTAATGAGCTTGACTCGGCACAGGTTTTATCCAGTGATTGACAGACCTACTTACCTGCTACTAAAATGAAACGTCCCTGACCATGCGCATTAAAAGGGAATGGCTCATATTGAAATGCTTTGATACTTAAAAGTAATGTAGTTGGGCTGACATGACTGTTAGACTTTGAGCTTTGAAATTTGGAACATGGATAAAGCCCCAAGTGCTTGAAGATCCCCATAGATTGAAACGTTGTCTGAACAACTATGAGTGAATGATTTATGAAGACATGCCATACGAATTTCTGCACTTTAATGAGGCCTGAATGATAATAAAATGTAAATATGCCATGAGATAGGAATTACTCGCTGTATGACCTGATCATTATGCGATATGCCTTACGTTGACAATTAAATAATCTGACGAATAAGGGGATGCAGTGCGGAGCCTACCGCTAGGTGTCAGAGGCGCGCCACAACAGCCGTGCTTGCGATGAGAACGTGGAAGTACGTATAGAGTAAGAAAACGCTGCATTTTATGGATCGGCATTAATGCGCCCTTGGAGGCACCCGGGAACATCACTTGAAATGTTGTACCGAACAAAATAAGTTATTTATTTCACCAAGGACCCTTTCACAAGGCTTTGGTGAAGGCTATATTAACCGGTTGATACACATTTGTTCGCACACGGGAGTGACGTCACTCTGCTTACATTTAATATATAATTTATCGTCTATATATCTAATTAATGTTAACAAATTATACATCTTTTCAAAGGTCTAAGGGTTCCACATTGATATCCGATCTCTGTTTCACAATAGCAATCCTCCAGGGACAGCAATTTGTTTATTTGTGCCAGGAGTACAAATGAAAACATGCAATATCAAAACGGGACTTCATACATTTATTATGAAATTGCGATTGCCAGATGAATACAATTCGCCACACTTGGGTCAATTGTTCATGACAAGGGTTCATTGTATAACATCCAATAGCACTTTTTGCCCATAAAAATTATAAAACGGAGAAATATTGATATGTTCTCCGTTGTTCACATGAGATCTCGTCTGGAAGATTTACCCTTCGTTATCGTTCTTCAACAAACTATGCAATCTGAGCAGCATTTATGTTGTAAAAATGTATATTATCTTATATATTAGAGTCTTATAAACAAAATGAGCCTGTCTCCAAAGTCTATTTTTTTAAAAACGCGGCGTAGTTTCATTCATAATAGCAAAGCAGTGCAGTCAGAGTTTGTGTTGACATTTGACATTTCAAATTCTTTAGACTTGTGGCTTTGAGAACATTGTATTTCTGGGTTTTATTATTGTTTTTTGTTTTGTTTATATATATATATATATATATATATATATATATATATATATATATATATATATATATATATATATATAAACCATGTTCAGCACAAAATATTTCTATTACTATAAACTTCAGCTTCTCTAACTTAAAAAAATAACAACATATATTAATTCTGAAACTGATGGTGAATGACATGTGAATGAAACTTGACCGATTTGCCCTCACGAGATCGCGCGATTGCCTGCCATTACTATGAGTGAATGCGCTGTTGACATGAAATACTGGCTTTTGATATTGATGCTAATGCGTTATGATGAACAGACAGCATTGCAACTTTATGATGAACAGGCAGCATGGCAATGGAAGGCCTAGACCCATGACTAAATCTGATGAATATTATAATAACTTAGCTTATTTCTGATGGAAACAAGCTGCTGCCTGAGCCGATGATTTTGACAGACTTGGCGTGGAGCAAGCTCCTTCCGTGCCGGGTCGTGCAATCCGCTTGAGGATGTGGTGGCTCATTGAGAGAGATGAATGAGATATAGATGAAGATCTGGGTTTGCTGGTTGTTTACTCCCCATGGGTTTGATATGGGCAGAAGTTGAGATGAAGTGATGACGTCATTGGAAAGGGAAGGCGGGCTTCCAGAGATGTTCTGTGCACTGGTTCTCCTGTGGCCTGAAGAGGTTGAAACGTGTCTATTTGCCACGTTAGCACACTAAAACAGCAATGTGATAGATTGTGAGCAGACTTATAAAGCAATGGCTTACATGTGATTGGCTGGGAATTACCCGCTAGAACTACGCTGCTCTTACATGGACTGATGAAAAAATGTATAGTCCCTACCAGATAGGTTCAAAATTCGCCAATTATCTGCAATACCAAGATTATTACACATCCTGTGAAGCCTCAATGTTGCTCTGGGGGCTTACACACTTTTGCTTCACTTTGATTAAAGACTGAGTCCATCAAAGATTAAAGTCTCCTCCCAATATTATATCATAAGAGGTGCCAGCGGCTTGCAACATCCCTTCGAGATCAATAAAAAAGCCCTGATCATCAACGTTAGCTGTGTAAATATTAGCCAAAACCAACTTTTGCCCCTGAATTTCTGCTAAACAAAATAATGATTCGCCCTAATTTATCTATAATCTGTTTGAGACATTTGAATTGTAGATGTTTACTTATCAGTGTAATTACTCCCCTGCTCTTACTTGAGCCAGCACTTAAGAAAACATGTCCACCCCATATCTTCCCAAATTTTTCAGCTTCCTGCTGGGAAAGATGTGTTTCTTGAAGAAACACTATATCACTTTTCTTACGCTTAAGAAAATAAATAACCTTCCTTCTTTTTATGGTGTACCCCAACCCATTCACATTCCACTTGGAGAAAGATAACCTACTCATATTAACATTTTTATATAATAGATTAATTGTGTGTCAAAAATAAGATTATACAGACCACATTCCAACATTAGTGCAACAATCAAACCCCCAACTAAACAAACAGAAAAAAGAAAAATGTGTGCATAACCATGCGTGGGCATGACAGCGCCAACCGACATCAATCCCTCTGAACTCAAAAGGTCCATGTACGCCTACGAGAGCCCCCGCGACAACTTTGCCATCGGATTGCTCAAGTCATCTGCACAAATTTTGTAAGGCAAAATTACATAACAGAAAATACTTTGTAAAACAAACCCCAGCCAATAGGTAGAATAAACACAAAGAACTAGTAGATTCATTCACAGGACTGACTCAAAGGTGTGATACTCCACAAAACAAATTTCAACTGATATAAAGCCGTTCATTTTCCTCGGACAGACAAACAATTGTTTCGTGAGCTAGCTGTTTATGAGTACAGCAGATGACGTAATCATTCCAATGTCACACGAAAATACTCCACAAAACAAACTCCAGCCAACAGGAGGCATATGCACAAGGAACAAACAGATTCATCCACAACTGTCCTAAAGCAGTGTTATTCCACAAAACAAACTCCAGCCAACAGGAGGCATAAGCACAAGGAACAAACAGATTAATCCACAACTGTCCCGAAGCAGTGTTTTTCCACAAAACCCAGCCGCTGGGTGGAACCAGCACAAAAAGAAACAAAACAGGTGTCTTGGTTCCTCAGATGGTCAAGAGACAAATTCACTTGGAGGCTGCATAAAAAAATACACCATGACTTACTCAGTCCGTCAACTTTATAAAAGACATCCTTTTTGTGGGCATGTAGGTATTTTGAGGCCATCCCCAGCATCCACTCTCAATCTGGCCAGGAACCCCAGTGCCGGGACTCTATGAGCTTGCTCGATTTCCAGCTTAAGGACTGTTATGTCGACCAGACTCGGGAAGAACTCGTCTAGGAATTCCACCATATCTCTCCCTTCTTCATGCTCAGGAATTCCAACAATTCATGCGTTATTTCTATGACTCCTATTTTCGAGATTTTCAAAAATGTTTTCCTGGTCTATTTTGGTTGCGAGCTGATTAGCGGATAATTCCCTTTCTGATGACTCCAGACAATTGATCCATTTCTCAACATCTGTCACTCTTGAATTTTGTTTCCATTGCCGTATTAAAGCGAGATCCTCCAAGTCAGCAACAGCCTTTGTCAGCATCACAAACATGTTGGACAGTTGATGCTGGATTTCGACTGTTTGATTAAATTATTTTATAAGGGAATGAACTACTACCATTAACCACTGTGAATAACCGAATCGAATCAGATGCAGCAGTAAAATATAAATGTTATTATTAGTCACTGATTTTCAGTATAAAATACCATTTATTTAAAGTATAATGTGAAACATTCCGATACATTTAAATATATAAGTAGTTTCCCTACTGAAAAATAACAAAAACAGCTAAAGCTTAAATCAGTTAGTTGGTCTAGGATGGTATCGCAGCCTGGACAGGCTGGTCAGTTGGCTGGTTTAAGAGGGGTTTTGGGCACTTTTTACCTGGTCAGGCTGGGAGAGCAGCTTGCCGACCAGTAGAGATGTCATAAAATATTGATTATTGATCGGAACGTTATTTTATCAATATGTGATTGAGGCATCGATATATGAAAATTTGCTGAATTAAACCTAATTAAATTAGAATCCTAATTTAGATGTTTTCCAATTCACTCAATTGGACCTCTGATTAACAGTGTGGAGTAATAGCATTGGGAGACCACAAGAGGGTGATATCACAAGCCGGGTCGTGTGTAGGAAAAGCACCGGGATCACACACAGAGGACGAGCTGATGAGGCACAGAAGATGGCAGTTTCAAGTTACAAAGGTTTTTGTACTTCAAGAATGAACAAAGTGACATTGATGAGTTTGCAGGTTAGTGTATGAAACTGGTGTAACTGAGCAAACTGAACAAATACAAATGCCGACATTTATTGAGAAATTTCTCTGTATGTACTCGTGAATAGTCTTCATTCAAGCTGTCAAACCACAAAACTACTGTGGCATGGGGGCATGGTCATGTGTCGGTCTGCGGAAGGGGGAGAGCAGTAAGGCTCGTCACCTGGGTTGTAATTATCTTAAACACCTGTCTCTCATTATAGTGATGGTGGAGGGAGACCTGAAAGGCATGCCAGAGGATCAGGGAGTGGAGAGAGTGACCAACAAACACAACACAACAGCACAGAGTGAGTGTTATTTGAATGTTTACCAAAATTCAAATAACTGCCCTAGAAGTGTTTCTGAATGTATGGGCATGAATGAGCTCGGTTCCGAGTGCAATGTCCACAGGGTGGTGCCAAAAGTGAGTTAATTGTAAATTATTTAATACCGTCAATAGGAATGCATTTTGTATTAGCCCTACCTCCTATCCCAGTGGTTCCCAACTCCAGTATGTTCCTGGAGGCACCCCAACACTGCACATTTTGTATATCTCCCTTTTCCGACACATCCGATTCAGGTCTTTGAGTCTCCACTAATGAGCTGATGAGTTGAATCAGGAGAGTTTGATTAGGGAGATATCCAAAATGTGCAGTGATGGGGGACCTCTAGGAACAGGGTTGGAAACCACTTTAACCCAAACCCCAACCCTAAACTTATAAGTGGAGTCAAAATTTTATCTTAAAGTGAAAATGCAACCTCCAAAATGCGCTCACCATTTTTTATGTGAACGCGATTACTTCCTGGTTCCTACAGGAACAGAGCCCATGTAGTGATAGAGGGAAAATTTGAGCACAGTTGAAATTATGTAAAAATGCCCAATCGGGGATGGCTTTTGTCAGTAATTCTTGTTTTTTCGAAACTTTTGGAAGCAACATAACGATTGCCTATGTGATCATGTTGTCTGCAAAAGGGAATAGCATTACCTAACAATCTCAGAGTTGTGGTTTTTCACGTTATCAGTCAAAGGAATTGTTTTATTCCAGAGCCCTACATTTTCAATATATTATGCTGGGTGAGGAAATAGTTCCTAGCTGCCATTTTTAAACCCTCTCTTCAGACATTACCAATTATATTATTCAAGCTATTTAAGGTAAATTGATGGATGATTGCAGAAATATATCATGGAAATTAGTTGGCTGCTGGCTCAAGTTAAGTTAAGAAACAGTGATTTATCTCTCACCAGGAGCCCAAGATGATGAGTAGTGTGTCCAACTGTGTGTGGGTCATCACCCTCTGCACTGCCTGCAGGAGGTCACAGCCTCCACTCGCCTGCAGCTTCATAACCCACGCCTGACTCTCTGTGAGCCTGAGACAGAATACATGCTTTTAGAAATGATGCATATTTACATATATACACGTAACACAAACAAAGATTTCACAACCTTGTCTCAAACGTGTTAGCTCTGTTTAAATGAGTTGTCTTCCTGTCTACTGCCTACACAGTCCTGGGTAGATTACTTCTGAAATGTAATCTGGTACTGAAATTACAACATTTAAATTGTAATCAGTAATTCAGTTTTATGTACTACACTTTTAGGTAATCTCATCCAATTTATTTTGGATTAATTATTGCATGTTGTAATGCAAACATAAAATCAAAAAGCAACTTGATGTAATCTGTTACTTCACAACACTGCGTTTACATATCACCTACCTGCACCTTAAAGGCCCAGATATACAGTACTTCATATGAAATGAAAGAACGAATGGGTGAGACGTCATTTAGAACAAAATCTGGCCAAAAAGGTGTTTTTGCGTTCATTTCGGTGGTTCGTAACTGCCTGCTGAGGTGAACTTTTAGGACAAATTCTTACCGACTGCTAAACACCTTCTTACTGCCATTGGTGCACATACTCTGTAGGTGTGACCTGAAGCTCCACCTACCTTGAGGCTGACAGCTAATTCTGTATGTTGTTCAGTCAGTCAACAAGGACACACTGGTGTGCAGTTTTTAGCTAGCTGGTGCATGTCATGCCTTAATTTTATTATTAGTCTACAAATGGAATCAAATCTACTCAAATACTCTAGGGCCCATTCACTCAAGTGCCTTCTGCAGTGAAAGCCATTCACACATCTGCCCAAAATAAGGTATGACCCACTTATCATTCATTTGTCTGTATTCTGAACACCAATTTCTGCAGTATCAGTGTCATCATAAATTACAATAACAGAGTGTAATCGGCACATAATTTGGCCAAGTATAGCGTGTTAGCACATTAGCATCATGAATTCAGAATGTAAATAATACAAATTTCACATTTTCTTCTGCATATATATTCATTTAAATCATCATCAAGTGGTCAAAACAACTAGGGGTAGGGGTAGGGGTTAAGAATAGGCCTGTAACATGGTAGACTACGGTTTGAATCTGGAGATAAACAAGTTTCTTGAACATACAAAATGGCTTCTGGATTCTTAGGAAATATATTATTGGAACTAACCTAAGGTTAAAAATGATGTTGTTCAAGGTTAGAAATAATTAATGCATAGATATGCAGGATTTTGAAATTAAAAAACCTCCAAGCCACCAACAGAGTAATGGAGGAGAAGGCTACCTACGACACCAAAGACCAGGGTTCAAATCCAGAAATAAACAAACCACTTTGATAGATCCTATTTTTACCAGTACATGTAAAAGCATGCGACCCATGTCAATTTAAAGGAAAAAAATCCCTCTTAAATTTGAGGAACAGCCTGTAGTTACACTGTAAATCTTAGCATTTTGCTAAAATAATAACACAATACTCTAATAAGCATCAAAATTCAAAGCACATAAATATTTGGTAAAATAATCACATTTTAATTAGACTACACTATTTTGCATTATTGATTTTTTTTGGGAGAATTAAATAATTCATAATCAACAAATCTTTCACTTCATCCACTAGCAGTTTGTGCCTGTATTAGCATCTAATACAGGCACAAACTGTTCTCACATGCCCACTCATCCCCAAATGACAAAGCTAAAATAAAACAACCAGGCTATTAAAATAGACACTAAGCATCCTAATGAAGATAATGGCCCGGCAGAGGCATTTTTACAACACGAGGAGCTTGCGTGATCACAGTCCATCACTGACCTTGTGAATCACGAAAATAATATAATTGCTCACCTTTAAATTACCAATCTAAAAATAGCTTGTTGCTCTCAGCAATAGGAATACCCAAAAGAAACCCATTTACCTTAGTGGGCAGGTATATGCTGGCTCTTCCCAAAGACTGGTAACTTCTGTGCCGTAGGATAGTAGATGCAGTTGATTCTTTAAGCTTAGTTGCTCTTCAATGAGAGTCTTTGATGGTATAACAGGAGCAAAGAAAGGAAAATCACAAAATGAGCAGTGTTTTTAAACAAATGAGCAAATAAAGCAAGGAAATTGATGCAATTAGTTATCGTGAGGGATCCTACTAGGAGATCTTGCTGTAGATCTGGTAGCCTCTCTTCAGAGCAGTTATAATCAGACGTGTCAACAAGAACTCCAACTCGGGATCCATTTAACACTCCAAACACCTAACAGAAAAAATCAAACCAGCAAAAGATACCAAAGTTTATGACTGGTTAAAATAGTGTCTCACAAACGTTTTTCTGGCCCGGCACACTTTGTACTACTAAAAAATTATACGGCACACCTCTATCCCACATAGGCTAACCATCGTCAATATTTTTTCCTTTTCAAGAAGTTGTCCATGTTTTCTGTCCATCTTAGTAGTGTGTTTACTTTTAATGTTTGAAATTCGACTATGCAAAAAAAAGATAAACAAGTCACATTGGTAGGCTACACTGTGTGAGGTCACAGGTGGCAAGAGCGCTAAATGGGTAATGAAAAAAAACACATATTTGCTTCTTTTCTAATTTGTAGATTTGTGCTTGCAATGCCACAACAAACTCATGTCATTTTTACAATTGTGCAGAATTAGCTGCAAAATAAAGAGTACTTTGGTGAGGCTTGTTCAGTGACCCCTTCTGGATATGTCACTAAGTGGGGACAAATGAGTGTCATGTGCTATGAGCGAGTCAGTGAATCATTTTGAGTCATTCATGACAAAAATCTACAAAGAGACTTTATAGTGTTTGAGCATTACAAGAACAAAGCAAATTTATAGTCTTCCTTCAGTCTGAGCATTATTCTTCATCCAAAAAGACAACAATAATAGTCTAATAATAGTGAGTTTTAATAACATTCTCACCTTCTCCTTTATTAATAATGACTACAAATCTACTGACTTCAGTAGAAGAATTATAAACACAAAGCAAATCTACAGTACCATTTAAACTGCTGAGCATGTCTTTTATCAGAAAAGACCACAATAATAGACAAATAATCATTTTGAGTTTCAATAATGTTGTGTTGAGTCAAGGCATCAAGGCTGCACGCTGACGTGAGTCATGTGATGACCCTTAACACTTACATATTTCAGTCATTTTTACATTTCTACAAAAAGTATGATCTTTGTCCCCATGTGCACTTGCAAACTATAGTCTGGCTTTTTTATGGCAGTTTTGGAGCAGTGGCTTCTTCCTTGCTGAGCAGCCTTTCAGGTTATATTGATATACTGTATGACTCGTTTTACTGTGGAAATAGATACTGGTCAACCTGTTTCCTCCAGCATCTTCACAAGGTCCTTTCCTGTTGTTTTAGGATTGATTTGCACTTTTCGAACCAAACTACAGTCATCTCTAGGAGACAGAATGCTTCAACTTCCTGAGCGGTATGATGGCTGCGTGGTCCCATGGTGTTTATACTTGCATACTATTGTTTGTACACGTGAACAGGGTACCTTCAGGCATTTGGAAATTGTTCCCAAGGATGAACCAGACTTGTGGAGGTCCATACATTTAGTTTCTTAATCTTGCCTAATTTCTTTTGATTTTCCCATGATGTCAAGCAAAGAGGTACTGAGTTTGAAGGTAGGCCTTAAAATACATCCACAGGTACACCTCAAGTTCAGTACACCTCCTATCAGAAGCTAATTGGATAATTCTCTAAAGGCTTGAGATCATTTTATGGAATTTTCCAAAAAGGCACATTTAACCCTCTGGAATTGTGATATAGTCCATTAAAAGTGAAACAATCGGTCTGTAAACGATTGTTGGAAAAATTACTTTTGTCATGTATAAAGTAGATGTCCTAAATGACTTTCCAAAACTATAGTTTGCTAATATAAAATCTGTGGAGGGGTTACAAAATGAGTTTTAATGACTTCAACCTAATTGTATGTAAACTTCTCACTTCAACTTTAACTGACTTTATGCAAGTTAGTTACAGTCCTCTAATCTGATTGGACATGTGATATTCCAAGAGTGCCAATATTTGGTATACAGCACAGGGATGCTTCACTTCACTTGCAATGATTGTTCCTACTTTGGTGTCTTTTGTAACTACTTTCATTGGTGAAACAAAACTAGACAAAATAGCTGTGGCCATATTATCGTTGTTCCAAAACCTAGTGAGCTGCCTCGGAAGGCAGCACTTTATGCATCATTAGTGTGCTCCCGACGCAAAGGTGGTTCCAAAGAGTAGGTATCTTAATTATGCTGCCTCTTAAGATATCTTGTTTTAGGCTAATTCTAAGGTATCATTGTATGTATCCTTCCCCATGTAGCCAATCCCAGAAAGCACCACGATGAGCACGGTGGAAAAATAAATCCAACATGGTGGACAAAGCAAAATAAATTTTGCTATGCGTATTCGTGCACCGTGCACAAAGCATGAGGAATGCTATTTAAAAGATGTCCGGAGCTGCTGCCTATGAAGAGAGTTCTAAATCGGTCTCATTTCAGTTAGGATGCCACAATAAAAGACAGCTGCCTATGTAGGCAGGAGACAGCACGGTAGCTCACTAAGTTTTGGAACAGACCCAATATGTCTTGTGGTTACTCAATAAACATGTCTTGTTTATAAAACTGTTGTACTGAATAACAGCACAGCTGTAATTCCCTTCGGCCTTAAGTCTACAGTCAAATCTTAGCCATGTTGATATCCAGACAACACGATTGCAAATGTGTGATATTGCTTAAACGTTAAACCAGCTCATAAACACACACACAGTGCATTGTATACTTCGTTTACAAGGAGTTAATTCATGACTCCTAGGTTTGAGAACATATTTTAAAATCTAAGGTTATTTAACTCAGCGTCTTAACGCCATTATGATATCTCTTTGATGTCATGGTCAGAAATTAGTTAAATATTGGCTATACTGAATACATATCATAGCAATCAATTTACACATATGATCTGGAACAGTGGACACAATTGGGTTCTGGCACTGATTACGGCACACTGATGGTGGAAAGAGGGTACCAGATCTCTGATTGAAACTAATCTGCAATTCATGGTCTGAAGATATCCCAGATATCCAGTTTACCTTCTTGCTTCCTTGAGTGAGCCACTTTATTTGATCATGGTACATCTCAATGGCTCTACGGAAAGCAGATAAAAACATTCATCTCAATCAAGATCTAAATTTAACTGTACTAATTCTATCAACAATTAGATTGGCTAATTCA
The DNA here is from genome assembly GCF_025860055.1 of Xyrauchen texanus. Taxonomy (NCBI): domain Eukaryota; kingdom Metazoa; phylum Chordata; class Actinopteri; order Cypriniformes; family Catostomidae; genus Xyrauchen; species Xyrauchen texanus. Next base: position 5,627,111 of record NC_068287.1, on the reverse strand, counting down.
TATAAATACAAGTGTAACATATAAATACTATGTCTTCACTGTCCTTGAGAATGATAAGGCATCATCATAGTGACTGTACACAAATGAAGGAGATGTTACTCACATGTAAAGCTGTTCCTCAAAGTCTTTGAGTGACTCAGTGCTGATGCGCATCTGTTTGCACACTCCATCTCCTCTCTCAGGCCTGTCATAAATACACAGAGTTGTATCAGTTGGTGGAATCTTATGAAGAACATATCCAAGTCATATTTTTCCCCATATTTCAACATTATTGTCATAAACAAAATTAAATCTACTTTTCATTTGATTTAAGGGGAAAATATAAACTGGGCATGTTCTTGTCAGGTTATCCAGGTACAGTAAGTGCTTTCCTTCCTATAAAAGACCTGTTGGATGTTATTTGATTTATTTTGATTTTGCTGTCAATAAAAAATTACCTTATGAATATCTTAATGATTTTAATGTGCTTTTTTACTATTATTTGACCATTAAGTTTCCTAAAGACTGTGTTTTTAGACTAGTTTCACGTTCCTTTCTTGCTTTGTGACTTGCAAGTATGTTAAAGCAGAGGTGTTTTGATTTTGCTCTCTGATTTAAATGTCAGAAGAATGGTTTTAAGTACTTCTGTGAATCAGTTCAAACTGTTTTAATTAATATATTTATATATACATACACTCACCTAAAGGATTATTAGGAACACCATACTAATACTGTGTTTGACCCCCTTTCGCCTTCAGAACTGCCTTAATTCTACGTGGCATTGATTCAACAAGGTGCTGAAAGCATTCTTTAGAAATGTTGGCCCATATTGATAGGATAGCATCTTGCAGTTGATGGAGATTTGTGGGATGCACATCCAGGGCACGAAGCTCCCGTTCCACCACATCCCAAAGATGCTGTATTGGGTTGAGATCTGGTGACTGTGGGGGCCATTTTAGTACAGTGAACTCATTGTCATGTTCAAGAAACCAATTTGAAATGATTCAAGCTTTGTGACATGGTGCATTATCCTGCTGGAAGTAGCCATCAGAGGATGGGTACATGGTGGCCATAAAGGGATGGACATGGTCAGAAACAATGCTCAGGTAGCCTGTGGCATTTAAACGATGCCCAATTGGCACTAAGGGCCTAAAGTGTGCCAAGAAAACATCCCTCACACCATTACACCACCACCACCAGCCTGCACAGTGGTAACAAGGCATGATGGATCCATGTTCTCATTCTGTTTATGCCAAATTCTGACTCTACCATCTGAATGTCTCAACAGAAATCGAGACTCATCAGACCAGGCAACATTTTTCCAGTCTTCAACTGTCCAATTTTGGTGAACTCTTGCAAATTGTAGCCTCTTTTTCCTATTTGTAGTGGAGATGAGTGGTACCCGGTGGGGTCTTCTGCTGTTGTAGCCCATCCGCCTCAAGGTTGTGCGTGTTGTGGCTTCACAAATGCTTTGCTGCATACCTCAGTTGTAACGAGTGGTTATTTTAGGCAAAGTTGCTCTTCTATCAGCTTGAATCAGTTGGCCCATTCTCCTCTGACCTCTAGCATCAACAAGGCATTTTCGCCCACAGGACTGCCGCATACTGGATGTTTTTCCCTTTTCACACCATTCTTTGTAAACCCTAGAAATGGTTGTGCGTGAAAATCCCAGTAACTGAGCAGATTGTGAAATACTCAGACCGGCCCGTCTGGCACCAACAACCATGCCACACTCAAAATTGCTTAAATCACCTTTCTTTCCCATTCTGACATTCAGTTTGGAGTTCAGGAGATTGTCTTGACCAGGACCACACCCCTAAATGCATTGAAGCAACTGCCATGTGATTGGTTGATTAGATAATTGCATTAATGAGAAATTGAACAGGTGTTCCTAATAATCCTTTAGGTGAGTGTATATATACAGTTCAGTTTTTCACAATTCCTGACATTTATTAATAGAAAACTTTCCCTGCCTTAAGTCAGTTAGGACCACTACTTTATTTTAAGAATGTGAAATGTCAGAATGATAGTAGAGTATGATTTATTTCAGCTTATTTCAAAATCTCACAGTACAGACATTGCAATTTATTGCCCTGGCCACATCTGCAGTCCTCATGCCTAATGCGCATTCACGCAGATGAGCAGGGACCCTGGGCATCTTTCTTTTGGTGTTTTTCAGAATAAGTAGAAAGGTCTCTTTAGTGTCCATAATTTTGATAACTACCATAATTTCCGGACTATAAGCCGCAAATTTTTTCCCACGCTTTGAACCTCGAGGCTTATACAATGACGCGGCTAATATATGGATTTTTCCCGCTTTCAAATTTTATATAAAAAAAAAAAAAAAACATTCTGTGACGTGCTCAGTTTTTTGGCGGCGTGAAGCTTTCATTAGACCAATGAAATTGCCAAACGGGTTAAGGTCAAAACAACTTTTTTGTTTACTGTTTAGATTAAATCGAGCGTGCTCAAACTTCCCATCATTCTGATTACGGTAGTCATTTTGTCACCCTCATCATGGCAAAGACATGGAGAAATGCATATGATGCTGCTTTCAAGTTGAAGGAGATTGATCTGGCTGTTGGAAAAGGAAATAGAGCTGCTGCATGGGAGCTTGGTCTTAATGAGTCGATGATAAGACGCTGGAAACAGCAGCGTGAGGAATTGACAGTGCAAAAAGACAACTAATCTGAGGCTATTCAACTCCGACACCGAAGGAGATGACTTCAGTGGTTTCAGTGCACAGGAGGAAGGATCTTCGAGGAAGATATTGACCAATGACTTTATTGGTAGGCTACTGTTTACTGCAAATGTTTTATTACAAGCCGTGTGTGGCAGCGGGGGCGTGGTCAAGCGCCCATCCGGCAGAGAAAACTAAGGGCGCTTACACCTGCGCTAAATTATGTCTAACACCGGTGTCTAATTTCAAGTGCCCTGCTTCACGTGTCCTTCTTGGGAAAACTGTCACACGGGCACCAGTGTGACAGTTTTCAGCAGGGCACTTGACGTTCCAGGTAAGGCTTTTAGTGGCCACAGCAATGTTTACAATCAATTTTATAAAGTTTCTCAATTCTTCTATGCGCCAACACTAGACTGACGTGTTTCACTCTATCAGCTCTGTGGCTGCTGCCTTTTTATGCGGCTCTCCCCATGCTTACTGAAATTAGACACCGGTGTTAGACATAATTTAGCTCAGGTGTAAGCGCCCTTACCGCTTTTCTCTCCCGGACGAGCGCTTGACCACGCCCCCGCTGCCACACCGTGTTTCGTTAAAGCCTATTTATTTTTGTTACAAGCCGTGTTTCGTTAAAGCCTGAGTAAAGTTCATTTGTTTCAATGTACCGGTAGGCACCTGCGGCTTATAGACATGTGCGGCTTATTTATGTTCAAAATAATATTTTATTTAAAAATCAGTGGGTGCGGCTTATATTCAGGTGCGCTCAATAGTCCGGAAATTATGGTATGACCTTAATTGCCTAATGTCTGTAAGCTGTAATTGTCTTAATGACAATTCCACAGGTGCATGTTCATTCATTGTTTATGGTTCATTGAACAAGCATGGAAAACATTGTTTAAACCCTTTACAATAAAGATCTGTCAAGTTATTTGTATTTTTACAAAATTATCTTTAAAATACAGTGTCCTGAAAAAGGGATGTTTCTTTTTTGCTGAGTTTATATATATATATACACACTCTTGAATTTTTGATTCCTAGTTTTACAGAACAGCAAGTAATTATAGATTTACCAACTGGTTTCCAACAAACTAAATCATGTCCTGCAAAAAACAGTCTGTACTGATAATGAGTGAGGAGTTTTTGTTGACGATATGGTGTAGCCCGTGCCAAAGAAATCTGTTTATTAACTTCCACTTTGTACACTTAAAGTATAGACAGCTCTGTTAGTTATTATAGGAGCATTCTAGTTTTGTTGCATCTGGTGCAATGTCTAATAGTCTAATAGCACAGGGTGCAATGAGTACATTGTTTCTGTAAACTTACATAAGAGTAGTAGTGCAGAGAGAGAGAAGGTGAGAGAGAGAGAGTCCACAGCTCTCCAGACTGCATGTCTCCAGCCACTTTTCTGTGTTCATATATTCATCAATATGATTCCTGTGCTTCTGCACTCTCTGAATATTAATAATGACACAGAGGTCAATGATAGAGCAGTCTGCACACAGTATTAAAATAACAGCTGTAAGTTAAAGAAGTATTTAAAAAAACGAAGCTTAAAATGTAGTGATTAAAAACTACATTACTTGATGATTTAATATATAAAGTGTACCGGTGGAAACCACAAAAAACAACAACAACAAAAAACTTGTAGAGGATGCAATCACCATTAAGTCTTCAGTTTGATCATCTCTGGAGCCCAACAGGCAAATATCCTTTGAGGAATTGTTAATTTTCCTGTGAGAGCAGACAACAAAAGTACTGTCCTATGACCTGGATATGATTAATATATGAAGAAATTGAGAAAGAAAACTAAATACGGAAACAAAGGAAGGAAAGATAGGAAGGATGGAGGGAAGAAAGGAAACAAAAGATAGAAACAAAGGAAAGAATCAAAGGAACGAAGGAGGGAAGGGAGGAATGTAGGAAACAAATGACAGAAAACATAGGAAGAAACGAAAGATAGAAATGAAGAAAAGAAAGATGGAAGGAATGAAACAAAAGATGGAAACAAAGGAAAGAATAAGGAAATTAATACAGAAAGGGAAGAAGAAACAAATGGAGGGAGAGAAGGAAGGTAAGAAAGGAAGGAAGGAATGAATGAAGGAGAAAAAGAAGGAAGGAAACAAAAGATGAAAATGAAAGAAGGATAAAGGGAAGGAGGGAAGGAATGAAACAAGAGATGGAAACAAAGGAAGGAATAATTAAATTTAAAACAGAAAGGAAATAAGTAAGAATCAAATGAAGGCAGAAAGGAAGGAAGGTAGGAAGGAAAGAAGGAGACAAAAGAGAAAAATTAAGGACAGAAGAAGGGAAGGACAGAAGTTAGGGAAGCAAGGAAATGAAAGATGAAAATTAAGGAAGTAAAAAAGATGGAAACAAAGGAAGGAAGGAAACAGAAGATGAGAATGAAGAAAGTAAAGGAACAATGGAAGAACTGAAAAGATGTAAGCAAAGGAAGGTAGGAAACAAATGATGGAAACATAGGAAGGAAATGAAAGATGGAAATGAAGGAAGTAATGAAAAGATGGAAGCAAAGGAAGGTAGGATACAAATGAAGGAAGGAATGTTGGAAGGAATATAATGAAAGATGGAAACAAAGGAAGGGAGGTAGGAAACAAATGACAGAAACAAAGAAAGGAAAGAAACAAAAGATGGAAATGAAAGAAGGAAGAAATGAAACTAATGAAGAAAACATAAGGAATGAAAGAGACAGAAATGAAGAAAGGATGGAAGTAGGGAAAGAATGAATCAAAAGATGGAAACAAAGGAAGGAACAAGGAAATTAATAACATAAAGAAAAGAAGAAAAAAATGGAGGGAAGGAAAGGAAGGAATGAAGGCGAGTATGAAGGAAACAAATATGAAAAGGAAGGAAACAAACAAAAGATGGAAACAAAGGAAGGAAAGAAACAAAAAAGATGGAATTTAAGGAACTAAGGAGGGAAGGAAGAAAGGAAACAAATGATGGAAACATAGGAAGGAAGGGAACAAAAGATGGATATTAAGGAAGTAAGGAGGGAAGGAAGGAAACAAATAATGGAAACAAAAGAAGGAAGGAAATGAAAGATGGAAATTAAGGAAGTAAGGAGGGAAGGAAGGTAGGAAACAAATAATGGAAACGAAGGAAGGAAATGAAAGATGGAAATTAAGGAAGGAAACAAATAATGGAAACATAGGAAGGAAGGGAACGAAAGATGGATATTAAGGAAGTAAGGAGGGAAGGAAGGTAGGAAACAAATAATGGAAACAAAGGAAGGAAATGAAAGATGGAAATTAAGGAAGGAAACAAATTATGGAAAAGGGAAGATAACAAAAGATGGAAGGAAAAAGGATGGAAGGAAACGAAATATGTAAACAAAGGATGGAAATTAAGGAACTAAGGAGGGAAGGAAGAAAGGAAACAAATGATGGAAACATAAGAAGGGAACGAAAGATGGATATTAAGGAAGTAAGGAGGGAAGGAAGGAAGGTAGGAAACAAATGATGGAAACATAGTAAGGAAATGAAAGATGGAAGAAGGAAAAAGGATGGAAGGAAACGAAAGACGGAAACGAAGGAAAAAAGTAAAGACAGAAATAAAAGAAAGTGCTGTACAAAGTGCATATACTGTACAGTATGAATGCAGAAATATAAGTGTGAATCTGTTGTACATGATTTCACCCACTCAGGTGGTCCGCTCTTCCATTCCATACTGAGATCATTGTAGTTTGTTTGAGGAACTTGCAGATGCAGCAGGGTTTCAGTCTCCCCTGATGAACATGTATTGACTATTTGAGGATTGATCTCCACCACACTGCAATCACTCTTCTACAGGAGACATTCCAGTACACAACAACAAACAATGTTCAACTTCCATTACCATACTACTAAAGTTATTGGTAGTGCTGTTTAAAATGACTTCTTCTAGAAGTCATTTTGTATATGACTGTCGTGGCTCACACCAAGTTACCACAGTTATATTGTTATAAATGTAAAAAGCTGTAGTTTTGGCGGAAAGTATGCTTGGTTACCTTGGTGGGTTCTTGAAAGCTTATTAATGTTTACCTTCCAAACGCAGTGATTCTGAAGCGCAGATCGTGCGCGCGAGTTTTTGTCCTCGCGCTGGAATCAGTGAACGTCCTTGTTGAGCCCCTCGTCTGTGTTACACGTCTCCATAGCAACGGACTACACCATTCAAACTCGCGAGCTCATGTTGCCATTTAAAGACTTCCTTATCAAGAGAGACTTACAGTGCGCAAACCCTGAAACAACATGTTTCTTCCTCATGGACAGAACAGTAATATAGTATGGTTATAAAATCATAGGTGTGAGCTTTGTCGAGCATATTTAGACGTTTAAAGCCAATTTTTATATTGTGTAGACTATGTATTATTTTCGAATTATATTTGATATAATATTTAATTATAAATTATTATTTATTAAATACTGTATACATTATTTTATGTTGACTTATCTTTATCTGGGTTCATGTCTTTTCAGCAAGTATTGCTAAATGTGCTTAATTAGAGGAAATAATCAGCATCTCATTAAATGATTAAAATGTTGACGTCAATTGACATCACTAATTAAACCCTTAATGGACGTGTCCACAAGTGGACAGAGTTGTAACTGCCTCAAAATACATCATTTTCAGATAAAAAGATTGGCAATAAGTATATATTCTTCAAAAGTTCAAAAACGGCTTTAATAATTCATGCATCAGAGGGTTCAATGGGTCAACTTAAACTCAAGCAGTACACCTTCTTTTATGCCTTTTATTGTATACAGTGAGATATCGAAACAAAGAGAAGCAGAGAAAAGTTAACAGTCAGAAATATGAATCTGTTAACAGTAACTGTGCACAAGGACTATCACTCATACATTTGTTTCCTTCCCATTTTGAAATCATAAATAATAGCTTTTCATTGCCCTATAAGCAAATGTCACTTTTTTCCAGTTTATGATGGGCTTCAAAAATACATATCCAAAGCAGGAGCGGTGTTTAGCATAGAGGCGACGTCTTCCACTGAGGCCAACCAACGTTGGCACAGTTCTCATTCATTTAGGTGCCAGTGCGAGGAGGAGTGTAGCATGTTTTGCCAAAAGCAATTGTACAATTCTTGCCTAAATGCATATGGGAGATGGTTAAATTAGTCTTTTTTGAGTTGTTTCTATTATAAACATCTTTTGTAATTCTTTGAACAAAGAATAGTATGCTTTTACCCCATATATTGGAGAGAATCAGATCAAATTTGCATAAATACATTTGTATCTTTTCGTCGTCTCTATAACAAAAATTATATTCTTCCAAGAAATGTGCCGTCTTCCAAAACTGTGAGCATGAACTTTCTTACAGGACCAAAAATATTCACCATTCACCCTCATGCTGTTCCAAACCTGAATGACTGATTTCTGTGTGTGATTTTCATAATTCCATGTATTACATCAATAAATACTCCACGTCAGCAGATGCTTCTTGTGAATAGCAAACTCAAAATGTTTGAGTACTTTTTATAAGTCAAAGTAGCTCTAACCCACACCTCCAATCTAGTTTCATTAATTGATGCCAGGTTTGCAAACTCCTGACTCGAATTAGCTTTTTGTCATCATCTTTAGCCTAAGGATTCATTTACTTTTTCCACAGCACTATGAATGTTTAATGGTATGTGTTCAATAAGAACATGAATGATTATAATTATTTGTGTGTTGTTAGCTTTAGCACATGGTGTTTGTCAACACTTGTGACTTTGATGAAGATCACATTTTATGAGCAATAAATGCAGAAAACCAGCTAATTCCAAAGGGTTCGCATACCTTTTCTTGCCACAGTCCACACACACAATTTTTTTTTTTGCAGGTTGTTGTAGTTTACTTCATTAAAATAAGATAAAGCAACACAATTCTAGAACATTTTGTCAACTTAATTTCATTGTGTTCTATCCAATTAAATTGGTAAAATGGAAGATTACTTAATCCAGTTTGGACTACATGACTACTTTTTGTAGCATTGATGAAATTGGCAGAAGACTTCATTTCCCAGCATGCTTTGCACAGGACTGGATGGGGTGAACAAATGTTGAAAATAAGTTTTATTTTGTGCATTTTTGAGCAAGATGAGAATAGAAGATTTGATCATTTTTAATGTTCTGTTATATTGGCATTTAAACAGCGAGTCTGTTAGGCTGGAGTTTTGGGGGTAACCAATGTGAAGATTGGCACCTGTGATCAGTTTGAGGATAGACGTTCAGTTTCAAGTGATGTTTGATTCGAGTGTTGCTATTAAAGTGACAGTGCAACAGTTTCACTGGCTCACCTGGCATATACTAATGATTAATAATATAAAGTTGGACCATCATAAGAAAATTAATTAAAATAAACATAAAAAAAAATTGTTAACTCAACTAAAGTTGAGTACATTGTACATATAGTACTATAGTTCATTGATTTGACATTTTCCAACCACATTTTGGTGGCTAAATGAAACTGATTTATGAATGAAAGTAAATTGCTTGTAAAAACTCTCAAATTCAAATAAGGTTAATGACTTGACATTTTTTGAGTGTAACAGTCAAATGGGTTTGAAACACCATGAGGGTAAACGATGACTCAATTGTAATACTTGGGTGAACTATCCCTTTAAATAGATTTTTTTTTATGAAACAAAAATGAAAGCACACATTCAAATCAAAAACACAAATAGGATATTTTATAAAATAAACAACAACTTGTGGGGAAATGTAACATCTAACATAAATAATTCAGATGTTTTTCCATTGCAAAGACACATTCTTAAAACAGCGCATTTTTGCTGTACCTAATGAGGATTGCTTGAGAAAAAGAATAAAGAGTGGGTTGATGTAACAATCATTCTTGATCGCCTTTTATTCAGTGTCAGATAAATAATGTGCCATGATCAAAGCATTTTAAATCAAACGTCTGTGATTAAGGCAGAATATAACTTACAGGGCACACTTTTTTGTCATAGTAAGGGAAAAAAATTCTTAAATGTAAAATAATGAGGTAAGGGGTTCTCTTTTTGTACATCTGCAATGCTTCACCTACCGCACAGTGCTCCCTAAAACAGAACTCATGCCCTTAGCTTTCATACAACAATGAAAACAGGTTAATGTCACAGTAGCAAATCAAACCAAACAAAAGGGTTTTGAAATTCTAGCAATCAAAACAAGAAAAGATGCTTGGGTATAAAGTCAAACCACAAACCGAATTGAACACCCCCGATGCTCAAGTGAGAGCAGTCAGGAGTTTCTTTTGGTATGGAAGTCCGATACAGAGCCACGTCCATCAATATCAGAGTGTGTAACAGGTGAAACGGTGAGACTCAGCCTTACAGGGTCCTGACCGGCAGTCCTGGTGCGTTCGCCTCATGTAGTGTTCGACCAAAAAGTGTTTTTCAATACTGTTCCCTTTTTCCTTTCCCTCTTTTGTAACAGCGCAATGTCCTGGCCAGCACTTGGGCCGCTGACAGCCGCACTTCTTCTTCAACACTTTCTTGTAGTTCCTCTCCACAAAGGCAGGGGGCGACATACATGTATGAAACTCTGCAGAACTTAAATCAACAGAAGATAATGGAAGAATATTCCTTGAACAACAACAAAAACAAAATTGCTGTGGTAACCACCAATGTGCTCTTTCTGTTTCGGATGGGCCCTGCATACTTCAACGGTCAAATCCGACACATGTGCAACATAAAGACAGAGTTTAAAGAAGCACAGGTTGGGCAAAGGGGAGCACTATTATGCAGTGTGTGCATTCATTTTCTTGCTTGTTTTGCGGTTTAATTAGTTATTTTCATATATTATACCATCCCCGGAAGATACCCCTCCTCTTCAAGAGCAGTTTTGTTGTGTTTTCACTTTGAACACCCCAGCTGTCCCTGCTGGGAATGTCCGCTCAGCCAGGAAGGCAGACTTTCCCAGCAAACAGGAGCCCCACTATGGTGAAGAAAATGGAGAGCACGAACAGTACGTACGAGGAACCCACCACTGTGTTGTTTGGGAGTTTGTAGGGTTGTCCTCCTACTTCATTGATGTAAAATCCTATTGGGAAGATAAGGGCCGCCATACAAAACAAGATCACTGTGAAAGAGGAAAAGAAGGAAAGCATTATTATCTAGTCAGTAACAGATATTTACACATACAAACAAAAGGTATAAGAATGAGGTGGTGGGGGTCTCCTAAGCAACCAAATTGGCCCGGTTGCTAGGGAGGGTAGAGTCACATGGGGTAACATCCTCGTGATCAAGATTAGTGGTTCTTGATCTCAATGGGATGCGTGGTAAGTTGTGCGTGGGTCGCAGAGAGTAGCATGAGCCTCCACATGCTGCGAGTCTCCGCAGTGTCATGCACAACAAGCCACATGATAAGATGCGTGGACTGACTGACTCAGAAGCGGAGGCAACTGAGACTTGTCCTCCGCCACCCAGATTGAGGTAACCGAGCACCTACTAAGTAGTGGGAATTTGGCAAATTGGGAGAGAAAAAAAAATTATAATAATTGACACCATCCAACAGACATTGATGGTATTTTCTTGTTGAAGAAACATTTGTTCAGTTACCATTGACAGTGCAAATACAAAGGGAACTGTGTGCTTTAGTCAAGTTCCTAATAGTTCAGTTCTTTTAAAGAGGATTAAAACATAAAACACACACACACACACACACACACACACACACACACACACACACACACACACACACACACACACACACACACACACACACACACACACACACACACACACACACACACACACACACACAAACACGATGGCTGCCAATATTTAATTGCTTTGTGCATTTGTTTTTCATATACATTTATACATTTAAAATGAAAAAAATTAAATAAAAAAATGTCTGGTAAGATTCTGCATTCACCAGCCACTGTTGTTGAGGGCAAAACAAGTTTCCCATCCTGCATAGATAAGTGTTTAACTGTCCAAAGGTTATTAGGAGCACAATTTACTAACATTTAACATTTTTAACCACCAGGGGGTGTATCCCCATTAAAGTCTCCAAATGTACTGCCCTGTAAAAATGTCTGCAATTCTAATGGGAAAAAAGGTTAATTGGTTAACAGGTAGTTAACCTTAAAATATAGGTTTAAAAAAATCATATATTTACCATGACAATACAAGTCATTTTACAGTAAAAAAATATTGTAAACAATTAGCCTCTGATTTAAATTTGAGCAGCAAAGTTGGTAGAATTGGAATGTTTTATTCATTTCTGTGAATTGGTTCAAAATATCTGTCTGTTTCATTTGTGTAAAAGTACGGAATGGAAACACCAAGTGTGAATTAAAAAAAAAAATGCAATTCCTAGATGTGAAAAAAAACTCCGCTGTCTTTTCCTCAACAAGTCATGTAAATGAATAATTTGCTCATAACTGGAGTAACTAGTGCAAGGGTTTTCAAACTGGGGTCCAGGGACAAGAAATTCCCAAGAAATTGAAAAAGAAAAACAATCTTAAGGACCCGATAGTAGTCTCGGATCCGATAGTAGTCAGTGGCTACAACTTCATTTCTATTTTGCACCAATATCTCCGGAAGTTATGATTTCTTTCACTTGGATAAATGGGATGTTTCCAATGTTCCCAAACTGTTTTTAACAATATTGGAATTTTTTGCATAAATTAAATTGGATAGAAACATAGCTAAGGAATGGATTCAAATTCTGATCAAGGATTTGATTTTTTTAGCAGAAACACATGTGGCAAATATAAATGAAACTTGCTCTTTAAATATTTAGTGAAAATATTTTTAACTAGATTTTTCAATATTTGACAAAGATGGTTTCTGACCCAAAAAAAAAAAAAAAGCATATCACTGTTTTAAACCATTTGTTTTTTATAGCTATATTGTCAAATATATTCAGTTTCCTTTAGCCTAGTGTACACTACATGACAGTGACTGGTCTCAGATCAGAGCATGCACAGTCCTGCAACATGCTGAGTCTACTCCCAGACGGTACAGCAGTTTTCAAAACAGCTTGATATCTAGACGTCTTGTCGTCAGTTGTGCGCACCATCCCGACAAGTGAGAGACTGACAGTGAGCCACAGCCAATGAAATATATAGAGAGAGTGCATGATATTAGGAAACAGAAGACAAAAAATAATCTGTGCATATTTGTAAATTCATTTCAAACGTTTCATAATTTTAAGATGCATTTTGGGCAGTCTTTTTGAAACGGGACAGCACTAAAAGACAGCTATAACAGATGGTTTTTGGCCAGTTACGTGCAGACTTAAAAGGAAATAAGAGTATGATCTGAAAATGTAAAAAATCAAAATGCATGAACATGCACACTAGTGACACAGATATGACCAGCACACACATAAGACACTCAGTTATAGGTACTGCACTAAAATAACTATAAATTATTTGCAAACATGACGTTTAGAGCAGAAATCTGAGAAACGGTCGCCGGTTTTTAGTGCACACTTTCTTGTCTTTTACGTTTTTGCTTTATTATTATTATTCAGTAAAGCACAGACGTAATGATTGATGCATGTCCTCATGTAATCAGAGACTCTCTCCTCTAAATCAATAAAAGAAAGAGGACCAGGTCTCACAGTGATAGCTTGCTGTGATGACACTTGTGATCGGATCACTCGAAATGCATCTTAATACCAGGTGTACACAAGGTCTCAGTTGGGAACGAATGGTCATGTAGTTGATACACTACAGTCCTGTAATGTGCATACCAGCACAACGGAAAATAAGACTGGGAGTCGCAAGTCGTGTTGTGTATTCTTGGCTTCATCGATATATTTATATGGTTTTGATCATTAAAAATCCATTTGATAGCTTTTGTGAGGCTTGGTCGGGTGAAATTTGGTCAAAATATGTTGGAGGATATATGAAATTTATTTTATGAAATATCTAAATGGTGGAAAATCTAGTCATGTGTACATTGAAATAACTGGGTTCGTTGACATCTAAGGAATCCGCTAAAATGTACCGGACAATTTGGACTGTTGAGGATGACCCTAATTAGAAATGTTCAGATCCTCCCCAATAAGTGAAGGTCAGTGTTGACAACAGCAAACTTCTGGAATGTCTATTATGAATCATCAAACCCCTGAACCGTCATGTTTAAAAAAAGACCTCCTCCATGACCAGGTTGATAAACACTCAGCATGGGTTCACGTTAGTCAGGCAGAAAGGCTTTTAGCAAGATAAAAACAGAAGCTGCTAATAGATGCCTGAGTGCAGTCTCAGCTCAATCTTGGTGCCCATTAGCAGGATAATAGCATCTTTCAGCAGTGCTGCAATTAAACACAGCAGCCTTGAGAGAAGTGTGACTGAGAGACTGAGCGCGTGAGCATTAAGCTTCTGCCTCTCATAGAGACATTGCATAAACTACTTTAGCAGGTCTCGGCTCTTTAGACACACACAAAGGAGCGGGTAAAGAGATAACCAGCAACTAGGCTGCTGGACGAAAGGTCATGGCCTCAGTGCACTTTCAGCTGAGGTAAATACCAACCTTTGGTCGTGCTGTTAAAGAGGCTCGGTGCTATTTTGAGCACAATGGAAAAAAAAAAAATTGTATGGTCACATTGGATACAGAAATAGGTTTTGGTCCTGACATGAGAACCATTTATGTCGCTAGCAGACCTCTTTGAGAGTGTATTTCTATTAGACGGATTGGCGCACACTGTAAATCGAAAGGCAGTGTGTAAAGAACTAACAAATATTCCTTTTGGAATCTTAAGCGTCATATTGACAGAAAGCACGAGGATGTGCTACGCAATCACGGTTGTGTCACTCAGGTCCAGTTTAAACTGAAAAGTGAATTTGCGTGTATGCGAGTTTCCGGACAAATGCACAGATGTTTAATCGCTTGTAGAGGCATGTTTGATGACATGTTTAAAGTAAATACAGGTAATAAGTTAAGGCATTATTTGAAGATGTTCAATGGTATATGTGCTAACAGAGAAATATTTGATTACAAATGATAACAAAGGTCTGGTAGAACCGATTATCTATCAGCCATTGTAAACCTGTACAAAATAAACAGCAAAGTTTTATATACTAAAAGACAACAATGCAATCACATAATTTCAGATGAGTATGTTACGAAGCATTTGATAATTTAATAAATGTCGGCCTATAGCCTATACTATATTTCACCCAGAGGGGCACCTCAGCCCATGTGGGCAAAAGGGCAGTTGCTCGGGCCACTGTAGCTACCCCTGTGTACGTGCACAGAAACAAGTATACTACAGAGACGTTTAATGTCAGAGCGGGATTTCAGTTAACTTTTTTTTATTATTTTTTTTTTTACAGGTGAGCAGTAATTGAGCGGAGCGTCCGCTTGGGCCATGAGCGTCTGAGCGGAGCACACCAGAGTCACACAACATTCCGTTTTGCTCAAATGCTCTGGTTACAACTGATCTATCTACATCTATTGAATATATTGTTGTTAGTTCTAGGACTAGGCCTGGTTAAAGGAAGAACATACAAGCTCCTGTTGTCCATAAAACAAAAGTGGATGGTGATTTACTGTACAGCCGTGGCAAAACAATTTTGTCAGTGACGTCAATTGTGTTTTGTAAAGTGATCAGATGCATTTTAAATAATTGAAAAAAGCTTCATTGGCACAAAATGACCAGCTAACATAATTTCACTAATCATATCAGCAGCACCTGGGAAAGTGTGAACAGTACTAGTCAGGTGAAATCACTCTATCATTCTGATTGGATTATAAGAGCAGACTGATTGCTATAAAAGGAGGGAAGAAGTGCTTCCAATCATTGGGGGTGTTGTTCACAACGGTTACCTCTAAAGCAAGACGTGCAGCCATCATCGCTTTGCATCAAAATGGTCTCACATGAAAGGAAATTGCAAAGAATATTGCACCTAAAATAACCATTTACCAGATCATCAAGAACTTCAAGGAGAGGTTCAACTGCAAAGAAGGAGGCTTCAGGACGTCCCAGAGTGTCCAGCCAGCGCCAGGACCGTCTCCCCTGATAATGAAGTGGCTTGGAGATCATTACATTTAAATTTTGGATCCGTGGCCAGGCAACGCCACAGATCTTAATCCCATTGAGAACCTGAGGTCAGTCCTCAAAAGGCGAATGGATAAGCAGAAGCTCACAAATTGTGATAAAATCTTAGCACTAATAAGGCAAGAATGGAGCTCCATCAGTCAGGATTTGGACCAGAAGCTGATATCCGGCATGCCAGAGTGAATTACAGAGGTTATGAAGAACAAGGGTCAACACTGTAAATATTGACTCTTTGCATATATTGAATGTTTTTGCCAATAAAAGCCTTTAAAATGTATGAAACGCTTATCATTGTTTTCCAGAATACCATAGAAACATGTGAAAAAATAATCTACAAATACTGAAGCAGCAAACTTTGCAAAACACAAAATGTCACTGCCAATACTTTTGGCCATGGCTGTATATTGCTGAGCTCAAAAAAACAAACAAACATAGAATTACTGTAAAACTAGCCAGTTTATAGGGTCGCAACTAATGATTATTTACCTAATTGACTAGTCTAACAATTATAAGGATGATTAATCGACTATTCATGAAATTAATGTAAACATTAATCAACAGCTCTTAACTGACAATTCTGTGACAATAACTGACAATTGTGCTTTAAATTAATAAACATTCTTACTAACAATAAAGGAATGAGGATAAAAGCATCTTTTAAAATATCTCTAAATAACCTTTACTGAATTTAAGGTAAAGAAAATGCTTATTTTGGATGCACCAATGTCAAATCAGCCGGCGATATTTATCGGCCAATTATTGACCAAATTAAAACCATTGGCAAATCGGTTTGTAAATGGCGATATGAAAAACTGATGGTTCATTTATAATTAATCAACACACTTTGTAAAAAATCTTGTTAATTCAAATGCACAATCCAGAAATAACGAAAAAAAATACAAATAAATCACATCTGTGCATCCCTAATACTTATACGTTTAATTCAGTACAAAATAATTATGCACTGCAAAAAATCCTATTCTTAAGTATTTTGGTCTTGATTATCAATACAAACAAGATATCTAAAATCCTTAAAACAAAATCAATTAAACCACATAATAATTCAGTTTAAAATGATCTTATTTTATGTCCCATAAGATTGAATTACTATTTGACAATGAAAATATATTGACTGTAATATTGACTAATTGTTTAACCCACCTATTGTATGGCTTAAGAAGACTTGGACTACAAATCTATGGACTATAATGGTGGGGGTTTCTTTTTGTCCTTTTTGAGGCGTCGCCCACTTTTGTTGTTTAGAAAACAGAAGCTCAGACATTCTGCCCAGCAGCATCTCGACAAAAATACAATTTTTGTGTGAACTAACCCTGTAGGTCTGGCTACACTGAGATTGTTCTAGTGGAGTTGAATTACTAGGTATGAATGGACTTCAGTGGCTATAACTAAACAGCCATGTCTATTTTAACTCCAAATGAAGCAATACAATGTCAACAACCTAAAGGTATCCCATTTCTTTATGAAGGCCATGCCTTTTTTTAATTTTGTACTGCATTTTATTTGATTTCAGTGTTGTGAAGCACTGTACTCTGGTGAAGCCACAAGCCTGTGCAGAGATTTTCACGATATGATAACAGTCTCAGAAAATATCACAGTATACGGTATCACACAATTACTATTATCAGTGAAAACAGAAGGGTTATTTATTTATTATTTATTTTTGAGCAAAAAATATATTATAATTGAAACTTGAAACCATTTATTTTATTGAAATGTGTAAAAAAAAAAAAAAAGTCTCTTAATAAATAGAAAGAATAAGAAAGCTAACTGAATTATAATAAACTGAATTATAAACATGATAAAAAATTGCATGTAACTATAACATGTTATATAACTAAAGCATGTTAGTTTACATGTTAAATGAACTACTAATTGAAAAATAACATCAGCTGTGTGATCTTTTAAAGTAATGCCCTATAATTATTATCAGTTAATATATACCGCTCCTGTCTGCACCTTTAACTCAGTGTTTCTCAACCGGTTTTGAAGTAATATGATTATTAACAGTTAATATAGACCGCTCCTGTCTGCACCTTTAACTCAGTGTTTCTCAACCGGTTTTGAAGTAATATGATTATTAACAGTTAATATAGACCGCTCCTGTCTGCACCTTTAACTCAGTGTTTCTCATCCGGTTTTGAAGTAATATGATTATTAACAGTTAATATATACCGCTCCTGTCTGCACCTTTAACTCGGTGTTTCTCATCCGGTTTTGAAGTAATATGATTATTAACAGTTAATATATACCGCTCCTGTCTGCACCTTTAACTCAGTGTTTCTCAACCGGTTATGAAGTAATATGATTGTTAACAGTTAATATATACCGCTCCTGTCTGCACCTTTAACTCAGTGTTTCTCATCCGGTTTTGAAGTAATATGATTATTAACAGTTAATATATACCGCTCCTGTCTGCACCTTTAACTCAGTGTTTCTCATCCGGTTTTGAAGTAATATGATTATTAACAGTTAATATATACCGCTCCTGTCTGCACCTTTAACTCGGTGTTTCTCATCCGGTTTTGAAGTAATATGATTATTAACAGTTAATATATACCGCTCCTGTCTGCACCTTTAACTCGGTGTTTCTCATCCGGTTTTGAAGTAATATGATTATTAACAGTTAATATATACCGCTCCTGTCTGCACCTTTAACTCAGTGTTTCTCAACCGGTTTTGAAGTAATATGATTATTAACAGTTAATATAGACCGCTCCTGTCTGCACCTTTAACTCAGTGTTTCTCAACCGGTTTTGAAGTAATATGATTATTAACAGTTAATATAGACCGCTCCTGTCTGCACCTTTAACTCGGTGTTTCTCAACCGGTTTTGAAGTAATATGATTATTAACAGTTAATATAGACCGCTCCTGTCTGCACCTTTAACTCGGTGTTTCTCATCCGGTTTTGAAGTAATATGATTGTTAACAGTTAATATAGACCGCTCCTGTCTGCACCTTTAACTCAGTGTTTCTCAACCGGTTTTGAAGTAATATGATTATTAACAGTTAATATATACCGCTCCTGTCTGCACCTTTAACTCGGTGTTTCTCAACCGGTTTTGAAGTAATATGATTGTTAACAGTTAATATAGACCGCTCCTGTCTGCACCTTTAACTCAGTGTTTCTCAACCGGTTTTGAAGTAATATGATTGTTAACAGTTAATATAGACCGCTCCTGTCTGCACCTTTAACTCAGTGTTTCTCAACCGGTTTTGAAGTAATATGATTGTTAACAGTTAATATATACCGCTCCTGTCTGCACCTTTAACTCAGTGTTTCTCAACCGGTTTTGAAGTAATATGATTATTAACAGTTAATATATACCGCTCCTGTCTGCACCTTTAACTCAGTGTTTCTCAACCGGTTTTGAAGTAATATGATTATTAACAGTTAATATATACCGCTCCTGTCTGCACCTTTAACTCAGTGTTTCTCAACCGGTTTTGAAGTAATATGATTGTTAACAGTTAATATAGACCGCTCCTGTCTGCACCTTTAACTCGGTGTTTCTCGACCGGTTTTGAAGTAATATGATTGTTAACAGTTAATATAGACCGCTCCTGTCTGCACCTTTAACTCGGTGTTTCTCGACCGGTTTTGAAGTAATATGATTGTCAACAGTTAATATAGACCGCTCCTGTCTGCACCTTTAACTCGGTGTTTCTCGACCGGTTTTGAAGTAATATGATTGTCAACAGTTAATATAGACCGCTCCTGTCTGCACCTTTAACTCGGTGTTTCTCATCCGGTTTTGAAGTAATATGATTGTTAACAGTTAATATAGACCGCTCCTGTCTGCACCTTTAACTCGGTGTTTCTCAACCGGTTTTGAAGTAATATGATTATTAACAGATAATATAGACCGCTCCTGTCTGCACCTTTAACTCAGTGTTTCTCAACCGGTTTTGAAGTAATATGATTATTAACAGTTAATATAGACCGCTCCTGTCTGCACCTTTAACTCAGTGTTTCTCATCCGGTTTTGAAGTAATATGATTATTAACAGTTAATATAGACCGCTCCTGTCTGCACCTTTAACTCAGTGTTTCTCAACCGGTTTTGAAGTAATATGATTATTAACAGATAATATAGACCGCTCCTGTCTGCACCTTTAACTCAGTGTTTCTCAACCGGTTTTGAAGTAATATGATTATTAACAGTTAATATAGACCGCTCCTGTCTGCACCTTTAACTCAGTGTTTCTCATCCGGTTTTGAAGTAATATGATTATTAACAGTTAATATAGACCGCTCCTGTCTGCACCTTTAACTCAGTGTTTCTCAACCGGTTTTGAAGTAATATGATTATTAACAGTTAATATATACCGCTCCTGTCTGCACCTTTAACTCAGTGTTTCTCAACCGGTTTTGCTTCAGGACAGATTTTACATTGGAAATCAAGTGTGGACCTGCCATAGATTAAACATAACCTGTATTTAATGTATCTTGGGTTGCATTTCCTTTTATGTTGTTGTGGAGCAGAGGGGGGGCGGGGCCGGTCGGAATATCGCGTGCCCGGTCCCCAATCGGCCTGATGAGGCGCGCGAGGGATAAAGGCGGCCGGTGACGATAGTTCGAGAGAGAGAGAGAATTACGGGCATGTCCGTCAGTGTGTGTTTGTTTGTGCTTTTGGTTTGAGTTTAATTAAATTATAATTTATGTTGACAAGCCGGTTCTCACCTCCTCCTTGCCCATCCTTTAACTGTTTTACAGTTGTATAGTTTTGTTCATGGTTTTCCAGTACAAGGACATGCATCAAGTGACATTATTTTTGTTGTTGATGTCAACAACAAAATCTACAAGAAGTTGTTTCTCCCCCTTTTAAAAACTGAAGAGCATATTTACTTATATGGGCCCATTATTATCCCATTTGTTACCTAATATTAAATATTTATACACATATTACACAGAAGGAAAGGTTCCTCATTACCATGGTTAGGTCAGTATGCCAGTCTTAAATAATAATAATAAATTAATGTATTTCTGAAAAATAAATACTAGCTGAAACACATCTTGAAACTTTAACTACAACTGCCACTGTTGATATAAAATATGGTTAATAGATTCTACCTTTAGATTATTTCATATGAAACTGTAACATTGTCAAAATATAACAGTTACTTTTACTCATGTAAAATCCTTATTTACAAAATTTGTAAAAGTAATTTGTTTTTGTTTTTTTGGCGCAGAGCACAGTGTTGCTCTTTTCCTCAAAGTGCTGTTTGGCATGTCAGGGCTGCTACTGTTTGAGAGGTTTGAATTGACAATCTCCGTAACACTTTAAACTAGAAAAGTCTCGCTAGAATTGAAATTGGTCACATCAGTTTTGATGTCTGCGCTCCGCAATATCGAGGGAAGCCCAGTTGTTGAACACGCGCAGAGAAGAGCAGATCATCACAACGAGCTCGTTACACTCACGAAAGTGCAGATGAGAAGTCTTTAGCCGTTTGCGAGATTATCATTAAATCTGCCTCGGCAGGTAAATCACTTGGGCGGCCGCCGAAATATCTTCAATGGGAGAAGTTACCATGGCATTGTTATTTCCCTGCTGTCCGTGACCCAGTCCGAATAGACCAGTTGAGAAACACTGCTTTAACTCACACACACACACACACACACACACACTCATGTCAGACCCCCTCGCCTCGCTTCTCTCTGACATCTGCTGCATGTGTGTGTGTGGCGCAAGTTGACGAGTTTGACAGACAGTCGAGAAGGAAAGGAGATGCGCACGCGCATGTGAGAATCTCCGTCCGGTTGCATTTTTTTCTCAATACCGTAGATAAGCAAATGTACATGGTATGATAACCGTCAATTTTCAAACCGTGGTATACCGTGTGCAACCCCAGTGCAGACAGCAGCTAATATTTACGTCCGTCTCTGCTGACACAAAATATGCTGAAACTAACGTGAGTCAGAGCCAGAGCTGCGCACATGACAGCAGATGCCGAGCAGTGATGGTAACCTGGTCAAGCTGGGTGTGGTGCGAAGGGACACAGGGGGCTTGTGTTACACACATAAAGCTGCTCTTTCAGGTTGGGGTGGCTTGAGGCCAGTGGAAGCTTTAGTCAAGTCACCTGTGTTAGATCCACCAAGAACCCAAACGCTCATACAATGAGCTTTGAATGAACAGCCTCATGTAAGCAGGCCTTCCAATACTACTGAACGAGATGCTAGTGAAATAAATGTGGATGTACACCAAAGATGACTAGATGTGCATTTCATAAAGGAATGGCCAGTTGGAAGCAAAATAATAATGTTCAAGTTATATGCTTTGGTTTGTTGTAGGGCTGCACGATTTGTGGAAAATGTCATATTGCGATTATTGAGGCTAATATTGCGATATGCGATTTCGATATAATAAACAAATGGTAACATGAGTCAACTTGCTTAGTTATCAAGGAAAATAAATTTCTGATAATGCTGAAATGTGTATTTCTCAACTCAAACATACAAACTAGCAACAACAACATCTATAAATGCAGTGTTTTCAAATAAAAATATTTTTACAAAAATAAATAATATCATCTTTGCATTACTACAAACTTGTTATTTTCTCAATATTACACCTGAATAAAATGGAACAATAAATAAGAACATAAAAATAAGATTGTACAAACAAACAGGGACATTTTATCAGGATGAAACATGTACTTTCTATAAACTCTTTTGAAAAGGAAACTGGATATAAAAGTGTGGTTCACTCAAACCACTAAAACTGTTGTTGTTGTTGCTGTTGTGTGTGTGTTTTTTTTTTTTAAATGACCAACTGGTATTTCCAAATCCTCTTTCTAAAAAGTTCTACTTATCGCTGGTACCTCTTGTCCAGTGTGTGGATCATTTTCTGAAATCCCACTTTGCTAACGGTGCATCATGTCTCTTTACATCTCTGTGAAGACTTGTCATATGGCGTGATACTCGGAAACACATCTGTAATTGTGCTTTGTTTTGTTTACTATGGCCTTTTTAATGTAGTTTTAGTCAATGAAAACGGTTGACATTTTAGTCATTTGACATTTCAGCCACTGAACACGCTTATTTTAGCCATAAGCTTATTATTGATAAGCATTTTTCAATCTTGTTTATCCAAAACAATATATATATATACACACACACACACACACACACACATTTTATTGTTGTTGTCATTTTAGTGTTATTTTTCACATAAGATTGATCTTATCATGATGATCTCATCAATGATGCAACACGTTGCAAGTTGCAGACAGCGGGGGAGTGAGACGAGCGTCTCCGTGTTAGAGTGCGCATCAGCCTCTCCCGGTCTCAACTCCCGCTCAGATTGGGTCTCTTCCGCGACTGGTTGAAGCAGCTCTGACAGACAGAGAATGACAGTTTTGGAGTTTGTGTTTATTTACATGCCACGCTCCCGTATTATATGAACTTTAATTATTTATGAAATAAAGATATATCGCCAAGCTGTGATCTGTGTTTCTGTGTTATTTTTTCTGGCCACCAGTTCAGAGTTGGTCTGCTCGGCGTCCATCTTCACCTGCTTTCCACGCTGAACACCAGAAACTCACATGACCACACGTGCCACTCCCTAAACTGAGACTGACTGGTCATCTTTTTATTAGCGGTGTACAAAATAGGCAAACAGCTCTCAGAGAGAATGGGCTGTCACATCCACACATGCACTTATTTATTTAATATAATCGCAGCATTTACTGTCATATATCGCACAGGCTGACATTGCGATTGCGATATGATTAATCGTGCAGCACTAGTTTGTTTGTATAAATGAAATGCCGTATCAGAGCCACTTTGATGTTGTCATGATACCCATGACTGTTATGCTTTAAATCTCTCAGCTGAACACAACACCTTGTCACGGTGCCGCAAAGACAGCTTTAATTGTTTGTATATATGTAAGGCAAGACCAAATGACACAAATCTCATGAAAATTGTGTTACTGTCTACAGTAGCAAATGTTTTTCAAAATTATATTAAGTGGTAAGTTACACACATTGCAGCAGTTCTGAGATGAAATGTCCACACTTGTTGTATTATTTGAGCAATGTTTGGGGCTAAAAGTATGTTACATTTTCTAGTATTCATTTCATTAGGAAACTGCCTAATGCATACATTGAGCCACGTTAAGACCAGGTTGGCCCAAACACAATTCAGTACACAAATAGATTTAAGAAAGACTAATCGTAATTCAGTATGCAAATGATTTTCAAACTGTAATATTACATTTCTTAAAAAGTATTAGGTTAAGTAAATGGATCATCACGGACTACTGAAACCATCAACACAAAATCAGAAATGTACAAAATTACCTCCCAGCTTTGAATGGTTCAAGCTGAATTGCATACATTTAAAAATTGCCAGTGTTTTTGCCTCTCTTTAAATAATTGTTTGTTTAAACGCTCCGAGAGTGAGAGAGAGAGAAAGAGAGAGAAAGAGCGAGAGGAAGGTTTGCAAGTTAAAAAAAAAAAAGCTCTTGACTATTTTGTGTTTTCAACTGCTAGCAACAAACCTGTGCTATTTCTATTGCGTTTTTAGCTCCAGGCTACCTTCCAGGGGTTTTATTATTAGTATTAAAATCTAACCCCAGATGGTGGAGGTCATGATCCCTGCCTGCGGAGGTGTTCTAGTCAAGGAACTGTTGCTCTTTTAAACAGCATTTACCCCACACGGCCATAGAAAAAGACAACCGAGTCATTAAGGATCAGACATGATAAGCAGAACCTGGACAATTCAGATTATTTCTTTCCTGTTACCATGGCAACCATGCCACCATGTATGTGATTCTTAGCAAAATGTATTTTCCATTCAACAGCATCTCTCTGCATGTACAGACAATACTAGAGCTTGGCGATCTGGCTACAAATATTATATCTTGATTTTTTTTTTCATCCTATTTCATTACATATCTCGATAATTATGTATTTGCTCTAAAATGGCTGAAAAGTGCCAAGTAGATTCAATATTTTAAAGGCATTAAATAAAAATAATCAAAATCTTAGGAGGGCCAACCCTTCTACATTCTGTGGCTATTGTTATTTCTGGATTGTGAATTTGAAGTTTTTTACAAAAAAAAAATATTTATACGTAAAGATTAACACTGCTTATGTGCACACATACTGGGCACAGAATGATGCCAAACCAGAGTGCTTAGAGTGGATTCAAATGTGCATAATTGTAAGGGGGTTTTCACACCTGGCTCATTTGGAGCATTTGTTTTGGGACCTGGTGCGTTTTCACCCTTAGTTCAGTTCATTTAGGCACATATGAACGTGCACTTGGATCACACTCGAATACACTCCAAAACAATCTGTCCAGGGTTCATTTGCAAACAAACAAATTCTGGTGAGAATGCAATCTGACCTAATGAACCAAACCATGATCATACCAGATGGATCTTTGGAGAAGACATCTCAGCATGTCACTACAATTCATAATCTAAATGTGGATATAGCCTTTTGGCAACTATATTAGACATAATTGCATGTTTAATATAGGAGCTTGTAATGGTGACCACAATTGTATAGGTTTATCAATGGATGCACACAAATACTTTGACCAATGAGGGAACAGTTTGCTCACATGTGACTTTTATTTGACAGTTTTGGTTAGTTTTGAAATGTTTCCTTGTGAATGCGACCCGAACCAAGAACAAAATGCAACAACGTTACAATTTTAGTCCCTGATTTAGAACAAATCAAAGGAGCTACAGGTCTGAAAATGCCCTATGATTATTGTCATGTGAATTGAAAGTTCACGTTCAGTCTGCGATACCTGGCCAAGCACCACGCGGACACTGTCAATCACCATTGAAACAGCTGCACTAACACCAAGACACAAGCCCAGGACATTTTCACATTAAGGCTAACACCAAAAAACTCTTTTATATTAGGCCTATAGATTAATATATACTATATAATATTTTTGTCACATGTAAATAAAAAATGTCACAGTTTTTAATCGTAGATTCTAAGGGTGGTTTCACAAATAGTACGTTTTAAGTGAACCTAACCCAGTTTGGTTAAAGTGAACCAGAAGGGGAACCAGCCACAAATGACCTCAGTGCTTTCAGTGTTCACAATGTAAGTGGACATAAAAGAGGACCCAGTTTCTTTTTTGGTCTTCTTCACATTAATGTGGTCTCAGACCCCTTGTTGTTCACACCACAGCACCTTAAGAACTCAAACCCCAATGCTGCTAGGGCTGTTATGATTATGAAATTTGGCTGACAATAACTTTTCATAAATAATTGTGATTATTATGATAAGCAACTGTCATATAAATGTTCATACTTCTTAAGGTTCACGTATGCTTATTACAGATAAGGCCTACACCTTAAGTAGTAATTTATGAAAACTTATAATAGGGCTATATGATTAATTTTAAGGCTTTAAACAATATAAAAAATTATTGCATAGGGATAGAATTACATAATTTACATTTTATGTCACATCATTTATGAAACCCAGATAACACTGCCAATTAAACTATGCGATAGTAAGAATGTATACTGTATTTCTGTTCTAAATTCTTCACTCTCTCACGTTATGTTAAGGCTCTCTGATAGAACCTACAAGGCCTTATTTCCCATGAAGGAACACATATCATCTCGAGAGAAACGGAGCAAGCAAGCGCCTCCTCCTCCTTGTCATTTACAACACGATCTTTTAACGTTTAATCGTGTAGCTTCAATATGTGGATAGTAAATTGTGACTGGAATATGATATAATGCAGCTATGTGTGGCAAGCCACGAGGTACTTATGTCATAAAATGCAAAGTGGACTAGTAACTCTTCGCTTTCACAATGCACAAATCAATCGATCCACAAAAGGACTCCCGAGGTGGTCTGAGTACGGTTCGGTTTTGGGTCCTTTTAGGTGGGTCTGAGACCACTTGGGTTGTTCACAAACACAGATTATACCACTCTGACTTTATGTTTAAAATAAAGTTGCGCACCAAAGAATTCTCAAATTTTCACTCGGCAATCTATCAGATTGGGCATGTAAAATGGGTAATGAACATTGTTTTATGTTGACTTTTACTATCGCCATTTCTCAATATTCTCTTGAAGCAATAAAACTGTAAAAGTTGATTTATTTTCATCCTGAGGGAAAGATAAAATTGAAGATATTTTCTATAGGAAAGATAAAGGGTCTACACTAGCTTGAAAAAGATAATGTAACAGTGTCTCCAGTGAATGTACACAACAACAGATGCTACACACATGCTCATCATAAACCCAAGACCTCAACAACTCCATTCAAAACCCCAAACCACACAGATCATCTCTCTCACTGCCTGTTTGTGTGCATGTGTTTAAATTGGTCGGCATTATATGTTTCCTACAGTTGGGAACAAACACCTCATTTGATAGGGTAAAGGCAATATTATATCAAGCATGCCCTGTCATGTTGAGAGGGGGACAATGCCCAGCTGCTTACTGAGGGGGAGGCCAGATTGGAGAAGTGTGTTATTCTGAGAAAATGATACAGACAGAGAGGGGGAGTGGAGTGGAGAGATGGAGGCGTGAAGCTACAGCTGAGAACCAGATAAAGCCTGCTGAGAAACGAAGCGGCTATCTGATGACAGTCAACTCCTAGTCTCAACTCCCACAGTCCGTTCAGTGACCGTCTGATACATATTGAACACAAAAAATGGTGCCGGCTGAAATCTGCATTTCTAATCTAATTGGCTGGTGCATAGCAACTTCTGAGATTAAGGGCATTTTTATCTTAAATTTTACAGTGTGTCTCAGTGTGTGATTCTTGGCCAGAATAAGCTGCAATAATGACCGGACTTTATGCCGCAAATCACAATCGTGTCACTCACTTCCAGTGAAGGCGATCCATCTTGCATACTTTGTGGCTTCTCGGCGCCAGTGAGAGGCCACCAACAGGCCGCAAGTGACTGTGAGGGAGATGATCCCCATGATGATGAAGAAGAGCGTGGTGACCCACTCTGGGGGGAGTCGCGGGGGGATGCAGGTTCGGTCTCGTCCATGAATGGTCTGACACTGACGCACCAGCCCCACCGTAAGAGCTCCTGGAATCATACACAAACCACATCAATGACGTATGGGTCACATTCAACACCTCAATCGTAATAATAATTTAAAAAAGAGATAGTTCACCCAAAAGTGTAATTTACTCACACTCAGACTATTCCAAACCCATATTTCTTTCTTTATGTGAATCTTCTGTCAATTTTTATTTCTTGGTGAACATTTCCAACACATGACGAATGGTTTTAAAATTATTTTTTTAACAGAAATTTGTTTGGTCTCATGAAACCCAAGGTTTACGTCTGCACAGCCAGCTAAATCCTTACATCAGCTTTGCAGTCAGCTCACACATAGCCACCCAAACAGATTAACAGGAGATTAACCTGTAAGAGACTGTATGTTAACCTGTGAGGCTCAGCCATCTAATCCAGTTCAGCCCATAAACAAAGTTTAACTTGACAGGGTTTGGCAAAGGATGCACCGATAACGTTTATAAGCGAGCGAGTACGGATCCTTTTTTGGTACTGATCAATACAGATATCGTTCATTTTCAAGTACAGTGATGCTGATGGTTAGAGAGATTCATGTTTAATATGGTCATGAACGGTTCATTTCACTATTGGGTCAGAACGCGTCAACTCAACCAGAGCTCAAAATGTTGTTTTTGATCATATTTATGGTAAAATAAATGACATACCTGATAATCAGTGCAAAAATATTAAAAGCCGTGGATAGATTATCGCACTAAATATTGCACTGCAACACTAACTTAAAAGCAACAGTGTCGCTTATTCTTAAATGTTTTTTTACTCTTGAAAATCAAGATCATGATGTTTTTTTATTTTATTTAAATAATGAAGGTACATTTCTAGTTTCAACATTATTTGTACTTTAGACCTTTGTTATGTTGGAAAAGATAAACTAGCTTGTAGAGTTGCAATGGTATGAGATTTTTACGGTATGATAACAGTCTCAGAAAATATCACAGTATACGGTATTACACAATTAGTATTATCAGTGAAAACAGAAGGGTTATTTATTTATTTATTATTTATTTTTGAGCAAACAATATATTATAC
This sequence comes from Xyrauchen texanus, assembly GCF_025860055.1. Classification (NCBI taxonomy): domain Eukaryota; kingdom Metazoa; phylum Chordata; class Actinopteri; order Cypriniformes; family Catostomidae; genus Xyrauchen; species Xyrauchen texanus. The sequence continues at coordinate 5,598,354 of NC_068287.1, read as the reverse complement.
TACTAAATGAAAAATAACATCAGCTGTGTGAGCTTTTGAATGAATGTCCTGTGATTATTAACAGTTAATATATACCGCTCCTGTCTGCACCTTTAACTCAGTGTTTCTCAACCGGTTTTGAAGTAATATGATTATTAACAGTTAATATAGACCGCTCCTGTCTGCACCTTTAACTCAGTGTTTCTCAACCGGTTTTGAAGTAATATGATTGTTAACAGTTAATATATACTGCTCCTGTCTGCACCTTTAACTCGGTGTTTCTCAACCGGTTTTGAAGTAATATGATTATTAACAGTTAATATAGACCGCTCCTGTCTGCACCTTTAACTCAGTGTTTCTCAACCGGTTTTGAAGTAATATGATTATTAACAGTTAATATAGACCGCTCCTGTCTGCACCTTTAACTCAGTGCTTCTCAACCGGTTTTGAAGTAATATGATTGTTAACAGATAATATAGACCGCTCCTGTCTGCACCTTTAACTCAGTGTTTCTCAACCGGTTTTGAAGTAATATGATTATTAACAGTTAATATATACCGCTCCTGTCTGCACCTTTAACTCAGTGTTTCTCAACCGGTTTTGAAGTAATATGATTATTAACAGTTAATATAGACCGCTCCTGTCTGCACCTTTAACTCAGTGTTTCTCAACCGGTTTTGAAGTAATATGATTATTAACAGTTAATATATACCGCTCCTGTCTGCACCTTTAACTCAGTGTTTCTCAACCGGTTTTGAAGTAATATGATTATTAACAGTTAATATAGACCGCTCCTGTCTGCACCTTTAACTCAGTGTTTCTCAACCGGTTTTGAAGTAATATGATTATTAACAGTTAATATATACCGCTCCTGTCTGCACCTTTAACTCAGTGTTTCTCAACCGGTTTTGAAGTAATATGATTATTAACAGTTAATATAGACCGCTCCTGTCTGCACCTTTAACTCAGTGTTTCTCAACCGGTTTTGAAGTAATATGATTATTAACAGTTAATATATACCGCTCCTGTCTGCACCTTTAACTCAGTGTTTCTCAACCGGTTTTGAAGTAATATGATTATTAACAGTTAATATAGACCGCTCCTGTCTGCACCTTTAACTCAGTGTTTCTCAACCGGTTTTGAAGTAATATGATTGTTAACAGTTAATATATACTGCTCCTGTCTGCACCTTTAACTCGGTGTTTCTCAACCGGTTTTGAAGTAATATGATTATTAACAGTTAATATAGACCGCTCCTGTCTGCACCTTTAACTCAGTGTTTCTCAACCGGTTTTGAAGTAATATGATTATTAACAGTTAATATAGACCGCTCCTGTCTGCACCTTTAACTCAGTGTTTCTCAACCGGTTTTGAAGTAATATGATTATTAACAGTTAATATAGACCGCTCCTGTCTGCACCTTTAACTCAGTGTTTCTCAACCGGTTTTGAAGTAATATGATTATTAACAGTTAATATAGACCGCTCCTGTCTGCACCTTTAACTCAGTGTTTCTCAACCGGTTTTGAAGTAATATGATTATTAACAGTTAATATAGACCGCTCCTGTCTGCACCTTTAACTCAGTGCTTCTCAACCGGTTTTGAAGTAATATGATTGTTAACAGTTAATATATACCGCTCCTGTCTGCACCTTTAACTCAGTGTTTCTCAACCGGTTTTGAAGTAATATGATTATTAACAGTTAATATATACCGCTCCTGTCTGCACCTTTAACTCAGTGTTTCTCAACCGGTTTTGAAGTAATATGATTATTAACAGTTAATATAGACCGCTCCTGTCTGCACCTTTAACTCAGTGTTTCTCAACCGGTTTTGAAGTAATATGATTATTAACAGTTAATATATACCGCTCCTGTCTGCACCTTTAACTCAGTGTTTCTCAACCGGTTTTGAAGTAATATGATTGTTAACAGTTAATATATACCGCTCCTGTCTGCACCTTTAACTCAGTGTTTCTCAACCGGTTTTGAAGTAATATGATTATTAACAGTTAATATAGACCGCTCCTGTCTGCACCTTTAACTCAGTGTTTCTCATCCGGTTTTGAAGTAATATGATTATTAACAGTTAATATAGACCGCTCCTGTCTGCACCTTTAACTCAGTGTTTCTCAACCGGTTTTGAAGTAATATGATTATTAACAGTTAATATAGACCGCTCCTGTCTGCACCTTTAACTCAGTGTTTCTCAACCGGTTTTGAAGTAATATGATTATTAACAGTTAATATAGACCGCTCCTGTCTGCACCTTTAACTCAGTGTTTCTCAACCGGTTTTGAAGTAATATGATTATTAACAGTTAATATAGACCGCTCCTGTCTGCACCTTTAACTCAGTGTTTCTCAACTGGTTTTGCTTCAGGACAGATTTTACATTTGAAATCAAGTGTCGACCTGCCATAGATTAAACATGATTTAGTGGTGGTGGCGTAGTGGCTAAAGCACAGGGCTGTTAATCAGAAGGTTGTTGGTTCGAACCCCACGGCCACCACCATTGTGCCCTTGAGCAAGGCACTTCACTCCAGGTTGCTTCGGGGGATTGTCCCTGTAATAATTGCACTGTAAGTCACTTTGGATAAAAGCGTCTCCCAAATGCATAAATGTAAATCTAAACATAACCTGTAATTAATGTATTTTGGGATGCATTTCCTTTTATGTTGCATAGTTTTGTTCATGGTTTTCCAGTACAAGGACATGCATCAAGTGACATTATTACAGGAAGTGACATTATGACAAAATCTACAGGAAGTTGTTTCTCCCCCTTTTAAAAACTGAAGAGCATATTTACTTATATGGGCCCATTATTATCCCATTTGTTACCTAATATTAAATATTTATACACATATTACACAGAAGGAAAGGTTCCTCATTACCATGGTTAGGTCAGTATGCCAGTCTTAAATAATAATAATAAATTAATGTATTTCTGAAAAATAAATACTAGCTGAAACACATCTTGAAACTTTAACTACAACTGCCACTGTTGATATAAAATAAGGTTAATAGATTCTACCTTTAGATTATTTCATATGAAACTGTAACATTGTCAAAATATAACAGTTACTTTTACTCATGTAAAATCCTGAAACAAATTTGTAAAGGTGATGGTGTGTAATTATTAATATTTTGGTAAAGGGGCTACATCGGGATTTAAGTAGTGCATGGGGGGAGGGGCACATTGTATTACTTTTGAGATACAATGTTCTGCATTGTACACTTCCCTGTTACTTTATTATTCAATTTAACACTCTTTACATCAGTGGTCTGTTTTAATAAAAAAATAAATAATTAAATTTAAAGAACTTTTCATGTTTGTCGCAAAGCGGGCGAGTTTACTTGTTTTTTTCTAAACTTTCCCCGTTTACATGCTAAAAGGTTCATGATGCGGGTCTCCTGGATGGATTGACTTTCAGCACACAACTGAATAACACAACTGCATGAATATGATAAATGATTACTGCAAGAGTTAGAGTAACATACAGGTGCGAAGGGACTTAAGCAGTTTTAATTTGCACAAATAATAAATACATATACATATTCGTCTCTGGCTTGCTTTTGCTCGCATGTCAATGATTACCCTCCGTGTGTCAATGATCCCGAGATCTACTTTTATATTTAATTTAATCACCGAGACGTTTTACCTGCAAAAGTAGTAGCACCAAACATGACAAGCAGTCAAGAATGGACACAGAAGCCGTATAACACTTTTCCTTGAGCAGAATATTGCACTACAGATCGCTAAATTTGTTCAAAGGAGAAAGCAAGATGTGCACGGTTGCCAGATTGCACAAAACAAGTACAACATTAGACGGAATATTTCCAATTTGCGCAAGAATAAATCTCAAACTGGGGGGTTGCGTCTCTTATCTGGCAACCATGAGCATGTTTAACGCTTGTGGAGGCACGTGACGTCCCAATGCAAGTTAACTGAAATATCAAATAAAAAAATAAAAACGCTTTTACGATAAACGAGCCGCGGGCCACATTAAACCTTGTGGAGGGCCTGATCCGGACTGAGGGCCGTAAATTGCCCAAGTCTGCTTTAGCTGTTTGCGAGATTATCATTAAATCTGCCTCGGCAGTCCTAAATAGTCTATCACTTGGGCGGCCGCAAGTATCTTCAATGGGAGAACCATGGCATTGTTCTTTCCCTGCTGTCCGCGACCCATTCCAAATAGACCAGTTGAGAAACATGGCGTTAACTCTCTCTCACACACACACACACACACAAGACACCCATCACCTCTCTCTGACATTTTCTCCGCTGCATACGTGTGTGTGTGTGTGTGTGGCGCAAGTTGACGAGTCTGACAGGGAGATGAGGAGGAAAGGAGATGCGTGCGGGCATGCGAAACTCTCCGTCCGGTTGCATTTTTTTCTCAATACCGTAGATAAGCAAAAGTACATGGTATGATAACGTTCATTTTAAAACCGTGGTATACCGTGAAACCGCTGCAACCCTACTAGATTGATACCAAGTGACCCACATTTAGTTTTTGAGCATTTAAATTTTCCCATGGAGCCACACTGAGAGCCCCATATCTCTGGGATTGAACCATATAGGGCATTACAAATATAGGTATCAAAAGATAAGTTTATTCTGAAGCAGAAACTAAAAGAATATTAAGCCAGCTTTACTACTTCTTGAGTTATAGGGAAAACATCACAAAAAAAGTTGTCCCATTTTTGGGCTCACAATATTGGGATATAACAAGGGGTGCCAAAGTCAACTTTTAAGTTAATACTCAGAAAAGCATTAACAAAATATACATTTTCAGCATAGGAAGTTTTGGGAAAAAATTTTTGTTGATGTGACATGAAATAACATCAAATATGCTATAGGACATAAAAGCTGATCACCAAGGCATAACAAAATACATTTCATTACATATTGTTGATGCACACGTCTCTCTCTAACATAGCATAATTTCTTATTTTTTTTATTTAAACTAATTCTGTACAATTAATCAAATTTCCCAATGCTACTTGTGAGAGAAGCCAATATGGGTAAAATGCACTCGGTACAGTCGCTTCTATGTGCACTCAATGAGCTCACTCATCTGCTCCCAAAACAGCAGCTCTTATGGGTCAATATGAATTTAAGTCATAGACGTTGGTAATCTTCAAATATCTCTAATTCCAGGTATTTTGTTGAAGTTAATGCAATCAATGTTATATGTACACTGCATAGTATCCATTTTAGATATGAGAAGTATTTATAATGACTACGAGTGCATGAGCACAGCTTTACACCCAATACAGATATGAGTATCGGTGCATCCCTATATATTACAGCACCTCTGGAGGCTGTACACAAATCAACATACAGTGTCTGCATCCTCAAAGTGACATGTGATACTGTGAAACTACTGACTGAATCACTTGATCAGAAGTGTATCATACGGACTCAGCCCTGGGCAACACAACACAGAGACGGAGCATGAGACTTGATCATTCACAAGGCCTCCGGACAGAGCAGACCTCAAATATTGGTTCATTGCATGCTACCTCTTTGTTCACACAGGCAGAAAAAAATCTGATTTTTTTTGGCCTATATGACTTAAATCGGATTTCATGTGACTTGTCACTTCCTGCTAAAATAATAGGCGCATCCCATTTGTGATAAAATGCAGAATGTCAGTCAAAATTGGGACAGTGTATACCCCAGCAGCAATAAACATTGCATATTCCACTTCTCCCATTTTTAAGCCATTTTCTGTGAAGAATGTGTTAATATTTGGATGCCCTCATGAAAAACATCCATTGATAATCACTCATGGTGAACATAGGCAAGTTTGTATCATTACGATGACAACTAATGTATACGTGCAAGCAAAAGCGACTGCAGTCTGAACAGCAAATATCCGATCGGTCCACATACAACCTGCAGTTTGAACAGTCAGTCTAAAAAAATCAGATTTGAGAAAAAATTGGATTTTTCCTGCAGTGTGAACAAAGCCTTAGTAGAGAAATCTGATTTTGCAGCAGTGGAGACCCAACTATAAACCACCCCAAACTAGGGATGGGAATAGAAAGGAATTGAACAATACCAAAGTCCCGTTCTAGGCATGTCAGTCCACTCAGCGGTCATCTTTGGAATGCCTCCTGTTTAGGCTAGGCAGCTATTTTCTATGTAAACAAGCGGCATAAAAGTACAGCTCCAATCTACTTGAATGGGAAAACTCTGAAATCTCCAAAACGGTTGGTCAAGATTATGATTACAGAATATATTTCAAATCAGTAGTAAAACCTGACAAGAATGGTTTCATGAATTGTGCTTCTTAAGCTTAGGTCACGATAAAAATTATTCAAACAGCTAATGCATGCACGTGTTCTCATGTTGATTGACAGGCAATCTCTATATTTACAAGTTGATTGGCTGTTTTACCTGCTCCTGTTGTACAACCATTGGGCAATCCAATTTCTCACATTCATTTTAATAGAAGTGGTCTGTCTCTGTTAAAGAGCAACATGCAGGTTGAATTTATAAGTGAATTAATACTTTATATTGTCTGCAGAGGTCTTTTAAAAACACATATCTAGAAATTACTAATGAAATCTCATTTGATGTAGAGATTTTGATGAAAATGTGCTAGGCTCTGGAATACGCCTTTCCCGCTATAGCAACGCGTCATATGACGTAGGGCGAGACAAATAAAAGAGCCGCGGTCAGCTCCCATTGTTGGGTGTTGATGTAGTTAGAGCAGTAGTGAGAGACAGAAAGTTTTAGATCGAGTTTTAGAGAAGCCATAATGGTAAATTATTGTGTTTGTTGCACGAATTCCAGCCTGTCAGGACATCGTGTCCATCATTTTCCTTCTAGAAAAAACAAGGCTTTTCGGTCTTGGGTGCGTTTTGTGCAGGTGAAGAGAGCAGACTTAACTGCCGCGTCTGTTACCACACACTCGGTCGTTTGTGGCGCACATTTCACTCCGGAGAATTATCGACCTGGAGATTTGTTGGAGTCCCGGATGGGATTTCGGAGTAAGGACCACGTGAGGCTGATTACTGATGCTGTTCCCTCGGTGCACTCGATGGAATCAAGTCCACCTTCAAAGTTTACACCGGATTTTGGCGCGGGCGGCACTGGAGGACCAAGTGCTAACGTTAGCAGACATTCTGTGCAACGAAAACGAGCACTTAGCAGAGTAAGTCTTACTTTTAATTATTTTAACTCTTAATTTGTGTAATTTCGTAATAATAATAATAGTATAATATTTTTATATAATATATTTTTTATAATATTAAATATTTAATATTTATTTAGTATAATAATACAGAGAGAGGGAGAGAGACTGAGCTTTAGGACAGGTTGTCATAACGTAATTGTCTGCCTTCTGAAATGAATTTAGTAGTTTGCACAATGCTATAGCTATTGGCAGGAAGCTAGCCCAACTCTCCCGTTTCCCCCGCATTTCAATTCAAACTGTTCTCCCGCCGCCCTCCCGTCTGATTTTGTATCCCCGTAGGCTAACGTTATACTCTCCAGTAAATTGCAAGGTCCAAATGTATTACTCATAATTATAGGCCTGTGGGCCATCATAGGCATGTTTGTCCACACCGGAGAACTCGGTTTCTTCATTCGCATCCATTGTAACCTGAGCTTGAACTTGACCAGACTCCCTCGCCCATCGTCACTTCCGGTTAGTGCTTTATAGACGCGGAAGTTATTTTATCACAATTTATCTCAAAATATCGTTAATGGCTAAATATATATTACTCCAGTTCAGAAAATCTAGTTGTTTTATCATCAACATACACTATGCTATATAGGGGTGTCCAACCTGCATGTTGCTCTTTAAGTTGTCTCTGTGACAATACTCACTCCAATTCCACTTCATGATTAGAATTACATTTAAGGGATAGTTCACCCACAAATCAAATCTCTTTCATCAATTACTTACCCTCTTGCCATACCAGATATGTATAACTTTCTTCAGCATAACACATTTGATAAGAAATAGAAAAATATCTTAGCTCAATAGGTCCTTAAAATGTAAGTGGATGGTGATCTGACCTTTGAAGCTCCAAATATTACAGACTGTCTGCACAAACGTCATCTATACGACTCCTGTGGTTAATGTTTCTATAGCAAAACGACCGCTTTTGATGCGAAAAAGACAATTATTGCGACTCTGTGGCCACATCCACAATTATCAGCTTTCGATTGAAAAGCCCATTTTACTTTCCAAACATCAATGTTTTTTCAAAGCAAGCGGTAATGGACCGCATTTCCATTTCAGTGGAGGAAAATGGCATTCTTGTATGGATGATAGGCATGCACAATGTTTTGTGTGTATCAGTGTTCATTTGAAAACGACATTGCCTGTAACGTATCGGAACCATAGAGCCACGTGTTTTTGTTTTGTTGTCCATTTTTCTAAAATTATCACAATAAATTTAGACTAACCTCACAACACAGCCAAAACAGTTTCTTTTTCCATTCTGTAGGTAGTAATGGAGCTGTGAAGTGGTGCTAGAAACACTGTCAAGAGTATTTGGTACAGTGTTTCATCCAAATTGGACTAGGGCTGGGCAATTTGATGATGTAATCGGATATAAACAATATCTGACAAACATACAGATGCTGATTGCGACAGTCATTGAAAGACAATGATCGATTGTCTGAAATTATATTTCATTTCAGCCAGCAAAAACGCGAAAGACAGACGCATTTTCCATTTATTGTCATTGTTCAATTCAGACTGCAAACTCTCAATTTTCACTTTTTTAAATTTCATGTAAATAATTTAGCCCAACTGAAATCATACAATCTGTTTGATTTTTCGGACTAGCATACATAATGCGATTGTAGCTCGGCTTCATACATAATTTTTTTACATGTAAGTCAGACAACAGTTAGCCCGGCCATTGTGCACATGCTCCAAAATTTAGTAGACATGCAATGACGTGTCAGTTTCTCAGCAGCCGTCCTTCCTTCAAGTAATCAATTACTCACTGCATCATGTATACTTGGACAGACAAATGAAGATTATAGCTAGTCTACTCAAGCTACTATTCTGAAGATCTGATGTTCTTTGCAGATGCTTTCTTACTTGAAGCTGAGGGTTGACAAAATACTATACACAAAAGACAAAAGAGCGTAAATTGAATTTCATGTTTTTTTTTATACATAAATGCAATCCCACATTCTGGCCCGTTCTCAGCATTTCAACCTGAATCAAGAGTTTTGTTTCATTTTATGCCCATGCTGGCATGCACTCTGGCTGTCTTGAAGTGCGTAGGATTCGTTTAGTCTTTACCGACCAGAAAAACAAGAGAGGGACTAATCACTCAAAACAGACTGTCGTTCTTCAGGGTTTTACATCTGGCAGCAGATTTCTTAAAAAGTGGCATTCTGCTGAGCTCTAATTTTGAGTGACATTCAAAATGTGCATGATTTTGACATAAGTACAACTCTATAGGGCGGTATGTTGTGGTTTAAGTGCCTTCTGATGCAGAGACTGGTGCCGTGCTGTCTGTTAAGGGCACGAGCAGGTCTACACAAACTGTATGTTTTCAAATGCATTACTGAACCAGATTGACAAAGAGAGAGAGGGAGGGAGGCAGTATTCACATTACAGGCAGGGGATTGCGGGTAATCCACCAAGAAAACATCCTGGACATGGAAGGACTGAGGAAATCCTGTCCTTTACACCACATAGTCAGAAAAAATAATACCGCAGTGCCACTTCTAGTTATACAGTACATTGCACTGAAACTAGCATGAAGTGTTTTAGCTAGTGAAAAAAATATACATGGCTTGTCAATACTTGTAAAAACAGTTTATACTGGATCTGACTGAACAATTTGACTTTTCTGTCTTGTCATTGGTGTTATGGTAATACGTTTTGCTGATTGTGAAATACAGACTTCAGTACCAGAAGTCCAGGATGAAATTTGGTGATGCATATATTCATTTCACAAACACTGCAGAAGAGAGTTTTGGCCTTCTTAAAGATTATCATCCTTCTGCCAGATGAGGAACCATCCAGTATGCTAACAAGTTAAGTGAACAAGTCTGAGTATGTTACTGCATAACCTGCCCACAAATAAACATGTCTCATATGGGTCTTTGTTTACCAGTTTTGAGAACATATTTTAACATCCTATCAATTTAATTCAGTGTCTTTACTAGGGATGGGAATTTAACGATTCAGATTTTTTAACACCTCTATTTATGTCTCTTACTTTGGAGGAAAAAATATTTGGAAATAAGAAATGCAATTGCATTTACTGCCCTCAGCGGCCTGCTGCCAAATTAGTGAATTTCAGATTTCAACAACTCGAGGCAGAAATGCATCCAATAAGTGGTCCTACTGTAATTACACTCACAAGCTCTAACAAGATCTCACAAACACCTGTACACCTACTTATTCATGTGATTATCTAATCAGCCAATCATGTGGCAGCAGTGCAATGCATAAAATCATGCAATAGCAGGAGCTTCAGTTAATGTTCACATCAACCATCAGAATGGGGAAAAACTTTGATCCTAGTGATTTGGACCATGGCATGATTGCTGGTGCCAGACGGGCTGGTTTGAGTATTTCTGTAACTGCTGATCTCCTGGGATTTACATGCGCAACACTCTCTAGGGTTTACTCAGAATGGTGCCAAAAACAAAAAACATCCAGTGAACAGCAGATCTGTGGACAGAAATGCCTTGTTGATGAGAGACTTCAGCAGAGAATGGCCAGACTGGTTTGAGCTGACAGAAAGGCTATGGTAACACGGAAAACCACTCTGTACAATTGCTGTGAGCAGAATAACATCTCAGAATAGACATCACATCAAACCTTGAGGCACATAACTATGTCAGGCTCTTTATTAGGACCATTGTATTCCTAGTGCTTAGTGAGAGTAAATATAAAACATTCTACAACAAAATATGTGCTACGATATTGCATTACATAGCATGGTAACAATTCTCAGCTCATTTCATATAACTGTATTTATTCACTTGTTTATTCTTCTGCCAGTGCAGTAGTCAAAATACAATTATATAAAGGATATAAAAAGGAATATAAAGTATATTCCTTTAAAGTAAATATATTAATATTGTAAAACAAGACAAAACAACAACAAATCAAAAAAGTATTTTGTTGCAGTGTATATAATGGGGCAAAGACTACCCTCTCTCACCTTTGTGTTCGCTTCAATCCATCTTTAACTCACAAAAAATAAACTCGCGCTTCTTAACAGAGCTGCATACCACCGACTTAACGATAAGATCCACAACACATGTATTATGATTCACTTCATGGCGAGCCACCAGGTTATAATCTAACAGGAGCAAGCGTGCGTGAGGGACAAGCGTGCCCATGACAGAGTGTACTTCAGTCGGATGCAGTTTCAATCTCTCCAGAATCTCTAGATCGGGTCACTTCACACGACTCATAGAAGCGGCGTTGACCGAACAGAGAAATGCCAGTTTCGGAGTTTGTACTTATTTAAATGATCTGCTTCCTTATTATTTTAACTTTAATAAAGGATGCATTACAGATATAATGGTGGTGTTTCCTTTAAAGATGCTCTGACATGCAAGTTTTGCTTCAGTGGAACGGCAACTCTGGCTCCGCTGTATGAAGCTGTTTGAAAAGTTGCATCTGAACTGTGTAATTCTTCCTCTCCTCAGTCAGTCATGAAATGCAGTGCTGCTCTTGTGTGGCATCATTAGAGTTTAACGTTAAATGAGGTCAAACGACTATTCGAAATGTTTTATTGTCAACGTTGTTGATAACGTTGACTTATCATTTCAGCCATACTGCTGAGTAGTGCAGCAGAAAGCACAGCTAGAGTTAGACCGATATATCGGTTTTACTGATTAAACAGTGCCAATAGCTGCTTTTTGGAACTATCAGTCATCTCTATGGAGAGTTACCGATAATGTTTTTTTTTTATTTTTATTCCTCATCAATAAACCTCATCTTGTGAAATATAAATTCAGCAAAAAAGAAACATCCTGTCACTGTAAACTGCTTTTATTTTCAGCAAACTTAACATGTGTAAAGATTTGTATGAACATAAAAAGATTCAACAACTAAGACATAAACTGAACAAGTTTCACAGACATGATTGGGGGGGGGGGGGGAGCGTCAGATGATGCTGTGACAAACTGTCCCAGACCATGACGGACCCTCCACCTCCAAATTGATCCCACTCCAGAGTACAGGCCTCAGGTGTAACGCTCATTCCTTAAACGATAAACGAGAGTACAACCATCCCCCCTGGTGAGACAAAACTATGACTTGTCAGTGAAGAGCAGTTTTTGTCAGTCCTGTCTGGTGCAGTGAAGGTGGGTTTGTGCCCATAGGTGATGTTGTTGCCGGTGATGTCTGGTAAGGGCCTGCCTTACAACAGGCCTACAAGCGCTCAATCCAGCCTCTCTCAGCATATTACAGACAGTCCGAGCACTGATGGAGGAATTTTGTGCATTCCTGGTGTAACTCGGGCATTTCTTTTTGCCATCCTGTACCTGTCCCGCAGGTGTGATATTCGAACGTACTGATCCTGTGCAGGTGTTGTTACACATGGTCTGCCACTGTGAGGATGATCAGCTGTCCTTCCTGTCTCCCTGTAGCACTGTCTTGGTCGTCTCACAGTACAGACATTGCTATTTATTGCCCTGGCCACATCTGCAGTCCTCATGCCTCCATGCAGCATGCATAATGCGCATTCATGCAGATGAGCAGGGATCCTAGGCATCTTTCTTTTTGTGTTTTTCAGAATAAGTAGAAAGGTCTCTTTAGTGTCCCAAGATTTGATAACTGTGACCTTTATTGTGACCTTAACACAAGTAAGCTGTTAGTGTCTTAACGACCGTTCCACAGGCACATGTTCATTAATTGTTTATGGTTCATTGTCCTCCGTCCTATCTGTAATGACAACTGATGCTAATTTGCACGTTTTAAACAGTCTGAATTAGAGATGCATCGATCCGATACTCTGGATCGGTATCGGCACCGATCCAAGCTTTTTGAATGGATCGGATATCGGTGATGCAAGACCGATCCAAATTCGATACCGTGTTACCAGTGATTGATGAATGAATGGCAATAAACGATGGCCTACTGTATAATAATTCTTATAAGAACTAAATTATTTATTTTTAAACATTGCCTTAAATTAAATACATTTAAAATACGTTGTGCTGCTTACGCAATCACACGTGAGTGTGACAGGCAAGTTGAGGCGGAACCTTTTACATTCAAAGTACCTCAGCGCGTTAAACATGTCCCTGATTTGGAATTATTTTACCCTTGATACATCAACGAGTAGCGCTGCAAATTGTAATATTTGCAAAGCAAACGTTTCAAGAGGTGGAAGTAGTGTTTCGAATTACAAAACGACAAATTTAATCAAGCATCTTCAGAAGCATCATGCAAAAGAACACGAGGAGTTCGCGCAAATCAAACGGAAAAAGAATGAGTCAAAGCAGCTGACCTCGACAGATGCGTTTCAGAGGCAAGAAAAACTTCCACATCAGAATCGTAAAGCTGTAAAAATAACAGAAAAGGTACTTGAATTCATTGTTCTAGATGATCAGCCCCTCTCTGTTGTCGAAAACACGGGTTTCCGTCGCCTCATGGAACATCTGGAACCACGATATAGTTTGCCATCTAGAACATACATTTCTGAGACCGCTTTGCCTGAGCTGTATTCCAGAGTTTCCTCGCGACGTTGCAGACCAATTAAAAGATGTGCAGGCCTTCAGCTTCACTACAGATATTTGGAGCTCCGACGTGTGCCCCATGTCCCTTCTTAGTTTAATGGCACATTGGTTGAATGATAGTTATGATTTGCAGAGCGCTGTGCTACACGTAAAGGAAATGAGAGGGTCACACACCAGCAGGGTGATTTCAGATTCAATCAAAGAAATGCTTGATGGGTGGAAAATCCCTATATCCAAAGTGCATGTGATTTTGAGGGACAATGCCAGCAATATGAAGAAAGCGATGGATGATTTGAAAGTCCCTAGTTTGGGCTGTGTCGCGCACTCATTACAGCTTGCTGTTAACGAGGGACTTTTGTCCCAACGAAGCTTGATTGACGCAATTGCAAGTGCCAGAAAAATTGTGGGGCACTTCAAACATTCCCCATTAGCATACTCGCGATTGGGGACATTCAGCGTGAATTTCAAATGCCCCTGAAGCGTCTTCAGCAAGACGTTAAAACTAGATGGAACAGTACATATTATATGATTCAGAGCATCCTTGAACAGAAGCGAACCTTATGCGCTTTGCTGCCGACCACGAGCTGCCTGCAGTGCTGACTGTAAACCACTGGGCATTACTGGAAAAAACAATGATCGTACTGTCACCATTTGAAGAACTGACGCGAATCATAAGCTCATCCAGTTCAACCACAGCGGATGTCATTCCAACAATTTCAGTTCTGAAGCGTTTGCTGTCTCAGGAGAGAGACACAGACACAGGGATTAAAACAATGAAAAGTACACTACTACAAGCAGTCAACACACGATTTGGTAACATCGAGAATGAACGACTTTACTCCGTTGCCACTTTACTTGACCCACGGTACAAAGACAGGTAAGCTAAAAGTCTATGCACACACATAAAATGTCACTTGCACGATAAAATATATTTTCCATTATACAGTTTTGACGATGACAACGTTCTTCATTTATTGTAAATAAGATTCATATTATTAGGCTATTATAACTATTATTAAAAAACATTTTCAAGTTTCTATCGGTTTCGTTTAATTAATTAAAAAGTTTTAGTCATTAACTCTGTCATTAAACTTTTATGCTAAAATAACGGCTAGGAATGCTTTCCATATTCTGCAGATTTACGTTCGTTTTAATGTGAAGCCGTCCGAAGCATTATGCATTAATCACATTATATATAATTTGTTTTTTCATCCTGAAGATTTATTTTTTTTTTTAAGTCATTGGATGACAGATAACGACCACTTATAATTGTATTATATATGATCAAATTTGGCCTTTATATAAAATTATTTATTTTAGTTGCATCATGTTTGTAATTTAAATTTGTTATGTCTGACCAATATATGAAAATTGTCTGTGGTTTTGAGACATCAAATAAGGCTTTATTTATTCAGAAAAAAAGAAGTAATTATTTTGTAAGTAACTTTTCAGCAACCAATAAAAAGAAAAGTAATTACACTGCAGCTTGGAATTTTATCAGAATGCATCTGTAAATAATTTCACTGACAGTTGCACTTTCATCATAAAACAAAATAAATAAATTCATTTTTAATTAGTTTAAGAAACAATTCCAAAAATTAAAAAATAAATAAATAAAAAGGATAAAGATAAATGACAACTTTTATATAGCTGTATAATGACCATGTAACGTTTGTATAAAAATAGACTATTTATTCTGCATGTTTTGTCTCAGATGCTTTTCAAATGCAGACGCTGCCAGGCATGCAAAAAATGCCCTGATACAAGAGGTCAAGAAGATGGAAGATGCACTGAAGAGGAGGACAACTACTGCCTTAGCTGCTGCAGCAGATCCAGCAGAGAAGGTTTCTCATGCAGAAGCAAGCGGGTCAAGCAGACACACAAGCAAGAGCACCTTCATGATGATGTTTGATGAAGTTCTCAAGAAGCAAGAAGAACCTGGAGGAATAATTACCACGAGTGCTCTTCTTCAAATACAAACGTATATGACAGAGCAAATTATCCCTCGGTCTGAAAACCCATTCCATTACTGGGCAGTGAACAAGCTTCGTTTCCCTGCCCTTGCTGCCATTGCATCAGCCTTTCTTTCTGCCCCCTGTACCAGTGTTGAGAGTGAAAGACTGTTTAGCACTGCCTCCAACATTCTAGATGAAAGAAGGAACCAACTAAAAGCAGAGAGAGCAGAAATGCTAATATTCCTAAAAAAAAAACCTGCCAATGATGATCAAGTGAATCCTGAAGCAGGTTTATGTTACTGGTGAAGTCTATACTTGTCTTGGTTGTTATATTAGTGTTTGTTTTCTAGGTGTAAGGTATACTTTATAATAAGCACTGTGTTGCAGCTTGCTACCGTTCAGATTTAAGATTCACTAGATTTAGAATATTACTTTTTGGATTTTATTCAGAAAATAATTTTATTTGATAATTGCAGTAAATATTGTTAAGTTTGTTTGTGATACAACTAGTAAGTGTTGAAATTACTGTTAATTTTGCTACTGCATCATTCAGTTTTCTTAATAAAGTTTTCAGCCATACATTTTGTCCCCTTTTTCATCAAGTAATGTGCAGTCAGATTTGGTATACATTTCTTTACCTAATATAAATAAATCTTAATGACCAAGTGAATTGTATACATTCTTTAGTTTTGAAGGTAAAAAAAAAACACCACTGATATCAGATTGGTATCGGTATCGGCCGATACTCAGAATTTTGGTATCGGATCGGATTTGAAAAAACGGTATCGTTGCATCCCTAGTCTGAATGCCCGGATGCTTGCTTTATGTTCTAGCTCTGTTCACGCAGCACATGAAAATTAATACTGAAGAAACATCACCTGACACTCGAAAAGAAGCTGTAGAACAAGAGCGAAAAGCACTTTGTAATTATTTTTGATTCATTGCATGTTGCACCGCTCACTTTGAACGTAGATGTAAAATACACTGCAAATGAGCAACACGACAAAACTAAAATGCTCCCGTTCTAATCACAGCATTCATTGAGCTCGCCTCGAAATGCAGATCTCAAACAGTGTAAACCTGCAGTCATTGTAATGGGAGAGTTTGTTGCGTTGTTTGAACATTTTGTTTTGTCATGTTAATAAGTAGGCCTATGTGAATTTGATTTGTACAAAATAGCAATAAAATAATTCGGCTGAACTGTTCCAAGTGTGTTTTGGAAGTGTAGCCAACATAAAGAATATGGCATGAATAGCATATTTCAGGAATCACTGTCATTGTTATCGCTTCTGCTCTAATAAGACCCATTTGCCGCGCAGCTGGTATTGGTAGATTTAACATTTTCACTGAATCGCACAAACGCTGAAACCAAATTACAGTTTTTACTTTCCAAAGTGCAACCACTGAGGCCAAATGATCTAATGATGATCTTACATGAACAAGATCACCATTGAAGATCTACCAGGATTAATGGTCCCCTGTCCAGCCACTAAAGGTCTTACTGAATGAAGTAACTTAGTGGATTTAAATCGGCTGTTTATAAGCTTGAATATGCCATATTATTTACTGTACGTGGACTAATAATTTAAGCAGTAATTTAGCAATAATTTAATTTATTCTATACCATACATATACATTTTTATTTGACTTACCTTAACAAACATTATTACAATTAAAATACAATAAAATGCTTGAAAGATGCTTAAAAGAAACTGGAGTGCAGCTCATATCCACCATTGAAATCTGCTACTCTCAAGAACCACATGGTTGCTTTGTGACGTCACGGTAATTACAAATTTTAATCGACGTTAATAATCACGATTACAATATCAAGAGCAATAATCGACAATTAGAACTGATAAAAAATACGAATACTAAAATAATATTCCACGCTTTTCTTAAAATACTGAAATCCGGTTATAGATGAAATGCTGCTTTCAAGTCAACTGGCACTAGGCTGCATCACTAAAAAGCATTGGCTGACCTCTGTGCCCCTCAAATAAATAGGTACATGACACCTCTGATCATATAAAAAAAAAAAAAAAAAAAACGCACCGATGGCAGAGCTAATCGATTAACGAGTAGTAAACTAGTCAGTGCAACCCCAATATGGAGACTAAAATGAAGATGGGAAAATTCCACAAACATTTGAATAGCCTTTGATGCCCCGAGTATGAAGTCAATCCCTTGGTTTAATGAAAAGAAGGGAAAAAAGAGAGTGCCTTCTGAAGAACCTCATCATGAAGATGGGTGAAGATGTTAGCTGACTGATAAACGAGTACCTAGTAAGGTTAAAATTCTTGACATGTACTAATATTTTCCTTAATTTCCTATATTAACCAAAACCTTATTTGGTTATCATTTTGTTTAAATTGGCAAATCTACAACTCAAACATTGCAATTCAACTTTGATCCAAAGACATTTTTCTTTCAGTGTGTACAGCCCCACACTATGGATCCAATTAGTTCAATAAACAGATGTAGCCTATTCAGTCAGTTCCAGTTGAAAATGCTCATCTGCATTACAAACTCTAGAGGATATCACGTTGTATATTGCAAGAAAACTGAACCACATTTGCCTTTATCTGTACAAGCTATTACAGGGTTGTGAACACACAAAAGCAAACAGGTTTAAGCCCGAGGTTGACGATGGGAAAGAAGAAT
This sequence comes from Xyrauchen texanus, assembly GCF_025860055.1. NCBI lineage: Eukaryota > Metazoa > Chordata > Actinopteri > Cypriniformes > Catostomidae > Xyrauchen > Xyrauchen texanus. Next base: position 5,580,063 of record NC_068287.1, on the reverse strand, counting down.
TTGTCTTGGTGGGAAGAAAGCTTTTAAAGAGCTTGATAAAGACTTGTGTCTGCATCCGGTAAACATTTCCCTCAGCACCACCAATCCCCTGCTGATTCACAACTTCAATGTCTAATTCCATCATTACAACCAGCTGGCACGCTATGGTACACTAAAAAACAGACAACACAGAATCACACACACAACTGCAGTTTAGGCATTCACAGTGCACAAACACACACAATGTGTCCCTTTCCCAAACACACATGCACACACAAGGGAAACTTCATTTGGAAGAACACATCTGGATAAATAAACCAGTAACATTTCATTTACAAGTCAGAGTGTTGGATCTTTGCCTAATTCCCAAGCAGAGAACAAGACCAGACATGCTGATGTTAGAAATACACTATTCAGCAGAATATGGTTTTGGCTGGAAATTGTTTGTGAAGGATGAGGTGTCTTTATTGTTTAAAGAATAAAGATATCAGAAATCAGTCAATTCAGAAAATGCGTCCTGAGAGAATACGGCATATCTTAAATGTTCTGGGTTTATCCCAAGTTAAAGGGGATGCAAGTGATTTTTTTATGGAAAGGGATGCAGAGAACGTCTTTGACCAGAGCGCCATGTCTTGCTGTTTTGTTCAGCGTCTCATGCAGGAGCACCACGTTTTTTTATGTATAAGTCTCTTTGGAACAATAATGGGTGTTTCTTAATCTGTGGGCATTTTCAAACTGTGATGGGCATATCTAAACTATCCAATGAATGTAGGGAATCTCAGTGTAGTAGGCAAATCATGTAAACTGGTTGAAAAATCCCGGTTTGAAAATTGCCACTGATTTTTTCTGCAGAGACACAAGTCTACGTTTTAATTTTGACGCTACGTAAAGTTTTAACTTTTAACTACTGAAGGAAAACAGCATTTAAGTGTGGATGAAAAGGCGTAAATGTAGTGAAATCAATGCATTTTCAAAAATGAAAATGTTTTAGTTTGGACATGGCCTTATGTAGTGGCAGAAGTTCCAGAATGGCTAACATCTCTTACAATACGTTTAAGCTCTAGCAAAAGCATTTGTGGACTGATGGTTAACCAAATCATGCAGCCCAACTTCATACTTTAGTCCTCTTTAACATAACCAAACTCAGACCACCTTCTTTATGTTGCCCCAAAAGAGTGAATAAAAACCCATACAAAGTTCTCTTTGTATTCACATTGTACCTTGGTTTAATAAAATTTCGATTGTAATTTGATTAATTGTGCAGGCCTACTCGTTTTATTGGTGAGAAACCTATAAGGGAGAGGATTCTCATATTGGATGCTCTGTTCATTGCATTGGCCGATAAAATAATCAGCAGTAACCTCTGGGAGACGGAGACATTCTGACAGTCAGAACCACTCATTTGTTCACAAGCGGTCCGTGAAACAACAGGAAATTAAGCAAACAGGTCTACTTCCTGAGCACCGTTGTTTTCTCATTAGTGCAGGATAAGCAGCGCTAGAAATACAGAGAGGTATGGAGATTAGTCAAACAGCCTCTGAACTCCAGTGGGTGGAAAGCGGGGGCAGCATTTGTTCTATTGAATGCATGAAATTCTCTCAAATGCACGCAGATGCATACACATCCTGCATACCAGTGCTTAACCAAAAACAAAATGTATTAATTTCTTGAAGTATTATAAGATTTTAACAAATTATGGAAAAGATGATTGGGCTAAATATGCAATTGCAAATTATATACCACCAAATACAATATTAAGAATATCAGCCCAGTAGGCTAATGTTCAAATCGTTTCCAAGCATTGAATACATTAAATGGTATTAACAAGCATTTAACTTGCACAATGCTTGTTGCAGAATATATGGCAGAAAATAAAAGAAACATAGGATAGGCCTCGAATCTTCGTTCAGATTTGAAAGGATTATGAAAGGCTGGTTAAAGGTATAGTTCTCTCAAAAAATTTTATTCTGTCATTTATTCTTGCTGATTTTTCCATACAGATACTGTGTGAAGTGTAAAGTTGAGTCCCGGCTTGTGAGGTCCTTTCCCGATACACATGCTCTTGCTGCAGCTAGATTATAACGTGATGGCTTGCGACTTGTTGAATCATAAAATATTTGTCTGTGCATTTCTTATCATGATGGAAATTTGCAGGCAAGTCATGGGTTTTAAATGGGTTGCATGATTTGTTTGTTTTTTGTGAATTTTCTGAAGGTAGTTTCTTTTTAGACTAGTCAACTTCAAAATGTAAATGTAAACATCAGCGAAATTTGTCATTCAGCACATCCATACAAATTTCTTTTTTTTTTTTTTTTTTAATACAACCTTTTAAGTTGGGGCAAAGCTAAATAATCGGTTAAGAGCTAATGATTAAACGTTGCAAGAATTGAGGCCAAACAGTTACATTTTCATTGAATCAGACCAGAGAATCTTGTTTATTACAGTCTGAGAGTCCTTTAAATCCTTTTTTTTTTGTGTGTCTTGTACTGAGGACAGGCTTCTGTCTGGCCACTCTGCCATGAAGTCCAGATGCTCAACCATCTCTGGAGCTCAACCAGAGTTCTTGGTCACCTCTCTTATCAAGACCCTTCTCCCCCGATCGCTCAGTTTTTCCCGGATGGCCAGCTCTAAGAATACTGCTGGTTGCTCTAAACGTATTCTATTTAAGAATTAAAGGGAACTTTCCCCAGATCTCTGCCTCAACAGAATACTGTCTCTGAGCTCTACAGGTGTTTTTTTTTACCTCACAGCTTGATTTTTGCTCTGATATGCATTTTCAGCTGCAAGACCTTGTATAGACTGGTGTGTGTCTTTCCAAATCATGTCCAATCAATTGAATTTGCCACAGGTGGACTCCTATCAAAGTGAAAAAACATCTCAAAAATAATCCAGAGAAATGGGATGCACCTGAGCTAAATTTCAAGTGTCATAGCAAAGGGTCCGAATACTTATTCCAATGTGATATTTCATTTTTTTCTTTTTAATAAATTTGCAGAGTTATCAAAAATATTTTTTTTGCTTTGTAATTATGGGGTATGGAGCATAGATTGATGTGAATGTTTTTTTATTTCAAGCATAAGGCTGCAATATAACAAATTGTGAAAACAAAAATGAAGGGGTCTGAATAGTTTCTGAATGTGCTGTATACACTCACTTTATTAGGAACAGCTGTACACCTACTTATTCATGTGATTATCTAATCAGCCAATCATGTGGCAGCAGTGCAATGCATAAAATCATGCAATAGCAGGAGCTTCAGATAATGTTCACATCAACCATCAGAATGGGGAAAAACTTTGATCCTAGTGATTTGGACCATGGCATGATTGCTGGTGCCAGACGGGCTGGTTTGAGTATTTCTGTAACTGCTGATCTCCTGGGATTTACATGCACAACAGTCTCTAGAATTTACTCCGAATGGTGCCAAAAAAAAAGCGGCAGTTCTGCAGATGGAAACGCCTTGTTGATGAGACACTTCAGCAGAGAATGGCCAGACTGCTTTGAGCTGACAAAGTCTACGGTAACTCGGATAACCGCACTGTACAATTGTAGTGAGCAGAATAACATCTCAGAATGCACAACATGTCAAACCTTAAGGTGGATGGACTACAACAGCAGAAGACCACGTCAGGCTCTTTATTAGGACTACAGTGTTCCTAATAAACTGCTCAGTGAGTGTGCATCAGCATTAAATCAGCCGAATTCATGCATCAAATTCTCAAAATTAACCATTGAAAAACTCTTCTTGTCTTTAAGGGCAAGGTCTCTAACCATCGTCGCAGTCTGTACCTCAGCGAGATGGGTTTTATTAATTTGCTTAAGAAGCCATGAGTCATGGTACAAACAGACTGGCCTTATCACTTTTCAAGAGCTCCCATTATTATTCCTTTCATCTATTTGGATTAGGGCTAGGCGATATATTAAATATTAAGGATATAATCAAGATAATTTAGCTCATGATGTAAAATTGCCCAATATCGTGAACATTGCGATGATTTTAATGTGCTTTCATTTGGCCATTAAGTTTCATAAAGAGCGCATCAGTAGACTAATTTCATGATCCCTCAGGGCTGCACAATTCATTCAAATAACATCAAAATGGCGAGTTGGTCATATGTGATTATTAATCCACAAGATGCTGTGATTTAAAGACAGATAAACATAGTCTGTGTGTAATTCAGAACAAACCGGTGACACACTTATCTTGATGGTGGCACACGCAGATCAGTTCACGTGCATTGTGAAATCAAAATAATGCAGGTTCAAGCACTCGCACAATTATAAACATTAGTAACTGCTACAAGATATTATATAAATCTTCAAACGTGCCACCGTATAACAGAAAAGGAGTAGATTACAGCATTTCAGGAAATGCAAAACATTGTAAACGGTCAAATATACATTACCTTTTTCGTGTCACAATAAAAGCTACTTGAGAAGTTGAAGTAAATACAACAGCACTTCCGGTGTCAAAAGAAAAGGCCCAGGTGAAGGTGAAGTAAACAGGACAGAAATATATTACTTTAGTATATCGCAAATTTGAGCTGCACGCTTCTGGATAAATTGAGAATCACGATTTAGGTTGCTTAGAATAAAGATCACGATTCTCTCTCGATTCTGAAGAAGAAAATGCTAATATCATTGATTTACAAAACATGGACTATATGTTAAGAGTTTCTGACTATATGTTCTCTGCTTCAATCTATGCAGAAATAAAACAAGAGTCCACAGGGTCATAGTGAATGTATTATGAGATGTTATGAGCATTGCTGTTCACTTCCGCTAATGTTATTAGGCGTGTAATCACCATCAAACTACGCTTTTTTCCTTTAAAATGACTGAAAATCATTTGCCTCAATTCTGATTCACAATCTCCATCGTTTTAAATCAAATTACTGTGTAATTTAACAACTTCTTTTACAAATAACGGCAGATAAATATGCTTTGAAATGTTACTCTTCATTCCAGCCCACATAAGAATATAATCAATTCCATTTATGAGCACATTTTTGCAAAAGAAAGTCTGCAGACTCTGTCTGGACCTGAAAATAACCCCAGCTAAAAATACTCCATAATATTTAGTTTTTCAGTCAGAATTTTTCCAGGGTTCTGCATCAGCAAATACTTCACAAGCAGTGGGAGGAAGCGACATTTCGACTCAGGTGTTTATTTTGCTGCAAACAGAAAGAGTGCTGTTAAAACGCCTTTGACGCCACTAAAACAAGCTCCAAACAATCAGCCCCCTGCCTGGAGACTGAAATGAGTACTGCATGCTTTTACATGGAGACAGTGAGCCGAATTAATCATTCCTTTGTGTTACTCTGGTAATAAAAGGCTTGGAGGTTTTTTTACTTTCTAAAAGTCACGACCGCCAACTTGTGTTTTGTCCCTGCGAGCCCTTGGGTTCTTAGTCACGAGTTGAGTTTGAAGGTTATTCGCTGCATAATTTTGCATCTCTACCGTGACTTGCCAGTGTACTGAACTTCCTTTTGAAACAGTGAACAACTACACAGTCCTTACAGCAGTCTCACTTGCACAGCAGATGTGAGAAAATGCCATTCAAATTGATTTCTAGTTCTTTTCAAACATTGCGAAGCTCTGATAGCTACAACATGAGTCGGATATGAGAGCAATGCAAGAAGAGGTTTAAGTGCTCTACATAAAGTACTAAATATAGATGGAAACATCTGTATTTACCTGCATTTAATGCCATCCACTTGTGAATAGCTCCCCAAGATTGATCTTTAAATGTCTGCTAAGGGTAAATTATTTTGGCTTGACATCAAAGATTGAGACTATACAAAAGTAAGAGGCTGCTACAAACAACTGTACAAATATAAAATTACAAATAAATACAAAACAAGCTAAGCTACATCATCAAACTGAACAATTGGCTGCTGCCAACTAGACCTGTTCTGCTGAACAAACACAACAGTGATATGAAACTATATGTAATGTATTATCTACATATTTACTAATCCAACAACAATCCCTTCCACATGCAAATAACACAATGTCCACACTGGGTGCATCCACTGACATGACAGTACGGCTTGAGGCAGTCAACATTGGACGTGTTGGCTTGAACGTTCTTAACCGTTTGTGTTGTTGGCAGTAGTAGCGCCAGGGAGTGCGGAGTAAAATGGAACTACACACCCATTTACTGTTGGCGTGACAGATGCGCCACAATGGACGCTTCCAGTGTAGCCCGAATCATTGATTATAATGGGGTTCTATTGCTTTTGACGCAACACGGAGCTCACGTCCAGTGTAGACAGGGTCTAAGAGGCTGTGGGTCACCTTGATGATTTTGAAGATCAGTCCACGGGACTCACTACAAGGTAGAGGGAAAACCTGATTTTGACATGTAGCTCAAGAAAAGCAAAATGCATAGCTGAACTTTGTTGTTTGGACATTTATATCACTCTAGAGTCTACTCTGCTGATGTTTTATATGTAAAAACCAGGGGGATATGAAAGGTTAGCATTTTCTATTGAAGTCTATGCATGTCTTTTTGTAAAGGTTATAAACACAACTATTTTATCTAAAAAAAAAAAAAATAGATTTTTACATTTGAGGGGGTTGTTTCTTTCTCATGCATGTCATTGCCACAACGCTAGGGTGTTATGGGTGGTTGCCAAAGCATTACTATGTGGTTGCTAAGGTTTTTGGAGTAGTTTTTATGCTGCTTTCAAGTGCACCTGGGAAGCTCCAACATTCAGGGAAATTGAGGGAAACTAAATATTAAAGGAGTCAAACTTAAATAGAAAAATTAGCTATTGCCATTGTTCATTGCATCTTAAGGACAGGTCACAATATCTTTTGCATGGCGGAATTCCGCTAGGAGAATGTGGGCGGATGTTGAGCGTGTGGTAAACCAGCAAAAATCGAATTGTCAAGCAGCCTCTTTTTAATGCTGCACTTTATACTGTGGGAGGGTAAAGTTAAAGGGATACTCACTGCTAAAAAGATTTCCTAGCTATGTACGAAGCTCCGCCCACACAAAGGTCACTGCCAAACCAAGCAAATTTCGATTGGTCAACTCAGTGAATTTGCCAGTGAAAGTTCACCAAAATTGAACTCCACACACGTGAGGAGTGAAATTTTGCAGAGTGAAGGTAAACGTGACCGCACCAGTGGATAAGCATATGTGATTCATGATTTTCATACAGACAAACCCCTTCCAGTGTCACAACTCGGGTATCAACTAGAATTCCATGTTTTCCACTGGTAAATATGACACTTGGTCCTTCATGTGCTCATAATTACGATATTTCCGACTCCACTTTAAGGCCGCATTGGAATGTTGCTTTGCAGCGGGTCCCTCCTTTTATGTATATCTTTAAAACCTTTTCACTTGCTGTATTGTCTGCTAGGTGAAAATTGTTAATCTATTCGATTACAGGTATCACTCATGTTTGTAGCACAAATGGTGTGGGATGAATGGCACAACAGATAAATGTGGCCTTCAAGTGGAGATGGAAATATCGCAATTACGAATTCAGAGCACATGAATGATCAAGCGAAGATGTATTTCAAAGTGGGGAACTTGGTATTGTAGATGATACCCAAGTTGCAGAGTTGCGACTTTGGATGTGGCATGTCGATATGAAAGCGGATGGAAAATAATGCTTGTCAACATTATTTCCATTTCAGTGCTTTATTTCAATAATATCAATTTCCAGGTTTATTTCAAGCAAATTAATAAATAATTTGTAAGATATCATGCATTAATAAATCATACAAGTTGTGTAAATGTGCTGCAGGTGTATTCCCTTATTACTGCCATCATTCAATGTATATTTGCTTTATTTTGCCTTCTTCGGTTTCTTTTTAACTTGAATGTATGCTGTCATAATTATGAATGCCCAACTCGGATGTGCATTTGTAGGCAGCATAATACTTCAGGTTTTGTTCAAATCTCTAAAACCAAGTATGAGTAACATTGATGCTTGTGTAAGCTTGCAGCAATAACAAAAATGACAAAGCCCTATCTCGAACCCAGAGAAAACGTATTTAATTGTGTACTTGTCAACCAACCAAAAATAAACATGAATAATCCCCTAAAAAAACACCACAACAACAAAGTAACCTCTATGCAACTCTCAAATGTCAATGTCTAGAAGTAGATCAAAGACACAATTTTGCTGAAAGAGGCCTAAACAGTGTCTCATCAGCAAATTATTTTCGCCTCATTCTGGTGGTAGACCACATCAAAAAGAGGGCAGAGACACTACAAAGACTTTAATGATTTCACCATTCACAGAAAGGAAAGAATCTGACAAAACTCACAAAGGAGCCCATTCAGTTCAATGAAGTGCATGCAGGGAACAATGAAGTCTGAACATTTCATTTGGTAGGCTAAAAGAAAAATGTAACAAACTATAAATAAACAAACTATCTTTAAATGCAATGAAGGTTTATATTGTCTTCTTCAACAAGTCATTCTTGGCGCATGTAAGTTTCAGTGGATAAAGCTAAGGCTCACAGATCGTATTTCACCCTAAAAATCTAAATACATTTTCTTTACACAGAAAATAAATTTAAGACCATTTTTAAGGCCCATTAACATGATATATCAGAAATGTTAGCATGATTTTAGTGTATTTTATGTAGTTTATGGACTGAGGACGAATCAGCTTTTTGAGGTAATCAACATTTTGCAACAAATTCTGTCGATTGAACTTAACTTGTATTAAACCAGGAATATTTCTTTAGCAGTTCTTGCATTGTGAAACAAATACTGTATTACAGTGATGAAAATCTAATGAGTTACCACTGACAATAATAATCATTTTGGACATGTATTCATGAGATTACCCTATAATAACTTCTCATCACTGGATTCAAAACAAAGGGAGCCCAAACAGACTACAGATCCCATCAAGTCTTGCTAACTTTACACCTAGGTGTGAAATTCTGAAGGATCGAACTTACCTTACAACTCCTATTGGATGAAACGGATGAAGCATGACAACGCATCCCTCAACCATGATGTCATCGAGAGTATAAACCCTGGAGATTCCTCCTAAGCCTTCAAGCGACATTATTCACCTTGTCTAGATGCAGTCTTGCTCAAGGCCGTAACCAGGATTTTTCAAATACCGAGGTCAAAAATACCCCCATAATAGGCCCTTCACCTATTATTTCCCTCTTTCCTCCTTCTAACTCTTTCTTCTCCTCAACTGCCTGACTTCTCTCTCCTGTCTCCTCTGTTGAATTTAACATAATAATAATAAAACAAGTCTAAATAACTGAACTTCAACAATAGGTTATGTTTGGGCCATGCTTATTAAAAGGATAATATCCATCACTTCACAACACATTAATTATCCATCTAATATTCACATTTTTATTACATTTACGTGTTGGGGATTGCCCCACTGAATGCTGGTTTTTTAAGGTGTTAACCACTACAGTACTCTGATCAGGGAGTAGGAGTCATCAGATATCTTTTCCACCTTTTATTTGTGCAAGATTCACCCTTGTACACATAGCAGTATACAACTGAGGTAGTTTCTGTAATAAACAATCAAACAGAAATAAATAACTTGTCTACATACATACTGTTATGATTCAACAGTAAATTACAAATAAACAATATCAATATATGTCTCTCATATATATGCTTAGATAAAGAAAGCAAGGGATATAAACTATGGAAAGGACCTAATAACATGGATCAGATTATGTAGTGTTAACATATTAACAGATAACAAACTGCAGAATATAGTATTATGCACATATGGAGATAAATGAACATATAGACCCATATTGCAGATATCAGTAATATAAGCAGCCGTGCTAGCCGCGCATGTCTATATGTGACAAACTAATAATTATACAAATCACAAACAGCGGCAATACTGGCTTAATGCCAGAACTAGTTGTAACACATAAAGAAACATTCTGCATCAAACAAAGAATAATGATAAACTTACCGGTACGTCAATAACTTTAACTCGCACTTACGGATGCTGCACATTAATGGAAACATTGCAAACTCCGATTGCGCCACTTATGTAATAAAGAAACGTCACTTACGTTAGAATCATATCTGTGTCAAACTGTAAAATGCGTGTTTTCCGTAACCAAGAACTTAACAAGCGAAGTTACTGACATTAAGACAAAGAATTTACAACATTTATGCATTTGGCAGATACTTTTATCCAAAGTGACGTACAGAGCCCTTATTACAGGGACAATCCCCCCCCCCCCGGAGCAACCTGGAGTTAAGTGCCTTGCTCAAGGACACAATGGTGGTATGGGGCTCGAACCAGCAACCTTCTGATTACCAGTTATGTGCTTTAGCCCACTACACCACCATCTTATATTGTAGGCTATTTACTGCATAACCACTAACTTTCTCACCTTCCCCCCTTCTCTTTGTAGTCCAGTTGGGTAGTGCACATATTAAATAATACCGTTACCGAGGTGATAAAAGCACCAAATTTTACATGAAGATTCTTTAGGACCTCCTGAATGATTTCAGCCTAGGAGCCCAGCTGAAATATTGAAATTTAGTGTCAAATCACTTAAAAAACAATATTCATGAAAAATGTTTTTTGTTTTTTTTTCCATCTCAAGTAAAACTTTCAGGATAATGGCCTTTTAAGACCACTGAATAAGCTTCCTTTTGTTAATTTGTGCTCAGGCCAGTAGATCTTCCAAATTATAAGTGTAAAACAGAGTGCCAAGACACCTTATACCTAAAAAAAATCAAAAAGCCCTGTATAATATAGGCAGAATTATTAAAAAGGCAGCAAAAATGCTTAAATGTTAAGAGATCTTGGTTTTCTCTTTTATTTTTCAATTCAACTAGGTCATTCATAGCTATTCTACTAAGTTCATAGTTTGGTCATTAGTTTTATGTTAGGCTGCATCACATCACATTAACCCTTTCGCACGTACTGCACCGGTGTGATTAGAACGGTCAGTGCATGCACTGCTAAATTCAAAATGTGCTTTAGCGTTGGCTGGCGCTGAGCCAGAGACAGGCGCTCAGAGCTGTCATATATCACAACTTTTCAGTGTTTTCAACCACATAATGTTTATTTTAGGTTTCAGACATTTAAGTACTAAAAAAACAATACATTTAGAGTTTGTAAAATACACACTGATGTCAAAGGAAGAGCCAATAATAATCCTTTCCATAATTAGAAATGTTTTATTCATATCAGATACACATTGTGTAAGTGACTTTAAAGTTTACTCTATTCGTCTCCCAGTTCACCAGCCACTTACTTTTATGTATTTCGGGTGAAGTGGATGAATTCACGTGTTGTAAAATCCAACAGATCCGATTCTGTGAACTGCGTCTGCGGCACAAACTAGATGACGACGCCCATCGCGCATACAGCTCAACTAATGTTATAAAGGTGTTTAAACAACAAAAAACTTCCACTTGCATATATTTGACAATCGGAATATCAGATATTTCATGCCATATCTAACAAATGTGTGAATATTTTGAATAAAAAAGGAAAAATGACATAAAAGCAGATCATCATTCATTCTCTGTTGTTGCTGCGGTGTGTCACGTGACAAGCAATGGCCATGGAAACCATAAAGTGACACATTCTAAATAATGGTATAATAATAACATTTATGCTTACATAACATTAGTTTCTGAAACTTCAACATGGAGCTGAACTGGGCTCTATGTATTATTTGCCAGAAAGACACATCTGAACCCCTGAGATGTACCTTGCAGACACCTGGGACAAGTGGTGATAAATCTCATGCCTATAGATCATTTCTTGCTAATGTCGAGCAATTCAGAGCGATTGACAATCTTCCAACTAAACTCTATTTTGGGAATGATGAAACTGCTACCAATTTTGCTTCACATTCTGCTTCTTGGCACAAATCTTGCCATCTAAAGTTTAACAATTCAAAGCTTATGAAAGCGACAAAGAAGAACATGCGGAATGCTGTTGAATCTGGACGGGAAAGCCAATGAAACGCCATACGACTGGATGTTCGAAAGTGCTTCTTCTGTGAGGGTGGCATAGATCAAGGTGCTCTCCATGAAGTATCAACATTTGATACTGACAAGAATATCCGAACCATGATCACTGAACTTAAGGACACAAGGCTTATGACAAGGATAATTGGAGGAGATTTAATTGCAATTGAGGCAAAATACCATTTACCATGCCTTGTAAAGCTGAGAAATTGCTACCGTGGACTCGCTAGTAAGAGCTACCAATGTCCAGAAAACATAGATGAAAATATGAATGAGTCTCACGCTTTCGTTGAACTTCAGGACTACATTGAAAAATGTGTTGATTCTGGAGTCCTTCTCTTTATGCTATCTGAGCTCCACTCTTTGTATGTAAATCGACTTCAGGAACTGGGTGTCAGTAAGCAAGTCAACAAAACCAGATTGAAAAATCATTTGCTTCAATGCTTTCCAGATGCACAAGAACAATTTGATGGAAGGAATATAGTTCTTGTTTTCAAGGAGGGCATAAGAAATATGCTAAGGGAAGCTCTGAGGAAGAGAGATTTTGATGAAGATGCTCTCATCCTGGCAAAAGCTGCGAAGATTATTAGAAATGACATACTCAACCATACAGGCTTCAAATTCACTGGCTCCTTCCCAGAAAGATGTCAAGAAACCTCACTTCCTTCAAGCTTAAAGTCTCTTATCTCGATGATAATGAATGGCTCCAACTTGAAAGATCAAGATAAATGTGAGTCTCAGGCTTGCCTCACAATGGGACAAGGCATTCTTTATAACACAAAGGGCAACACCCACTGCTAGGATGACCAGACACAGCCTTGAACGTGAACCACCACTCCCTATTTACATAGGCCTTAATGTACATGTACAAACCAGAAGCAAGCAGCTGGTCCAGCAATTAAACCAAATGGGTATTAGCATTTCATATGACAGAGTTATTCAAATTGAAGACTGGCTTGCTAAAGCCACATGTGAACGCTTTGAAGTTGATGGTGATGTGGTTCCAGCTTGTCTCCGGAAAGGGCTCTTCACAGTTGGTGCCCTTGATAACCTTAACTATGACCCAAGTTCAACCACTTCTGTAGGCTCCTTTCATGGTACTGGAATCAGCATGTTTCAGTTTCCAACTAAGGATGACTGTGGTGTACAGAGACCACCCATTATGATACCACCTTTTGAAAATAAAAATAAAGCTCTTTCTGACACTTTTGCCACTGTCCCCGCTGTAGCTCTGAAAAATACTTCTGTTTCAGTGCCAGAGTGTAATGTAGTTACAGCTATGGGTTTATTGGATAATGCTAGAGAAGAGGAAAACAGGTGGGTCAATCATGCACTGCCACTTCTAGAGAAGACAGAACTAGACAGTGATGATGCCCAGCAAAATGTGCACTCCTTTCTCTGTTTTATGATAAATCTGCCACTCCAGCCATGATTAAACATGGCATGAATGTTCTTAGACAAGCTATTGAATTTCTTAATCCTGGACAAATCCCAGTTACTACATTTGACCAGCCTCTTTTCCCTCTGGCAAAGTTAGTGCAATGGAAATGGCCAGACACACATGGTGAAAGAGTTCATGTAGTTACGCTAGGTGGATTACACACAGAAATGGCCCTCTGGAATACACTTGGCGACCTCTTAGATTGCTCTGGTTGGACAACAGCACTCACTGAAGCAGAAGTAGCATCTTCTGGAAAGGCTGACTCATTTCTGAAAGCAGCACACCTAACTTCGCACCAGGCATGCCCACCAAGTCACTCTACTGTCACTTCACAATCTGCAGCAGGAAGCTTTTAGGCTTATTGCTGGCCCCAAAGATGAAGATACCTTTATCACTTGGAGAAATGACATGCTGAAGAAGAGTCCAACTTTCATGTATTGGGATATAATACTAAGATATGAAACCCTCATTCTCATTTTTGTCAGAGCTCACAGAGAGAAGAACTTCCTTCTATATGTAGAAGTTTTAGAAGAACTCATCCCTCTATTTTTTGCCTTGGACCATACAAACTATGCAAGCTGGGTGTCTGTCCACATCAGGGACATGAAGTCTTTGCCCAGTACCATCAAGGATGAGTTTGAAAAGCATTCACACTGGGTTCTCTCAAAGACATACAACAAGTTCTCTGCAATACCTTTCGACCAAGCTCATGAACAAGAGAATAAGTTTGTGAAAGGTTGCGGTGGTGCAGTTGGTCTCACAGAAAACCCAAATGCTTTCAGACGATGAATGATCTCTGGACCAGAGTTGGGAAGATTGCTGAAAGAATTTGAAGAGGACTTTCTTCCTGAAAATGACATAGATAATCCTAAGAACTTCCAGCATCATGAACAGTGTCTTTCCACACAGAGGACATTTCAAAGACATGTAGCCAACCTGTCTGAAACTATTAAAAGAATGGGCAACCCTTTCTTGGATGATTTTAAAGATCTAGTCACTCTTGACAGCCGTAACTGTGCAGATGAATCTGTGGCTAAAACAGTGTTCATCTTAGAAGACACAGGCAAGAAACAATATCAATAGTTTGTCACAAAGGTGCTTACTGATCGCAGCCAATCCATCCATGATCCAATCAAAAGGAATTCGTTGCAACTCTTCAAGCAAACTCGACGCTAAGACATTATCTACACATGGGAAGAAGATTAAAATGCTCCAGAACAACGTGACATTATTTGGTCAGCTGTATATTGCAATGCAAAGTCGTGAGAGTGATTTGGATGAATTCTTTGCACATGAAGTACAGTCCTTCCCTCCTTCCCTCTCTGACTTTGGAAAGATTCACCTGCCAGGCACAAAGTCTGACTTACTTCAATGCCTTGAGCTCCCTGGGCAATCACAGCCACCCTCATGCTTTGACTGCAAAATCTTGGATGGAGCGGTCATTGTCCACAGTCTGTCTACTAATACAGTGAACACATTTAATGAATATGCAAGTAATGTTTTCATCCCTTACCTGCAGAGGCAGCTACAGGATACACAAAGGTTGGATATTGTATGGGATGCATACATCTCGGACAGTTTGAAGGAGTCTACGCGTCAAAAGAGGGGTCAAGGTGTACGCAGGAAAGTGTCTGGCCAAACAAAGCTGCCAGGCAATTGGATGGATTTCCTACGTGATCCAATGAATAAGAAAGAGCTTTCTGCCTTTCTGACATCTAAGACTGAAGAGTTCAACTGGCCCCCAGACAAATCTCTGTATATCACATCAGGGCAAGCTGTATCTTAATTTGGTTCCAGCAGTACCATGAGCAGTTGCAATCATGAAGAGGCAGACACCCGGATTGTGGTTCATATACAGCATGCCCTGGAGCAAGGAGCAAAAACTGTCCATGTGCGTACTGTGGACACTGATGTCATTGTGATTCTTGCAGGTTTATTCCATGATTTACTGGTGATTCAACCTTTGACTGACATCTGGGTGGCTTTTGGCATGGGCAAAAAGTACAGATTTTAACATGTCAATATGTAAAAGTCTGGGTAAGGACAAGTCTCAAGCACTGTTGATGTTCCATGCCTATTCAGGGTGTGATACAACATCTGCTTTCACTGGGAAGGGTAAGAAGTCAGTTTGGCGGGCCTGGCAAGCCTATGATGAAGCCACTGAAGTATTTGCTTCCCTTGCCAGAAATCCATTCCAAAAATTAGATGCTGCTTAATGGCAGTTCCAAAAGCTTGAGAGACTGACTGTCATCTTGTATGACAAATCCAGTTCTTCAAGCTCCATTGTCCAGAAGAGGAAAGAACTCTTCTGCCATGGGAGTAGGACAATGGAGAAACTGCCACCCACCCAAGATACTCTACTGCAGCACATCAGACGGGCAGTTGGGCGACCAGCACACTCTCACAGCAAGGTATTCCTTCTCCAAGGGACTATGGATGGACCAAGGAATCAGGGTCTTGGCAACCAATTTGGATGACACTTCCAGAAGTCCCCATAGCCTGCAGAGAACTTATCAAATGTTGCCGTAAGGGGGATTGTTCCACCTGCAAATGTGGCAAAGCAAGTCTAGACTGCTCACCTCTTTGCAAATGCAACTGTAACGATTCATAATTATCAATTACAAGGCCAATAAAGACCATATTGATAATACTTTAACATGTATTGAAGCTTTTGTTATGTAAAAGTTCATAAACATAAATAAACATAAATGTTAACTTTGGGATTCATTTGAATACTTTATCTTGTGCAGGAACTTGAAAATCGCTGTGTTTTTAAGCATATTGCATTGATAATGATATACTTCTAATATGACGTTACAAAAAAAAAAATTCCGAGGGCTCCTAGGCCAAAATTACACTATAATGAAATACCATGCAAAATTTGGTGCTTTTATCATCTCGGTAACGGTATTTTCACTACGCCACCGGACTATTGTCTGCTCATCTTCTGCTGGCTTTCCAAACGATCATTTAGTTTGTTGCAGCCTTTTCATTTTCGGTCATTTTAATGACAAAAAAATCACAGGCAGAACGCATGTGTCAATAACGTGAAGTTATTTTGAACAATGGATTTGTGGGTATTGAAGTTTATGTGAGCTGTGCGGGACACTGTGTTGCGTTCTTAAATTGGTTTAGGAAACACTCCGCTACAGCCGACTACTTTCATTTTGACATGACAGCGATATCTGCAAATATGTGTCACGTGATGGTCCGTTCCATTGATGCAAGGATAATTATCTCGTCGGCTATTTTCACTTCACAATGAAACGACACTTCAAGAAAAAAATACAGAGAACATGACCTCGGTGTCCTCAATGGTAGTTACGGCCATGGTCTTGCTGCTCCCAGGTGTAGCCTCGCTGCCCAAGGAAGTAGCGCAAGTACCTGAACTCTGGCCACACAATCTCTCTCACTGGATGAGCCGAGATTCTCCGGGTTCCACAGAGCATGCTAACGGATCCGAAGGAACCAAGCAAACCGCGCCTCACCCTTTTGCCTGCAGAAGTGAAAGAAGATTTCTTTTCCTTCTTCGACGAAGTCGACTTCGCTGATTTCTCCGCCAACCCGCCGAGGATCAGCCAACGTACCACCCGCCGACAGAGCGAGGAAATGGCCTCCTGTCATTATCCGAGCTTTGAGGAACTGATTCGGAGTCAAACGATGGACGAACACACATACTACCCGCGTCCTCACACAACTAAAGTAAGAGGTTTATGTCTGGTTAGAGCTAAATTATTATAGTGTGTTATTCTTGTGTATCAAGGTTATTGCTTGTACTGTTTATGGACCTCCGAGTCCGCTCATTGCTGCTAAATACTCACGGTATTACTGTAACTTACTGTTACCATGAATGAGATTTGCTGTGTTGTTTACAAACCTGTTTGGGCTGTTTGTGCATTTCCGGCATTGCAGATGAGACCGGCACACTGAGCTTATCCATTAAAGAACCAACGACAGATTATGAGCCATTCACCGTGTATCTGAGTGATAAAAATAACGGTTGCCGTCTCTCCCACGATAGCTAAACTGGCTTTGGTGCCGTCACCCTGTTCTTTCTCTCTCGTACACGACCCCCCACAAACATACATGTTACGGTTTAGTTTGTACTTGAAAGTTTGAAGTTTATCGACTGCATTGTATTGATTATTAATTGATATTACTGTATCAATAAACTTTGTTATCATTTAAAGAGTTTTGGTATTGTTCTGTGCCAAGGGCTGGTCAGTGCTCAGATTCAGCATTCACTGTTCCCTTTTTGAATGTCGGTGTTTTCCGGACATCAACATTCCTCAGAGAACAAATCCAATATTGAGACTGTTATACTGTCTGGTTATTAGTCCCTGATTCCAGGCTGGAGCCCCGGCAATATTAATTCTTATTAATATTCTATTGATTTTGAAAATTGATAGTTATCTTTGAAGATTGTTGATTTGAAGGATTAATAAAATAATGTTGATTTACTCAATGTTCTATTGATTTTAATAATTATCTTTGATATTGCTAATAACCAATCCCACCCTGAACGAAGCCCCAACAATGCCTTAAAGAGGTGGACTGAATGAATCAGGCAGCGTTCCCTGAAAATCTAACTGTGGATGGCAGGAAACACCACAAAGGACTATCATTACATGGCCACTTGTTTTGACACCTGATTTACCACTCTTGTATTTGGCATGCAAGAAAACAACACAAGGCAGCTCATTCCTGCTAAATTCAGTGGATTGCGCTTGAACCCCTGCTGACCCACTTACTAAGCATGCAGAACAAAGAGCAGCCGTTTATCAACAGCATCGACTGCACATCTGAGGACAGTCATGTTTTGCACAACGTGTTTAAATGATTCGTAATGGTGGAAGTGTCAAAGCTGCTGCGGAGAACCTAATAAAAGCAGTAACCAACAAAAACAAAGCAGCTGAATGACTTGACATAATGAATTAAGAGGAAATAATTTCACCTAAAATACTTCTTGAAGTTTATTTAAAGGTTTGAATTAGTGATCATATGTATTCAATAGTCATGACGTGTGATATTTGGTATTACAGAAGAAACGTACTAATTCCTTATCATAAAAAGTAATATTATAATACTGATTTCTGCATCAAAAAAGTAATGAGATTACTAATTTCTTTCATTTATTTTTCTTAAATGACAGAAACACAAATGTACACATGAATAATATGAATTCATACTTTAAATGTATTATACATCATTTTGGAAATGTGTAACCCAAGTCAGTTACTAAAAGTAATTACCTTAAATGAAATTTAGAAACTGTAATCTGATTGAACAAGAATTTAAAATGTAATGTGTTACACTACTAAAAGTAATTTGATTACAGTAACTAGATACTTGGTATCTAGTTACCCAACGCAATAAACAAAGGATTTTAACTGCTTGTTCAATTTACTTTAGTAAATTAACTAAGCAACACAATTCTAGAACATTTTGTCACAACTTGATATTACTACATTCTATCCATTTAAATTTGTAAAATAGACAAATTTACTTAATCCGTTTGAGTTGAGACTACATGAATACTTTTGTGGTATTAATGTAGCATTGATGAAACTGGGCAGGGGATTTCCATTTCCCAGCATGCTTTGCATCTGAATCAATAGGGAGAGTAAATATTAAAATGAAGTGTTATTCTGTGTTTTCATGCAAGATTAATAGAAAGGGAGATCCTTGCTAGTGTTTAATGTTTGTTACGTTAAGATTTAAAAGAGTTTCTGTTATGTTAGAGTTTGGGGGTTATGATTATGGTGAAAAGTGGAGCTTGAGCTAACGATGAGGACAGAAAGTTGTTGCACTTAAAAATGATTGTTCGCTTTGTTGAGCAAAGCATAGTTAGCAAACTAGACTTATGGGATTTTTCCACTGCACATTACGGTTTGACTCGCTTTACTTTTCTGAGCTTGCTTTTCCACTGCTGTTTAGTGCTGCCTCAATGTGGGTGGGATCATAGGCTGATCATCATAGTTGTGCCGCCTCTATTGCGGTGACATCATCTTAAACGTCACACAAAACAATAAACAATAACATGACCGCTAGCTGTTAGCTCATTGTGCTGCATAAAGCAGTTGCTGCATGGTGATTTTACACAAGTGTAACAGTTAAATTGGCCTGGTTGTTTTAGAAGCAATCTTTCAGTAGCTGGTTAACTAAATAAAGTGAAGCTTTCAAACAGAGTATAGAGTTAACATAATAAAACGTACCATCCCCCATCGTGGACTCCAGCCGTGGTTGAGTCCAGGGCACTCTCCCTCCCTTTACTCGCCGGTCTAGATAACGTCCATTTGGTCGAAACCACTTCCACATTTCCTTGATGGTTCTGTAGTCACTTAAGTTTTTTTTTTTTTACTTTTCCCAACATTGTTGGTAGGTCCGGTGGTAGCCGTGTGGCCAACAGCTGATACACTTCCTGAAAGAATTGTCATTTTGCATTGTTGCTAACGAGAAGCGCCTGCACCCCATTTATTGACCATGGCGTGGTTTTGCGCACAGCCATTTCTTTTTACAATTCGAAAGTCGCATGAACAAATGATACCGCTATCCCTGTTGCTAACTTTAAAACTAGCGGGTTGATGTCCCGTGTCACAAATCCAGTGACGCTGGTAGTGACGATTCTCTCCGACTAATCAGTGATCTGCAGGGTTTGACGTCGCATTTAGTATCGGCTCGGCTTGCTTGGAACCTTAACCGAGGTGGTCCTAAAAAAAGTACCAGGTACCAGGTACTATCCACAGTGGAAAACCCCCAAAAAAGGAGCAGAGTCGAGCTGTACTGTGCAGTGGAAAAGAACCCATTATACTTTCACTAGTTAGAATATAGAGATTTATTTGTCACTGACACGTATAATTTTATTGGGTTTACCCAATTCAACTAGGTTCTACACGAAGAGATTGTGTTGAGATTGCAAAGTCATTTTAAATAAAGAAATCTCTTAACAAACATGTGGAATCACTGTCCATAATTAAATAAAGTTCAGCCAAGAGCTATTTTGTTTTTATTATTATTTTTAAGTGCACTACTCGTCACCCTGCACACCCCATTTGTACTGTAATGTATTGAATATTGTCTACTTCAGTTTAAGAAATAATGTTTTCCCACTAATGTGTCATAATTGCCCCTTGGATCTGATTTTCAGCGGCTTTATTTACCTTCAAATCTCACCATGAGAACAGATTTCTTTTTTTGTCCAAGCATACAAATATGTTGTTTGTCATCTGATTACATCTAATATAAGATTGAATCAATTTTAGAGATATTTTTATATATTTTTATCCAATATTTACACTTTTCCACTTAATCGATTACTGGTTATTTTAATATCGGATATAAAGATATACACAAAACGGACTATATATTTTAAAATATAATTTCACCTAAAACTACTTAAATTCTTTGTGGAGTGTGCGCAGTATTAATGTAGTAAAACAGGCTATTCATATTCAGAGGACAGCAATAAATTATTAAGTTGTTATTGTGCCTTTCAGCTGAAATAAAACAAGCAATAAAAATCGGTTATGTAAATCAGATAACGGACACGTATCGTACCGGTCGATATCTAGATCATTTCTGACCCTAGACTGTTGTATCTTGTGTACATATATAATAGAGTAACCTACTGATATGCCATGTTATCCGTTTTAACCCCATTATTTAACAAAGTATAATCTTATTAGATGAGTATTTCGAACAGTTCATGATCTTGTACGTGAATTCAAGTTTCATGAAATGTTTGAATGTGATGAGCTAATGATATACTACAAAGCATTTACATGTCATGATGCAATTTAAATGCTACCCGTCTGCTCATGTAATACAAACAGAACACAGGAGTCTTGTTGTTATTCGAGATGTATCAGCTAACTAGATAAGCAAAGAAGAAATGCATCTTCAGATATGCATATAGCAATCCAGCCGCTTTTATTAGATCAATGTGCATTATAATACAGTTAATATTGATCACATCTCACCTGCTGACTCGCCAGTATTGATCCAGTCTGGATTGGCAATGCTCGCTATAGCAAATATATCCGCAGCCAGAAAGAGACATCCTGAAATAATGGTGAGTTTATCCATCTCAAGTTATCTGGTTACGTGTGACTGAAGAACTGAGAAAATCTCTCTCTATAGATGTCACACAGCAGTCAGTAAACAGGATGTTCAGGGTTCAAGCCTGACTGCATGATATCGTATATGATATGCTAGAAGCCCAGCAGCCTTGAAGAGCACAATTAAGACCAGGTTTAGTCCCTGATCTTCCTCCTAATAATAGTTCAGGGCTGTTTCTCCATCATCATCATCATATGGTGACTGCAGTGTTCTTGTGAGGACCTAACGGGCTACAGTTCCTCACGGTTTGTTTGCCGTCCTGAGGGCCTATTGCAGCTCGACGTCC
Source organism: Xyrauchen texanus (assembly GCF_025860055.1). Lineage (NCBI taxonomy): Eukaryota > Metazoa > Chordata > Actinopteri > Cypriniformes > Catostomidae > Xyrauchen > Xyrauchen texanus. Next base: position 5,558,271 of record NC_068287.1, on the reverse strand, counting down.
ACATATCCATGTTAAACAAGCTCTAGACGGCGAGGTTTGAACGGAAATGGCGGAAAGACAGCGAGTTACAGCGGTTTCGGGCCGTTTTCGTCGACGGTGTTATGGTCCATCTTTCTCCTCAGCTGCACGCGCATCTGTACGAGCGCAGCACCGCCGCATCTCCTTCATCCCAAAACACGTCAAAATCCAGCCTGGGGAGGTATAAGAGCCTTATGTACGTCTGTAAAGGAAGAAAAGGCAGGAAGACTCCGTCGGAGCATGAGCGATAACGGTGTAAACGCAGCTCACGCGTCTTTCCCAATGACATCAAGCGAGAACCCCCACGCAGAGTCTCTCGTCAGACACAACAGGCCTCCGAGATCACGCACGGCTGCTATCGCGAGAATTCGCGAGGCAAACAACATGATTGGAACTGCGCTCGGTGAATTAGTTTGAGTCGTTTTTCCTCGCATAAAGTGGGTCTTATTACTAAAACTGATAGCATATTGCGAAAAAATATAAATAAATACATTACGAATGTGGAAAGAAATTTACAGCAGAAAGAAATCAAAGACGGTTTGGTATTTACTTTATTTTTATGACATTAAACAAATTTACATAAATAATTACTGTAACTTACTGTACTGACCATATGAAACGCCCCAAAACCCCTCGAAAACCAACCTTCATAAACAAGACTAGTTTAACCCTTGTGCGTCCATTTAACCCGAGGTCCTTAGAGAACAAAAATGCCACTGTTGTCACACACTCACACACACATTTTAGCAGCATCTGTGGGGGGGGGGGCGCATGTATTTGCTCCATAGGCTAAACATGAGAAAATGGCGTCATCTAGTGGAAATATGAGCCAGGGCTCCGGAATGAAAGCGTTATATCGTAGAATTCATGATTTATGACACTGGGGTCAAATATTGCCATTTTAATGGGGGCATTTTTGTCCTGAAGTTCCTGAGTGTAACTTTTTTGTGTACACTGTGAACTGAGGTTGAAATATCAAAATCCCCTAAAAAATACACAAAAATCCCTACAAACATTCGTGCCGTTGGCATTAACGCAGCCAAAATGATCGAAAAAACTCAAATGAAAAAGACAAAAATGCCCCGAAGGTCACACAAATGGTTTTAGCAGTGCTTTTTGTTTCTTCCATGAGAGTCAACCCTACTTTCTTGTCTAACTGTCCTAAAAAGAAGCAAAAAGCTAAAAAAAAAAAAAAAAAAAAAATAGTCAGTAATCCCAAAAATTATACAAAATGTGACACGTTTTCTGTAATAATTTTTCTAGTTTAATAGAATAGTTCAAAGCAAAAGAACAATTCTGTCATAATTCACTGGAAAACAAAAACGGGGAAATTGTCCGAATTACTGAATCGTATTGTTTATGATCTACACAACAAGAGAAATTTCTCTTCTAAACTTCTTTTCTTTGCTTTCGATTAATGTAATTCTCTTCAGCGTGCTCTCTGCTAGCTTACAATATGTAGGGTGAAAGTAAACCAATCAAGTCTGTTAAATTTGTAGGGGATTTGTCCCTGCATGCAGAGTAAACATTTGTGAAAAATAAGTGTTATTTTATGCATTTTTGAGCACGCTGAAAGCTAATGCTTGATTAGCTAATGCTAATGTATGCTACTGTTAGCGAACTAGCATAATTTTCTAACATATAATGTGATACAAAAATATTATGTAAAACTGAAGAAATCAATCATGTTAGGGACACACATCAAATCATGTCAAGACTAATTAATTTAATTTTTCCATTTTGTTGAAATTACCTGAACATAGAAAAAATTAAAATATGCCGATTAAACAGCCTAATTGATTTATGTGGAACCGACGTACATGTTTAAATCATGTTAATTCAAAGCATTTTTTCAGTGTTTACTCGCTCTCATGTTGTTTCAGACACGTATCACTTTCTTCCATGAAACAAAAAGACACAAAAGACACACACACACACACACACACACACACACACACACACACACACACACACACACACACACACACACAAAATATGTTGACTGACACTGAACGATCTGCCCAACGTCTTCTTTTATGTTGAATGGAAGAATGTAATATGGTTTGGACCAACATGAGTAAATGGTGACAGAATTAATTAAATTGATCATAAATAGGAGGTTTGCCAGGAGATCCATACATTTCAGAAACAATTTTGTTATGTGTGTTTTTACATGAATCCCCCCTGCAGTCTATAAGAGGAACTAACAGAAAGTAATGGTTGAAAAACCGACAGCCACCGTATCCCATGGATTTTTTTAAGCCAATGACCCTTTAATATGATGATTCCCTTGCAAGGGACACCAAAGCAAATGCATAGCTATTATACAGTATATATAGACTAATTTCTACAGTGTGAGAATAATATTAAATGTGACATTAAATTAATAGACAAGACATTGGTCATTAATCTTACAGTTCAAAGACAATCGATGTTTAAACACTAACCTTTAACACTTACTTAGTTTAATAATTTTAAACTATGACTTTAACAATACATAAGTAATATTTACATTATATTCATGATGTTTAGTCAGAGGGGAACTGGCCCCCACAGTGATTATGGTTTCTCCCAAGGTTATTTTTCTCCATTAATCTACATCTTATGGAGCTTTGTGTTCCTTGCCACAGTCGCCTTCAGCTTGCTCACTGGGGTTATTAATACAATTATTATTTAATTACTTATTTTTAAACACAATTCACAATCGTATTTTATCTAATTACACAATGATGATTCATCGACATTATAGACATTACAGTTTTATCGTCTGTTAATGCTGATCTTCTGTAAAGCTGCTTTGAAACGATGTGTGTTGTGAAAGGCGCTATACAAATAAAAATAAAATTGACTTGAATAGTTCATCCAAAAACAAAAATTCTCTCACCATTTACTCACCCTCATGTCATCCCAGATATGTATGACTTCTGCTGAACACAAATTAAGATTTTTAGAATAATATTTCAGCTCTGTAGGTCCATACAATGCATGTGAATGGTGACCAAAGTCATCATTAAAGTAATCCATATGACCCAATGTTTAATCAATGCCTTCTGAAGCCATCCAGTTGGTTTTGGGTGAAAACAGACCAAAATGTAACACTTCTTTACTGTACATTGCAGTCTTTAGGCATGATCATGATTTCAAGCTCTATTACACTATACAGTGAGGGAATGGAGTGGCCTAGCCAGTCTGCAGACCTTAATCCCATAGAAAATCTGTGGAGGGATCTGAAGGTTCGAGTTGCCAAACGTCAGCCTCGAAACCTTAATGACTTGAAGATCTGCAGAGAGGAGTGGGACAAAATCCCTCCGGAGATGTGTGCAAACCTGGTGGCCAACTACAAGAAACGTCTGACCTCTTGATTGCCAACAAGAGTTTTGCCAACAAGTACCAAGTCATGTTTTGCAGAGGGGTTGAATACTTATTTCCCTCATTAAAATGCAATTAAATGTATAACATTTTTGACATGCGTTTTTCTGGATTTTTGTTGTTGTTATTCTGTCTCTCACCGTTCAAATGAACCTACTATTAAAATTATAGACTGATCATTTGTTTGTCAGTGGGCAAACATACAATATCAGCAGGGGATCAAATACTTTTTTTTTTCCCCCACCTCACTGTATGGCTATATTTGTGCTGACCTCAGACCTGTATACACCTTTCCTGGGACTTTGCAAGAATCAAAAAGCATTTTCTTTGTTTTTCTTGAGATCGTTTTACAGTTGTCTTATATTTTGAAAATCACATCCAACTCTTCAGAGGCAGATATAAAGTCCACAAGTTTTCGGGGTTTTTTAAGCATTGAAAGATTTTCTTTAATCAATGTACATCAGATATACAGTAAAATGGATGAAACTGATGCTTCAGTTCTCAGTAAAGCTTTACAAAGAAACAGACAGAACAATTGGCAATAGTAATCAGGGTTTACATTTAAGATACTTTATCTTACACTCATAATCAGATGGACAACTTGTGGATTTGAGATTTTCTCACAATTCATCAACAAATGGTGTGTTTGCCAGATGTCCACAACTTGACATGGTCTTCTTGCTTTCAACAAACTTCTTTGCAGCCTGTAAAAAAAAAAAAGATGGGAGTGCTTCTGTCAAATGTCACACAATTTTTGTGTTTTTATTTACTTCTTGAGCAACGATAGCAAAACTATTCTAATAAATGGATAAGATATGTAGACTTAACTCCTCCCAAATGGAACTATATACAAACTGCCGCAAATGAAATAGAATATTATGTGTCGCATCCTGACGTTGGACACCATCAGAGCCATATAGAGAGAGAGTTGCGACAACTCCATTGACTCCAATGGAACGTTTTTTTTACGCCGCGCCGTAGAGATGAAGCAGAACAAACAGTTTGTGACGCACTTTTAAAAGGTGAGACGTTTAAAGAATAATATTATCTTATTCTGTATATTATCAGTACATCTAAATAAAAATAACTTGTAAATTAAAACCTTATAGTTGAGTATTACTCATTAAATTAGGAGATAAGGGATGTTATCAGATAACTAACAGATTAGGCAAGGATTGGAGCTGGATAAAGTATTACATTTTAAAATGTAATTTACTCCTGTGATGCCAAGCTGGATTTTCAGCCTCATTACTTTTGAACGGCAGTTTATATACGAGTATGCTTAAGTTGTTTTAAAGCTGAATATATGAATAAGTATTGTAAGAATTATACATTAGATATATAATATTTATAATACATAATTATATTACTATATATAGAATTGTAAGAATTGTAAACAATAAGCTTCATTTCACTAAATTTACATTTACGTAACTGCTGCTAATAGTTAATAGTTCATTGACCCATTGTGCGGTGCGAGCTGGAAATCACCTGTCACCAGCCTGTCTCTGAAAAGTTTTCACAATCAAGTAATTAGAATTATTTTGTTTACACTACGGTAATGAAGCCTAACTGTCATGAAAATGTCACAATGCTTAAAAAAAAAAAAAAAAAAAGTACATTCCTAAAAATAGGCTTAAACTTGGTGGGTGAAATATGCAGTTTTGTGCCATTCAATCAAATAGTTTGTCATTATCTCACAACGATTAATCGGGAGTTCATCATTTTTTCCATTGTCTTTTTTTCATCGGGGAAGAAAATTATAAGTTCAGAAAGTTGCACTTTTTCAAAAGATTATTTTGAATTCCTTTTTTAATAGCATATGTGTCTTACGTTGACAACGTCACTGGAGGTTACAGCGTTGATGCTCTGCATCACAGACTCTGGTGAGATGTACGCTCCACTGCTCAGCACCTGAACACCCAGTTCCTCCAGCAAACCCTCTGAACTCTCCAAAGACATCAGATAATCAGCCTTCAACTGGTTCCTGAAAAGCACAAGACAGGTTGGGATAATGTCGACGGTTAAAGGCATAAAATCAAATTTGACCTTTTTATTTTATTTTTCAATTATTTCTTTTGAGAGAGCTTGTTGAATCGGTCCAAAAGAGGTTGCTGTCACGGCATCAACAACTAGTTGTTCAGTATACACTATGTGTATTTAATATAAATTCAAATATATGAATCCTGTTTAAAAAAAAAAAAAGTGTACAGAAATGAGATTAAGCACTAAGAAAAGGAGTGACAACAATATTTATCTGCAGTTGTACATGGCCCATTATGGAGCTAGATTTGTGCCAAAACGTAAACAAATAGAACGTTTTGCAAACAAACAATCCGTATTGTAAAGGAAAACTCGATTCTGAAACAAAGCGATTTGCAAATACAAAGGGACATTTTTTTGTTTGTTGAGAAAATGAAGGACAGTTGTTGTGTACTATTGGCTTAAACAAATGCACTGTTTTATTAATGTAAAATACATACAATCTATTCTACAAATTTTATATTGTTAAAGAAATGTTTATAGCTTTAAGCCAAAGGCTGGGTTTCCTGATAATTTGCAATTTACACCTTAAAGATCATCTTACATTGAACATTATTTTATGATACACAGTTCTTAGACCTGAAACCAGAAGATCAATAAATGAACAGTGTCACGATATGGAGAAAGTAGTTCAATACACTGAGGCCCATCATTGTATATCTGTGCATCTGTTGTCACTGCAGAGTTCATTATAATGGTAAAATCAAGTGTCATCACACCAAATGTATTTAACCTGGGCCACTTTTATTAATCCCCATGAAGTTGAGCATCAAAACTTATGAAACCTGTTTTTACAAAAGCCATCACAGTTTCTTTTAATAAATACAGGTTTCAAAACTTTAATAAGCATTAAGTCAAGATGATGTGCAATTTCAATGTTTGCTAGCATTTAGGAGGGGGGGTTGGGTTGATGAGAAACTCCTGGACATACTGGTGAAATTTTCAGCTGTAGTTCAGCACTTTGGACAAGACAGCTCCTGTAACAATGCACTTTGTACTTAGTAATGAGCGATCTATGTGCTGGTTTGGGAAACAGGTGTTGCTCCATCTTAACCCAATATACAATATTAGTTAAAATCACAAGTTGCTTTTTTTCTCCTTTATTGATTTTTATTTGTTTACTGTTTATAGTCCTTTTTTTATGTACCCAATAGTCATGTATCCTGTTTGATAGACAAAATATAGTGTGACCACTGGGGCTACGTGGAGGTCAGGGGTGGAATGTTATTCTTTGTTCTTTTGTAAGCAAATTCTCAGTCAGCAAGCAGCTTTCTCCACAGCAACGTCATTTCCCCATGACGCTTGTGTAAATGACAAACATGGCATCCGAGGAAGACTTTTCTATTTTATTCTCCATCGCTTGGCTTCAATTTAAGATATTCCAAAGTTATTGCTGTGTTTTGTTTTCTTAACATTCTATTGCAATCTGCAGTAGAATTGCATGGTTTCCTCTTACATCCAAGTCCAGGATTCCCACAATGTACATGAGCATATACGCGAATGTGAAGGACCTTCAATATTTTACATTACCGTTTAAAAATAGGTATAGTTTAAAGTGTGTGCTTTTCCCACTGTAGTCCCAGAAAAGTTGAATTCTTTCCCCTAGGGCTGGGACGATTCATTGACGTAATCGACATCATCGATTACAAAAATACGTCGATTTGCATAACATGCGTCGGTGCGTCACAATGGAAAAATTAAAATGGCAGCGCCCGGTTTAAGCATGGATTCCCCAAAGAACAAACTACAGCTAAAAAAAACTTGCCCATGGTGATCTAAAGCATGGGAGTATTTTAGCCAGAGACCCAACGATGTGGTGCTGTGTAAGATATGCAAATTGGAAATGGCTTCACAGCCGTACAACCGCTATGAACGAACACTTGAAGCGAAAGCATCCCGGATCGCTTGTCAAGATGGCAGCACCGTAAGTCCTCTTTACTTTTTGTCCCCACCCACCCAAACATGATATAATATTACAACACGTGTTTCTGTTAGTAGTAGTCACTTAAAATACGTTTTCTAAAGGTTTTCTAAATGTTTCCTCATCGCCCCCATGTTAAAAGTAGGGGCGATGCAAAGTGGGTCCACGAGTGCAAATTAGTCATTAGATTAGTCGATTAATCGAAAAAATATAGTTAGATGAATCGATAAAAAATAATCATAAGGTGCAGCCCTACTTTCTGTTGACTTGTTGTTGGGCTGCATTTTTGTTATTCGGTCTGTTCATGCAAAAGAATGTCATTTTTACAACATAATCTTGTTTTTATCTCATTATTACTTGAAAAGTTCTCGTTTTTACAAGATCAGATGTCGTTTTTACTACAAAATGGCGTTATTCATGACATACACGATGAGTCAAAACATTATGACCAACTGCCTAATAGGCTGTTGGGTCCTCCACGTGCTGCCAAAACAGCGCCGGCCCACCGAGGAATGGACTCTACAAGACCCCTGAAGGTGTCCTGTGGTATCTGGCACCAAGACATTGGCAGCAGATCCTTCAAGTCCTGTAAGTTGTGAGGTGGGGCCGCTGTGGATCAGACCTGTTGGTCCAGCACACCGTATAGATGCCCAATCGAGTCCAGGGCAACACCTTAAACTTATGTTCTTCAAACCATTCCAGAATAATGTGTGCAGTGTGGCCAGGTGTATTATCCTGGTGAAAGAGGCCACTACCATCAGGAAATACCATTGCCATGAAGGGGTGTACCTGGTCTGCAACAATGTTTAGATAGGTGGCACGTTTCAAATATACGTCCACCTGAATGGCCGGACCCAGGGTTTCTCAGCAGAACATTCTCCAGAGCATCACACTGCCTCCACTGTCTTGACGTCTTCCCACGGTGCATCCTGGTGCCATCACTTCCCCAGGTAAACGGCGCAAACGTTAACGGCAGTCCACGTGATGTAAAAGAAAGCGTGATTCAAGCGTGACCTTGGACCAGGCACCATCTTCCACTGCTCCACGGTCCAGTTCTGATGCTTGTGTACCCATTGTAGGTGCTTTGGACAGTAGACAAGGATCATTAAAAAGGCACTCTGACCAGTCAGTGGCTATGCAGCCCCATACGCAGCAGGGTGCAATGCACTGTGTGACACATTCCCCCTGTAACCATCATTAAAATTTTCAGTGACTTGTGCAACAGTAGACCTTCTGTCAGTTCAGACCAGACGAGATAGCATTCGTTGCCCTCATGCATCGATGAGCCTTGGGCGCCTGACACCCAGTCGCTTACCATCTAATCTAGGTGATGATCATTACAAGAAAGGGTCTTGTTTTTACTAGAAATTTAGTTGTTTATACCACAAAATATGTAGTAATAATATGCATAAAAAAATAAGCATAACTGAGTGGAAAAGTATGAAGTATGTGGCAGTACCATCTCCTGTTTTAAGAGGACTTTGCTCAGCCCATTTGTGAGAAAATCTGCATTGATGCATTTGTGAGAATCAAAACATTGAGAAAATCATGCCAAAAGTCACATGAACACAAGTGCTATGCATTTGTTCACATAGGATTTTGAATTTGTTCAATGATCCTGTAGAATATGTACAATAGATTATAATTATTTGTAAAATATGATGTAGGCTCATATGAAACACATTTATTGTTAAGACAGTGGTACACAACAACTACCCATCATTTTCTCTCAAATGGCCTTTTGTATTTGCAAATTGCTTTGTTGTTCGAGTCTATTTTTGTTTTTTACTTTGCGAAGCAGACTGTGTTTGCGAAACGTTCCATTTATTTCTTTAGTTTAGGCACAAATCTGGCTCCATACGGTCTTAATGGCTTTATGACATGCTGACGCGGCTCGTGTTAATAGACTCTACACTCACTTTGCTCTGGTGAGGTCATCTGCTGTAAGTTTTCCTTCAGCTAAAGTTGTCACCTGTGCCATTGCTGCATTGATCACCTGCAGAGACATCGATCACTCACTCACTCACTCAATGTCAGCTCTGATTGGCAGGAACAGGTCACATGCTCTGCCAGAAATGCATTCTCAGCATTAAAAGTAACCTGTATGTATCTTCTGTGTAACATAAAATGTCCTTGAATCTCATGGAGCTCTTTTCCATACATTGACAGTTCATAGTGACTATGTCTGTCAAGCTCCAAAAAGTAAAATAAATAAATAACCATCATAAATGCAGTCTATATGACCTTTGACTACAACAGCACATGCTTTTAGTGCTTCACAGACATGTTTACTATGAACTGTCCTTGTTTTTATTTTTGGGTGAACTACTAGAACCAAACCAGCTAGACCGAAGCTGGTGTCTTGCCTGGTCACAAAACACTCACCTCTCTGGCCGCATCTGCTTGTGAGATTATGTAGACACCAAAGAGCCCAGAGTCAGTGTAAGTAGCACTGAAAGCAGTGGCCTGTAAGGGAAATTAGTTTAAAACCATTTAACCCTTAATAATCTCTTATCCAAACATCAGTACTTTGAGAAAGTACGATCATGGATGACTGGGGCTGAACTCACATCGAAAGGCTGTGCGGTGGCTTTAGCGATGCCCTGGCTGAGTTTGCTGGTGATGTTGGATCCTCTCTTGACGTGTGGTCCGGCTCCCAGAACCCTCTGTAGCACGCTGAAGGCGTTGGCCTCTGCAGAGCCCATCAAGGCTCCTTCACATGCCACCAGTGCATGAACCAGACCTCCTCCATTCTGCACACGCATCTCACCTGCACACAATCCACACATCACTTCAACACTAGAGATCAGTAAATAGGCGAATATCACAATTTAAAAAAAACAATACGTCCAGGTCGCTTCATCCTTTCATTCCACCACAAAAAACAAAGGAAAAAATAAGTAATTATATTTTGCATCAAGATAGTGAAGCCTATATTAGGACAATCTGCATTGTGACATTATTGATATAGAAATTAATAGATTTCCATACGTTTAAGACCAAATGTGGTGGGTTTATGACAAAAAAGTTTTACCTTCATTACAAGCATCATTCCACCCAACCCTAATGAAACAACTGGATTCAAATAATAAATGTTGGTGTACTCACCGCCACGGTAAACTGCTTTAGCTGCTGGAGCTCCGGCCCCTTTATGAGCACTGAAGAACTGCTCGCCCGCCTGCTTCAGAGCGGAGTGAGAGACCCCTACACAAACACACACTCAGCAAGTAATATTTACATACTTCTGCTAGGGATGTGCACGATTAATCAACTAATCGAGAACTCGTTCTGCACCAGCTAATCAACAATTAAAAACCCTACTTGAATATTGTTTTGCACATTTGCCTGCCACGAGCGGTTGCTTTACCTCTGAATCCCTCACCAAATCTTAAAGTGACAGTTGAGTTAATTTGTGGGCGGTGTTGCATGTAGTCAAGGTGTTATCTGAGAGAAGGAATTATGATATGTATTTGTCCAAATGTGTAGGCAAGTGTAGCAATACTTGTCTTATATTTATTCTTATTGAATTATAATGTATTGATATTTGGTTCTCAACTCATTCAAACCAACAGATGAGGACTTTTATAGTGAAAAGACAATGCAAAGTGGTACAAGAAACTCAGAAGCTTATCAGACAAGTGTGTGTATATGCCTGAAATCTCTGAAAACAGATTTTTTTTAAAAAGCCAACTTTCACCACTTGTTTTTTTGAATAATAACATGTTAAATGATAAAAATGTAAAAGCCTTTATGTAGACTATGCTCTGGGTGGGTGAGTCAGTGAGTGCAAATGTTTTACTTTTAAATCTTTCATTCTTTATTAATGCAAATAGTTCATTCCAGCATATTTTGAGTCACATTTGTTAGGTTGCTGCATTTCAGTGCTATGTCATTTCCGTAAAGTTTTAGAGGAGAAGTTTATATCACTCAAATAATATTCATTAACATAAGTTGTTACTTTCTTTACAAAGCTAACTTATGTCGAAATATGATTAACAAATGGTCTCCCTTCTTACTTTAAGCACCAATATTATGAACACTTCAAATAAAATCATATGGATTTCAATGAAAGCATCAAACCATCACCGTTCACATACCATGATGATTCTGATAGATCGCTGACTATTGCTTTGATCTGTGATGTTTGATCTATAGCCAACATTTGAAATGGGATCATTTTGACAAACTTTGCAATTTGAATTGTAATATGATAAACATCACCTAAAATTGCTTCACTCCTCAGCGTTTGCCGCACACACCCGCTAAAGTGCGTCACTCGCTCCTGACTGAAGCAGTCAATTCTGCAGACTATTTTAAAATGTTGCCTTTTGCGGTTTAGTAATCACACAAGGCCATTTCTCAATTTCAATCTTATTTTTAGCAATAATGTAGCCTTTATGGAAATCATACCGATCCCTCGGAGGTCAAAGTCTGCAGGTTTCAAAGCGGTCTGGATGGTTTTCCCTCATCATTTAAGTGCTGCTTTCATTACGGTCACATCCGTAACAAAGAGATGTCACATTCATAATGGCGGTTTTTACCCATTTATGTGAAAACGACGATGAATAAAAAATTTATATTAAATGTTCCAGTGCCAACCCTTCTACATTCTGTGGCTATTATTATTATTGTGCATTTCAATTCACACAGCTTTTAAAAAAAGTGTGTGTGGTCTCCCAAAAACTCATGTCCACTTTTGTTACAAGTTCAATTCCCGATCTAAACTAGGATAAACGTGGAGTTTATGATTATGCATACAAATGGTTCTTTCTACTGGCAATGAGTACTTTTATATAAGTGAATATTCATTTCAAGTTTACATTGGTAATGCTGGAATTGCCCACCATCAATATAACAACACTTAGGAATAAACAACAATATTTACAACCATTTCTTACCAAAACACTTTCACATCTACAGTATATTGTCCCACAGGAAGCACTCTTGAGTGACGAATCAGTTACTGAGTTGCTGTTTTTTTTTAATCGATTCACGAAAACAGACCGTTCTAAAGAACCAATAAATCAGACTAATGAGAGAATCTCATTCATAATAGCTCTGTGTAAATTCTTGCAGTGTTTTTGCTTTCGCAAGGTTTAAGTATGAGTCATTGTGAACGAGCTTCCCTCATTAAGGTGAAATGGAGTACTATGACAAGTGTCAAGATTTTCATTGTAAAATAACTTTGTTTGTTTCCATGTTGGTTTGAACATTGTATTCTTCCAGAAAACTAGACATATGATAGGCATGGACTACGTCTATGATACCTGTGGGTGCATATTTAAGCTTTAAATTGGGTTACTATCCACCACCCTTGTATGGAATTCAGGGATCCCAAAAATTCTTTAAAATATCTCCTTTTGTGTACCGCTGAAGAAAGTCATATGATTTGGAAGACACGAGGGTCAGTAAATAATGACAGAATTGTGGTTGAACTAGTCCTTTAAGATTGCCATGATCTTAACAATGTTACTTTATTTTAATTGGTTGGTGATATTATTGCAAATATATCGCGCAGCACTCTTTCATGAGTAATACTCACCTAATCCAACGAGACCCATTCTTGCACCAGTGTAATGGCTTGCAAAGAATCCTTGCAGCTACAGATTGAGAGCAGAAAAAGAAGACTGCAATGTTTGAACAAGGTTTGACTTAAATATATAAAGGCAACATATTCATTCGTTCTTAGACTGAATCATTCTGAGAAGCTGTGTGTCACTTACATGATCAACACCAATTTTGCCCACCATGTAGTCTGGACAGTATAGTGAGTTGGACAGAGCATTCTTATAAGCAGCTTCATGCAACTTCTCCAGAACACCTGTACACACAAAACACATCTTATTAGCAAAAGACTCCTGCCAGTCATCAAAGATATGAGCTAGGCAGGTACTATACTTGGGCAGTATCCAAAATTAAATGATTACAGATGGCAGATGAATTGAATGTTTTGTTATTGAAATATCACATTGGAATAAGTATTCGGCAACTTTGCTATGACACTTGAAATTTAGCTCAGGTGCATCGCATTTCTCTGGATGATCTTTGAAATGTTTTTTCACTTTGACAGGAGTCCACCTGTGGCAAATTAAATTGATTGGACATGATTTGGAAAGGCACACACCTCTCTATACAAGGTCTCACAGCTGAAAATGCATATCAGAGAAAAAAAAGTCAGATCAAATGAACTGCCTGTAGAGCTCAGAGACAGGAATGTGTCGAGGCACAGATCTGGGGAAGGCTACAAAAAAAAAAAAAAAAAAAAAAAATGCAGCTGCATTGAAGGTTTCCAAGAGCACTGTGGCCTCCATAATTCTTAAATGGAAGTTTAGAACAACTAAGAGCTGGCCACCTGGCCAAACTGAGCAATCAGGGGAAAAGGGACTAGGTAAGAGGTGACCAAGAACCCAATGGTCACTCTGTTTGAGGTCCAGAGATTATGTGTGGAGATGGGAGAAACTTGCGGAAAAACAACCATCACCGCAACACTCCACCAATCTGGGCTTTATGGCAGAGTGGCCAGAAGGAAGCCTGTCCTGAGTGCAAGACACATTTAAAAGTACCTAAAGGATTCTCAGACTGTGAGAAACAAGATTCTCTTGTCTGATGAAACAAAGATTGAACTGTTTGGCCTCAATTCCAAGCATCATGTCTGAAGGAAACCAGGCAATGCTCATCACCTGTGCATTAACATCCCAAAGGTGAAGAATGGTGGTGGTAGCAGCATCATTCTTTGGGGGGGTTTTTCAGTGGCAGGGACTGGGGGACTGGCCAGGGTTGAAGGAAAGCTGAACGTAAAATACAGAGATATCCTTAATGAAAACCTGGCCCAGAGCGCTCAGGACCTTAGACTGGGCTGGAGGTTCACCTTCCAACAGGACAATGACCCTAAGCACAGAGCCAAGAAAACACAAGTGTGGATTAGGGACAACTCTGTGAATGTCCTTGATTGGCCCAGCCAGAGCCCAGACTAGAACCCAATCGAACATCTCTGGAGAGACCTGAAAATGGCTGTTCACCGATGGTCCTCATCCTACCTCACAGAGCTCGAGAGGATCTGTAGAGAAGAATGGCAGAAAATCCCCAAATCCAGGTGTGCAAAACTTGGCAATCATACCCAAAAAGATTTGAGGATGTATTCTCTGCAAAAGGTGCTTCAACCAAGTACTAAGATAAGGCTTTTTACACCAAATCCAACGAACGTCTGACGGAAGGTCTATTCACATGGAGTCTGAAAATTATTTTTATGAATTTGCAGTTATCAAATATCAGTTGTTTGCTTTGTCATTATGGGGTGTGGAGTGTAGATTGATGTGGAAAAATACAATGCAGCATAAAATGTGAAGAAAAAAAAAAGAAAAAAAAGCGTAAGGGGTCTGAATACTTTCTGAACGCAATGTACAATGTTGTAGTTCCCAGTTAAGTTACCAGCCAACATATTTGCTAACCAATGTACATTTTTACTTTAATTCTGCACTTGTAAATGTTAATTTTGGAACCTGTAGGATGAAAAGAATGTGAATGTACCTATTTGTGGACTCTGGTCTGCCACAGCCTTGTCTATCTTGACCCTAGGCGAGATGTCAGACAACTCCCACGGCCTGAAGTCAGGAGCAGTGGTCACATTGATCAGGTACTCGATGACGAAATCACTACAAACAACACAAACAAGTTTGTTTTTCAAGCATGCTAGCATCTAGCAAAAACACGTCGTAATCGATTACAATAGAAACTAGCCAGAACACCCTAGGAACTAGCTAAAACATGATAGCAATAGGGTTGCCAACCATCCCGTATTTGAGGGAACAAAATTGTGCTCTATGTAAAATCCATTCAAGATGCCATTTTTTTTAGCATCTCACACAAACTGCTGAAAATGTTTCACAAACCGAGAGAAATGGACCTGAAACACAGACACCTTTCACATGAGTTTTGTGAGATATTGACTGTTAAACGTTACAGGGACATCATACTTGACAGAAGAGGCCAGGGGAAAGATCAATGACAATCAGCACACATTTTCGGTCACGTTTTCAAAGCAGGATAATTTTGTTAAATATATTTGAGGGAAATATATATATATATATATATATATATATATATATATATATATATATAGATATATAGCATTCAGCATGCATGATTTTGTTTCTCACCATTTTTAATCAAATAGACCATTTCATGTTAAGCGTTTGCTCTCCCATAAAAATCCAATATAATGCATTGTTGATTAAAACAGTATGAAGACTTGTACTGAGACAGTGGCTCTGGAAGGCATTTCTTAATCATTTTATTTTTTAATATACACCATTCTTAACAGCATTACAGTTGTAGTAGTACTACAAACTGATGACCCCAATTTATAACTGAAAACGGAAAAGGCTTAAGCTTGATTATGGGGAAGAAAAACCTTGACAGAAAAATACTGTCTTTGACCATTGATTTCAGCTTTGTTAATTTGGTAAAAAGTAGTGCTTATTAAAAGTTAAGATAGTTCTTCCTGGTTGATGTAGAAAGCAGTTTTCTTTTTGATATTATTAGGGGCCGTTCAAACCAAAAACATTTTTGAGGCCATCCACCCTGTTTTTCAATTGTTTTCACATGCTCTAGGTAGGGCTGCGTGATCATGGCAAAAATCATAAATCACGATTATATTGAGATCACGATTATTTTAACATGATTACTCATTGACTTTGAAAACATCCTGCATTTATTGAACTTTTGAAAAAAACTTGTCTTTAACAGTGGATTTCCTTGAACTGTAAACTTCACTGGGTAGGGGAGGAGGCTATTGTCATATGGTAATTATTTTATGTTAAATATGGTAGTCAAATAAAGAAAAGCCTTCATCGCCATCACTTACAACAGGGGTGCTCACACTTCTATGGAATGAGATCAACCATGTACAATAAAGGCTATTCATTAATCACAATACCAAAATGTCAGTAGTTGGTAGTGAACTCTGACGATTCTCAAAATCAGCTTCAATTCCACAACAAGTAATAAGACTAGCCAATATGTTAATTATCGAAGAATGGTTTCAAGTTCTTAAGTAATTATTCTATAAGACTAGTAAACGGTCATTAATAAAATAATTGAATAGAATAAATATGAATAGAAATAGATGAATTTTTTTTTACAAAAACACAAATTAAAACAATTCTGTGCTTTTTTACAGCAGTATCAAGTATTCAAGTAAATATTCAGAATGAAATGCAACATAATACTACTGGTCTTCACTGTATGATTATAATACATTAATACTTTTTAAAGCAACTAAAGATATTCAGTCTAGAGCAGTGAGCATTTTCTTGTTCTGGTTGTTTGATTATTATAATAATACACAAGACCGCAGCAGGTCTATTAGCTACATTTATTTATTATTTACCCCTTTTACCATTGCGCAGCATCTCACAGTGGAGATCCACTGAAAAAAATACAAAATAAATCCACGTATTTGGCTGGAAGAAAGTTGGCAACCCTAGATAGCAACTTGCTAGAACATGCGATCAATGCCAAGCATCTAGCTAGAACACCATAGTAACCTGCTAAAACATGCTAACAATGGTTAGCAACTAGTGATGGGCAAAGCACGCTTCATGAAGCTTCAAAAACTTTACAATCATTTGTTTCGAACAATGCTTCGGAGCGCGTATCAAACTGGCCAAGTCATGTGGTTTTAGCAAAAGTGGCTTCATTACGTCATACTGTTTTTAAACATTTTGAAATGTTCCACAGTTGGATGCTAGGGTGCGTTGATCCCACAGTGAAACCCTGAATCAGTGTTAAATGCAGGCTGTAACGGATCTCAAGTCAGTTCAGCAATAACTTGGGTCCATAAAATCTGACTGATTTTGAATTCAGTCATTTTAAAATCTCTGCCGATCACCTCGAGTTGTGTTCCCACATTAAAAAAAAGATACAAATGTAGCGTTTATGAGAAAGAAATTATAGAGAGACATACATACTTTGTGATATTTAAAGAGCTTTATTTGTTTAACCCTACCAACGCTTACAACACTCTAGTAACACCTCAGATGACATTAACAACCACTTAGTAATGCACCATTTGTCTGTCTATCTGACTGGCTTGTCCAAATGTGCAGAAAAATACTCACAAATCATCCCGCAGACAGTCCACAGAATACACCATGTGCTCCCTTGATGATGTCACACTAAAACACAAGACGAGAAGCATTAGTGTGTGTGTGTGTGTGTGTGTGTGTGTGTGTGTGTGTAATACAGAGTGTTTTTAAAGTAATCATTTATAAAAATAAAACTGACCTGAGACTGGCCCCCACTCCCTCCAGACCCCGACAAATCTTGAAGGCTGATGCACCTTTAGTGGTCTGAAACACAAATGACACATTTATTATGAGATAACTATACTTAAACAGAACACATTTGATATCCATTATACCCCAATATTTGTTTATTTACTCTGACACAGCTTTACAAAAATGGAACATGATTAAATTGTCCAGATATATCGACCAGCATTAATTAGGACCAGTGGGAATGCCCACTTCTGCTGGTGTCAGAGACTAAATATAACCTACATCCTCAAGTAAAAGTATTTTGATTTGCTCAGTACGTACTAGATTGCCTGCTAATCGCAGCACGTGAGTGATGCCCAGATTTTCTGCAGTTTCATAGCGGCTGCCTGCTTTCACAAACACAGCGACCTTAGAGACGGGCGAGTAGTTCTCCAGAGAGGCAATGAGAAGACCACTGGGGAGTTTGGAAACCTCGACCACACAGTAATAAAACACACTATTAATCACTAGGAAAATGGTGTGTGTAATCTCATTTACACTCCATTGAAAATTACAGCATACATGCATTTCCATTACCTGGACCTCCTGGGGTGTGAGGAGGACAGGTGCTGCAGCAGGCTTTCGGGAGGCCAGAGGTTCAGTCAACGCCTCACTCCTCCTCACAGCAGCATAACATCTTCTCTGTGGAGGAAAAAAAATAAAAATAAATAAAACACTGACCATGAGTAAATGGTGTCTGGTGAATTCATATCCACTATTTGTTATTATGAATGGGAATGGTTATTTGAAATTCCTTGATATTTCCAGTTTTCCCTTGACAGTGGACATCATGTGTTTGACCTGAATTGCCATGTTCACTATCACACAACTCACTACAGTAGGTCAGTTTGCGGAGTCTTTCGCATTAACTACTACAGGATCAATGTGTCATGACCTTCATCATAGAAACATCTGTAACATTCACATACACAATCAAACTGCACTGGAAGAGCAATCTGATCGCCAAGAAAATCAGTCTGAATGATCCATATGGATGTTTATGAGATGTTTTCAGCAGTGAGAATGAAGTTTACAGCTGCTGTGTGTCAGACACCGGCTTATTAATGATACTCGACCGCTACACCGCAATGGCACATGTATGCGGCTCGTGAAAAACTGTGATTCATTTAAACGGTCGATATTAAGCAGTGCGGGGTGCGAGTGTGGGGACTTACAGAGAGATGAGTGAAACCTCTGAATGTTTTCATGGCTCCGTTTCTCTCCTTCAGCCGCTGTGAAAGACAGATATGGCCGACCTAACGTCCTACCCAAAATCCTGCGCGCCTCAGCGACACTCCAAATATGGAAACACCGGAACTTCAGAGATGATTAATATTCATGAGTATAAAAGCGTAAAATATAATATTTAGGACACACTGAACTCTCCAGAAATGTCAGCGAGACCCGCAGATACCCAAGCATGGAAGCTGATGGCGTGGTTTCTTTCTCCCTCTCTAAACGTGTAAAAAATGGCAGACTATGTAGAGTGGTTCTGACTGAACTTCCACAAATGGAGCTGTTCAGCCGTGACGTCAATTTGTGGGCGAATCCAGGCTGTGTCTCGTTTGGAACGATGCGTCCTCCGTTGGTCGCATTTGTCGGCCGCATACTTCATCGAGGCGGTCTTGTTTCGTAAAAGAGAGTAGGACACTTCGAATGCGACCTTCTTTCACGGGAATTCGGAGGATGCATGAGGTCTATCCTTCGTGGCCACTCACAACCCACAATTCTTTGCTTCCACGGAAATGTAAAAAATAACAACGCCAATTTACCCGTAAATATGATGTTCAAACGCAAGGAATGTTAATTCCCAAGTTGAAGTATCTCAGTAGATGAATGCAGGGTATATAATATGTATAATTATATTGATATATAATCAAAATAAAGTATTAGACTAAACGTACACCTGTAAAATCTTTTTTTATTATTATTATTTTCTCTTTACATCATAACTCCTAAATTTTACCTCACATATTCACTTCCAAAGGGACTTTGTTCCCTTCTCACTCAAAGCGCTCACGCTTGTTAAAGAGTAGCGTGCTGTCATAGCAACCATGTTTCATTCAGTTTCCGTATGAACTACGAAGGCCGTCTCGTTTAGGAGGACGCTCGGTGTACTGAAGCCTTCAAAGGAAGCTTCCTACCCAGGGACAGATTACCAACAGGGCCAATGGGACCAGTGCCCAGGGGCCCTTGACTACCAGGGGGCCCTTGACCGGCCTGGGAGGCCCTGAGCTTTAAGGTTGTACGATCTAGTTTGGTGATCCCCCTGCTCAAAAACCCGTTTGGGCATGAACAACGAACACCCTACCACCCCCACCCCCCTGCTCAACAACATTTGGGTATGAACAATGAACACCCTGCACCCCCCCACTAAAAACATTTGGGTGGAGGGGGGCCATTGGAGATAATTGGCCCCAGGGCCTTCCTTTGCAAGTCATAATCCGTCCATGGTCCTACCTAGCACGCAGCTTTTGAAATGAGACACAGCCGAACAGTTCAGAGGAGGAGGAAGAAGAAGCACACCGATAAATTGTTAATTATATAAAACGCACCTTTTAATCATCCTACATTTCCTATAAACTATAATATATATATATATATATATATATATATTATATTCATTTATATTTTATATTCTACTTATTAGACCAGTATTATCTAAGAACCTTAATGCAGAAATTGTATTCTTTCCTATTTCTGGATTAATGTATTCTTCAGTGTTGATCCTTGTTCTCCCATCCTGCTCATTTCCTCCAATAACATTTCTCTTTCTTCTTCATAATTCCTACAGTGAATAATCACGTTCTACTTTTTCATTCTGTCCAGGAGGCACTAAAACCATATATGCAATTTATGGTAATGCATAGGGGCGCCATGTAAAGAGGGGTGCCAGTGGCTCACTAAAGGTGGTGCAATCGGCCTCCTCGACCCCTCCAACATCACCCATATCTCTAATATCTTCATCGTTGGATGCGATGCATCCTGAATCTTAAGGTTTGTCCAGTACACTGTCATCAGTTCCTGTCTTCTAATATAGAGGCATTTCAACTACTTCTACCTGTAGTGATGAAACTGATGTTGATATATATGGTCCACAGCAAGTTCTTAATGCCTGTGCTTGAACCCTGTCCAGTTTAAATGTTATTTTGCTGCTGGCTCATATTCCAAGCTTCCATAATCTAATACAGATCTTATCGTTGTTTTATATATATATATATATATATATATATATATATATATATATATATATATATACACACATCCCCTTTTCTCCCAATCTGTAATGCCCAATTTCCACTACTTAGTAGGTCCTTATGGTGGCGCGCTTTCTCACCTCAATCCAGGTGGCGGAGGACAAGTCCCAGTTGCCTCTGCTTCCGAGACCTTCAATCCGCACAGTTTGGCTCATTGTGCATGACACCGCAGAGACTCCGCATGTGGAGCTCACGCTAGTCTCCACAATCCACGCACAACTTACCACGTGCCCCATTGTGAGCGAGAACCCCTAATCGCAAGCTTGTTTGTACTCCGTCAGATCTTGGAAGTTATGAGTTCTCCCAACTTTCCTAAATGCTTTCCTTTTCTTTTTATAGCTTTATCGCACTCCTCATTCCACAAAGGTACCATTTTCATTGTCCTTCTTCCTTTACTCTTGGGGATATTATTTTCTGCAGCATTTTTGATGACCTGTAATTTTCTTACTAATAGTTTCTATTATCACCATTTATTGCATCAATCATACTAAATCCTTCAGTCATTTTAACAAATGCTGTCCAATTAGCTTTCCTATCCTATCTCCACTTATGTTTTCTGCAACATTCCCAGCAATTTGTACCATTTTAGGAAAGTGGTCGTTTCCTATATTATATTTCCTTAGTACCCTCCAGTTGGTTATTCCTCCTACAGTATTTGTTGTTAGTGTTAAGTCTAGTACTTGACCTGATCTCACATTTATCCTTGTACCTCCACTATCATTAAGGCATACCAAATTCATATCATCCATCAACTCTTCTATTAAATCCAGTCTAATTCGCCATTGGTTTTATAATGGGGTTTTTCAACTTCTGAGTAAAATAAGGTCTGTGGTAAACATTACTCGACCATACATGGATGTTTTCTACTTTCATACCTCAAATGTGAATTTTTAAGCCAATGTGTGTTTTAAAAAAAGTTTTTCTTTTTTATATTTCTTTCTTTCATTTTCTTTCTTTCTTTATCTATCTTTATTTTCATTTTTTTGTTTCTTTTTTCTTTATTTCTTTTTAGGCAAGGCAAGTTTATTTATATAGCACATTTCATACACAGTGGTAATTCAAAGTGCTTTACATAGAAGAGATTAAAATAAGAATAAAAAAATAAGAATAATTGAAACAGTTTAGAATAAAATAAAATACAGTACAAACAGTCAGACACACAGTGGCACAGTGCTCATTCAGTAAATGCACAGCTAAACAGATGTGTTTTGAGTCTGGATTTGAATGTGACTACTGTAGGAGCACATCTGATCTCTTCTGGAAGCTGGTTCCAGTTGCGGCTGGCATAAAAGCTAAAAGCAGACTCTCCTTGCTTAGAGTGAACCCTTGGTATTTCTATCTGATGTGATCCTAATGATCTGAGTGATCTGTTGGGTTTATATTCAGTGAGCATATCTGCAATATATTGAGGTCCTAGCCCATTGAGTGATTTACATACCAGTAATAATACTTTAAAATCAATCCTAAATGTAACTGGGAGCCAGTGCAAAGACCTGAGGACTGGTGTGATATGTTCATATTTTCTGGTTCTGCTCAGAATCCTGGCAGCAGCGTTCTGTATGAGCTGCAACTGTCTTATGATCTTTTTGGGAAGGCCAGTGAGGAGTCCATTACAATAATCCACCCTGCTGGTGATGAAAGCATGCACAAGTTTCTCTAGGTCTTGACTGGAAACAAAGCATCTAATTCTTGCAATATTTTTCAGATGATAGTATGCTGATTTAGTTATTGCTTTGACATGACTACTGAAACTAAGGTCTGACTCTAGAGACACACCAAGATTCCTGACTTGATTTTTAGTTGTTTGACCCCTAGCGTCAAGGTATGCATTCACCTTGAGAACGTCATCTTTGTTTCCAAACACAGTGACTTCAGTTTTGTCTTTGTTTAACTGAAGAAAGTTTTGGCACATCCAACTGTTAACTTCATCAATGCATTGGCACAGGGAGTAATCGTAATGGGCTGTAATCGTTAGGTGATAGGGCTAAGTAGATCTGTGTGTCGTCTGCATAGCTGTGGTAAGTAATTTGGTTCTTTCTCATTATTTGGCTCATTGGGAGCATATACAGGTTGAACAGGAGTGGCGCAAGAATTGAGCCTTGAGGGACTCTGCATGTCATGGACGTCCACTCAGACTTATGGTCTCCTATACTCACATAATAACCTCTCCCTTCTAAGTATGACCTGAACCATTTTAGGACCATCCCAGAAAGCCCCACCCAGTTTTCCAGCCTGTCAAGAAGTATGTTGTGATCGACAGTGTCAAATGCAGCACTGAGGTCGAGTAGTACCAGTACTGATAATTTGCCTGTATCAGTATTTAAGCGAATATCGTTTATTATCTTTATGAGCTGTCTCTGTGCTGTGATGCGATCGGAAACCAGATTGAAAATTGTCAAAGTATCCATTTGAGTTCAAGAATTTGTTCAGCTGATTGAAGACAACTTTTCCAATGATCTTGCCTATGAAAGGAAGATTTGAGATCGGTCTATAGTTGCTTAATATGGTCTTATCCAGATTGCTCTTTTTCAAGAGGGGCTTGACAACTGCAGTTTTCAGGGAGTTTGGAAAACTCCCAGAGAGAAGTGAAGAGTTTATCACTTCTAGGAGATCTGCTTCTAAACAGTTGAACACACTTTTGAAAAAAGATGTGGGAAGTGCATCAAGGGCGCAGGTTGATGTTTTAAGGTGCTGTACAGTTTCTTCCAAAATTTTGCCATCAATTTCTTTGAAATCAGACATGGTAACTACTTTCTCAGGTTGTGGTTTGATTTGTCTGACCCCAGCACAACTCAAGGATGTGCTGATCTCCTTTCTGATATTATTGATTTTTTCAGAGAAGAAAGAAGCAAACTCATTGCACTTGCTGTCTGAGAGCAATTCACTGGGAATCTGGCTTGGGGGGTTTGTCAGTCTCTCTACAGTCGCAAAAAGAGTGCGTGTGTTGTTTAAGTTGCTGTTTATAATATTCGAGAAGAAAGTCTGTCTAGCTTTGCCTAGTTCCATATTAAAAGCATGGATGCTGTCTTTGTAGATGTTATAATGGACTACAAGTTTTGTCTTCCACCACATGTGCTCTGCTTTTCTGCATTGTCTTTTCATATTTTGCACTGCTAATTTTCTTTCTTTCATTTTTCTTTCTTTCATTTTTCTTTTCTTTCTGTTTTTCTTTTGCTTTCTTTTTCTTTCCTCTCTCTATTTTTTTTTATTTATTTCAGTTTTCTTTGTCTTTCTGTCTTTCTGTTTTTCTTTCTTTCCTTCCTTTTCTTTTCGTTTTGGAACAAAGTATCACTGTATCATTGTATTAAATTATAGCAAACTTTTTGCTTTTATAAATGTTTATTTTAGGTAATGTTTTTCAATAGGATACTGGATTGGATGTGATAAATTAAATGTTAAAAGTGTTTTCCATTTGTGGACACTCTTTGGACATGTGTATGTGTGCTATCTGGAGCTGTTTTTTTATTATTATTTGAAATCAGACTTTTATCATTTCAAAAGTATGTATTTATATTTATTGTTTTATATCATAGCTTTATTTACGTGCATTGTTTTTGATCATTCATTCACTTGTTTATTTAAAGTTGTATTAGGCCGGCTCTATGCCGTACACCCCCTTCCCGGTTTCTAAATTCATAGTAGCATTACTGTAATGCGTGTGAAAAGCCGTCTCATTTTGATGACGTATCGTGGTGCTCCGCATTTGAGCAGTACGAAAGTATTAAAGATCTAGGTACTTTACACCGTGTAGAACACACAACGGGCTGTTCGTCCTCCGTGAAGCACACGCAGAGAGGACACAGAGATCTCAACCACAGTTTGACGCAATGGTAACATCTCATATCATGTTTATTGTGCTCATTTATATCTATTCATTCCTTAAACACGTGCCGCATTTTCTATTAGATTGTTGGCTTTACACGCGTGTTTATCTACGAAGAAACATTTCACGTTTGCAGCCCCTGATCTTACTTGTAAAATATTGTTTTAAAGACTTAAACATGTCTAGATATGTTGTGATCAGTTTAGAGATCTTATCTTTCAATGCAGAAAACTTTAGCCAGTGTTGATGGGCACATGTTCTCGAGTACAGCACGTGGTCTGATTTTGCTTTGATATGTACCGTTTTCTTCCAGGCTGAATCAGATGTGAATCCCAAAGCTTATCCTCTTGCTGATGCCACTCTCTCCAAAACCATCCTAGACCTGGTGCAACAAGCGTCCAATTACAAACAACTGAGAAAAGGAGCAAATGAAGGTAGTTAATATTCAAAAGTGTACCACATATGCAGATTGTACTTCGTCTGTGTAACAGTGAAGTGCATCTTCCTGGGGTGCACAGATTTGAATCATTCTGCCAGGAAATAAAATAGCTTTTTAAAGGTTCTGGGTTGATTTTACACATACTTTGCAGAATCTATTTATTAATTCTTCCTCAAAGGTATGTGTTTGAGGCTTCAAAACTTTAAAGTCTATTTAGTTTTGTTTGGGACCTATAGAAGCAAATAAACTGCCTGGCTAAAAAAGAAGTCACCTTTTGGATTTAAATAAGCAGATACTTAAGAGCCTATTATTGTATCATTGTTGCAGTGATTAATATGTTTCAGCTGGCAACAATTCTTTTAACCCTAACTGATGCAGTGGGAAGCTTCTCATTTGTTAAACAACCATGCTAGAAGACGTATCCCATGATTGTGTAAAATAAGTTACTGTGTTTCAGAAGGGGCAAATTATTGGCCTACATCAAGAATAGAAAACAACATGGAGATTCCTGAAATCACTGGAATTGGGTTAAGAACTGTCCAACTCTTTATTAAGACCTGGAAGGATAATGGTGAACTGTCAGCTTTGCAGAAGAAATGTGATCTGAAAAAATCTTGAATGATCGTGATCGAAGATCACTAAAACGATTGGTGAAGTCACGTCTTAAAAAATCGACAGTAGAACTAACAGCTATGTTTAATAGTGAAAATAAAAGCATTTCCACGCACACAATATGACAAGAATTTACAGGATTGGGACTAAACAGCTGTGTGGCCACAAGAAAACCACTTGTTAGTGAGGATAATCATTTAAAATGACTTCAATTTGGTAGGGAGAATAAAGATTGGACTGTGGAGCAATGGAAAAAGGTCATGTGGTCTGATGAGTCCAGATTTACCCTTTTCCAAAGTGATGGGCGCATCAGGGTAAGAAGGGGACCGCATGAAGCAATGTATCCGTCATGTATAGTGCCCGCTGTACAAGCCTCTGGAGGCAGTGTTATGATCTAGGGTTGCATCAGTTGGTCAGGTCTAGGCTCAGCAACATTATGCAGCAATAAAAAGTAGTTAGCTGAATATCTGAATGTACTGAATGACCAGATTATCCCATCAATGGATTTTTTCTTCCCTGATGGCACGGGCATATTTCAGGACGACAATGCCAAGATTCATCGGCCTCAAATTGTGAAAGAGTGGTTCAGGAAGCATGAGGAATCATTCTCACACATGAATTGGCCACCACAGAGTCCTGACCATAACCCCATTGAAAGTCTTTGGGATGTGTTGGAGAAGACTTAACGGTGAGGTTCGACTCTCCCATCATCAATACAAGATCTCAGCCAAACATTCATGCAACTATGGATGAAAATAAATGTTGTGACGTTACATAAGGTTGTCGAAACAATGCCATGATGAATGCGTGCACTAATCAAAGCTAAAGGTGGTCCAACTAATTATTAGAGTATGCAACTTATTTTGGACAGGCAGTGTAGATATCCACTATAGGGCTGTTAACAGGGCTTTTTCACTTGAATATTACCAAAATGTTAATTATATTCAGATATTAAAGATGTTATTTCAAGTACAGGACATCCGTGATCACCATTTTGTTTTGTTTTTATCGATGTTGTCGCCTAAATCTAAAAGGGTCTAACAACTAAATATAAACCAAACAGTACTGTAATATATTATATAACAAAAGAGCATAAAATCTAAAGATTTAAATAAAATAAAATCTAAGAAGTTTTCAAATCTTGAGTATAAAGTGAAACAGGAAATGATACACATCCAGAGAAAGTTCCGAAATCTCTAGATGTGCTTTTCCAAACTCTTTTTTTTTTTACATTTAAAAGTGTTTAAAACATATTGCTTATCAGTGTGCTTGGAACATATAAACATTTTTAATAGTTTTTGATTTGTGCATTTCTATCTTCGACAAATATTTGAATTTCATATTTTAATTTGAAAGCCTTAATCCATTGTATATTCTGCTTATTCTTATTTTCATTGGGCCTTGTTCATGAAATGTGAACTGCACAAATATGTGTGTAAATCTTTAGTAAAACAATTGTTCAATTCAAGGGGACAATTTACATTTGACAATTTTACAAGAATGCAGTTACACATTCTTTTGCTTATGTTTTTTGAGTTTTTCCCCACTTGCCTATTGTTTTAGTAAATCTACTTTGATAAATCCACATGTATAAGCAAAATGAACTGATTGGTTGCTTTACACGCCACTCAGATGGTCTTTTCCTTTCTAAGTTGGCGGTTTTTGGCCACAATGGACCATTTTCACATTTGTGTTTGGGACTATAAATTATAGTGGTAAATGGGAGAGCACATAGAATATTTTTTTGTGTTTCCATTTGCTCAAAAAGCTAAAGAAAGAATCCATAATTGCATTTCCATGGTTTCCAAAAGACAAAAAAATATAGAGCTGAATTATGAGTCAGAAGAGGGAAAGATGCAAAAATTTTATTTAATCACTCTATATTAGAAACCTCATCACAGATGTGATATTTTTTTTTGTTGCTGTAATTAATACAGGGTAAAATTGTATAAAGTACAATCTTATACGATTACACTAAATAATAAAGATTTACTGCTAGATATGGTGGAAATGCATGATGGTGGATCAGATTTTATGCAAGACTACGAGATCACAGTAGAAGGATCAGATATTTAAAGTCAATGTGAAATCAAAATGGCCCCCTTTTACTTTGTAAAAACACATTTGTGATTTTATTGAGCTAAATGACAAATGTTTGCCTTTATTTGGGTTTGTTTCAGCCACTAAAACTCTGAATCGAGGGATCGCAGAGTTCATTGTGATGGCTGCAGATGCTGAACCTCTGGAGATCATCCTGCATTTGCCTCTGTTGTGCGAGGATAAGAACGTCCCGTACGTGTTCGTGCGCTCAAAGCAGGCCTTGGGCCGCGCGTGTGGGGTTTCCAGGCCTGTCATCGCCACCTCAGTCACCATTAAAGAGGGCTCGCAGCTCAAGCCTCAGATCCAGTCTGTGCAGATGGCCATTGAGAGACTGCTGGTCTGATGCACTGTATAAGCTCATTGGCACATGTCTGTCTTCTAAGTTGTAGATTACCACAGAATTTTTACTAGAATTATGTATGCTAAACTTACATTTCACCCATAAAAACAGTTCTGTCATTTTACATTCTCATCATGAAGGGGTTATGCTGTTACAAACCCATATTACTTTCTATCTTCCTTTTTTTTTATTATTCAAGAGTTCTAGAGCCAATTAATGGATGGGGATTTTTAGGAGGTCATGATTGAGAAGTGCCAATGGGGGGGATTTAGCCAGTACACCAGGGTTGCACCCATACTCTTTACAAGAAGTGTCCTGGGATTTTTAATGACCACAGAGAGTCAGGGCCTCAGTTTAATCCACAGGATTTTGCATTTTAACAGTATAGTGTCCCCCTCACTATACTGGGACATTAGTACCTGCACAGACCACAGGGTGAGCACCCCCTGCTGGCCTTCCTAATGCCTCTTCCAGCAGCAAACTTGTTTTCCCAGGTGGTCTCCCATCCAAGTACTGGCCAGGCTCAAACCTGCTTAGATTCAGTGGGCAACTGGTCTTGAGCTACAGGCTGATAAGGCTGCTGACAAGCAAGTAAATGATGACCAAGTTACATTTTTCAGTTTCTCAAAGGTTTTAAAATGTTGACCTTAGTACCCATTTTGCCATTGGTGATCATGTTTATTTAACTACTTGATGAAAATGTTATTTGCTTAGCCGAATGCAGTTTGTTTAACATGATGAAGCATGTTTCAAAGGTGTTATATCCAAACTTTTACAGACTTTTAATAAATGAGAAACTCCATGTGTATTTCATTACTTTTAATGGGAAAGTTGTCAGAACACAAGATAGATAGGGCGAGATTTATGACGAGACTAAACTAATGCAATTTGCTGGTAATGGGAAATAAGTACAAAAGTTTGTGTGCAGTAAGACGGTATTTGGACACATGCAAAGTTGCTCTTGTTTTTCACAGACCCCTTTGTCCCATACTGTTATCTAGAAGTATCTTAAAATGGATCATTACACGTCTCTCAGGAGTACTTGATTGTGATTGGTCATTTGCAGTATTCTGTTGTCAAAAGTTTTGTAAAATGACCATAAAATTGTATAATTGACCATTGTTCCAAGCAACCGATTTCTTCGCTGGGCTAGTGTCATGTCTCACAACTCAGTCGAGGATATATTGATTTCTTCTCACATACATTTTTTCAGACCAAATCTTAGCGTTCCTCATAGCTTTTCTTTAAACTTAAAAACAATGCAAGAGAGCGGTCACAAGCTCCTCTTCTGTTGTGTGGGGGGATGTGGGCAAAATTAGTTCAGAAAACTTGCATGAATGCAAACTTTTTCATTCTGTTTGGGACATTTCCAGTTTGGTTACAAGTTTTTAAAACTAACTTACTGCTTGAATACTGCACACAGTATACACTGAACACTGCGAAACAGACAATAACGGAGTGTTATTTAGTTAGAAAATCACCTCTATTCCCAAACTTTGTGGCCTTATATACACCACCTCTAAAAAGTTTTGAATCGCTATGAAACCAAATGATAGTTTTATTCATTTCTAAGTATTTTCCTGTCATCATATTTAGCACATTCTGCCCTTTTCTTATTTGCCAGTTTCAGATATGGATTTTTCATTGAAAGTCTGCCTAAAACATCCCAGAGTCTTCACTGTTACAGATGAAGCTGGTGTTTGGCATGTACTGGTCATTGAAGCTGCCAGTTTAGGAGCGAGTCTGGTGTTCTTGTCGTCTTGTTGTGAATCTAGGCCGTGCACTTCTCTCTCTGTCGTAGTCAGATCCAGTTTAATTTCATTTTTCAAGACAGTATTACATTGTTCACCCAGTTCTGATCTGGCTACATTCATGGGTGCCATCTCTAACCAGGACTCAATACATGGGTCATATCGCCACATCTCCCTGCTTGTTCAGCCGTCTGAAAACTCCCCTCTAGCCCGATACAGCATTCATTACTCAATAGAATAAATAAAGTTGTACATTTCACTGTGGATTTGTTTCTTAAAAATAGTTCCTAAAACAGTTGTTTGTAATAGCATTCATAATTTGCAATATTACTAATGTTTAAGGTAGTGTTTTTATCAATTTAATTAATGAAGAGAAGCATTCATTCTTTCAAGAACAAAGTTTTTTGTCTTAAGTGATTCCAAACATTTGAATGGTGGTGTAACTGAAGCTTTCTGTATTATACACTCACTGAGGACTTTTTTTTATTCATGTGATTATCTAATTAGCCAATCATGTGGCAGCAGTGCAATGCATAAAATCATGCAGATACGGGTCATGAGGTTCAGATAATGTTCACATCAACCAACGGAATGGGGAAAAATACAATCTCAGAGATTTGGACCATGGCATGATTGCTGGTGCCAGACGGGCTGGTTTGAGTATTTCTGTAACTGTTGATCTCCTGGGATTTACACGCACAACAGTCTCTAGAATTTACTAAGAATGGTGCCAAAAACAAAAAACATTCAGTGAGTGTCAGTTCTGCAGATGGAAATGCCTTGTTGATGAGAGCTAGACTGGTTTGAGCTGACAGAAAGTCTACAGTAACTCGGATAACCACACTGTACAATTGTAATGAGCAGAATAACATCTCAGAACACATCAAAACATGAGGCGGATGTGCTACATCAGCAGAAGACCACGTCAGGATCCACTTCTGTCAGCCAAGAACAGAAAGCTGAGACTTCAGTGGGCACAGGCTGACCCAATCTTGACAGTTGAAGACTAAAAAAACGTAGGCTGGTTTGATGAATTTCGATTTCTACTGTGGCACACAGATGGTAGGGTTGTGTCAATAGTCCAGGCTGGTGGTGTAATGGTGTGGGAAATGTTTTTGGCACACTTTGGGCACATTACTACCAAACAATCATCACTTGAATGCCACAGCCTGTTTAAGTGTTGTTGCTGACCTTGTGCATCCCTTCTTGGCTACAATTTACCAATTTTTCTAATTGGCTACTTCCAGCATGATCATGCACAATGTCAAAAAACATGGTGATTTGAAACAAGTAATTTCAAACTGGTTTCATGAACATGAACATGAGTTCACTGTTCTTCAGTGGCCTTCCCAGTCCCCAGATCTGAATCCAATAGAACACCTTTGGGATGTGGTAGAACAGGAGATTTGCAGCTGGAATGGGCAGCTGACAAATCTGCAGAAATTGTGTGATGCAATCATGTCAACATGGACCAGAATCTCAAAGGAATGTTTCTGACATCTTGTGGAATCCGTGATATGAAGAATTGAGGTTTTGAGAGCAAAGGGAGGCCCTACCCAGTGTTCAAAATAAAGTGCTAAGTGAGTGTATGTATAAATGTATGTATGTAAATATTCAGAAGTGTATGTGGTAAAATATTTCCAAGTAATACTACACCGTATTACAGTTTTAATGAATGTCAGTGTGTTTAATGTGTATTTGTAGTAGTTATTTAATGAATCTCTCAACACAACAAAGAACATCTAATAAATACAAAAAAGAAAATCACTATACAAAAAGTAAAAAATTCTTCACTACAACACATTGTTAAAAAACAATTAAGCACATTTATAAGTTACAATCATGAGGTGGTCAACGTATGAAACCCTGTCCACCACTGTAATGTCACATTATTACACTGATACTGTGGAGTTTCTCAGACGGATGGCAGTGGACACATACACACACTTCTGCTGCGTTCAAGCCATGTAAAAATGATTGTAATTACTAGATGAAAACGTGGGGATCCTACAAACATTCCAAAATGGCTCCATTAGCAGCTTGGTTGATGACAGTACAATATTTAATCATTTTAATTATTTGCCTATATGTGTTCTTTCAAATGTTTACGAACAAAGAAAACGCACCGGGTAAATGTGGCTATAATAAAATGGCACATCAAACAAAAACAGAACTGTCATTTTTGGCTAATTATCCCTGGCGAGGATGCTGCCATTTTGGTTATTTTTATATGACATCACACCAGTCAAGTTAGAGCTTTCATAAAATTCAGAGTTGAGCATTTTTTACAAGCCAAAACTTGTAATTATGGTGAGTCCAACATGGTGTGAACACACCATTACGGTCACCACAGATATCCATCGATGTATCTAGTCTCACACCATGGAGAAACAGCTTATGGCACAAGTATTGTCTTAAGACCCTCCTGTAGTTGGGTCAGACCTTTTCCATCTTTAAACAGCCTGCGGAAAATGACATGGAGCCAGGCACTCTGAAAGCCGCGCTCCCTGGCCTTCTGTCCCAACCAGTAGTGATGCAGATGGAGCTCTGATGCTCTCAGTCGACAGGAAACTCCGTCTCGGAGGCAGTGTCTGGACGACTGCTCACGCTAGTGTCTTTCCTGAGCCGAAGAGAGACACAGCTGAGCCAGCTACGACTGGTGGGCATCTCACCGACAATCTCCCAGCTGTCCGATTCCTCACAGTACCGCTCTATAGTGTCATGATACCTGCAGGGAGAATCCACCCCGAAAAAAAGAGAAATAAACTGTTGTGATTGGTCACTTTACATGTCGTGAAATAGCCCTTTATCAGAACAAGTAAAGTTTTTCTCACCTGTCCCATCCCTCCTCTCCTCCTAAAACATAAATCTTTCCATCCACCACAGCCACACCGGGTCGATAGCGTCTCTCCTTCATCGGAGCACACATGGTCCACTTGTTGGTCTTTGGGTCGTAGCACTCAACCTTATCGGTGTTCTCTGTGGAAGCATGCCAGCCACCTAGAGAGGAAGAAATGGGAATGTTTGTGATCCAGTATTCTACCATATAAACTTGAAATAGCTTATGAAATGAAGACATCCATTCTCACCTATGACATAAAGCTTGCCCTTCAGTGTACAGGCCGCAGATCCGGAGCGAGCAATCTGCATGGGCGCCACCTCGGTCCACACACACGTTTTAGGGTTGTATACTTGTGCTAAGTCTGTGCCATCACCATCTTCTAAAACAGCACCCCCTATGGTTTGAGAAGGGAAATTTACATAACTATTATACCTAAAGCCTCTAGTCGTATGGGTTTGGAAAGACATTCCTTTAACAAAAATACACTCATCAACTTTAACTATTTGTCAAAAGCACTTTTAATTTCTTACGGTTCATCCAAAACCGCTCACTTCTGCACTATTCTAGGCCAGTTTGTAGTGTAAGTAATAGTTGTATGTTTACACCTAAAATGCAAGAAAAAGAAGTGTACCACAAGTAACCATATGATGTATTTCTTCAACAGAAATAACAGAGTGTAGAATGTTGGACACTTCATTCAGTCAACGGCTGCGGTTTGCCCTATCTGGCGGAACGGGCGGAGTTACCTGGCCATGATACTGGCCTGACAAAACAATTGTAATTAATGGTGAATGTGGCAAGTACCGAAAGTTTAGTGAAGACAGCACCTTATAAATGTGAGTTGAATGCTTTACCATCACCCCACCCCACATATGAATATGTGAAATATAAGTGTTGAACTGAGGTTGGTTAACATGCTTAAACCTGCGGCAACACATCGGGTGCATTTGAAATGTCACTTACGTCAGCTGAAAAACTGCGAATGCTTCCGTGTAGTAAAAAATCCATTAAGATACTGCACTTTGAAA
Source organism: Xyrauchen texanus (assembly GCF_025860055.1). Classification (NCBI taxonomy): domain Eukaryota; kingdom Metazoa; phylum Chordata; class Actinopteri; order Cypriniformes; family Catostomidae; genus Xyrauchen; species Xyrauchen texanus. Next base: position 5,524,412 of record NC_068287.1, on the reverse strand, counting down.
ATTCAAAATTACATGGCTGAGTGCATTGTGTATAGTCCGAGTGCACAGTGCATCATTTGGGACATGGCTTACATATGTAAAATGTGCACCTTTAAAGGAATATTCATTTTCATAGTATATTCATAATAATAGTATGATTTTTAAATGTTAAAGTTATACATCTAAAACAATTTGAGTTGATGCTTCCATTGCAATTACTGTGCAAGTTTTTAATTTGTTTTTACAAAGTCAACATTTTGTTCTGTGGTAAAAGGACGGCAGGCCACAGATTCTGTCCATGTAGTTGTATGTCAGTCTACAACAGTGCCTAGAGTTTATGTTGGAGGAAACATGCTACCGGTCACATAGAGCAATCCATCCAGAGCCACCACAGCTGGACTAGTGACCGCCATCTTGACTGATTCCATAAACTGCCAAGTGTTTGTGTTAGGATTATAACACTCAACGGTGTCCAGGCGAGACCGACCCTCCCAACCGCCCACAGCAAACACATATCCATCCAACATCACCAACCCTGAAAGAATAGCACAAGAGCCATCACTGTGATGTCAGTATATTAATATGATAAATTCTGGAAGAGTTTAGTTATAATAAACTAAATGAGTTTTTTTATCCATTGATCTCAATTTTTAAAACAAGAGGGTCATCGAGTATTTCTAAACAATGGTAAGAAACAGGCCGGGTGTAAGCCTAGTACACTTTTAGTGAGCCCCACCCAGTTCTGATCTGGCTACATTCATGGGTGCCATCTCTAACCAGGAGTCAAAACATGGGTCATATCGCCACATCTCCCTGCTTGCCGAGCCGTCTGGAAACTCCCCTCCAGCCAGATACAGCATCGAGCCTGGGTAAAACACAAGATAAACACACTACATAAACCAAACAGCCATTATTGCCAATGAAATGTAAAATTTTTTTTTTTTTTAATGTAAAAAGTACATTTAGGTACAAATAAAAGTTAAAAATAATAACAATAAGGCTACACCAATGATGCTCTATAGCTACGGGCATGTGTGAGTGCACACTTTTGAAGTTGCTCCCATGGAGATGGAAAGGCAAGTCTTATATGGGCAAAAATTATGAATATAATAATTAATAATAATTCAATGAAATGATAAATGAGTGGTGTCACATCGTGTATTACACTCACCAGACACGACTAAGCCGTGTTTGCTGACAGCGAATGGCAGGCAGGCCAGACTCTTCCACTGGCTGGTGAGGGGATCGAAACTCTCCACACTGCGTAACACCACCTTATCATCCTCTCCTCCAACGGTCACGATTACCTCGGCTGTACCTAGACAAACAAACATAAAGAGAACTTATAAACTGTGCTTTTTCTCATAGTGCTTTTACTCGATATACAGTGCATTCAGAAAGTATTCAGACCCCTTCACATTTTGACATGTAGCAGCCTTGTGAAAAAAATAATAATTTAAAGCATTTTAGCATATCAATCTACACTCCATACCCCATAACGACAAAGCAAAAACATTCTTTTTGATAAATTTGCAAATTTATAAACAATAAAAACTGAAATATCACATTGACATAAGTATTCAGACCCTTAAATCAGTACTTAGTTTAAGCACCTTTGGCAGCGATTACAGCCTCAAGTTCTTTTTTGGGTATGATGTGACAAGCTTTGCACACCTGGATTTGGGGACTTTCTGCCATTCTTCTCTGCAGATCCGCTCAAGCTCTGTCAGGTTGGATGAGAACCATCAGTGAACAGCCATTTGGGTTCTATTCTGGGCTCTGGCTGGGCCATTCAAGGACATTCACAGAGTTGTCCCTAAGCCATTCTTGCATTGTTTTGGTTGTGTGCTTAGGGTCATTGTCCTGTTGGAAGGTGAAACTTCGGCCCAGTCTGAGGTCCTGAGTGCTCTGGACCAGGTTTTCATTAAGGATATATCTGTATTTTGCTGCATTCAGCTTTCCTTCATCCCTGACCAGTCCTCCAGTCCCTGCCGCTGAAAAACACCCTCACAGCATGATCCTACCACCACCATGCTTCACCGTTGGGATGTTAAAGCACATGTAATGAACGTTGCCTGGTTTCCTCAAAGCCAAGTCAAGTGGTTTTTATTGTCATTTAACCATAGACAGTTAGTACAGTACACAGCTAAATGAGACAATGTTCCTCCAGGACCATGTGCTACATAAACAACATAGGACAAACACAGAACTACATGAGACTACACAGACTAAACTAAAGACCTACACATTCCTACATAAACGTGCAAACGTGTGCAAAATGTACAGGACAGTACAATAATTACTAAAAAGGAACAGGACAATAGGCTATAACCGATCTCCACAGAGGAGCTGTTGATGTTCAGGGGAAATTGGTCACTCTGTACTCTCCTGAAGTCAACAACCATCTCTTTTGTTTTGTCCGTGGTGGTGGCGTAGTGGACTAAAGCACATAACTGGTAATCAGAAGGTTGCTGGTTCGATCCCCACAGCCACCACCATTGTGTCCTTGAGCAAGACACTTAATTCCAGGTTGTTCCAGGGGGATTGTCCCTGTAATAAGTGCACTGTAAGTCACTTTGGATAAAAGCGTCTGCCAAATGCATAAATGTAAATGTCTGCATTCAGAGACAGGTTGTTGGCTCTGCACCAGTCCATTAGCCACTGCATCTCCTCGCACTTGTCGTTCTTGCTGATGAGACCCACCACGGTCGTGTCATTGGCGAACTTGATGATGTGGTTCGAGCTGTGCATTGCTGCACAGTTGTGAATCAGCAGAGCGAACAGCAGTGGACTGCGCACACAGCCCTGGGGGACCCCAGTGCTCAGTGTGGTGGCGGTGGAGATGCTGTTCCCGATCCGGACAGAGTCTGTGATCCAGTTGCAGAGGGAGGTGTCCAGGCCCGGAAGGTTCAGCTTTCCAATCAGGTGCTGAAGAATGATTCCTCTACGAGCCTTTCGAAGCACTTCATGATGATGGTGTGAGTGCGACAGGATGTAGTCATTGAGGCAGGACACTGAAGACTTCTTCGGCATGGGGACGATGGTGGTGGCCTTGAAGCACGTTGGAAGGACGGCGCTGCTCAGAGAGATGTTGAAGATGTCGGTAAGAACATCTGCCAGCTGGTCTGCACATCCTCCGAGCACTCTGCCAAGAATGTTGTCTGGTCCAGCAGCCTTCCGTGGGTTGACTCTACGTAGAGTTTCTCACATCAGCTGTGGTAAGACATAGCACCTGGTCGTTGAGAAGAGGGGTGGTCTTCCTCGCCACCACGTTGTTCTGCGCCTCAAACCGAGTGCAGAAGTTGTTCAGCGCATCTGAAAGGGAGGCATCTTTGTCACAGGTAACTGATGTTGTCCTGTAATTGGTGATGGCCTGGATGCCCTGCCACATGCGCCACATGTCACCACTGTCCTGGAAGTGAATGTGGATTTTCTGGGTGTGTGCACGCTTTGCCTCTTTGATGGCCTGGGAAAGTTTGGCCCTCGCTGTTCTTAGGGCCACCCTGTCGCAAGCTCTGAAAGCAGAGTCTCAGGTCCTCAGCAGCGCACGCACCTCCGCAGTCATCCACGGCTTCAGGTTGGAGCGTGTGGTGATGGTCTTGGAGAAAGTGACATCATCAATGCACTTGCTTATGAAGCTGATCAATGATGCGGTGTATTCCTCCAACCTGGTAGAGTCGCCATATGTTGCAGCCTCCCTGAACATGTGCCAGTCAGTATATTCAAAACAGTCCTGAAGAGCAGAGATGGCTCCCGCTGGCTAGGTTTTCACCTGCTTCTGAAGCAGTTTTGTATGCCTGATGAGCGGTCTGTATGCTTGGATTAGCATAACAGAGATGTGGTCCGAGTAGCCGAGGTGGGGACTGGGCTCCGCCTGGGACGCGTCTCTCGTTGCAAAGTCCACATACTGATGGAATTTAGGGAGCACCGTTTTGAGATTTGCATGGTTGAAATCTCTGGTGACAATAAACAATCCGTCAGGGTGAGTGTTCTGCGCTTCCTTAGAATTAGCACTGGGGGGAATGTAAACGCCTGTTATAATGATAGTGGTGAATTCCCGTGGTAAATAAAAAGGTCTGTATCTAACGGTTACAAACTCCACCAGCGATGAGCAGTAGCTAGAGACTAGCACAGAATTCTTGCACCATTCCGTATTGATGTAAATACTCAAGCCACCACCGTGAGTCTTACCGTACAGAGCTGCATTTTCATTGGCATGAAACGAGGCGAGCCCATCTAGCTGAATGGCGGCATCAGGTACCTGCTGAGCCACGTCTCCTTGAAAAAAAAAGACGAAGCAGTCTCTAAACTCACGCCGCGTAGTCTGCTGGAGTCGGATGTAGTCCAGTTTATTGTCCAGGGAGCAAACATTTGAGAACAGAATAGACAGGAGAACCAGCCGGCTAGGGTTTGTTTTTAGCCTAGCATGGACCCCCGCCCTCTTGCCATGCTTCAGCTTCCTTGCACACCGCTTACGACGCCCCCTCCCCCGGCATCACGCGACGCTGAGGACTGGAGGCCTGGTCTCCGCAGCAAGCCGAGGTCACATAGCTTCTCCTGCAGATCATCTTGCAGCTTGGTTGTTGCACATTTCTTGTATTTGAGCAGTGTCTGGTGATGGTAAACACAAACACCGGTTGCTCCAAAGTCGGGCTAAGAAACAAAAATAGCACCATTTTGGATCCAGACCTCCAAACTTCTTCCATTTAAGAATTATGGAGGCCACTGTGCTCTTGGGAACCTTCAATGCAACAAAAAAAGTTTTGTAGCCTTCCCCAAATCTATGCCTCGACACAATCCTGTCTCTATGCTTTGCAGGTAGTTCCTTTGACCTTGTGGCTTGGTTTTTGCTCTGAAATGCATTTTCAGCTGTGAGACCTTATATAGACTTGTGTGTGCCTTTCTAAATCATGCCTACAGGCATTGAAAATGACACCCATTCTGTGTTGGTAAATGTTGCGGTCAAAGCTAAAATATACACACAAAGAAACAAAAAAAATAATATATATATATATATATATATATATATATATATATATATATAAATAAAATAAAATAATAATAATAATCACACACATTTAAAACTATAAATTCCTCTCTACTGCCCCTCCCCGAGAGTCTTCCAAAAAGGTCAAATACCTACCCCACTTCCTATTAAATACCCCCAGGTTGCCTAGCCTTCTATTTGACTTTTCTTCAAATGCGGGCGCTCCTACTGACCTCCATCCTTGAAGGATAAGGATAATCTGTCTGCCGATCATAACACTGGCTAGAATCCAATATATTTATCCCCAATATTAATGACCGCCCCATCGCCTGAGTGGCAAAATTAAATTTGAGTGCCCAATACGTCACATATAAAACTCTGACACCCAACAAACCCTCAACCAAATCTCTTGGATCTTAACACACCACCAAAATACAAAGGTTGTGTCCCCATTTTCTGATCCAATAGAATAGATATACAATCTTAAATTGTATAAGGTGCACCCTTGCATCTCTAGATGCAGACTTGACTATTCTTTTTTAAATCCTAGCCCACACTACCTCTTCCAATACCAAGTTTAAATCTTTCTCCCATAATCTATTGAGAGAAATTGAAGCTCTGTCCCACAGACTCTGAATTAGCAGGGAGTAATACACTGATGCCTCATTACCTTTTTCAAAGGCAGTAATCACCACTCCCAGAGTGTCTGTCACTTTAGGGAGGTGTATGCTACTCCCCAAAATAGTACAGAGCAGGTGACGCAGTTGTAAATATCTAAAGAAATAAGACCAAATAAGATTTGGGAAATAAATCCCAAAATGTTGAACCATATTTTCAAAGGATCTCAACACTCTACTCTCATATAGGTTACAGAGCATATTAATCCCCCTCACAATACACTTTGCCCAGCAGAAAAGATACTTGTCAATACATAATTTTGGGTTCAGCCATAAGCAACATTTAAATAAATGTCTTTATACATTCTGGATAATTTTGCAAATGCAAGATAACAGGGTGTAACCTAACTTCTCTGGTTAGTTTGATAGAAAGGCTTTGCAATGGCGAGATAGGGGCAAGAACCTCCTGTACAATACAAAAACAGGGAGGGGCTCTTTCTAGTGGAAGTAGCCAATGAGCCAAATGTCTGTGACCGAATGCATAGTAATAAAACTAAATCTTGGGTAGGCCTAGCCCACCTTTGTCAATCGGCCTATGTAACTTACTAAAGTGTAATCCGGGACGTTTACCATTAAAAATGAAGGACTTCGCTATGCTATCAAATTGCTTGAAATAATAGAAAGGGACATTTATAGGGAGTGACTGTAGCAGGTAGTTGAATTTTGGAATACAATTAATTTTAATAACATTAACCTTCGCAGTCATACATAAATGTGATGAAGCCCACATCGCTCGAAAACCTTTTTATTAAAGGGTCAAAATTAACTCTAGTATAAATAGATCTGGTGGGGTTGGAGACAAATAATAAAATATCACCTGCGTAAAGCAAAAGCTTATGTGCACTCCTCCCCCCACCACCCCGGAAAATCCTCCTCCTATTTTTATCGTGGCTGCCAATTGTTCCAGGGCAAGACAGACCAATAAGGGGGATAGAGGGCAACCCTGCTGGGTGCCCCTTTCAAGAGTGTAATAATATTAAATTAATCCATTCATTTGAACCACAGCTTCCAGGTGTCTAAAAAGTATCTTAATCCACCCCATAAAAGTATACCTGAATCCGTACATTTCCAAAATCTTAAAAAAAGAATCCCATTCTACCATATCAAATGCTTTTTCTGTGTCAAGCGAGATGGCGGTGACTGGAGTCTGATCGTTCGCCACTGCCAACATGACATTAATGAAACGCCTAATGTTATCAGAAGAGTTAAGGCCCCGAATAAACCCCACTTGATCTGTCATAGCTTTACTCAATCGGTTAGCCAACGTTTTTGACAATATTTTAATGTCTAGCTGGAACAGGGACATTGGACAGTAAGTCTTGCACTCACTTAGATATTTTTTAAGGATCAGATTCATCTGTGCTTATGTCATGGTTGGCGTAAGCTTTTCATTCTTTAATGATTCCATATAAACTTCTAGCAAAAGTGGAGCCAGTTCTGAAGCATAAGATCTAAAAAAATCAGCGGCAAAGCCATCTGGCACCGACCTTAATTACCACGCCAAGCTCCTCCGAGGTTATCTCAGAATCAAGATAATTGTTTTTGCTCAGCCACAGTTTAGGAAGTTCTAATGGTTCCACAGAGTTTCTAACTTCCTTTTCAGTAGACAAGGATGTGGAACTATAAAGATCAAGATAGAATTCTTTAAAAGCATTATTAATATCAGTGGCCGAGTTAAATATTTCACCACCAGCAGATTTTACTGAGGGAATAGTAGAAAAAAGTAGATTTTTTTGAAAAGTAGAAAGAAGTAGATCTTTAGATTTTTTGGTGAATGTAGCACACTGTATGATCCGGCCCCTAAGAACCACCTTAAGTGCCTCCCAAGCCACGTCTACAGAGGATACTGAGGACCAGTTGATTTCAGCCTTTAACATTTGTTGGAATTCAGGATTTTGCAAAAGGGATCCATTAAAGAGCCAACTATATGATTTCCTTTTCTTCATCTGTGGTAACACCACTAGACACACCAGGGCGTGATCGAAGATTAAAATGTTTCCAATTGAGCAATCAACAACAGATGGAATGAAGGACTTTCTAGAAGGACTATTCTAGAGTAAATCTTATGGCCTGATGAAATATATGTATAGTCCCTCCCAGATTGGTTCAAAAGTCTCCAAATATCTGTAAGACCAAGATTTGTACACATCCTGTGAAGCATCAATGTTGCTCTAGGGGGCTTACACACTTTTGTTTCACTATGATCAAGGACTGAATCCATCAAAAGATTAAAGTTTCCTCCCAATATTATATCATGAGGGGTGCCAGCGGCTTGCAGTATCCCATCAAGATCTATAAAAAAAGCCCTGATCATCAACATTAGGTGCATAAATATTAGCCAAAAATAAGACTTTGCCCCTGAATTTCAGCTAAAACAATAATGACTCTTCCTAATTTATCTTTAATCTGTTTGAGGCATTTGAATTGTAGATGTTTACTCCTGCTCTTACTCGAGCCAGCACTAAAGAAAGCATGCCCACACCCCATATCCTCCCAAATTTTTCAGCTTCCTGCAGAGAAAGATGAGTTTCTTGAAGAAACACTACATCATATTTCTAATGCTTAAGAGAAATAACCTTCCACCCTTTTTATGGGGTGCCGCAACCCATTCACATTCCATGTGGAGAGAGAAAATCCACTAATATTAACATTTGACATTTTGACATGTAAGAAAATATAGATTATGTGTCAAAAACAATATTATAAAGACCACATTCCAACAATAGTGCATCCATCAAACCATGAACATCCCCAAACCCAAACAAACTGAAAAAATAAAGATGTGTGCATTAACCCTGCATACGACAGTGCAGATAATCTATAAAAAAAAACCTCCAGCCAATAGGCGGAATAAACACAAAGAGCATCTAGATTCATCCATAAAACTGTCCTGAAGGTGTGTTACTCAACAAAATAAAGTCCAGCTGCAAGGCAGAACCAGGATCTCTGAGCCGGAACCCTGAGCTTGCTCCATTTCCATCTTATGGCCTGTTATGTCGAGCAAATCCGGAAGGAGCCCATCCAAGAATTTCACCATATCCTGACCCTCTTCAGCCTCAGGAATTCCGACAATGCGGACGTTATTCCACCAGCTACATTTCTCTATGTCCTCCAACTTCTCCCAGACACACTCCAAATCTACCTTGGTTGCTTGTGGTTAGCAGATAATTCCCTCTCCGATGACTCCAGATATTCAATCCGTTTCTCAACATTTCTCAACACTCTTGTAACCACCTCAGAGAACATGACTAGTTTTTAAAAATGTTCTTTTTAGTTTGAGTAGTTTGAGTGTCAAAATATGCCCAAATATGTATTTATTATTTTTAAAGCTGTCAAAATTAATGCGTTAAGCATGCGATTTAAAAAGTTTAATGAGTGAATTTTTCTTAATTGCAATTAATACATTTACTCTTAATACAGTATAAACTCTTGTTGGAAGGGTGGAACCTTTGTTATGTGTTGAAGACCAGAGTCATTACACTGACACACACACCACAAACACACACAGCAGTGATTCAGTATCAGTATTCAGTAGTGATGGAGAAAGGAGATCTTAACGCTAACTGCTGTACAAAACAAGCCTAGATAGAACTTGTGACAGAAATTAGGTATTTTTCAGCCCAAGTAAGGCACATTTTAAATTGCCACAAAAGCATGCAAAGTCTTAACTATCACCAAAGCGCAGAATGAGACGTTTTTATCGGCAAGTGCTTTTCATGTGGAAAGTTCAAAGTGGTGATTGAGGCTGGTGCTCATGCCCTGACATGAATCATGAATGTGGCTTCATGATTCAAAATGTAGACAAACTGATAGCCACAGTCTACTGGCAGATTAATATTGTGGGGGATTTGAGTTAAAAGATTTAATGCCCATTGTAATGAAAATGCAACATATGGGGAGAAAATTATGAAAACATTATGAAAATGCAACATATGGGGAGAAAATGATTAGATGAATCGTGATTAACCCTAAAACAGGCCACGTACTCCACAAGATATGCACCATACTCTTTAGTTTCTCATAGGAGGTTTCTCACCCACTCTTTATATCATTTATCATATTTGGGTCTGTTAGGTCTTGAGTATGTGGGTAATATGATTTGGTTAAGATTTTCTGTGATCGTTAAGTTAGCCTGACACTGTGCTGGAAATGCTGACTTTGTGATCATTATTTAGGACCCAAGCACTGAAAGTGTGGAGGCATGATTATTATTATTAGGGCCCGAGCACTGAAAGTGTGGAGACCCAATTGTTCTTCGAAGTATTATTATTATTGTTATAATAATCCTCATCAAATTGGACAATTTTTGTCATCAGCTCCACCCAACAGGAAGTCAGCCATTTTGGATTTTCTGAAAATAGCAAGTTCTGAACTTTTAAATACTCTTCCTAGAGGATTCATGTGACTGGCACCAAATTTGGCATTATGACAAGACACTGTAGATGCTAAATACAGAACGGATTTTTTACATTTTGAACGGTGTTGCCATGGCGAAACAATACATTTATGGCAAAAAAATGGAAAGCAAGAAGTGCCTTATATCTTCTGTGTGCATTGTGTGATTTTGATGAAAATTCAGCAGTCTGATTGGTATTAAGGGCTAATCATATTGATGCAGCCATTATGGGTCATGGCGCCACCAGCTGGCAGCAGAAAGTACGGCTGGGAAACCTTGGGTCCGGGCATTCATGTGGATGTTGCACACTCTCTCACACACAAAATTCTATCACACAATCACAATCAATCTCTCTCTCTCTCTCTCTCTCTCTCTCTCTCTCTCTCTCTGTTTTAAATTAAGAGAGGAAGTCAGAAACTCATAATTTGTTTGCATCAAATAAAACTTTAAAAAGGCAACACTCATAAAATCCAAAATATATCAAATATATACAAATTTCCTTTGGATATGTTTTACTTAAGTCCAAATGATATAGAAAGTGACATGAAATTACTTTTGGCTAATCATTTTCCATTCTTGCCTGTTTTAGGGTTAAACATTTTAAATCGACTGACAGCACCAGTTATTTTTTGAGTGACTCAAAAGTAAACATAAAAAATATGCCTGTTTTTTCTTTCTTTCTCTGGAACATCTATAATAAGTACTATGTACCTAACTGTTCATATACTTTGATTACTTGTTTTTAATTCTACAATAATTTATAAATACTTTGTAATACTTTGAAATCCACTAATAACTTTGCTTTTTGTTTATTTATGAACTGAAGGCATTTTCTTTCAGTGTACTAGCACTTAGCTTTATACTCAAGGAATGATGCAAACACATCAGTACAGAACTACAAATGCAAACCATCACGTTTGCCACCATGTGAACACAATGGCGTAGGTTTGACGCAGAAGCATAAACAGGCTTTAAATCCCCTGTGGTCACCTGTTGCTCGTCTTGGGCGAGCTCTGGGTCCATACAGCTCTCCTCTGCGGTCCTGCAGCAGTAAATAATCCTTGGCTTCAGAGATGAGCTTCTGGCACTTGAGCGATTCCTTCACCACATCCAGAGTCTCGATGACATCATGGATGTAGTATGGACTGATGAGAGGCAGCCTGATGTGCTCTAGAACCTACACAACACAATGACAGTCAGTCAGCATTAGTAATAAGCTACAGTATCGTATATCCACCTTTACCATCAAGATAATCACAATTTTGCATAATTGGAGTGGTGGTGGTGTGGTGGCTAAAGCACAGGGCTGTTAATCAGAAGGTCACAGGTTCTAACCCCATTGTGTCCTTGAGCAAGGCACTTAACTCCAGGTTGCTCCGGGGGGATTGTCCCTGTAATAATTGCACTGTAAGTTGCTTTGGATAAAAGTGTCTGCCAAATGCATAAATATAATTTCATATTGGCAGTAAAATCAGTAAAGTTGTGTTTTTTGTTGTTGTTGTTTTATTTACACTTGGTTAGAACCTTAATTTGTGGTGCAATCCAAATGGTGCAGGATGACTTATGCACCTGGTGAAAGGTTTAGAAAATTCCATAATGCTTAGAATATGCAGTAGCAATAGTGATTATTGTCTTAGAAAACACCTCTAACTACAACCACAAATATCACCACTACATTCCTTTGAGACATGCAGTGAGCCTTACTTAAGTGCTGTAACTAAGGTGAAGTCTTTAAATATCTTCATAGCAACAGATAATGTGTAAACACAGCAATCCGATCCCATCTCATCAATGCAGACACGGAGACAAGAGGAAGCCTAGTCAAGTGATTATTTGTGACAAGTGACATAACTTGTATGGAGCATGTGACCTTTCACAGACTTAATTCATCAAAACACACAATGGCGTGGGCCTGGGTAGCTCAGTGGTAAAGATGCTGACTACAACCCCTGGAGTTCGCTAGTTCTAGACATGCTGAGTGACTCCAACCAGGTCTCCTAAGCAACTAAATTGGCCCGGTTGCTAGGGAGGGTAGAGTCACATAGGGTAACCTCCTCATGGTCACTATAATGTGGTTCGCTCTTGGTGGGGAATGTAGTGAGTTGAGCGTGGATGCCGCGGTGGATGGTGTGACGTCTCCACATGCGCTATAACACCGTGTCAATGCGCTCAACAAGCCACCTGATAAGATGCGTGGGTTGATGGTCTCAGATGCTGAAATCACTGGAATTGGGTTAATAACTGTCCAACAGGAAGAGCATTTTCAATGCGACGAGAATTTACAGGATTGGGACTGAACAGCTGTGTGGCCACACGAAAGCCACTTGGTAGTGAGGCTAATCAGGAAAAATTGCTAGTGAGGACTGTGGAGCAATGGAAAAAGGTAATGTGATCTGATGAGTCCAGACTTACCGCGATGGGCGCGTGTAAGAAGGGAAGAGCATGAAGCACTGCACCTGTCATGCATAGTGACTAGTGCCCAACCGATATATCGGTCGGCCGATATTGACCTTTCATATATCTTTATACCTACTGATATATCGGTATCGGCGTAAATGTTTGCCGATATGCGCATATATGAAAACTTTTTTTTAGAACATATAATGCAGAAAACAATGATTTAGAATTGGTGTAGTTTGTCCAGCAAACTGCGCTCCGAGCTGACTCTGAGTTGACAGTGGCTCTGCAGACAGGGCGGAGTTAAGTGATGTCTTTTCGTTAAGCTGCTAAATAGTTTGTGAAATACATACTGGAAAGTTAATAAAAAATGACCCCATCATTTTCCCTTTTCAATATAACTAATTTAACGTTAACCCTGTCCTGACAACCATGTCACTCATGTTTTTCACATCTGTCTGCTGTTAGCCAGCTATAGTTTGTCAGTGCAGTAAGTAATGTAGCAGATTGAAAGGTAAACATCAGAGCATCTTTTTGCAGCTCAGCAGACAGTGGTGCGGTGTGTCTGTTGAGTGTTGATTTCAAGCTACGTTGTTACCTAGTTGGTGAGAGGCAATGCTGGTCCATCTTTTACTCTCCATGACAACGAGCTTATAGCTAACTAGCTAACCACGTAGTTACTTTCATTGTTTGTCAGCTGAGTGGAAGCCCATGTGTAAACATGTATTCAATAAACTGTTTTGTTAAGGATTCACAGTTTGGTACCCCTGTCAACCGAACAATTCCAGTTGTTGCATTTACAAAGTGTAATGTTTAAAAGTCTGGTTTTCCACCATTTAAAGTTTCCCCTGAACTTGTATTATTACTTGTAGCAGAATACGGTGTAACACCACTGCCGCAATTTATCTCTCGTCTCAGCAGGTGTAAATGCTTCTTGTTTTACAACCTACCAATAATTGACTAGCAGTATTAAAATAGTCAGCATTTGACTGATACTAAACAGTAATACTGATGTTTATTTAGCTATTTATTTTTATTTATTCTTTATTTAAATGGTCAGCAATTGACTGATCCTAAACATACAGTACTGATGTTTATGTTGCTATTTATTTTATTTTTGTATATTCTTTATTTTAATAGTGTTAATTTCTAGAATTTGTTGACAATGTATAATAATAATATAAAATATTCTTTTATAAAAATATTTAAGAAAGCAGCCTTCTGATTACATTTGCATAGTCCTATTGGTTCAAAATCGATACACAATCCACATACTAGAAAAGGTCTGTTTTCATTACAGCTCAAAAATGAACTATACCAGCCACTATAGCGGTAATCAGTGAACTTTCCCCCTCTAAAATCAGTATTGGTCAGGCTCTAATAGTGCCCACTATACAAGCCTCTGTAGGTAGTGTTATGATCTGTGGTTACTTCAATTGGTCAGGTATAGGCTCAACAACGTTATGCAGCAATAAACGTTTAAGCTGACTACCTGAATGTACTGAATGTCCAGGTTATCCCAATCAATGGACTGTTTTCTTCCCTGACGGAATGGGCATAATCCAGGATGACAATGCCAAGATTCATGAAATCAGATTCAACATTGTGAGAGAGTGGTTCAGGGAGCATGAAGAATCATTTTCACACATGAATTGATGAACTTAACCTCATTGAAAGTCTTTGGGATGTGCTGGTGAAGACTTTATGGAGTGTTTCGACTCTCCCGTCATCAATACAAGATCTCGGACAAATATTAATGCAACTATGGATGGAAATAAATGTGATGTTGCATAAGGTTGTCAAAACAATGCCATGACGATTGCTTGCACTAATCAAAGCTAAAAGGCAGTCCAACTAAATATTAGCGTATGCAACTGAAACACTGAGGCAGTGTATAATACATTTCATTATTTCTGTATCATTTATTTCAATAGAAATGTAATTTATTACTATTAACCCATGGCAAAATATGTTTGAAACATTAACTGTAACAAGATACAACAGAAATAATATTGCTTTAGAAAAACAGTGCAACCAAATTAAGAACAGAGTTACTTATAGTTACTAAGACCCTAATGTAAACCTTATGTCTCAATTTAAGTAAGACCTCTCAAACAACAGGTGCAACCTAAACCAGGACCCTAGTTACCACCCAGAACACCCTTGCAACCACATAGCAAATAGCTAACAACCACCCGGATCACCCTAGCAACCACCAGAGCCACAACGCCAAATGACCAAACAACCACTCAGAAGACATTCAGCAACCACATAACAATGCCCTGGCACCCCAATAGCATTGTGGCAGTGAGTTTTGCACAGGCGAGCACCACCACAATGATAAATGACTTAATAAGAGACCTTTTCAAAGCTTTGTCTGCGTGAGGAGTTCTTCTCCAGCCAGAGTATGGATGCTTCAAACACAGTCTCCTCCTTTGGCACGTTCAAATGGTCACTGGATATGATCTCCGTCAGTTTATCAGCACAAAGAGACAGAAACTCCTCCTGAGAGGGGAACAAATGAGGAAAAATATTGGTTAATTAATTGTAATGGGAATCACATTTAATTTAAATGTAACGTTTTTGACAATGTTATATATTTTGTTATAAATTACTTATTTTTAAATAATGTGATGATTGAAGCTCCAAAAAGTACATAAAGGGAGCATAAAAGTAATCCATGTGACTCTAGTGGTTTAATCCATGTCTTCTGAAGTGATTCAGTCAGTTTTGGGTGAGAACAGGCCAAAATATAACTTAATAATAATCTTACTTGACAGCAGTCTCCTTTGCGATCATGATTTCAAGATCGAATATACTTCTTAGCGGCATCTAGCGCTCTGCTCTAGGGTTGCCACAGTGTACAGTGTTACCGGTTTTACAAAGGACAACACTGGTGTGAAATTTGTTCTGGGTAAAAGGTGGAAACTTTATGAATGGAACTTCCAATATCAATACAATAGCGACCCATGCTAAATTAACCTAAATAATGCATTGAAAGCCAGATGTTCTTTACCAACTGTGACGAGGAAGAGGGCGGGGCCAGGCTGTGAGGGTACACGTCTGGTCCCCAATTGGGCTAATCAGCCGAGGAGAGGGATAAAGATGAGCCGGAGGCATCAGTTCAGGAGAGAGAGAGCGAGAGAGAGAGAGAGAGAGAGAGAGAGAGAGAGCCACAAGTGGCTGCCGTGTGTGTCCGTGTTTTGTGTATAAGTTTTACATTCGTCAATTCAAAATTTATTTCTAGAACACATTTAAAAGCAACAGAGTTGCACCAAAGTGCTGTACAGTAAAATTTAAAACAAATAAAAGAAAAAATCCACGAACAAATACGCAAGTGACAACATTAACAAACAACATTCAGCATAGAAAATATACAGCGCAATAAACAGAATACATTCTGTGTAACTAAACCATAAAACACTTCAGCTAAGAATTATCAAAAGACAGAAAATACAGATAAGTTTTAAGAACAGATTCAAAACAAACAAATGATGGAGCAGATCTCATGTAAAGGGAAGACTGTTCCAAAGTTTGGGAGCTGCAGTGGCTATGCCATGATCAATAAACGAGGTGCAGACGTTCCTCTTGTTACGGACGAACAAATCGACAAGAAACGAAACAGTCTTTCAAGAAGTGTCTCAGCTGTTGGCCACACGGCTACCACCGGACCAAACTTGTCACTTGTCCTGCCAACATTTTCACTGCCCCCAATATTTTATTTTTTTACTTTTAAAGGGATATTTTTACATGTACATATTTAATATTTAATATGGATTTTATATTTAACATGTTAAATCAGAGCGATTAATTCAATTATTACAAGCCTCAGTCAGCAGGGGGCAGTGAGTACAGCTCCAGCTCTACAGGCAAGACAGCTTTTCAAAGACAGCTGGAGAGCGCGGAGTCCAATATAGTCCAGTGATATGCTTATGTTCAACGATTTACAGATAAAATAAACAATATATTAGCTGTGTCACAAATGATGCACTATACACTATGCTCTTACAATATATACTATGCAGCCATGCAATATTTGAATTTCAGGTAGTGAATATAATGTGCATGGTATGTAACTGTAAGATGTCTCGGATTCGGGGTTGATGATTTAATTGGATATTGGGATTTTTGTATAAATAACAGGAATATATTTCCTGCATATCGCACAGACCTGGGAGGGAATAAAACAAATGTATTCAGAAACATTCAAAGTCCCTTCCGAAGCACCTAAACTGAGTTCTGGGATGAAGGGTAATAAAACATCAACATTAAACCCCCACAACCCACATTAAAGGATGCATTTGCTTGGACAATGAAATACCCGACCGGTAGCCCATGATGGAGAATGCATGGATGAAGTAGGCTCGTTGCCAAAGAGATGTTGCCCTTCACAACTTTTGAAAAGCCATTTTTCAAACATTTTAACAACACACATTTTAATTACACTTCAATTTTTTCCGTTTCATTTGAATTTTTATTTAAATTAAAGTTAAAAAATAAAGTTCAAAGTTTGAAATCAAGCTGCCTTGTGTTATTGTACAGGCTATTGCGCAATGAAAACGACCCCCTAGTACCACTTTGCATCCAACCATCGATGTGAAAATCACCGTGGCAAGTCTACTCTGTGCATGGGTCAAGCACTAGGAAGTGTAACTGAGCTTGAAATCATGATCGTGCCTAGAGCCTGCAATGGCAAGATGAAGTGAAAAATGGGTTATATTTTGGTCTGTTCTCACCAAAAACCAACTGGATCGCTTCAGACGACATTAATTAAACAACTGGAGTCGTATGGATTCGTTTTATGCTTCCTTTATGTGATGTTTTTGAGCTTAAATGTTTTGGTCACCATTCGCTTGCATTGCATGCACCTCCAGAGCTGAATTATTCTTCTAAAAATCTGTGTTCAGCAGAAAAGAAACTCATACATATCTGCGATGGCCTTGAGTCCACAATATGGATTTTCTTTCTCTTTCTAACATTGAAAACTTCACAATATTAGGTAACACAATGTCGCCCGTTTCAAAGGGGCTATATTCAACACTTTTACCCCTTATAATGTTGATCAAGGTTTGTTGACTAAGACATCAAACTCCCACAGATAATAAAAATAACTTATTTAATTAATGCTTGATCTTGACCTGACTAATGCTTGTGTTATTCATAATACTCAAGAACATATGGTCCTGCTGTGAGAACGGAGCATGACTTTAAGAGTGGATGTGCAATGTGACGCGCAAGTGGTTGAGTTCACCTGTTGGCAGACGCTGCTGAAGTGCTGTTGGATGTATTCCATGCTGCAGCGCTCCAGCTCACGGCATGAGTGTGCCTCGGCGAAGCAGTGGATACCCACACAGTTCATCTCATCCATTTGCCGCTCCATGAACCTGCAACAGGCCTCACGCACCGCCATCACATCCAGCAGGTTAGCGGCCGCCAGCAGTGCCTGCACATTAGCTTTGGAGATCACCACCTCTGCTGTGTAAGCGTAGCTCACCAACATGCCAATCATCTGAGGCTCCACCCCGTTGATGGCCACCCGCTCCTGCCGTGACTCCATCAGGTCGGTGGAGAACATGGCCTGTAAAGGAAGAGCACAGATGAACAACATGAAGCTTTCACCATTCAAATTTTCATTAGGTGTTCACACTGACCAGCGCTGAAAAGTATGAAGTATGTGATTCAGACTGTGTGTATATAGATCATAGCCTAAAAATCGAAAATTACTCAAAAGCTCCTTATCCGATAAATATCTATATAATTTTAATCGCACAGCACTACTCTGTACCTTGAAATCACAACTTTGTTTCCAGCCAATCAGATTAGAGCTTACCAGATTGAGCATGTTTTGTGTGTAATATGCAGAAGACTGTCAGTAAACTGACTGTGGGCGGTCAGTGGGTGTGCCATCTAAAGGCCAAATTATACCTAACACATCCATGTTGCTAATCACTCTGCGCACAGTAAACGTGAACCAAATTGCTTATTCAGCGCAGCTTGACTGTGGGGCGTCTAGATTTTCTTGACTCATGCACGCCGTCCTCGTCTGTGCGCGTCGTCTGTGCGCGTCGTCTGTGCTGGCCATTGACTGTACTAAAAGAGTATCACAAAACACTATCATGTTCGCTCGAGTCAGAAGAGTATACTCACCAAGGCAATGCGGTCGGCTGGGTGTGATCTGATCCAGAACGCACAAAAACAAAGTATAACTGGGCCTTAAGGTTGAGACAAGACAAACACTGATAATTACCTGAAAGTAAGAGCTGAAGGAGGCCAACACGATGCGGTGACAGGGAAACTCCTGCCCTCCACAGCACAGAGTCACGTCACAGAAGGCGTTATTGAGCCGTAAGCTGTTCAAGCCTTCCAGGACTTTGTTGGGATGTCGAGCCTCCACAAACACATAGTCTTCACTGTCAAGAGAGGAGAACGGGAACCCAGTGTCCTCCACACAGGGCGATGGAGGCAGCGTGGAGGTGGATGGGGAGGTTGCCGACAGATTCACGGCCATGATTTCCATCTCAATACTTTATCAGACTGACAAAAAAATACCTGTCATAAAAATGTTAACCCAAAACCTTTATGTTGAATTAAAACAACTTAATGTACATGTTATTTAACAAACCATGGACAAATTATAGCAGTGTGCATAATAAAACTACCTCACACCTTGAGTGAAATAAGCAAACTTAGGAATTTAAATACAAAAGATAAATAAAAAATAATATATATATATATATATATATATATATATATATATATATATATATATATATATATATATATATTTAAAATATATTATGTATAATGTGTATTACATGTTATATGTCAAATATAACATACACAATAGGCTATAAATAATACATACATTTGAAACATATATATCCTTATTTATAATATAACAATATAAGATATATTAAACATATATAAATATATGATGAAGGCAGTTCTTACAATAATACCATTTAATACATTAATGTCAGTCAGAAAACACTTTCAAAATAAACTGAAACATATATAGTATTTAACCTGTCAAAATCAAATTAAATGTCAGTTAATAAACTATTCTTAATTACTACAGAGGAAGAACACCGTTCATGTTGGTGCTGTGTATATAAAAGAGATCATGAGAGTCAACACAACATAAACTCACATTGTTACACTGTAATGCATGTAAAGGGGAAGTTGACTGACTAAAGCAGTGATATGTCTCCATTAATCTACACGAATGATGAGTGTCAATAGAGCCAAAGCCAATGGAAGTGACGATCGCACACATATGAATACAATAGCAGCATGATCTTACCATAAAACATGTTTGAGTTCGTGTAACAGTTCAAAATCTTCATTTCTTCACCTCCAATTGTTTATGAAGAGTCGTGACGCCATGTCTTCTTCTTTAAAACACACTAAAGCGCCCGTATGAAAACATCGAGCATCAGCGCCACCTGCCGACCTGAAGAAGGATTGTGTCAAACAGTCTGGCACTTTTGGTCTGGTGAACAAAGAAAACTTCAAATAACATTATTAATAATAATAGTCACACAGAACATGCACACATTGAAATAATATGTTCATTCTTCTTGCATAATTTGACAAAATGAGATGGAGATGACAATAAATATATTCTGTATAAGGGATATTAACCCGATTGTTCTTCACATATTTCATCTCATGCATGCACAGACCCAGTCTTTATTGACACTGAAAAACAATCAGGAGAATTGTTAATTGTGGTGAAAAAAAAAATTGTGTAAAGATTTATATCAATCATTTTCACACGATAATATGCTAAAATACAATATTATATGGAAACTTTAAAGTACTGTGGTTGTACGTTGTATTCCACGCCTCTTTTGGGCTTGCAAATTTGAAAAAAAACAACGGTTAAAGAATTACTGTTATTTCAAGAGTTATTCACACACACACACACACACACACACACACACACACACACACACACACACACACACACACACACACACACACACACACACACACACACACACACAGTAGTGTTTCCATGTTTTATGGGGACTTTCCATGGACATAATGGTTTTTATACTGTAAAAACTTTATATTCTATCCCCTTAACCTAACCCTACCCCTAAACCTAACCCTCACAGAAAACATTCTGCATTTTTACATTTTCAAAAAACATAATTTAGTATGATTTATAAGCTGTTTTCCTCATGGGGACCGACAAAATGTCCCCACAAGGTCAAAAATGTCGGGTTTTACTATCCTTATGGGGACATTTGGTACCCACAAAGTGATAAATACACGCTCTCTCTCTCACACACACACACA
This sequence comes from Xyrauchen texanus, assembly GCF_025860055.1. NCBI lineage: Eukaryota > Metazoa > Chordata > Actinopteri > Cypriniformes > Catostomidae > Xyrauchen > Xyrauchen texanus. Next base: position 5,503,669 of record NC_068287.1, on the reverse strand, counting down.
CACACACACACACACACACTTCAGAGATAATCTCTACAACAGTATTAATTATTGATAGTAAAATGGTAATGAAAAAGTGATGTCACAAACCCATCTTTGGTTAAAACAATAACATCTATACATAAAAGGCATATGAAGGGGTTAAAATGAATGAAGGAATGGTTAAAATACAATTTTAATGTAACCTGTAACCTACTGCAAGTAAAAAAAATTAAAAAACAATATATATATAGGTTGCTGGTTTGGTATCCACAGCCACCACCATTGTGTCCTTGAGCAAGGCACTTAATTCCAGGTTGCTCCAGGACTACAGGCTAACCCTGTATTAAATGCACTGTAAGTGCCAATTAAGCACCAGCATGGGGCAGATTACCACAATGAGTAAGGCAATCAGCAGCACTTTTGCTGTCATACACTTACAATTACTTTTAGACATTTGGCAGAATCTTTTATCCAAAGCAGCTTACAGTGCATTCAGGATATACAGTTAATCAGTTTGTGTGTTTTCTGAGAATCAAACCCATGATCTTGGCGTTGCAAGCACCATGCTCTGCCAGTGAAGCTACAGGAATGCTTGCATAACTTACAGTAGCTCAAATTAATACTTTTACTGTTAGCATCGACAACCTATGGGGAGGTTAATTTAGTAAAAGTTAATTTGAGGGGAAAAGGGGCCACCCAAAGCATGTTTTATAAGCACTCAGAAAGAAAAGACTGTGACAGGTTCATAGCAGGCATTGATTTAAATCAAGAAAGAGGGGCATATTGCAGAGATGTCCATATGCAAAAGATAACATAATACAAATGTACTGTATGTTATCTAGCCATAAAAGCCACTTGCGAAGCATGTTTTCAGGTTATTCTGGTATTTTGACTCATATATGTTATAGTGGAGTCCCTGTATGTATCATTAACTGCATTTTCACCTTCGGGCCAAATGAGGGTGTGGTAGTGCATGCCAGGGTCACTTGTGTTCCCACCATCGCTTCCGGGGCTTCGTTGGCCTTCGATGTGCTTTCTCAGGGCCAACGGCCCGCTGATTACCATTAGGCCAACTCAGGATTTTAGAGTTTCGGCGAATTTATCAGATTGTGTTTCCAGTGCACAATGGTACAGGTTTGGGGGAAGAAAAAAAAATTGTGGGCACAGTACAAATAATTTTCCATGGTTAGAGATCATGGCGCTGTTATAGATTGCACAAGCAAATTAGCACCATTCATTTGAGATCTTAGTCAATCGGGGCCCATGTGACAATATTCTCAGCGAGTCCACTGTATTTCTCTAGGTGGGTGGAATTTTCGGTTGGCTAGTGGAAGTGTGATTGGTTGAAGTTTTGTGCTTTTTAAAAGACTCAACTGATTAAATACAATGTAAGGACCAGGGAAGTGCCTTCCATAGTCTAGGAGCCACTGCTTGAAAGGATCGATCCCTAAGGGTTTTAAATCTGGTGTGCGGAACCACCAACAATCTCTGGCCAGATGATCTAAGGCTCATAAGTAGATAAATAAGACTTTAACAGGTCTGAGATATACTAGGGAGCTTGTCCATGTAAAACCCTGAATGTTAACACCAAGACTTTGAAATGTATTCGAAAATCTACTTGTAACCAATTAAGAAACAATAGAACAGGAGTAATATGTGCTCTTCTATTGGTTCCAGTTAAGAGCCTTGCAGAAGCATTCTGTACAGTCTGAAGACAATCAAGAGCTGTTTTGTTAAGACAAATAAAAAGAGCATTACAATAATCTAATGGAGAACAACTATATGTATGGATAATCATCTCCAATTCAGCCTTTGATACCAGCCTTCTCAGTTTGAAATATTCATCAAATCTCTCCTAGCAGTTACGAACCGACAATCTAAAGACATCGGTTTGTCAAACACAACATCTACGTTTCCAGAGGGGTTACCAGGATATCATGTTTGGGGGGGCATTTGGCTTGTTTGGGGGGCAACATAAACAATTGAAAAAATCGGCGCAAAATTAAGCTATACTACACACAATCTGTTTTAGTGCATATCTTTTTCTAAGCCAGGAACCCAGAGATATTAGACTATAGGGCTTAAACTGGATTTTTGTTGTGTCAGACCTCACTCATCTGCTAGCGATGGAAAAATATGCACAAAACAATCCACTTTTAAATTGTAATTTATCATCAGATGCAAAGGCGTTTCCAGCATTGAAGGACATCCGGGGCTTAGCCCAGACAATTTTATTTTCACACTAGCAACCACTTCTCTGTAGTTCAAAGCTGGTGAGAGGGTATTCTTTGAGTTTTGCTCTGGCTGGGCCTGTTTCTACAGTTCCTAAATCTTCCACTCTAGTACTATCCTCAACATCCTCTCTCCTCCTGAATCATCTGTGATGCAAAAGAACAGATACAGCACATAACTTATTGCAAATCAGCTTCAAACAACTAATTCATCAAGTGCTACATATGTCAAATTGTGGACCAATACCATTGAAGAAAATGTATTGGGAAGAGCAGATCAGTGGGATTGCCCTTAGATCTATCATGATTCTTGAATTTTCATGTACATTAACATAAAGTCATCACAAAAGAGTTATATTATAGTGAGTAAAGTGAAGTAAACATTTTTTTTTAATATAAATAATTTATATTTTTTGACATAAATAGTCAAAATGATGTATAAGATCCTAAGTTAAAGCAATACATGAATGACTTTAGTCTAAGTTCATTGACACACCATGGCATCGAACTGTATATCATTCTCATCATCTCTATGAGAATAATTCATCTGTCAAAATCCTTTCATTAGGATCATTGAGATAAACAATGATTCACTTTTAACTTTGTCTAAAGTAAAGTGACTTATTAATTGTTACCAGTTTCCATGCCTGATTCTGGCACAGCTGCTGCTGCTGCTCCTCAGTCTGTTGCTACCCTCTACAAAACCATTTAATCAAATCAAAGTGTATATTTCCTACAAACTAATATCACAAAACAAGTCACACATACATTTTCTGTTAATGCTTATCCTTGGCGAAAACAACACCTGATCAACAAGAAAAGTACACTCCAAACGGGGCTCAAACTGCGGTCTCCGGCGTGGGAGGCGGCTGCGTTAACTCGGAGCTACCAAGCTACGTCAATCGGAACAAGGAGGTTAGAGGCTACAACTCTTGAGGTTTAGCCTACTGTGGGTGAAAGCCAGCTAGACGATGATCTTAAGACTTTAAGGACAAAAACAAATGTGAATTCTTACCCACTGACTTCTTTCGGAAAAATCCCCAAAGCCTCATTTGCTTAATTTTTGCTGTCTTTCCTGCTAATTGCCGTTAACTCGCCACTAAGTAACGTTAGTTGATGTCAACGACTGTGCAAGCTCCTCCTCTACCTGCTGCATATTCAACAGAGAGGAAGAAACGGAGTCGCCCATAGGCTACCGACAGCAAAGGAACTTATTCTATAGGCTAGATTATGCCTATGTCTATTTTTACAGGCTGTATGCAGTATGTGCAAAGCCAAAGCACAATGAAATAAAGCAACTTATGATTTCGGGGGTTTACATAGGCTTTTGTCCGGTTTCATATTTGTCAGTCAACTATTCAAAATACATTCGGGGCTACACTCAAAACAACAGATGGACAGATTATTTCTCAAATTCTCAGGGGAGGCAGAGCTTATCCTAGGGGAGGCACTGCCTCCCCCAGCCTCCCCCTAGACACGCCCCTGTACGTTTCTGAGACTCAATTTAACAGAGGAGCCTAAAGAACAAATTTACGAATTACATTATATGGGGCAATGATAAGAGTTTCTGTTTTATTTGTGTTCAACTGGAGAAAGTTGTCTGCTAACCATTGCTTGATGTCTGTCAAGCAACCAATTAAACCTGATAATTTGTGAAACTCAGAAACTTTAAAGGAACAATACAGCTGGATATCATCAGCATATAGGTGGTAGGAGACATTACTGAACCAGCTGATACGCTGTCCTAAAGGCATTATATATAAAAACAGAATTGGACCCAAAACAGAACCCTGAGGAACCCCACAAGACAGGACTGTTGTCTCTGACAAGATCTGATTTACAAAACCACAGAAGCTCCTGTCAGAAAGGTAAGATGAGAACCATTCTAAGACAGATCCAGAACTCCCAACCAAATCATGAAGCCTATTAATCATAATACTGTGATTAACAGTATCAAAAGCATAAGTAAGGTCCAATAAAACTAAAACCGTGAATTCTCCAGAATCAGTTGCCATCAAAGTATCACTAGAAACTTTGAGCAGGGCTGTTTCAGTGGAGTGCTTTTTATGAAAACCACACTGAAATTTGTCAAAGATTATATATTTCTCCAGAAAAGAAGTGAGCTGCAAAAATGAGAAATAAAAGGCTATTTAGATATGGACCTGTAGTTCTTTGGTTGGAATATCTCCAAATTAGGTCTCTTTAACACTGGTTCAACAGCAGCTTGTTAAAAGAAACTGGGAACTGGGCTAGTTGAGAGAGACAAATGTATCACTTCCACAATACAAGGGACAATTGAATCAAATGCATTTGTAAACAGAGAGGTTGGGAGAACATCAAGAGGACAAAAAATCTGAGAAATCAGCCAAAACACACCAGCTGGACCTGGAGGCTGGCAGATTAAAATATAATAAAACACTTTCTGTAAACCAAACTTAATCATTTGCATCTCAAAAATACTCTATGCTATTCTCTAGTTACTGTTCATCACTGTTGGAGCTTGTGACTGTTAGATGCAGACCTTTTTATCTACCACGGGAATTCACCACTGTTTACCGGAGTTTACATTCCCCCCAGCGCTAACGCTAAGGAAGCGCTCTGTGAACTGTATGGGGCTATGAGCGAACTGCAGAACGCTCACCCCGACGGACTGTTTATTGTCGCCAGAGATTTCAACCATGCGAATCTCAAGACAGTGCTCCCTAAATTCCATCAGTATGTGGACTTTGCAACGAGAGGGGCGAACGCGCTTGATCTTGTTTACACAAACATCCCAGGCGCGTACCGGGCGGAGCCCAGTCCCCACCTAGGCTACTCAGACCACATCTCTGTTATGTTAATTCCAGCATATAGACCGCTCGTCAGATGCACAAAACCGCTTCAGAAGCAGGTGAAAACCTGGCCAGCAGGAGCCATCTCTGCTCTTCAGGACTGTTTTGAGTGTACTGACTGGCACATGTTCAGGGACGCTGCAACATATGGCGATTCTACCAACTTGGAGGAATACACAGCATCAGTGACCAGCTACATCAGCAAGTGCATTGATGATGTAACTTTCTCCAAGACCATCACCACATGCTCCAACCAGAAGCCGTGGATGACTGCGGAGGTGCGCACGCCGCTGAGGTCCCGAGACTCCGCCTTCAGAGCAGGCGATAAGGCAGCCCTAAGAATAGCTAGGGCCAAACTGTCACGGGCAATCAGAGAGGCAAAGCGCGCACACGCCCAGAGAATCCACAGTCACTTCCAGGACAGCGGTGACACGCGGCGCATGTGGCAGGGCATCCAGGCTATCACCAACTACAGGACAACATCAGTTGCCTGTGACAAAGATGCCTCCCTTCCAGATGCGCTGAACGACTTCTACGCTCGGTTTGAAGTGCAGAACGACGTGGTGGCGAGGAAGACCACCCCTCCTCCCAACGACCAGGTGCTCTGTCTTACCACGGCAGATGTGAGGAAAACTCTACGTAGAGTCAACCCACGGAAGGCTGCTGGACCAGACAACATTCCTGGCAGAGTGCTCAGAGGATGTGCATACCAGCTAGCAGATGTTCTTACCGACATCTTCAACATCTCTCTGAGCAGCGCCGTCGTTCCAACGTGCTTCAAGGCCACCACCATCATCCCCATGCCAAAGAAGTCTTCAGTGTCCTGCCTCAACTACTACCGTCCCGTCGCACTTACACCCATCATCATGAAGTGCTTCGAGAGGCTCGTCATGAGGCACATTAAGACCCAGCTGCCCCCCTCACTAGACCCACTACAGTTTGCGTATCGTCCAAACCGTTCAACGGACGATGCCATCGCCACAACCCTCCATCTGGCCCTCACCCACCTAGACAATAAGGACTCAAACGTTCGAATGCTGTTCATAGATTTCAGCTCAGCATTCAACACAATCATTCCCCAGCACCTGATTGGAAAGCTGAACCTGCTGGGCCTGGACACCTCCCTCTGCAACTGGATCCTGGACTTCCTGACTGGGAGACCTCAGTCAGTCCGGATCGGGAACCGCATCTCCACCACCACCACACTGAGCACTGGGGCCCCCCAGGGCTGTGTGCTCAGTCCACTGCTGTTCACTCTGCTGGCTCACGACTGTGCAGCAATGCACAGCTCGAACCACATCGTCAAGTTCGCCGATGACACAACCGTGGTGGGTCTCATCAGCAAGAACGACGAGTCAGTATACAGAGAGGAGGTGCAGCGGCTGACGAACTGGTGTAGAGCCAACAACCTGTCCCTGAATGTCGACAAAACAAAAGACATACATTTACATTTACATTTATGCATTTGGCAGACGCTTTTATCCAAAGCGACTTACAGTGCACTTATTACAGTGACAATCCCCCCCGGAGCAACCTGGAGTTAAGTGCCTTGCTCAAGGACACAATGGTGGTGGCCGTGGGGTTAGAACCTGTGACCTTCTGATTAACAGCCCTGTGCTTTAGCCACTACGCCACCACCACTCCGCAAAACAGACCACAAAAGAGATGGTTGTTGACTTTAGGAGAGCACAAGGTGAACACACTCTGCTGAACATCGACGGCTCCTCTGTGGAGATCGTCAAGAGCACCAAATTCCTTGGTGTTCACCTGACGGAGAACCTCACCTGGTCCCTCAACACCAGCTCTATCACCAAGAAAGCCCAGCAGCGTCTCTACTTTCTTCGAAGGCTGAGGACAGCACATCTCCCACCCCCCATCCTCACTACATTCTATAGAGGGACTATTGAGAGCATCCTGAGCAGCTGCATCACTGCCTGGTTTGGGACTTGCACCGTTTCGGACCGCAAAGCCCTGCAGAGGATAGTGAGGACAGCTGAGAAGATCATTGGGGTCTCTCTTCCCTCCATCAAAGACATTTACAAAAAACACTGTATCCGGAAAGCAACCAGCATTGTGGACGACCCCACACACCCCTCACACAAACTCTTTACCCTCCTGCCGTCTGGCAAGAGGTACCGAAGCATTCGGGCCCTCACGGCCAGACTGTGTAACAGTTTCTTCCCCCAAGCCATCAGACTCCTCAATACTCAGAGACGGGTCTGACACACACACACACACACACACACACACACACGTGTCCTGAGTTGCACTTTAATTACTGTCACTTTATAACTGTCTGCTACCTCAATAACTGCTATGTGCATAGAACACTAACTTATAGTATGTCATGTTTACGTTTTTAGAAACCGTCATCTTTTTGCACTACTGAGTACTGGTCGGCGCTGCACTGTGTCTATTGTCCTGTTCATTGTCAGTAATTTGTTGTACTGTTTCGTACTTTGCACATGTTTGCACGTGCACTTTATATAGGTATATATAGGTATTTTATATAGGTATTTTATTTCGTTGTGTTGTCTCATGTGGTCCTGTGTTGGCCCTTTGTTGTTTTTATGTAGCACCATGGTCCTGGAGGAACGTTGTCTCGTTTTGCTGTGTACTGTACTAACTGTATATGGTTGAAACGACAATAAAAACCACTTGACTTGACTTGACTTGACTTGATATAAAAATAAGTCACAGTTCATCAACACGCATTTGCACCAGTCCCATAAAACCACTGCGAGTCCTCCACCACGGCGTGACAAACATGGTGTTCTGATGTCAGAGCAGTCATCAGGGCAGAGCTCATTAAGATGTATATAATCCATGTCACATTGCCAGTTAAAAACATAAAATCCATATTTTCCCTGATAAATAATTCATTAAGAGATTTATTCGCAATGGAGCAAGCATTGAGCAGGGCAATCCGGATCGGTGCTAACACATTGGTGTCCTCATCAGCCGATTGAAAAGTAACAGATCGCAAATTCCATGTGTGCATTCCCAGGCCACCCTTGTTCAAGGAGCTTGCCTCCAGCAGGTATGTGATCCCCGGACAAGCAAGGCCACGCTAATCCAGGGAACTCACCTGCAGCGCCGCCTCAACTTCACTTGAATGCCAGCCTTGATTCCCCATTTTCTCAATCATTTCTTGGGGTAGTCAGAGCCTCGTGCCGTAGGTGTGAACAGCAGCAGGTACACAGGTGAGGAAGTAGAGCACACAAATGGGGCAAAAAAGTTTCTCTGTACCTGCCTCAGGTATACCGATCATAAATCCAAACAGCAGAGACACAGTTTCTAGACATTAAGGCAGATATGACAACATAAATAGCGAGGACAAACACTGAAGAGACGAAACTAACGCAATGCTGCAGCACCATGCCAAACACAGGCGCCAACATGCCGAAGCGCCAATGAACAGTCAACATAACTTTAAAGACGTAACTAAACTTAAACTAAAAAACATAAACTAATAATCAAGTGAAACTAAAGTTTTGACTAAAACATCAATGTTATGATCAGAAACCTCTCGCAAAGCAAAGACTACAAAAGACAAAGACTACGGGTACATGTTTCCACAGTTCACGTGAGACCGTTTTATTCACAAAATAACCAGCAATCGCTATACAGCTTCACTCAAAACACCAGATGGCTTTTCAGCATCCCTCAATTAAACAGTCTGTTTTTCAGCTTCACACAACACAAGGCTCTCTCTCTCTCTCTCTCTCTCTCTCTCTCTCTCTCTCTCTCTCTCTCTCTCTCTCTCTCTCTCTCAACCTCTCTCTCAGCAGACAGACACAAAGAATCTGGTCTGTCTGTTTGTCTCTCTCTCTCTGTGAACTGGCTGCATTTTATCTCCCCTGACTCTCTCTGTGAACACAAAGATGGGAATTAGTCACAATTCATGTCAGGCGACTACGCCCTCACCTCCACATGCTCCAGTTTCCGATGCTACTTCGTCCATCGGCTGGCAACAGAAGGATTGACTTAGGAACATCTGTTTGAAAAAGAATGGAATAATTTGTGTGCTCTTTTCACTTTATTGGCAAGAAGTCAAGAGCGGCGATTACTTAAATTATCCACAGTTACGGTGCGGCTACGATAGATACTGATAGATCAGAAACTGAGCACAATGGGTTACTGCACATAAACGATAGCATAATTGTGCTAACAGATGTGTGTACATGTGCTGAAAGTTCAGTAGACATTTTGAGAGTTTGTTCATTTCTATTCAGTGTTGACCTTTGTGAATGCTTCATGTGTTTTGAAATGGCATTATTACTGAGTATAAAAAGGAACTGTCTGTGAGTTGTGAATGTTTTCATGCTAAGTGGATAAATTCTACAGTGAAAGACCATCATTAGATGAGACATGTACAGTGAGATGTTTTATCATGTTTGAATTTAATTGTATATGATTTTCCGCTTTCCTCCATTTGTCCTGCCTGCAATTCACTTTCTCTTGAGTGTCTTTGCAGAATGTGCATGTCTTCAGTTATTTGGAAAACAGTGTGGACATTAATTCAGTATCAATTAAATTAATTTGTACAGTGCTTTTAATAATACATACTGTTTTATAATTGCTTTACAGAGAACACTGAATTTGTGTAAAATGTTTATAATGAATGTCCAAATAGATATGTTTATTTGTATTGCACGTAGTTCTTTTTGTACAGTTTATTGTGTGGCTGCTAATACATTGTTATTTCCTACACAAGAACAATAAATTCAATCTATCAACAGGATCAGTTGTTCAGTCAACACTAAAACATGTAATGTAGGTTATAGCATTTAGATATGGAGATTATGTATGTAAACTAACAATTATAAAGCTAGATTGAGCATACTACACATTCATCTCCTCCAAAATAATTGTATTTTATCCGGAAACGGCAGCATAACCGCATCATCGCCTGAGTCCTGTAATACACCAGCATCCTGCTGTCTGGACCACCTCCTGTATCAGCAGTAAGTACATAATCTCGGTACAACAAACTCTTCAGGTTCTGACTACACTCAATATATGCTTAAAATAAACAATTATCTACAGTTCTCAAAACATGTCCAACCTTACAGCTGTGGAAGTGCTAATAGTCTACAGAGCGTTTCAGGTTAGTCTTCTTAGATTCCTCCATCGATGGATAAAGACTCAACAAAATAACTAAAATGCTTCAATATTTGCGATAATGGGACTCAGGAATACTGTGGATGTGACTAGTCTACTCCAAGTTCTCCACATCCCTACTTATCAGTGTGGTCTATAATGTATTGTACATCACTAGGTTAATTACTCTCCACAACTCTCTGATTAATCTCCCTAAGCATGTGGTGATTGGATCTGTTTGCATGCTTTGGCACTTTTCCACTGCACGTTACGGTTCGGTTCGACTCGACTCTACTCGCTTTACTTTTCAAAGCTTGCTTTTCCACTGCCGTTTTGTGCTGCCTCAACAAGGGTGGGATTATAGGCTGATCATCATAGTTGCGCCACCTCTACTGCCGTGACATCATCTTAAATGTGACACAAATATTACTGACCATAAACAATAACACAACCACTAGCTGTTAGCTTCTAGCTGATTGTGCTGCATAAAGCAGTTGTTGCATGGGGATTTTACACAAGTGTAACAGTTAAATTAGAAGCAAGCTTTCCAGTAGCTGGTCAACTAAATAAAGTGAAGCTTTCAAACAGAGTATAGAGTTAACGTACCATCCCCCATCGTGAACTCCAACAAATTTGTGGCCAAGTCCAGGGTACTCTTCCTCCCATTGCTCGCCGGTCTAGATAGTGTCCATTTGGTCGAACCACTTTCACTTTTCCTTGATGGTTCTGTAGTCACTTTTAAATTGTTTTACTTTTCCTTTTACTGTTGGCAGGTCTGGTGATAGCCGTGTGCGGACACTTCCTGAAAGACTTTTCGTTATTGTGTTCGCCACTAACAAGAGGAACGTCTGCACCTCGTTTATTGACCGTGGTGTGGTTTTGCACACAGCCATTTCTTTTTACAATTCGAAAGTCACGTGAACAAATTATACTGCTATAGCTATTGCTAACTAGAGGGTTGATGTCCCGTTTCGCAAATTCAGTGATGCTGGTAGTGACCATTCTCTCTGATCAATCAGTGATCTGCAGGGATTTGATGTCACATTTAGTATTGGCTCGGCTCGCTTGGAACCTCAACCGAGGAGGTACTAAAAAATGACCAGGTACCAGGTACTATCCACAGTGAAAAATCCCCCAAAATGAGCAACGAGCAATCCCACAAGTGGACTGTGTGCAAATTAAAGGAATCGGTCTGATGTCAGATTCTTGTACAAAACTGGATGCATCCACTTCAAATATAGGTAAGCTCTCACTTCCGTTCTCAGGTCCAGAAGTATGTTCAGGCTCTGAACTACTCTGATCACAACTGAAATTCTCAGATGTTGTAATAACATCAGGAGTCCCTGAAACAGGCTCAGATGTGCATATGTGCTCAAGTGGGGCACATGTAGCCAGCTCAGGAGTTTTCCCAACAACACAGCTCTGGAAGCTCTTTACATATAGATGGACATCTTTACTCATCCCTGGCCAAAAGAATCTTCCAGCAACAAGAAAGAGTTCTTGCACTGGTGCCCAGCTGCGTCATGAATGCTATGGAGAATGTTGTGCTTTAAGGAAGCAGGAAAAACACATTGAAAAAGTTTCCTATTCATCAGTCGGTTCTTTTTTAATCTATACAACATGCCATTCAGAATCTGTAGCTTCTTCCAGTGCTTTATGAGCTCTGTAACAAAACTAGGTTCCTTTGTTTTCTCACGTTTATGTCTTAAAACATAATACAAGACTGCTGACAATGTTATCCTGCTCTTCAAGATTGACAAGCCTGGTAAGTGGAATAGCGATAGAAGCATCCTCACTAGGGAGCTGGAGTGACGTTGGACTAGCTATAGGTGAAAGGCGTACTCCTCCTACTTCCTCAGCATTGATGGTCTGGCATGTGACTCATCTTAGTCATCATGCAGATTGGCTGTAGGTCTATTGTCACTACTGACCTGTACATTTTGGCAATTGTTTATGACATGGAAAGCATCCTGAACGGTACTGTTAATAACTCCATTGACCTAATCCAAGAGTGACACATATGGCTTTATCAATAGGCAATTGCTGATGCATGATTGTGGGGCGAGGGCATGGCCGAGAATTCGTCTGGGGAGAGTGGAAGCGGTAAGGGTTTTCACCTGAGATTAACTGCTGCTAATTGTGATTTCTATTTTCACAGTGAGAGGCGAGGAGATAAAAGGCTGCCCAAAACCTGAGAGAGAGAGAGAGAGAGAGAGAACCAGCTGACGCGCTGTGTGTGTGTGTGTGTGTGTGTGTGTGTGTGTTGGCCACTGTCGGCTGTTTTGAAGCTTTACCGTCACGCTTGAGGCAGACAGGTTTAATTTCTGAAATAAAACCTGAGTTGGAATGACCTTTTCTCGCTTCCTCATTTCATTGAACCTTTACACTGGTGCCAAAACACAGGAAAAAGATTAAGAAGGATAGGCTGCCATGGTGTCATTGCCACTGGAGGAAGTCTTCTGGTCCCTTGCCAGCATCCACCAGACCCAACACTAGGCCATCGTGGACCTACGCGTGGAGCAACAGCAGCATTTTAGGCACTCCTTCGGGCCCAGGAAGAGGACCGGCGGGTGCTGCTGAGCTTTATCAAGTTATATATCAAGTTCAATATTTCTGAAGTTGTCTCATCTGCTTTTGCATTTTTGGGGAAGCGATCTTATTTAAAAAAAAAAATACAAAACTATGTGTCCTTTTCCTCATTACTAATTAGTACAAAAAGTACAAAACAATACCATAACACATTAACAGTTATAATTACCTCTAGTTCCTTAAAAGCAATATATCAAATCAAATATGACATGCCTCTGAGCAATAGATCATTATGGGCGGCAGCGTATTCTCGTGCATTTATGCACTAATTCACACTTTTAAGCTCAAACTGGACCAGAAACCTGTCAAAGAGCAACACAGGTCATTTCACACTTTGAAGTTTGTGCACGTCGTTTACCGCAGTAATGACAACATGGACAGGTACAAGGAAAAATATTAGCCTACAGGTAAATGTGAAATTCGTAATTGTTCTCAGGGGCAGCAAACGTTGACCCCATCTGCCACCCCAATATAAGTATAAAAATGTATAAAATATAAATGTAAGATGCTGACATTTTGTAGGGTTTTTTTTTCATGTCGAACTGCCTCAACTCTCACCGGACACACAAATGACGACACAGACTGATCGTATGATTGATTACAGTGGCAGCCGATCATGTGAAAGTATATCAGTGGTCAATTGCATGATAGATTAAAGAAGCGGCCAATGGCGTGATGGGTTACAGCAGCAGCCAATCGCGTACTTGCCACTGCAGCACATGTGCAGTGTTTGGGTACTCACATGCTTAGGTTTTTTTAATCTTATTTCCTCAACCACAACAACAACATGACTATATGGACACAACGATATGAATATGGACAAATACATGGAGAAAAAAGATGTAAGAGATCTTCACTGAATGATTATTTGATATATTGCGGTCAGTTGAGACATGTCCTCAGCACTTTCTGAATAACTGTCGTCAGGTATGTGTATAATCCAGATGAAACATCTCCAGTTCTTGAGTACGAGTTTCTATTTCATCTGATCTTTGTATGGTTTGATTGGCGATCCGGCACTGGAATGTGTTATTTTGGATTTTTTTTGATAAATGTTAGTTGTGGCTGTTATCAATGTCGTTTAGTGTCAGCAGTTTCCGGGAAATAGAAAAGAAAAATATGTCCCCCATTGTGATGGCCTTCTCGGCTATATTGTTTGTGTGTATCTAGAGCATGTGTTTTGTCTTTATCTCCCTCTCTCTTAATCACTCTTAGGTGTGGGGTAACCAGGTTAGCTGATAGCTGATTGTTAATGGGGAGCATCAGCACCCTCCTTTTTCCTGGTGGTCTTACTGGAAACAGCAATGGGTGAGACTGCCACCGGAAGTTGTTCTATAGCATTCTCTGGCTCTGGCTGGAAGTCATAGACCCTTTTTACAGTTGGTAAAATGACATCAAAAACCACATCGCATTTGATGTTTAAAATGCTGTCCTGATATGTCCTGGACAGCAGTAAATCACCACCTCTCGCCCGTCAATCACCTGCCGAACAAAAGTTTAAACTTGTCTGATTTGAACAAAATGACAAGCACGCACATCTGAAGCTGAACTAACACTGGAACTCCACTAAAACAAAAGAATGAATGAACGTACACTGCAACAACAGCTGTGATACTTACTTGACAACGGAAGTAATGCCCACGTTTCTTGCTAAGTATTACGTGACGTAGGAAAAAGGTGGATATCATAGCTGGGTTGCGCGATGGGAGACGGCTGTTCGTGAGCTGTGCCACCTTGATCACCGTTGTTCTCGTGCAGATTCCCGCTGCTGGAATGGGGAGTTTGTCTGAAATTCAGAGTTGCTGTTTTTACAAATACAGAACTGTCAATATATGTTTCTATGTTTCTGCTACACTCGTCTCCCTGTATCTTTTAGTGCATTTTATTTTTTTAAAGTGTAACACCCATCCACTGACATAGAGATGCAATCTTGGTTTATTACAATAAAAAAGTTAGATTTGGGTGAATTACAAACCAGAACCTCTAAAAGCTAGATGCAAAAAGCAACCACCAAGATCAATCAGTCATGTTCTTGATTAAATTGCTGCTCTAGTTGTTCATCTACTTACTAACAAAATTCCAATACTGATAGTGGCAGATGTAGAGATGAATTTACCATATTATGTGAAATATATATTTAAGTACTTGAATTGGAAATGACTGTTTTTCAAAATAGGTGATTTAAAAGAATCTTATATTGTGCATAAAATAATTAATATTCATGAGTTCCACAGCACTGCCACCCAAAGTACAGTTGTCCTAGAGTTTATTGTTATTTAGAACTAACTTTGTGTTAATGTTCGCTTTCAAATAGGGCTGGGCGATAAAACGATATCGATATATATCACGATAAAGAAAATCCACAATAAGCTTTTGAGGAATTTTCGATATTTACTACGTGTCGCTAAAACACAAGCAGTTCGGCTTTCTCAGGCTGCGTTTCCACTGGGGCGGACGAAA
This sequence comes from Xyrauchen texanus, assembly GCF_025860055.1. Lineage (NCBI taxonomy): Eukaryota > Metazoa > Chordata > Actinopteri > Cypriniformes > Catostomidae > Xyrauchen > Xyrauchen texanus. The sequence continues at coordinate 5,488,473 of NC_068287.1, read as the reverse complement.
TCCACTCAAAGGCGTTCACAGCGCTAGGAGAGTGCTTTATGTGCTCGCTCCGCACCGCTGCCAATCCTACAATCCACCTTGCGAGCATGATGCTCACCTTTCATAGGAATGAATTGAAAACTTCGCTCACAACGCGCCAGTGGTAACGTAGGGTCAGACTGGATAAACTTGCTAATGCTAGCTGCCTTGCTAACGATTAGGCTACGTCGGACACAGGATTGATTCCATCCGCACCGCAAGACTTCATGACAACGGTTGAGCCCTCTCATCGTCTCTAGTGAAGAACGCAACAGAACAACAGTGATGTGGACAACAGCTCTGATCTTTCTGCACTGTAATCGTGAATATTGTTCTCTAGCACTAATCATGCATAATTTCTGCCCTGTCCCGCTCTGCACACGTCGCCTCTTTTCGCTGCATGTTTGTAGACATGAAGCGCCGCATGAGTTAACGTGGTTTCAAAGCACCTTTTAGACCATAATTTTTTTCCCTTCTAAATGTATCTTTATTAATCAGCATGTTACAAGCATTTAATAATAAACAAATTGAATAAACAAATCGATTTCTGTTCTAATTTTGTGAAAATTAATTGGAATGTCTGGAATGGATAAGACTAAAATTACTAGTTGGTAGACTAGTCTCTCACTTTAAAGAAAAACATTTTCATTAAAAATTTTTACAAATGTTTTTTTTTTTTATTATTATTTTCTAAATTTTCTCTTGGGGACATCCCTGAACCCACATTCAGCATCATTCCACAGTCACAAGGGCTTCTATGCCCCATACTTGGGTATCTGAATCTAAAGAAATATAAAAAATATTTCATTTTAATGTAAAAATATTCCAACAAATACTGGACTGCTGTCACTATGCTTCAGAACAAACATATGATCTTTTAACATTCATTTTCAATTGATAAATTATAAAATATTTTAATATTTTGGAAAAAAGATCCCGCAGACCCCACTGCTTTGGCCGTCTCTGGACCCCCTGTGCGGTTTTGTAGAGACTATATTGACTGTTTATAATACATTTTTTCTTCTTTTCTTCCGTAAACTTTGAAATAAAAAAAGAAAGTGCAATGTGTAAATGTATATCGTGATATACTCGATATCGAACAATATGAAAAAGATTATCGTGATAAAAAATTTGGCCATATCGCCCATCCCTACTTTCAAATGGATTATTCCAGCTGTTACAAAGTTGATAGGCTTACAGGATTTTATTAGCAGAATAACATTGGGTATGCATGCACTCTCCATCCATGGGTACACTTAACAATTTGGCCTGCATAATGTGGTGACGTTTAGCCCAGATTGCCATTTTATATCAAGCTATGTAATATTTAGAATTTGTTGTTGTGTTTAATAGACAATGTATTGGTACTCTGGAGATTTAGTTTTTTTTATGTTGGCAAATCAGTAGCAAAATGGATACTACAGTATGTGTGGTTCATGGATATTTATAATTTGTTAGTGACACAAATTAATGAACTAGTACTTGTTGCAATGAAGCTTGGTACCTTCATCCATAAGAACAGGGGCGCTTGCTTTGATGTTGTCACCCCATGAAAAAAATGTCTAGACCTGCCCCTGAATGTTCTTCAGTTGTCTCCACTGTCTGATAATTAGATATGATACATATATATGCAATGGTAGCCAGCTGGAAGGTAGCTACTAGTGGCGCACTAGTGACTGACACTAAAAGCTATAGCCTTTAGCCTCCTCATTAGCATGTCCGCATCCCATGCTGCTCAGAGTGGGACAAGCAGGACAAGTAACACATACGCCCCCTACTGAGTTTAATTTGAATTCTAGTTTAAAATGAACAAAGTTCATTCATCGCAAACCCCATTTCCTCATGAAAAGAGTCCTCCTGTGTTCCAAATGGTGCTAATAGTGATATCAGCCTATTGGCTGAGGTTTCGTGTACTGAGGCTCTGCAAATGGTCACAACCTGAGTACAGCGGGGGTTAAAGGTGGTCTGCTGATTGGTCGGTTTAAATGTATCTGGTCACATGATCAAGGAAGGAATAAAAGAGGAGCTCTTGGCTCTTCCACCCTTTTTCACCGTGCCTTCTTTTTTCCGGCTCTTCTCACTGGACTCTGCTCATTGACAACTGAAATACAGGCCATCATACCAGTCACCCAGTTTTCAACGGCAACTCTCTCTCTCTTTCTATCCTCCATTCTCTTTAACCCAGGTAGTATGCATACTGCTTTTATAGACATATTTCAGATGATATCTAAATTTAATCTTGTAAGACTTTAATGTTATTAACAATTTCCCATTTAATCCATGTCAAGTTTAATTTCACTGTGTAACTAATATTAATATGAAACACTTAAGTATATACTGCTTTGCAATAAGGTCATATTACAGTTCTAAACAATGCCGTCATTGGTTTAAGTAGCAGGTGGCAATAGACATGAAATACACAGTTTTACACCATCTTGCTTTTAATATTTCTTCAGTCACCTTGACATATCTACAGCTTGAACTACTGTAGTTGAAAAACCCACCTTACAATCATAAGTCAGATCCTAATATCACACCATTATTTTGACCATTTTTATCCATATTTACACCAAGGAGTGTTCATTTAACAATGTTAATATTGCTGTCAAGCCATTTGTTTGTATGCTTGTAAAATACTGTATATTCACCGTGACACTAGGTTGTATGTACACACTATGACTGCCATCCATCACATTTGTTTAAAGACAGAACATTCTGCAAACCACCCTTTACAATGCATTTAGGAAGGCATTAGCCCAGTGCTGTGTAGAATATACAGTTTGTGTAATCACTCCTTTCCTCAACGAAGTCTCATCCAAAGAAAGCATTTGTAGGCAGAATAATGAAAATTCACATGAACATGAATAAATTGTATATACTTGTTTAAAGTTTAAATAAACAGAGTTCAGGATATAATCTTTTAATATGCACAAACTAAATAGCAAAAAGTAAATATTAGAGCAAAAAATATGAATATGTTGAAATAGATCCCACAATGAATACAAATATAATGAATGTACCATGGAAGCCATTCTTTATTCTAATAATTATCCTGTTATAAAGACTGAATAAATTATAATATTATGTGCCATATCTAGCATAAAATAAGATATCAAAATGGAGGATATGCATCTAAATACCAAACCTTGCTAAGCATGGACAGAAACACAATAATGGTAGTTATGTAAAGAACACAGAATGTCACATCTATGATTTTTGCCACTCTGGTCCAGCACATGGGTGTCTTCTGATGGTTGAGGGTATGTGCCTGCTCGACATTCCCATCTACACATCTAGAGTCTCTTACACCATCTATGAGGAAAATAGAGGAAGAATGGAAGAAATATAAAGCACAATCTGATTCTTTGATAGGAAATGTTTGCTGAACCTGTTCCAGAAAAACTGTGAGTTTCATGTGCAATATTATGCATGTGATGTTGGTGTTCTAAACATGGTCCATGGAACGCTTAACAGTTTTGTTTGCAGGCCAACAAAATGGTTTTAAAGTTTTTTTGGTTCCTTCATGAATGGATAATTCATGAATTCAAGGAAAGTGTTCATATGAGTCAATTTTACAGGAGTGTAAAACTAACTCAGAAAGAGTGTTGAATATAATCTGTGTAGCGCTGAATGTTGAATTGATCAATTAAAAAAAGTAGGTACACGCTCCATTGATGATTGACCATTAGTGAGGAAACCTGGGGCCATATGCAAAAAGTCCAAGGTCGCTTTATAAAACAAACAACAACACAAATGTGTCACAATAAATGTCAGCAATACAACAATAGAAAAAACCTCATGGACCAAAAGCAGTAGTGTACCACAGAGATGTGTTTTTAGCAGTTTCTTGAAAGAAACGCTTCACAGACTTTCTGTGGAAGAGAGATCAGAAGTCTATGAGCAGCTACACCAAAAGACCTGGAAGCCATAGAGACTTGTCTATACTTAGGAACTGCAGGCAAGCCAACATCAAATGATCTGAAGGAGCAGCCAGGAGAGTAGGGATGCAATAACTCAGATAAGTTATTAGGGGCAAAGTTATGGAGAGCTTTGTATGCAAGGATGAGGATTTTAAAGTGTATGCGAGAGGAGACCGGGAGCCAGTGGAGGTCCTGCAGAATAGGAGTTATGTGAGCACTTTTTATATAATAGTGATAAGTCGGACAGCAGAGTTTTGCACATATTTGAAAGCTTTTGCAGGAAGACCAGTTAGAAGGGAATTACATAAGTCCAGGTGTGATGTCGCAAAGGCATGTATTAATCATAATTCCCTTATTAAAGCTAATTCCTTACAGTAGAAATTGTAAGCGGATACAACGAGATATTCATTTAACAGCTGATATTGGTGTAAAATTCATGCACGCTTTTTTTTTTCAAAGAAAAAAATCATTTTCTTAGCATGTACTTGTACCAATGTGACTCGGTAAACCAACTTTAACTTAATTTGACATCTTCTAAACCTTCTTTTGTGAAACAAAGATGCTCCTCATAATCATATGCCAGGTAGACACTTACCACCTTGGCCTGTAATAGCAGCTGTGGTTTCCACTGGTGCTGCTGATCTGGTATCCGCTCCTGTAGACATCAGAAAACTCACAAGCATGGTCTCCAGAATGCTTATGCCAATCAAAGTGAAAATGACACTGCAGTAAACCCCTGTGAAAACATCAAACAATGACTGGAACAACTTTTCTGGGAAAGGTGAAAAAAAAAAACACGTGAAGTAACATAAAAAAGCTCAAGATTTGAGTGGATGGAGAGGCAGGTTTTAGTGGTGCCACATGAATAGTGGGAAAGTGATTTGTCAATAGGAGTCTGCAGTGTTGTCCTCAACACAGTCATGGAAGTGTTAGTGGAAGCACCCTGATGCAAGTCCACATGCATACGTCCACCAAGCAAGAACACTGACAAGGCTCTTAGGTTTTTCTATTTAGTCTTCTTGTTCTTAAGATTGTGCTTCCAACACGTGTCTGTTGTTCACTACTGGCACAGTTTCTCCTTTAAATGCAGGAGATGGTGCAATCCTAAAAAATGGTGCGCTCTCTGCACTTCCTCACCTCAAGTTCTCTTTAATTCTGTTGGACCCCGGTACTGACACTTAGCTGTAAACAAAGCTGATTTAATTCATCACTTGACACAGAATTGGCTAGGGGAAAGATCATTGACAATCTTCTGTCGTGTTTTTTTGTCAGAAGCTAGATCATTTTGTCAAAATCATATAGCATTTGTGCATATATTGTTTCCCACCGTTGGCATTTTAAAACACCAGTAAACGCACCTATTCATGACATATCATTACATTTTATTGCAAATGTTGGAGCTCGTTCTGGAAGAGAGAGAGAGGTAAGAAAATCTGCATTACTGCATTAATTAAAAATAAAAGTACATTAATACAGGTTTAGTTAAAACACATCTTCTGTGGAAGGGACAGGACTAAAAATATTGACCAATCATTGCATTCGGTCCGAATGTCTGTCAATCTATATTTGCATACCGTCATCAGCGTGGGTTACTTGACGCTGTGCAGACTCTGCTCTGTGTGTGTTCATGTGTGATAGAGGAGGCGTGGCTTTGGAGACACCTCTGAAGCAAGGGCAGCTCTATGCTTTCAAAGCTAGCTAGCTAACTGCTAGCCTCTCTGGATTAGACACTCCAGTCTTTTCTCTCCCTTTCTCTCTTCTTCTTGGTCGTTGTATTAAAGCATTTTTCATTTTAAGTTTAGTAGGGGACGTTTGCACATTTTTGCGTCCATCCGTTTTTCAATGTAAAGCAGCGTCTAGCACAGAAACGCTTGTAAATATGGGTCATTCCTACAATTCTGTGACATTTAAATCCACATTACAAGTGTGTGTGGTATTTATATTGTTTCATTTCACCAGATTACAATTTTAATAGGTTTGTTAAAAAGAATTATAATTATATAAACATTATAATTTTTATAATGTTATACACTTCTGCTGGCTTAATAGTTACATTTTATTACACTGTGACATTTCCCTTATGTCCCAAATACTGCATTTCAAACATCTTTGACAAAAATAAATGCTAAATCATTGGATTTCTACATACAGTTAAGAGTTTAGTGTTACATTCTCTAACTAACATGTATTCATTTGTGGTAAATGTATAATTTTAACACTGATAGTGGAGGTTCTGTTCTGTTGCTCGACTTACTCGAAGTTGTGTCGATGTAGTGACATTAGGGGTCACTCTTAGCCTCACCCAAACACCTCTGATCTTTGAGAAAAGGTGATCTCTGTGGTGCCTTTTCCTCCTGGGAAAGAACACCTTCCCCGACGTGAATACATTTGGCCCCAGCCTGAAAAATTTGTCGCTTGGTGAGGAGAAAAAAAGAGCAAAAAGCCCGTTCCCATTGTAGATACGCCCTCCCCCCCAAGAACGTTGCATAGGTGTTTGAAGCTCCCAAGAGCGACCCCTAGTGTCACTACTTTGACACAATGTCTCGTCAGGTTAGAACAGTAACAAAGACGTTTTTTGTTTATTTATTGCGCACCCTGTTATGTCATGATACCATGACATTTCATTGAAGATATATGTTAGGAAATTACATCACACACACTGGAGGTGTTCATCCGCCATTCTGCAAAATTACTATGAGCTATTTGAAGTTTGTAACTCTATTGTTTTATTTATGTTTTCCTTTATTTTTTTGTGTTAGTCATATGGTCAAGCATAACATGTCCACCCTGTTATGGGAAGATATTTGGAAAATTAATAAAATGTTAAATGTCAATATACAGTATTTATGTTAAAAGAAATAAAATCATAAATTTTATGATCATGTAGTGGCTCATTTATCCACTGAATGTCCACCCTGATGCTGCCCATTTAACTGGATGGACATCTGAATTTGTAATTTAGCTTGATGAGTATGACTAATACAATCTTTAATATGTTTTAAAGCCGCAAAGTCGCCAAAATGTAGGAATGACCCATTTACGATATGTACAGAGTGGCGGTTCCGCCACTCTCTACATGCAGATTACGCAGTCTACAGTAAAGTACAGACAACACCCCCCACCACCACTGATTACCACTTAAATTACTAAAATGTAGATTACCACACCACAATATGTGTGTGTGTTTGTGTGTGTTAGAGATGATCATGCCCATGTTAGCCTTACCAATCAGTGGGATATCTTTAGCAGTAGAGGGCAGTGTATCATTGAGAATGAGCAGCAACACAGAAATAGACAGGAGTAAAGTTACTTTAAAGCTCAACTTCTCCAATCCACTTGCGTCTATAAAGAAGGAGGCCACATCCAGCACAAGGAAGCAAAACACTGGCAACATGAAGTTGATGACATACAGTAGAGGTCTCCTCTTTGTGGTGATCTGCACGAAAGAACAGAAACTATCAAAATAATGCAGCTGTGTAACCAAATCACCTAATAAATTCTTGTAAGTCTTCATTTGAACACATTTTTTTAAATAGCATGCAGTGATAATTTGCAAGAAAGAAAATAATTGCTTTAATAATGACTTAAAATATAGACCATGTCAAGATCTATTCATCCGGTTTAAGTAAGTGATGTCTTTCTTAAAATATTATTGACCTTTCCGCTGAGGAAATAATTGTAAACATCTAAATTACGATACATTTCCATTGCCTCTCAGTAACAACAACACTTCTAGATAAGTCAGTTCAGGTAAACAGTTGATATTCTTTGAGAAAATATGGTCACTCAGGGCATTATTCAAATGATTTATTAATGACCTCATTGTTTATTTTTAGTTTCTGCTAAGATCTTATTTGTTCTGTATTAACTAGACTCTAGAATCTGCGCTAATAAATTTGACTTGGATCTGGGTTAAAAAATACTTCCAGACATTAGCGTTTTAATTCCTTGTTTACATCTTTGAAATGGTCTATATACATGTACTCTACACCAGAGGCGGCGACAGCCGATTTTGCCGGGGTGTGTAGCCCCGAATGTATTTTGAAAAGTTGACTGACAAATATGAAACCGGACAATAGCCTATGTAAACCTCCAAAATCATAAGTTGCCTTATTTCATTGTGCTTTGGCTTTGCACATACTGCATACAGCCTGTAAAAATAGACATAGGCATAATCTAGCCTATAGAATAAGTTCCTTTGCTGTCGGTAGCCTATGGACGACTCCGTTTCTTCCTCTCTGTTGAATATGCAGCAGGTAGGGGAGGAGCTGACATCAACTTACTTTACTTAGTGGCGAGTTAACAGCAGTTAGCAGGAAAGACAGCAAAAATGAAGCAAATGAGGCTTCTAAAATTTCCGAAAGAAGTCAGTGGGTAAGAATTCGCATTTGTTTTGCAAATTCACATGATGTAACCTCTAGCCTAGTGGTTAGCGCATCTGCCTCTCACATTGGAGACCACGGTTCGAATCCAGTTTGGAGCATAATTTTCTTGTTTATCAGGTGTTATTTTCTCTAAGGATAACCAATAAGCATTAGCATAAAATGTTTGTGTGACTTGTTTTGTGATATTGGTTTGTTGTAAATATACACTTTGAGGGTAGCAAAGATGTGCCAGAATCAGGCATGGAAACTGGTAACAATTAATCAGTCACTTTACTTTAGAGAAAGTTAAAAGTGAAACATTTCTTATCCCAATGATCCTAATGAAAGGATTTTGACAAATGAACATGGAGAATTATATACAATTCGATGCCATGGTGTGTCAATGAACTTAGACTAAAGTAATTCATGTATTGCTTTAACTTAGGATCTTATACATCATTTTGACTATTTATGTAAAAAAATGTAAATTATTTATATAAAAAAATTTGTTTTACTTCACTTTACTCACTATAATATAACTCTTTTGTGATGACTTTATTGTAATGTACATGTAAATTCAAGAATCATGATAGATCTTAGGGCAATCCCACTGATCTGCTCTTCCCAATACATTTTCTTCAATGGTATTGGTCAACACTTTGAAATATGTAGCACTTGATGAATTAGTTGTTTGAAGCTGATTTGCAATAAGTTATGTGCTGTATCTGTTCTTTTGCATCACAGATGATTCAGGGAGGAGAGAGGATGTTGAGGATAGAACTAGAGTGGAAGATTTAGGAACTGTAGAAACAGGCCCAGCAAGAGCAGAACTCAAAGAATACCCTCTCACCAGCTTTGAACTACAGAGAAGTGGTTGCTAGTGTGAAAATAAAATTGTCTGGGCTAAGCCCCGGATGTCCTTCAATGCTGGAAACGCCTCTGCTCTACACTATCTACAACATGGTACCTGATAATATTAGAGAGAGAGAGAGAGAAAAACAAATAAAAAAACTGTTGTAACCTCCATTCCCTGATTAAGGTGACAATAGGGGTCGTACTTAGGAGCCCCAAACACCTGATATTTGAGAAAAGGCCAATTAGAATTGGCGAGTGAAATTTGCATGCCACTCCCTAGGACATACGGGTATAAAAGGAGCTGGCTTGCAACCACTCATTCAGGTTTGTGCTGAGGAGCCGAGACAAGATTCCCTGACATTTCAGCGGGTAGTTCAGTGTTGTGGCAGGAGGGACACAACGTCTCATTCCCTCCATCAGGGAACTGAGGTTACAACAGTAACCAAGACGTTCCCTATCCTTCACTCACTCTACTTTGTGTCGATGTAGTGACACTAGGGGTCCCTATACAGAACACCACAACCAGCTGAACTGTGTTACGTGGATCGGCAGTGCAGGTAGGCCACTGCATGCCTAGTAACAAGTGCAACCAGCCCCATCGTAACCTTCCCAATACCCCACAAAAGTCGCATAGTCACTCGTACCTCAAGGGGTGGACAAGACGTACTTACAATGGGAGCAGGCTGCACCAGCTGCTTCAACCTTTTCTCTTAGACATTAAACTCACCTTGGGGCTAGCCGCCTGACTCATCCACAATCTCGACCGTGGCAAACGAGTGTACTGGAGAATGGGAGGTCCGTGGGGATTCACCTGGCAGAACCACTCCCATTTAGGTCCCCATATTGTCCCCAGTGCTAACCGTCGTGACCTTGTGCCCGTAGGCAGAAGGACCGGGCAGGAAGCGGCTGGAGTGGCTTTCCCTCTGAAGAAAGAAAGCAGTGACCGCAATGTTGCCATGGTCATGCTCTCACAGTGAGAACATGAACCATCCACAAATGCTGTCTCAGCATGCCTACGGCCCATACGCATGTGACAGCGATCGTGGCCGTCAGAGGCGGAGAGATAATGACCGCACCCAGAAACTGCACATAAACGGAAAGGCATCTTTAAAAAGACGCTCTCCATCAATGCTTTCTATTTTAGAGAAAATATACTCTTCTAATTCACTCAAGTGCGGCTACTTTCGCTCTCATTGCCAGAGGTGAATGAAATGGCAGTGAATTTCTCAACACTGCTCGGCTCCGAATAACAAATCTGAGTGGTTGCCAGCCGGCTCCTTTTATAGTCGTATGTCCGAGGGAGTGGCATGCAAATTCCGCTCGCCAATTCTCATTGGCCTTTTCTCAAATATCGGAGGTTTGGGGCTCCCAAGTACGACCCCTAGTGTCACTACATCGCCACAACGTAGAGTGAGTGACAGATAGGTATCTATTGTTGTCTGTCCATTTTATCAGATGTTTAACATAATTAGCAATTACCAGGACAGGTTTAGGGAAATATACAGTATGGAATCTTCATCTAAGATTTTCTAATTATTTCAGACCTGCACGTTCCCTATTTAGCACAATGAAGCTAACAGCAGGCTTTAGGGGAAAATCTATGAAAAAAGCTGCTTAGAGTGTATAAACAGTATTCTCATACTGAATGTGATTTACTTAATGTTGGCAGTATACTCTGTTCTGTACCGTAAATATCAGATGAGAAAATTCTAGCCAGAAAACATTGGAATAGGCTGTAGAATAGTTTACAGCGAGGAGTTCCCATTCTCCCTGAGTCTTAAAGGACTGCTTGGACATATCAGTAAATTCCTTGCCATCAGAGATTGTTTTGATACGAAGCGTTTCTCCTATGGGAAAATATAAATAAAAGACTATTAGAATAATATTAAAGGACTAGTCTAGAACCACACTAAAAAAAGTATTGCTGGTTGTTCACTTAACTTCATTAAAATGAAATAATGAAAAGTAATTATCTACTCGCCCTCATGTCATTACAAACTTATATGCTGATATTTATTTCCATGGAACACAAAGGAATAAATTGTGAAGACAGTACATGTCGGTCACAGTTCTTAGTGTGAAGATAGTTTTATAGCAGGTGCAGAAAATAAAATAAATTTAACTCATCTTCATCTCTGCTCACAAATACCCCCCATACTTTATGGGTTTAAGATATACTTGTATGCACTGAAGAGTGAAGTGTTATGTTGCAGTTTTGGATGTCAAAGGGAAACCTGTACAGGTCCATTACACAGGCAGTAGTCAGCGATAAAGCATCCAACAAGAACACAATCCCTTTATCGGTCATCAGTGTATGTTGAGACTCCATTGATGCATACTCTGTCTTGATACTAAAACAATCATAATGACATAATTAAAATGATTAAACACAGCATTCATTTAAATTAAATTAAATTAAATTAGTTTTTACAGAATTACTCCAAAAAGTTGTGATATTGCTTATTTTATGATCAATGGCTTAGTGCAGTGGTTCTCAAACTGTGATATGTGGAAATAATTGTATAATTTCCATATTATTTCTGAATCTAAAAGTAAAAAAAAAAAAGTAGTTTTATTTAACAAATAAACTTGGAAAATTGCAAAAGAATGCCACACGAGGAAGGACTTTTAAATATTTAACTTGGGCGGAAATCCACAACTCAATGCGTGACGTCACAGTACGTCATTGTACAGTGACAGGGGAATGATCTCCATGGTTGTGGGCAATGGCAGTGATGGGGGAACAGCTGTTATGGCTTTGAGTACAGGAAGGGACAGGGGAACGACCTCCATGGTCGTGGACTCTGGCAGTGACGGGGGAATAGCCTTTGTGGCTGTGAGTACAGGCAGTGATGGGGAGATAACTTCTGTGGTCCTGTGCACTGGATGTGGTGGGGGAACAACATTTGTGGCTGTGAGATAAGGCAGTGAGAGGGGAATGACCCCCGTGGTCGTGGACACTGGTATTGGCGGGAAGCAGCCTTTGTGGCTGTGAGAACATGAAGGGACAGGGGAATGACCTCTGTGGTCATGAGCTCTGCCAGCAACAGGGGAGTGGCCTCCGTGTCCAGGAGCACTGGCAGCAACTGGGAGCGAACTTCTTGGCCGGGAAGCTCATTTAACCTGAAATGAAAAATTACTTTAAGTGCCACATCATTTAAATTGACCTCGATGGCCAACTTCTACAGGGTCCATGCTGGCCAGCTCATTCTGTCACCGAGTGTGTAGATAGGTGTGGACCCAAACGCAGAGTCAAGTCAAGTCAAGTCAATTTTATTTGTATAGCGCCTTTCACAACACACATCATGTCAAGCAGAGTTCAATAAAACAAAAATTATTTATTAAATAACTAAACACAAAATTCCACGAGGGGGAGAAAACACACAAACTACCCTATAGGGGAAAAGGTAATCCAGGACTGGAGCAGAGGGTAACAGGGAACCAGGAACAACCGGACAGGATCGCAAAGGGGAACAGTGCTCAGCCCACTTCTCTTCTCTATATATACACATCATCACTGGGACCTATCATTCAGCCATATAGGTTCTCTTACCACTGCTACGCTACTGACACACAGCTCTACTTGTCTTTCCAGCCCAACGACCCCATGGTGACTGTTTGAATCTCTAACTGCCTTGCATCTCGGCCTAGATGAAGGAAAATCACCTTCATCTCAACCTGGCGAAGACCGAGCTCCTCGTCTTTCCAGCTAAGCCTGCTGTTAAACACAACATCAGTGTTAAGCTGGTTTCATCCACAATAACTCAATCCAAAATGGTCAGGAGTAATTATTGACAACAAGCTCAATTTCACAGACAATATCTCAAAAAGCCTGATCATGTATGAAGATCACATCAGGAAGATAGTGTCCTTTCTCTCTCATCATGCCACACAACTCCTTGTTCAGTCTCTTGTCATATCTAGACTGGACAACTGCAATGCTCTTTTAGACAGCATACCAGCATTTGCAACTAGTCTGCCAGTTGCTGCAGGTATCAAGTTCCAAGGCTCTGATGCTAGCTTACAGAACAGTCACTGAGTCTGCACCATCTTACCTAAAACCATTCATGCAAAGCTCTGTTCCAGCACATCACCTGGAGAGTGTACCTACTTTATTGAGTTAACTGTTTGGCTAATTCAACATTCAACACTACAGAGAGTAAATTCAACACTGCTGCATTGTTTACACTCCTGTAGTCTGGACCATATATTAACAGAGGAGTGTTACTTGAACACTAGGGATTTTGCTGTGTGTAAAGCAAATGCTAGCATTTTAAGGCATTGCCCTTAAAAAAACTAGAGTTCTGACAAACTCGCCGCAAATTCCCCACTCATTATTGTTAAATGCAAATGAGCTTGTGATTCACCGCTAATGTTTGCCAGAAGTTTGCAGCTCTTCACTGGTAGTGGTGAACTTTGCATTGCGCCACGTTTGCAGCAAGCTTGACAGAACTCTCGATTTTGTAAAAGTTTTTATCCTCCACGTAGGAAATGTCTCTGTTGGCAAACGAGCAATGGCGTCATTGCAGTGTTGGACTGATTAGGGTCTTGAAACACCACTGGTGCATTACAATCAGCTGCCTAGTTCAGAATGGTACTGACAAGAGAGTCACCATTTCTAGGGCTCAACACAGAAAGGCCCTGGGTGTGCTGGGACTCGAACCAGAGACTTTCTTGGTGTGAGGCCTGCCAATCATATCCCAAGGATATATAAACACCTGCTTTCCTTGCTCAGGTGACAATTTTTCCAGAATTTGACCCGCCCACTCACCCGTAGAATGTTTCCATGGCTCTCTACACAAGCTATTCATCATCCGACAAGTTGTTCCTCATCTCAAGTAGTGTCAAGCATTCCATTTTAGCCACCACTGTTTTTTACATTTCTTTCTTCCTTATACCAGAGCAGTCCATAGTGTGAGGCTGCCTCATGTGCAAGCTGCCCTGGGCTTTCTACCTGTGTTACAATTACCTTTCTCTGTTCGTCCCTTTTCCTCATAACTTTTCCAGGAGAAAACTTAAGCATTGAGACTCCATGCAAACCTTATCGAAACACAAGGACATCAATAATTATGGAATTCTAATTCAGATTTCTTATCATTCTAAAACCTTACATTCCTGAGTCTGATCCGGTCCCGCTCAAATGCTACTGAAATCTCACTACGCAGCTCATTCAACCATGCACCGGGCACTCTTCCACCCAACTACCTAATTTACTCTAACGATATGGATTTACCTCTCATGTCGCATCTCTGGACAAACCCTTCAAGCATACACAGGTGACTCCATTTAAATTATGCTTGCAACAATTCTTCCTGTACTTGAATATAGCTAAATAATATTGGCCTATACTATACAGCCTAAGGAGGACGTGCTACCCAGATGATATTTCAAATTTGTGGAGCTGAAAGAGTCATTGCTGTTGTAAGTGATATCTAATCAGGACATCTCCATTCAGTATCTAATCAGTCATCTCTAGTTACACTGTAATATCTACCTCAGAGCGGCTCGGCCTTGAGCTCTCGTTTCATTCACAGAAACGTTTCTTACAATCAAAAAACTTCGTAGCTATTATTCCTCCACTGGATAAATGTTTTCCTTGCTCAGTTCAATGAATCAATTCACAAAGTCACCATTTTGTTCTCCGTTGCTTCGTCGTATTCCCAGATGTTTTACAATTGTTGCTGTGTTTAATCCCCTCGCAATTTGTTATGGCTTCATGCTGCAGTAGTAGGGGTTTCCCCTCTTACATAATTCCCAGAGAATTCCCCAGCACCCTTGAGAGATATGCACATGCACACTCTTAACCTGTAAGTATGCTGCTCATTTACATGTTTTTAAGCTGCATTCTCAGCCGTAATGAGGGTTGAACAGCTTTCTTCTCATAACTTAAACAGTTCTAGCATCCTTCTGCAATTCTGGAATATGCTATTTTCTTAAGGTCATGTAAACTTCACCACGGTTTGTCCTGCTAAACACCAATTGTAGCCACATTTAGAACCACAGGCTCCATATAAGTGTTTACTGCCCCATGCCCCCTACACACTGAGAAGGACATGGTTGTGCAATTTCGATTTCAGACAAATGTGATCATTTGGAATACACTTAGACACTCGAGTCATGCAGATTGACACACAGGTCAATAATAGCCTATTATGGAATAAAATGGTTTTTAAATGTCCAAACTTTCACACAAATAATGTGTTTAATATTCACTAGTATGTCTATATAAATGTAATTTAAATAATTTAGTTGCCATACTCTACATAAACTATGTGATTCAGTATTCCATGAACATGATATTGTTTATTACGGGTCTGTAATTATCTCCAGTCACAAGGACCTGAAGAGGCTCTGTTCTCATTCTACTGGACCTCTCTGCTGCTTATAACACTGTCAAGCACCAGATCCTCCTTTCAACTATCACAGCAATGGGCATCACAGGAAACACGCTCTGCTGGTTTGAGTCTTACCTCACAGGTAGGTCCTTCAAGGTGTCTGTCTGGGAGGGAAGCGATGTCAAAGTCTCACCAACTAACCACTGGGGTACCTCAGGGTTCAGTGCTTGGGCCCCTCTTCTTCTCCATTTACATGACATCACTAGGATCTGTCCTTAAGGCTCATGGCTTTTCCTGTCACAACTCTCATTCCAGTCTGATGATACTGCAGCTAATGCACAGATCTCAGCTTCTCTGGTGGACATTTCACGCAGCATGAAAGAACACCACCTCCAACTCAACCCAGCAAAGACCGAACTTCTAATTTTTCCAGCAGTACATCATAATGTTTCCATTCAACTAGACTCATCAACAATTACACAATCCAGGACAGCCATAAATCTCAGGGTTATGTTCGACAATCAGTTGAGCTTCACAGACCACATTGCAAGAACAACCCGATCACGCAGATTTGCGCTGTATAACATTAGGAATATCGGACCCTCCCTATCAGAGCATGCTACACAACTCCTTGTGACTTTTTCTCTTCCAAGAAAAAACTCTCTACTTGTCCTTTGCTAAGCAATTTGCAACTTAGAATTACAACACTTCTTATTACTGCCTCCTTAGGATGAATCACTTCTATTTTACTCCTGATTTGTAAGTTGCTTTGGATAAAAGTGTCTGCTAAATGAATAACTGTAAATGTAAATGTTGTCCATTGGTGTGGAAGAAATCCGCTCAACACACTAGATAGCTACCGCTTATGGGCACGTTTGTAATATGCAATGCCAGTGTGTATCGTCTATCATTGTTTTCAGTACACAAGCAATAATATAATTTTATATTTGCATGAAAGATGCCTGCTTCATTTCCAAATGCCCACAGTATACAAAGCGTTGATTGATTACGGTTTTGTTTACCCAGCCTCAGTATTGCCAATGAATGCGTGTAGTCATTATTTTAAGTCTGTTTGAAGTCTATTGGATGCACTGAATCCAATAGAAACTCCAGCATTAAAGGCATATTTTGACGAGCTTACGACAGACGTCACCATTTCAGCTAATTTTTATAGACTTCCGCCCAGCCTTTTCCGCTTCTCATTTGCATTACATCGAAACATGCAATGAGTCATCTACTATTATCAGAACATACTTTATTTTACTTAAAATTGTTTCCAGAAAAATTTTGTCATTAGTTTACTTCAGACTTAATTTACCTGCCAAGTTTATTCCTTAGGTCGATTGCTTTAACTTCCATTAGTTTCAGATATGCTACCCCTTTAATATGTCATCCAGCAATTTATGCCTTTTTCTCTTGTCAAATCAGGCCATTTTAATTTGTATAGCGCCTTTCACAACATACATCATTTCAAAGCAGCTTTACAGAAGATCAGGCATTAACAGACAATAAACCTGTAATATCTATAATGTCTTCATCATTGTGTATTTTGATAAAATACAATTGTGAATTGTGTTTAAAAATAAGTAATTAAATGATAATTGTATTTGGAACCCCAGTGAGCAAGACAAAGGCAACTGTGGCAAGGAACACAAAACTCCATAAGATGTTGGTCAATGGAGAAAAATAACCTTGGGAGAAACCATGCTCACTGTGGGGGCCAGTTGCCCTCTGGCTAACATCATGAACATAATGACAATATTACTTATGTTTAGTGCAAGTCATGGTTTAAGTCATATAAACTAAGTAAGTGTTAAGGGTCAGTGTGTAAACAAAGAATTTTTATGAATTATAAAACTAATGACTAATGTATTTGAAGTCCATCCTGTATTAACTGCAGAAGTTCACATAGATGCAATTGTCCTTGTTAGTTAGCTGATGAAGTGTTTTGTTGGCAATTCATTGATAGTCTATGTATTCCAATTCAAGAGTGTAGACCAAGATCAGTTGGTCAATGACATGTAGCAGTGTAGTACAACACGAAGCAGGAATGGTGCTGGATCCAGCCTGTTGACAGACCCAAGCACCATGGGTCCATTTCCTCTCAGTGGCTTTCGGAAAACAAAGCATGATGGATACAGCAAACAACTCAACATTAATGTAAACTTGAACCCTAAACATACAATGTGTAATAGATATATGCCACCATTCCAGTTTGACTACAACTTCATGTAATTTAATCCACTGCCATGACACATTATTAAACATTATTAAAGTGACATTTTCTTCCACCAGTTGGTGGCGCTACAGCTCCCACCCCTGACGGTTTGTAAAGCTGCACATCTCAGCAACTACAGCCTGAGTAAAAACAGCATGAAAAAGTCAATTTCTTACAACATCATGACCGCACACCCAGACACACGCTACCTAGGTCAATACCGAATGGACGGCTAGGCTTAAATGGGAGAGGTTTTGGTGCCTGTGAATCGATGTCAGAGTAAGAGGGATAAGAAACAGAGTCAGGGAAGCATTTACACTTTCTAGCTAACTTGGGACCAATGCGAGAATGGCCAGCCATACCCGAAATATTACGAGTAACAGTGTTAGTGTGAGTATCAGTCATATGAGAAATAGAAAAAAACAATACATATATACCCTGTTTAGCACGATTTTAGCAAAAATCGTAATGGTAAATTATTGCCTTTGATATTGTAATCGCGATTATTAATGTCCATTAAAATATGAAATTACCGTGATGTCACAAAGTAAGCAACCGTGTGGTTCTTCAGAGTAGCAGATTTCAATGGTGGATATGAGCTGCACTCCAGTTTCTTTTAAGCATCTTTCAAGCATTTTATTGTATTGCATTTTAATTGTAATGTTTGTTAAGGTAAGGCAAATAAAAAATGTATATCTATCGTATAGAATAAATAAAATTATTGCTAAATTACTGCTTAAATTATTAGTCCACGTACAGTAAATAATATGGCATATTCAAGCTTATAAACAGCCGATTTAAATCCATTAAGTTACTTCATTCAGTAAGGCCTTTAGTGGCTGGACAGGGGACCATTAATCCTGGTAGATCTTCAATGGTGATCTTGTTCATGTAAGATCATCATTAGATCATTTGGCCTCAGTGGTTGCACTTTGGAAAGTAAAAACTGTAATTTGGTTTCGGCGTTTGTGCGATTCGTGAAAATGTTAAATCTACCAATACCAGCTGCGCGGCAAATGGGTCTTATTAGAGCAGACGCGATAAAAATGACGGCGATTCCTGAAATATGCTATTCATGCCATATTCTTTATGTTGGCTACACTTCCAAAACACACTTGGAACAGTTCAGCCGAATTATTTTATTGCTATTTTGTACAAATCAAATTCACATAGGCCTACTTATTAACATGACAAAACAAAATGTTCAAACAACGCAACAAACTCTCCCATTACAATGACTGCAGGTTTACACTGTTTGAGATCTGCATTTCGAGGCGAGCTCAATGAATGCTGTGATTAGAACGGGAGCATTTTAGTTTTGTCGTGTTGCTCATTTGCAGTGTATTTTACATCTACGTTCAAAGTGAGCGGTGCAACATGCAATGAATCAAAAATAATTACAAAGTGCTTTTCGCTCTTGTTCTACAGCTTATTTTCGAATGTCAGGTGATGTTTCTTCAGTATTAATTTTCCTGTGCCACCACGAACAGAGGTGGAATATAAAGCAAGCATCCGGGCATTCAGACGGTTTAAAAAAATCAGCTTAAAAAAGGGCTGAAAAGCGTCTGCTCTCTACCTCACATTATTTCAGGTGGATTTTTCACAAGCGACAACATTGGCAAAAAATGTAATGATATTTAGTTAAAACATTTTTATATAAAAAGCAGAGGCTCACTGATGACGGTCACGTTTTTTCCAGGAAGAAAATAGCTAGCAGCACTACTACAAATAAATGCTTCGTAACTATTTTTTTTATGGGATTCGACTTCAAAAAGACCTCAACCAACTCATGAACTCAGTCCCCGCCCATTCTGGACTCAGACTCGACGCCAGCCACCCGAGTCATGGGCTGTTCTCACTGCTACCATCAGGCAGGCGGTATCGCAGCATCAGGACCCGCAGCAGCCAACTTCATGACAGCTTCTTCACCCAAGCAATCAGACTGTTGAACACTTGATCACTCACGATACATATATCAGCACTGCACTTTATTAATCTATAATCTCACACTGGACTGTCATAATTATATTCTCCACAATACAACTACTGTATATATGGTAAATGGTATATGTGTATTCTATATTGTGTGTATTGTTCACTGTACATTGTATATTATTATTGTGTTGTGTAATTATGTGTACATTTGATATGTAAATTGTGTTGTGTAAGTATGTTGTTTACTGTAATTGGTATATGTCTCGTCACTGTCATGACTGCTGTTGCTCGGAACTGCACACAAGAATTTCACCTACTGTTGCACTTGTGTATATGGTCCTGTGACAATAAAGTGATTTGATTTGATTTGACTTGACTTAGAACTTAAAATCATTCAACAATGGAGCTTGGATGCCCTCTATTGGACATTTCTTGTAATTACCACTCAGAGAATTTTGCAATCATAATGAACATAAGGGAATATAGCATGGAAGAATGTCACTTAAGTACTGCGGAGCTAGACCATTCGCTGCTTTCTACATAGTTTTTAATTAATGTGAAATTTAACAGGTAGCCAATATGATTATATTTCTTGGTTCTCGTCAGCACTCTGGCTGCTGCATTTTGAACCAATTGAAGTTTATTTATTGACCTTGCTGGACATCCTCCCAGTAATATGTTACAATAATCTAGTGATAAGGTCATGAATGCATGAATTAGTTTTTCGGCATCAGCAACAGAGAGCATGTGTTGTAATTTAGCAATATTTCTTAGGTGGAAGAATGCTGTTCTACAAACATTGGTAATTTGATTTTCAAAGGACAGATTGGTATAAAATATAACACCCAAGTTCTTTGCTGTTAAAGATAATGTAACTGTTACGATTCCTTGTTGTCTGCCCCGTGTTTTCTGTTTCACATGTCACTATCACATTCCATGTCATGTTTTCCTTGTTGTCTGCCCCGTGTTTCACTAGTCTTTGTCTAAAAACTTCAATTCCCACAATTCCCGGCCTCCCTCACTGCCTGCACTCATCATTGTTTTCACCTGTTTGTCGTTTAGTCTCATTACCTTTTGTGTATTTAAACCCTGCCTTTCCTCTGTTTGTTTGTCGATCGTTGTATGCGTTAGCTCCTTGTTCCCGGCCCATGTTTCCGCTCCATGTTCTGTCAAGGTTGAGTCTCTGTTTTTTTTCCCATCGTGGATGTTTTCTTTTCCCCAGTGTTTGTGTTCTTTTTTTTATTAATAAAAACCCGCATTTGGATCCAAACCACCCGTCTGCCTTCTCCTGCTTCCCACACTTCTTAACAGTAACAGTACATCCATCGAAAGTCAAATTATATTTTAGCGGCTTGTTTTTAGAGGTTTTTGGTCCAAAAATTATTATCTCTGTTTTGTTGAAAATTTCTGGCCATCCAATCTTTTATTTCATTGACACTCTGCTAATTTGAATAATTGTGAAATTTGATAAGCTTTCGAAGAAATATAAAGTTGGGTATCGTCGGTATAACATTGGAAACTTATTCCACGATTCCTGATAATATCTCCCAGGTGAAGCATAAACAAGTTGAAAAGCAGTGGCCCTAAAACTGATCCCTGTGGCACACTTTACTTTTATTAGGATTGACAATTCCTCATTTACATAGACAAAGTTTAAGCAGTCTGCTAAATAGGACCTAAACCATCCTAATGCAACTAGCCTCCACAAATCATGCTATTGAATCTAGACTCCACAAATGCCAACATAATTCTCTAGGCTATTCAAGAAAATGTCATGATCTATTGTCTCGAATGCAGCACTAAGTTCTAAAAGCACTAGAAGTGAAACGCAGCCACGATCAGATGATAAGAGCAAGTCATTTGTAACTCTGTTAAGTGCAGACTCTGTACTGTGATGGGGCCTAAATACTGTATGAAATTGTTAATTTATACTATTTCTCTGAACATCTGAATATTTCAATGAACATAGTTGGGAAGATAGTACCTTTTCTAGTATTTTCAACATAAATGGGAGATTTGAAATCGGTCTATAATTAGACGGTTCTCCAGGATCAAGTTGTGGCTTCTTAATAAGCGGTTTGATAATTGCCATTTTAACATTTCTTGAGACATGTTCTAAGGATAGTGGGGAGTTAATAATATTAAGAAGAGGTTCTGAGATTACAGGGAATACCTCTTTTAAAAGCTTTGTTGGTGTTGGATCTAATATAAATGTTGTGGCTTTTGATTTTTTTATACGTTTTGTTTGCTCTACATTACCTATGACAGCAAAGGATTGAAGTTGCATGTGAGGAAAAGACACTTTATTCTGAGGTACTGTGACAGATGACTGCATAATTCCAATTTTATTTCTGATTATTTCAATTTTATCAGTAAAGAAATTAATTAAGTCATTACTCTTGTGCTGCGACGGAATATCTGGTTCTGCTGAGGCTTTATTTCTAACCAATTTAGCAACAGTACTGAATAAACACCTAGGATTGTTGTGGTTATTTTCTTTGAGTTTACTAAAATATGCTGACCTGGCAGCTTTTAGTGCCTGTCTGTAGCTACAGACTCTATCCTTTCACGCACCGCAAAATATATCTAATTTTGTTTTCTTCCACTTGCGCTCCATTTTCTGAGCTGCTCTCTTGAGAGCATGAGTGTGATCATTGTACCATGGTGCAGTGCTTTCTTTAATCGAAGGGAGCGACACTATCAAGTGTGCTACAGAAGACTGTATTTATATTTTCTGTTATTTCAAAGTTCTTCTAGGCTTTGGGGTTTACTGAGTGTATGAGATAGATCTGGAAGATTATTAGTGAAGCTATAGTTAGTGGATGAAAGAATAGTTCTACCTGAAAGATAGCATGTTGAGTTATATTAGCTGATCGCAGCATACACAATACGAGGTAACGATATCACTCTGCGGCAGAATTTCTATAGTATCAACATCGACTCTTTATGACAGAATTAAATCTAGCGTATGATTATGGTGATGAGTTGGTCCTGTCACATTTTGTCTGACTCCAAGTGAGTGGAGAATATCGATAAATGCTAATCCCAATGTGTCATTTTCATTATCTATGTGAATGTTGTCACCAACAATTAAAGCTCTATCTACTATAATAAACTTATAGCCTGTCCTCTGAGTAACACCAAAAATGTCATTGCAAATTGTAGCAACACCTCCTTCTCGACTCTTCAGATGAGGCTCATGTTTATAACAATAACCTGGTGGAGTAGATTCATTAAAACTAATATATTCATCCGGTTTAAGCCAGGTTTCAGTCAAACAGAGTGCATCCAATGATCTGTAATAATTTAATTTACAACAAGTGCTTTGGTTGAAAGAGATCGTCTAGGTTACGTATGTAACCTCCGTTCCCCGATGGAGGGAATGAGACGTTGTGTCGGAGAAGCGACACTAGGGGTCTCTCTTGAGCGCCGATATATACCTCTGTTCTATGAAAAAAGGCCAATGAGAAGTTGGCAGACGGTATTTGCATATCCCGCCCCCGGACATACGAGCATTTAAGCGGGGCGAATACGAGAGTTCATTCAGGATTTTTCTGAGGAGCCGGAAATGGTCCAGCCACAACAGTGGCTCGGCTCAGCGACGTGGCGGGGAAGACACAACGTCTCGTTCCCTCCATTGGGGAACGGAGGTTACATACGTAACCTAGACGTTCCCCTTCTGTCGCTCTCTCCACATTGTGTCGGAGAAGCGACACTAGGGTTCCCACTTCAATCATGCCATGTCCTGAGCCGTGTATGTGAACTGCTGATACAGGAGCGGGCAGGTATTCTTACGTGCAAAGGCGACCAGCTGTATCAGGCTGTACGTACCCTTCCCCAATGCCCCATTAAAGTCATCAGAATCCTTCTGGTAACCCTAGTGAGGGGAACAAGGTGATGCTTGCCAACCTGGGAACAGGCCAAGCCTGGCTGGGCCTCTTTTCTCTCTATGTTTCTCGCATAGAGCAACTACAGCCGGGGCCCTTACATGCATTAAGGGAAGGGGGTCTTACCCCGTTTCCTATTCTTTCAGGGGGAGAAGACTCTGCGGAGACCACACCTACCCTGCAGGGGAGGCAAAGAGTGGCGAATACATCACATGGCCGCTTGGGACCTATGTGGAAAAGTTGGCGCAGTGGTAGATCCAACCTCGTGGAGGGGGGAAGCTACAGCACAGCGACCGAGGCAGACACTGGGGTCCACTCCCGAGGGGACAGTACCGTGGAATTACACACAGGGGGAGTCCGAACAGGAGGCCTTAACCTGTGGAGCACCTATTCCAGTACAGGGTAGATTGAGTACCCGTTGTGGCTTGGGTCAGTGAGTTCCTCCGCTGAACTGCTGACCCAAAGGGCTAGGGAGGAATCAACCAGGGATCCAAAGATGGGGTCTCCTGTGAACAAAGGCGCACTATTTTAACTCGGCTGAGAGAAAGGGCGCTAGGCACAAGCGATTCACCCGGTCAGATTGTCAGCGTGTTACCGAGTTCTACAGGCTCGGACCTGAGAGAACACAGGATGATACTGACTCAATTCGGAGATTGTAGAATCTCGCGAAAGTGTTAGGTGTTGCCCACCCTGCTGCTCTGCAGATGTCTGCTAGGGAGGTGCCCCTGGCCAGTGCTCATGAGGACGCAACACTCCTGGTTGTGTGAGCTCGGACCTGCAAGGGGGGGGGGGGTGGCACGGCCTGGGTGTGATAAGCTAGTGAAATGGCGTCGACAACCCAGTGGGCGAGCCTCTGTTTGGAGACAGTGTTCCCTTTCTGCTGTCCCCGAAGCAGACAAAGAGCTGCTCAGAACGTCTAGAGCTCTGCGTGCAGTCCAGATAGATACGCAAAGCACGTACAGGACACAGCAACAAAAGGGCTGGGTCTGCCTCCTCCTGGTGCAGCGCTTGCAGGTTCACTACCTGATCTCTGAAGGGTGTGGTAGGAACCTTGGGCACGTAGCCCGGTCGCGGTCTTAGGATCACGTATGTGTCTGCCGGACCGAACTCCAGGCAAGTGTTGGTGACAGAGAACGCTTGCAGGTCCCCGACCCTCTTGATGGAGGCGAGCTCGATCAGCAGGGCCGTTTTGAGAGAAAGGGCCCTGAGTCCAGCTGAATCTAGCGGCTCGAAGTGGGGTCTCTGGAGGCCCGTGAGGACAACTGAGAGATCCCAGGAGGGGAACAGGCTTGGCCGGGAGGGAGTTAGCCTCTGGGCACCTTTTAGGAACCTGATAATTAAGTCGTGCTTACCTAGATACTTGCCGTCTATCATGTCGTGGTGAGCCGCGATGGCGGCGACATACACCTTGAGGGTGGAGGGGGACAGCCTCCTCTCAAGCCTCTCCTGTAGGAACACGAGCACTGACCTAACCACGCATCTCTGTGGGTCTTCAGCCCGGGAAGAACACCAATTTGCAGCCAGCAGCTCTAGGCAGTTGATGTGCCAACGCAGCAGGGCCCGGTTCCAACGGCCTGCGGCTGCGTGCTAATTGCACACGGCGCCCCAACCCAGTTTGGAGGCGTCGGTTGTGACCAGAACGCGTCTGGACACCTGCTGCATGGGTACTCCTGCCCGTAGAAAGCAGAGGTCTGTCTAGGGTTTGAAGGTTTGGCGGCAGGTGGTGGTGATTCTCACACAGTGTGTGCTGCGGCACCATGCTCGTCTCGAGACTCGAGTCTGAGGCCAGTGCTGAGGTGGTCTCATATGCATCAACCCCAGCGGCGCGGCCATCGTGGAGGATGCCATATGCCCCAGGAGCCGACTGTGCACGCTCGTTGGAGAGACGTGCTGACATTGAGACTGAGTCTAACTCCATGCTGAGAAAAAAGATGCTCTGAACCAGGGCGAGCTCACTCTTTTCCCAGTTGACCTGAAGCCCCAAACGGCTGAGGTGCCTAAGCACCTGTTCTCTGTGCGCGCATAGTAACGCTCGTGAGGGGGCCAGGATGAGCCAATCGTCGAGGTAATTGTGTATGCGTATGCCGGCTTCTCGGAGTGGGTCAAGGGCTGCCTCTGCGACTTTCGTGAAGACGCGAGGGGACAGAGACAGGCCGAAGGGGAGGAATTTCGCCTGACCGTCGAACGTGAACAGTAGAAAGGGTCGGTGTCGTGGCAGGATCGAGATGTGAAAGTACGCGTCCTTCAGGTCTACCGCTGCGAACCAATCTAGATCGGTCGTAAGGCACCGCCTTTCTTGGGTACAACGAAGTAAGGGCTGTAGAAACCCTTCGTTTCGGTTGGAGGGACAGGCTCTATCACGTCTTTGCTTTTTTAGTAAACGAGAGGTGATTTCCTCACGCAGGGACTTGGCATGTTTGCCGTATACTGCAGAAAAAATGGACGCCTGCGAAGGGGGGTGGAGGCCTGGCAAACTGAATTGTTTAACCGAGTCTAATGGTCCAGTGCAGCCTGCGTGATGGGTTGGGCAGTGAAAGCCACGCCTCTAAACTCCGTGCTAGGGGCACCAAGGGGACAAGTATTTTGGATATACCCGGCAGGGCTTTGCAGCGGGGCGGAACACGTAATATGGCATCGGGAGGCAGTGAAGCGTCCCGAGGCTCTGGTGCTGAGAACAGACTCGAAGCACTTACCTTGCTCCGCGCACCCGGCAGGGGGCAGGTTCCTGACCGAGGAGGAGGTCTGATGTTGGCGTCCTCTGGACTCGTCTGAACCGGCCGGCCGAGGAACAGTCGTGGGGCTGAGGGCAGGGGTACCGCGTTCAGGAAGACGGGACTGTTGAGATCTGGAAGCAAAGTGTCGTGAGAACGGCATTTGCGGGCCAGGTGACCCAGAGACAAAAGGAAATAGCTCTATTATTGAGAATGTAATGAATTTAACAAAAGATTCTCCTCCCGGCCCTCCACTGGGGAACGAAGTGGTCTCACCAGCTCCTTGAGCTACCGTCTTGGTCTCTGGGTCGGTCATCTCAGGAGCGCCTGGGAGCCTTCCGGGTCCTCGAGGGGGTCCGTGAGATGAGGGGCGTCCAACTTCTGCAGGGGGCTCGACGCTGGGGCTGAGAGCTGGGCCCACTCTCTTTTGTTAGTTGAGGCAGAGCACCACTTTCTTTCTTTCTTGAAAGCCGCAGGAGGACGCCCTCGGCGAGCAGACAGGGCATGGGCCCTGGTGGCAGGTTTGCGGCAGGGGAAGATGTGTGAAATAGCCTCCTTCTTCACCACTGAGGACTGCTGGGCGGAGTCGCCAAGTGGTGTTGCCGAATGGACGGAGCTGGGAGACGGGGGCGTTTTGAGAAAGTGTGCTTTGTCTGCCTCCTGTACTGCGACCAGGTCCTGTCCATGTGTTGCGTTTCTGGACCACGGGGGGTGGCCATCACCTTTTCGAGTGCAGTTCCTGTGGCACGTCAAAAACAGGACTACCCAAGTGCAGATTTTGAAGTGCCTTGGCCCGGTGGACTTGCAGGAGGGGGCCATGGCATGCAGGGGGGGGAGCGGTCTGGGAGGGTAGCGAGAGTGGAGGAACGAGGAAGCAGGTCTTGCTCAGCTCGTCATGCACGTCCGGGAAGGATCCGGGGGCATATGCGCCGCGGGCATGTGAGCGGCGCACATGCCCACGGAACCAATTAAGCCCGGGGAAGCATAGCGGACCACCGTGCGTCAGGCTCAGACTGGACGGCAGACCCGAAGGTGGCGGCCCAGGCGAGTTATCCGCATCAGACGCTGCTGTTATGCCCTCCGATGCAGCGGTGATGTCGTCATCCAATGCCGGGGAGCTCGAGGGACCGGACGGTAGGCCGTTAAGCGGACCACACTAATCCCAAGCTCGGGGGAAGCAGGCAAGCGTGCCAGGGAGGCGGGAGGTTTCGAAGGGATTTACCTGGCGAAAGCGTCCCGTTATTCTCCCCAGATCGTCTTTCATCACCCACGGCGCCTGCCCCAATCTCGTAGGAAGGAGGCGAGGCGTGGGGGGCGGCTGAAGTTTCTTCCTCTCACTACAAGAGAAAGCAGAGATCGCAACGCTGCCGCGGTTATGTTCTCACACTGAAAACATAACCCATTGGAGAGAATGCACATCCCGAGCTCGGACGGAAACAAGCAAGCGTTCCGGGGAGGCGGGGAGTTTCGAGGGGGTTCACCCGGTGAAACGGAGCCCGTCATTGTCCCCAGATCGTCTTCATCGCCCACGGCGCCTGCCTCAATCCCGTAGGAAGGAGGCGAGGTGCGGGGGGTGGCTGAAGTGGCTTTCTCTCACTACAAGAAAAAGCCGCGACGGCAATGCTGTCATGGCTTTGTTCTCGTACTGAAAACATAGACCATTCATAAAAACGCTGCCTGCGTGTGATCGCAAACCAGGTACGCGAGGCAGTTTTTATGACCGTCAGGGGCGGAAAAATCGTCTTTAAAAAGACGCGTCCTGAGAAGAAACGTTCAACGCCGCTGTGTTTTGCTCTATTTAGAGTGACTCTAAAAAGTCACTCTAAACTTACACTCTAACTCTTTCGAGTTGTCTGTACTGTCGAAGCGCCCAGGGGCAACAAATGCACAGCCATGCAAGGAAAGAGAAAGCCGCTGTTATGCGCCGTCAGATCCAACAGAATGCAGAGCATCAGAGGATTAAACAGGAACTGGTGTGTGACTCGCAGCAGACTGCATGCACGACCATCGGCTCAGAATATATTTTCTGAATGAACTCCTGTATTCGCCCCGCTTAAATGCCCGTATGTCCGGGGACGGGATATGCAAATACCGTCTGCCAACTTCTCATTGGCCTTTTTTCATAGAACAGAGGTATATATTGCCGCTCAAGAGAGACCCCTAGTGTTGCTTCTCTGACACAACGTGTAGAGAGCGACAGAAGGGGAACTAATGTTTAGTAGCCCTAATTTCAGGGCCTACTTTTCAGCCCTACTTTTTTCTAAATTATTTAGTGAGAGTTTTGTGTTTGGTAGTTCAGGGAACAGACACAATCTCTATGTTATATCTAGGTGATACAGTCTCTATGTTTTGTAGTTTATGTGACCTGTGTGACATCTCAAGGAAGCTAGCAGATGGGCGGATTAACCAGTTTGTCTGCTTCCTGACCTGGTTCCCAGTTAGAGAAATACTATCATTATTAAGACTATGAACCAAATTAATAGAGAGGAGAGTGGCACCTTCCCTGGAGGAATGGAGTCCGTCTGTCTTTAGCAGGTCAGGTCTACCCCATAAACTCTTCCAATTGTCTATAAATTCTATGCTATTCTCCAGACAACACTCAGACATCCAGCCATTCAGTGACACTTATCTACTATAAAACCTCATCACCACAATGAGCAGGGAGGGGGCCAGAGCATATTACAGTGTCTGACATAATCTTTGCAAATTCACACACCTCTTTAACATAATCACTAGTGATTTACAACTGGCGAAGCCGGACATCAGTAGTGCTGACATGAATAACAATTTTAGAAAATATACATTTAGCATTAACAGCACTTGTAAATTTGATCTGATGTCAGATTCTCTAGCACACAAAATGCATTTAACAGTAGTGGCTGGAGTCTCTATTTCCACGTTCCTTACAATAGAATCACCAATTATTAGGGCTCTTTCAACATGATTCTCAGTGGGTGCATCATTGAGTGGGGAGAATCGCCTGGAAACCCTAACAGGAACGGGAGAGTGGTGTCGCTTTGCTGAGCGAGTATGCCACCGAGACGTCACCCAAACGCCTTGCTGCGGGGGCTCTACACCTGGAACCAAAGTGTGTGTTGCTCTCTGTACTGCCTGCATCTGAAACAGTATTTACCGACTTCTCTTTCTCACAAACCTCCACTAGCATTTGGATGTGTGTCTCTAACTCATTAACTTTCTCCATCAGCCTGACTAATTCCTTACATTTATCACATGTGAATCCCTCACTGCTGATGGAAGAAGTTATTGTAAACATGTGACATGCAATGCAGGAAGAAATAACATGAGCGGATGCCATGACTCACCGCAATTGATTGTTGTTGTTTGTTGTTCCTGAGCGGTGAGGGTTTGAGATTGATGCGAATCCCTCATGCAATTGTTTATTGTTATGGTTGTTCTTGATAAGCGGTGCTTTGAGATCGATGCAATAATCCGTTTACCACAGAGGAGAAAAACAGGTGCGTGATGTAAAATGCACGCAGTTTAATCACGATAAGAGAATAATGCAGGGGTAACCCGATGCACTCTGAAAAATGGCAGAGGTTAAGGATTTAAAGACTCGAGCTAGGCACCAGCAGCAACAGGTAAAATACACACAGATGAAACAGTAGAAGAAAGGAAAAACCCGACACATACGGTTAAATGACAAAAGATAAAATGATGAATGTATGATAATAAGAAAAAGCAATGCTAAGCAGGCTACAAACACTTGTGCAGCGTGCCGTCAGCAACGGGAACAGGAAGTCCAATGATGTGTCTAGCCACAGGTCCCTAAAGCTTTGAATGTATGCTTTACCACACAAATAAGAACTAGAAGTAAACGTTGTTCTCACTACCTGTGCAAGAGCAGCCCCCTCTCCAACTGCAGTGAACCACAGGACGCAATGTTTGTTATTTGTCACGGATTTGCAATTTCACTAATGTTCCACTGGTTTATTCTTTCAATAGCATTCCATTTTCTCATCAGATTTTTCTGATGATTACCGAAATACAGTGTATTGTGATTTTTCAGATATAAATAGGGCTACCCGTTGCACAATAGACTTTGTCTTTTCAAACATATTTCTCAACACAACTAGTAAAGTGTGAGCGGCAGGGTAATTTACTCATCGGTCTCCAGTTTTTGAAGAGTGCCCTGCTGCTCCCTTTCAAACTTCTGGGTTTTCCATTCATCTAACTGCACAAGCCCTATAATATTAAAGCCCTAAAACAACAAAGCCATGGCATACATACTCATTTGCCTCCCAAAATTACATTCATCCCTTACTTTCCTCAGTTTATAGAAGAGCAGCAATTAAATCTCCACTTAACATTGTTATGACCCCTGTTACACAAGTGTTCCATTTCTAAGATCAAACTCCATAATCCCACTACTAACCCTTCCCACACAAAAATGAAAGCAGCCAAAGAAAGAAAAATATGAAAGGACTTACCCCATGCACAGCCACAAGAAGGGTTTTTAACAGGTGTATGTTTTCCGGTTTGTCAACCAGCTTTTTGATGAGCCCCCAATTATGTTACGACCCCAGTCTAGGGTCGAGGTGTAGCATAAAAAAAGATTTCTGAACACAAGTTTTCTGTTTCTTATATTTGTATTTAGATAACACCACAACACAAAAGGAAGCAAAATTTGACTTCAGGGTTGAGCAAGGCCAAAATAATATACAAAAACTCAAACTAACTGTACCCAGAAAAATAACTATATTGATTCTCAAAAAAATAAATAAACAAAAGTACAGAGGTCTTACCTGACTAAACCAAAAAAACAGGACAAAATGTATGTACAGTAAAAATAAATGCCACTCAACCCTGAAGACTTCTGTGGTGAAGAAATGGTTATATACACTATTTACAGTTATGGCCATTCACAAAAAATAAATGTAATCAGTCAATATCACGAAGCTAAAAACAAGGTATCCCTCTCAATTTCAAGTTAATATTTACTCCAGTCTCACTTTCCATGCCAATCTTGAATAGTAATGGACCTCAGAGCCGTGCAGGCTCTTGGGTGGCTGTGGGGATTAGTCTGTTCATGCATCCTTTTCAATGAGCTCCCTCATTTGGACATTTATGAGCTTTCATGTTTAATATACATCATGGGGTCAATGTTCTGAATTGAGCTGGGAGATCAGCCATGCAAATTCAGATGAGGCCTTCCCACAACATAACTCTAGTTAAATAATTCTAAACTCACCCAAGTGCGCCATGTCCTGTTTTCTGAAGGAATTCACAGACTATGAGTGAGTGACACTGGCAGAGTGGATCCTCATTTTCACTTGGTAAGATATTCTTCTTTGATGTATGATTGTTGGTACACCTAATTCTTAGAATTAAGCCATCGCTTGATTAATTAATTAATGCAGTTATTGTCGGCCTAAATTGTCTTTAGATACGCAAACCATGCTGATAAGTATGGAAGTAATTATGACTAAGGGCATAATACTGTCCTCTGATGTGGACACTCAGCCAAATATGTTTTCCTTAATATGCTCCAAGACTATGAGCTGAACCAGTGAACTTATTGTATGCATGCGTAATATACATATGTGATTTAAGGGGTTATTGACAGCTGTCATAGAGGTGTCCAAAAGGTTGAGATCGGAACACAGAATTTGTTCTTTCAACATTTTATTCTAGTTTTAAGCTACATTTAAGTTGCTTACAGACCAAAAATGACAGCTTTATACAGAGATCTCTATTTAGAACTCAATTTAGATAACATGATAGATTTCATGATTTTGTTAATTTAAGATCAAGAAAATTGAGCAACTTTTACAGTTTGAACCCTGATGCAATGTTTTTTTTATTTTTTATGTATTTTATTTCCCGACCACAATCTTCCCATCATTTTCTGTCCTCTGTCTATCATTCCTACCAATGAAAATTGCAAAAAATATATGAATAAAATAACAGAAATAATTTGTCAACCTTTCAATGATGTTAAGATCTGGAGTCCAAATCTGATCTTTTCGAGCAGACACTGTACGAATTCCACAATAGTTTTCATAGTTCCAGGAATAGAATTCATCATTCCAAACCTGCAATGTATTAAGTTATTAGTGATATTGATTCTTGAGAGATTTCAAACAGAACTTCTAGTCTATTCATCATACATTTTGTAAGTTGAGAAAACCTGTGTGCAGAGTGAGAGAGGTTTTAAAACTACTTACAGTATAAATTCTGACCTGTGTTGAGAAGCTTTGAGCCTTTTCATTCTGTAGATAAAAATATTAAAATGCCACTACATCTGCTTGACATCTGAAAATGACCCATATGATTAATAGAAGGTAAATTCAGCTGTACTCATACCACATCTGTGATGGAGGACACATACAGGCCCACATAAACACTGGTATAAGAATGTGAGCTAGGCACGGACCGCAGGTTTACCATCTGTACGTCATTCTTATCCAGGCCGAGGGATGTGTAAAGATTTGTATAGGCTGTAGTGTAATCGGAGAAATCACAGTCTTCATCAGCAGACAACCACCCTGCACAGATGAGACTTTCTGTAAGAAAATCCAACATTCTCTCCAAGCACACAGTGAATACCAGTTTCAGAATTTCATTTTTCCTTTTTCTTGTTAAAAAATGAATCCGTCTGTATTTTATACTCTTGAGAATTTTTTGCATCGCAACAAATGTCACACATGTCTGTCCTTGTCAAGAACTCACATATCCTTTAATTGTTTATAAAATGAACTAGATACTAACAGGCGCACTGTAAAAAAAAGAAAAGATTTGTGTGTTTACAGTATATTCCTTGCTAGTGGCCAGATGTTCGCTGTATATTTTACAGTAGTAGTTCCTACAATTTGACTAGAACTACTGTATAAACTGTGACTACACAGTGAACAGGGCCAGGACATTACTGTAATGCATAGATAATGGTCTAGCCCACACTGATTTTACAGTCAAATTCTGAATACACTATTTTATAGTAAGAAAGTACTGGTAAATCTGGTAAAATATTGCAGTTTCTTTTTTTACAGTGCACCTAATGCCATTTTTTTATTTTAATTATTCATTCAATTCAATTTTCAATTCAATTCAATTGTATTTATATAGCACAATTTAAAAACAACAACAGTTGACCAATGTGCTGTACAATGTGTTCACAAGAACGTTTTGTATTTAATAAAACCCACAATAAAACATAATACCCAACAAGACAAACAACAGAGAACATCACAAGTTGTAGGCAAAGATGTGTTTTTAACTTAGATTTAAAAATATGTAGTGTTGGCGCAGTTCTGATAGAAGACGGTAAGGTGTTTAAAAGTTTAGGTGCGGCTATGGCGAATGCTTGATCACCCCTAGATTTTAGCTTCGACTTAGGAACAGTTAATAAACTCTGGCCCTAAGAGCTCTTCCTGCACAGCGTTCACACAAAAGGTTGGAGAGAGAGGCTCGGCCAATTAAGGATTTAAATACTAGCAAGAGTACTTTCAAATAACTTTCAAATCAATTCGAGATCGGACAGGAAGCCAATGTAAAGACACTAACACTGGAGTAACGGGCTCACGTTTACGGACACCCGATGCTGTTGATGCTGCATTTTGAACAATTTGTAATCTAGATATGGAAGAGTTGTTTATTCCCAAATATAGGTAAGTACAATAGTCCAGACTAGAGGTGATAGAAGTACTACTACATAGAAGAACTACTACAGTATGTACTAACATTAAAATACATACAATATATTGTATTAACTGTATAACTACATGTTATTCTTCAAAATTCTCACAATTGTCACATTTGCTGCTACTGAGATTGACGATTGAGTAGAGTTGGGGTTAGAGTTAGGTAGGGTTAGGTTTAGGGTTGGAGGTAAGTTTAACAGCGTAACTACAGATGTAATTAAATGCAGGTACTTTAAATGTAAGTACAATTCAACAACATGTCTGTACATAATAAATACATTATATTAAATGCTATGTAATGCATTTAATATATTAGAAATATGTAAGAAAGTGACTTACCGACTGAGGCAAGAGAAAACATTAGCCAGTATTGGTACATGACCAAAATCAGAGAATCACGTGCTGCAGGATGAAGATTCACTCATGAAAAGATTAGTCATTTGCTCATATTTATACATTGTGAGACATGCCCCGCCTCCTCTTCAGAGACTCGAACTACAAACTGCACATCATTAGAAAGGCGTAATCTCCAGATTTTTAATTTCACAACTGTTTTATGATATACATTTAACAGTAAGAGTAATTCCTTAAGTTGTATCAAGAGTACACATTTGACAAAAATCAAAACGAGAGTTACGGACATAAACATGTAATAAAGACACACATGCCCATTAATATGAGTAAGCTATCATCTTTTTGTCATTGCAAGGCTTCAGTAAACAACGTCCATTAGAAGTTGTAGTCAAAAGTCTCTTTGGTATACATTTTCACAAAATGTCCCCAAAAGTGTAGTGGAAGATTAGCTGTTATGTTTACCTTGCATTAATTTAACAGAGGACAGATCAATCTTTATTTAATTAGAATATTTATTTAGCACCACACATCCTTGGGTAGTGGAATATGTTTGCATATCTTGCACGCAATGCCACCATAGAACAGCACAATGAACATATTATGACATCTCCCTGGAGCAAACTGGGGTTAAAGGTTACGCTCAAGGGAAAACTTCTGTTCACCTTCTCTGAGCCTTTACCAATACTCATCATGCAAAGTAACTTATACAGGCTGGGTTAATTCATATATTTTTCCCCCATGTTTTTATATTAATGTATAGCAGTTTTAACTTAAAACTTAATTAAGAACACATACATTAATTTATCACGAGATAGCTAGTAATAGAGCATATTTGCACGCTTTTTTACTGTATAAATGGCATGAGCAAATTAGACGAGACTGATAACTACAGTAGGATTGATACAGTATTTGCTCATTGTGCAAAGTGTCAATCACCAAAGTTATCATGTAGCTCTTCAACTAAAGCAAAAGAACTTCAGCAGAATGGAAACCTAAAAAACTCCAATCCAGTCCCATGCTGAGCATGCTGGGAACTAGAAATCCACTGCACAGTTTCAGTTAATCCCAGCACAAAATATTTTTGAGTGTAGCTTCATGCACTACAAGACTTAAAAGGAATAGTGCATCCAAAAACTTACCCTGATGCCATCCCAGACTTTCTTTCTTCTGCAGAACACAAATTAAGATTTTTAGAAGAAGATTGAGCTGTCAGGTCCTTATAATGAAAGCACTTTGACAGTCCAAAAGTCACATTTAGGCAGCATAAAAGTAATCCATGCGACTCCAGACGTTCCTCCCAAACCTTGTTAATAAAACTACATATAATGAGATATAACTAAAGAATTATCTTTCAGAGGTGTTTTGATTGTTTATATGGGAGCCTGTAATGTGAATATCAACGTTTTCATCCTTGTTTTTTTTTCAACAACCATTAAATATAGATTCCAGAGCTCGTCTGCCGGGACAAAGGGAGCAATTCAGCCCCTCGATAGACTTTGGCATTATATTACATCACGCAAGGACATATTTTTATGTGTTTTAGGAACGTTTGTATTATATTGCTATATTGTACTTGCAGGGCTTTCATATGATAATTTTACTCTTGTATTACATTCAGAATAAAACTGATCCTAAAAGGATTACGTTTAAGTATTGTTGTATATTTACACAAAACATTAGCAATATTTGAATGTTCTAAGGCAATTTAATAAACTTCCTGTCATGTGTGTCCCCGGGTGTTACGTGTCAACCTTATTGATTGAAACTCTGTCATTAATCAAATATTTGTCAGATATCTTGCTTGAGATCTGTTGACAAATGTGCTATAATAATTATAATAATAATAATGACAACAGTTTTTTAGCCTGTCAGTACTAATGCAGCTTCAAGGCTTTAACCCAATTAACTATGATATCACTGTCCTGAAGTTATATTAAACTTCATGTCACTCTTCTTGCCTATTGATCTTTTTCATTTTTTTTAATCATCAAAGCCTGCTTGTGATATACTTGACAACAAGTACAAGGTCACTGACCTAGTGTAATATACCAGCACATCGCAATGCTTAGGCTATGCTATGATTAGGGGTTCAAGCCTGAAGGGGTAGAAACCCTGCTGTTCTTGTCAGGATTTTTATTATATTTATAATTTTTCTGCCCCAAAACCATGCAGACCAAACCATAAGGCCTAGAGACTTTAAACTTCCAGGGATGGTAGTATTCTGGTTGGCTAACTACATGCATGGAATCAGCCCAATTGTCCCATAGGTGGCGCTATAGTGAACAAAAAACAAGTAAAAAATAACATTTTGGGTCATAACTTTTGAACCGTGATTGTTAGAAACAAAATTAATTCCTTGCTTCATGGCTACTGATATATATATACACTCACCTAAAGGATTATTAGGAACACCTGTTCACTTTCTCATTAATACAATTATCTAATCAACCAATCACATGGCAGTTGCTTCAATGCATTTAGGGGTGTGGTCCTGGTCAAGACAATCTCCTGAACTCCAAACTGAATGTCAGAATGGGAAAGAAAGGTGATTTCAGCAATTTTGAGCGTGGCATGTTTGTTGGTGCCAGACGGGCCGGTCTGAGTATTTCACAATCTGCTCAGTTACTGGGATTTTCACGCACAACCATTTCTAGGGTTTACAAAGAATGGTGTGAAAAGGGAAAAACATCCAGTATCGCGGCAGTCCTGTGGGCTGAAAATGCCTTGTTGATGCTAGAGGTCAGAGGAGAATGGGCCGACTGATTCAAGCTGATAGAAGAGCAACTTTGTCTGAAATAACCACTCGTTACAACCGAGGTATGCAGCAAAGCATTTGTGAAGCCACAACACGCACAACCTTGAGGCGGATGGGCTACAACAGCAGAAGACCCCACCGGGTACCACTCATCTCCACTACAAATAGGAAAAAGAGGCTACAATTTGCAAGAGCTCACCAAAATTGGACAGTTGAAGACTGGAAAAATGTTGCCTGGTCTGATGAGTCTAGATTTCTGTTGAGACATTCAGATGGTAGAGTCAGAATTTGGCGTAAACAGAATGAGAACATGGATCCATCATGCCTTGTTACCACTGTGCAGGCTGGTGGTGGTGGTGTAATGGTGTGGGGGATGTTTTCTTGGCACACTTTAGGCCCCTTAGTGCCAATTGGGCATCGTTTAAATGCCACGGCCTACCTGAGCATTGTTTCTGACCATGTCCATCCCTTTATGGCCACCATGTACCCATCCTCTGATGGTTAATTCCAGCAGGATAATGCACCATGTCACAAAGCTCGAATCATTTCAAATTGGTTTCTTGAACATGACAATGAGTTCACTGTACTAAAATGGCCCCCACAGTCACCAGATCTCAATCCAATACAGCATCTTTGGGTTGTGGTGGAACGGGAGCTTCGTGCCCTGGATGTGCATCCCACAAATCTCCATCAACTGCAAGATGCTATCCTATCAATATGGGCCAACATTTCTAAAGAATGCTTTCAGCACCTTGTTGAATCAATGCCACGTAGAATTAAGGTAGTTCTGAAGGCGAAAGGGGGTCAAACACAGTATTAGTATGGTGTTCCTAATAATCCTTTAGGTGAGTGTATATATATACAGTATCTCACAAAAGTGAGTACACCCCTCACATTTTTGTAAATATTCGATTATAACGTTTCATGTGACAACACTGAAGAAATGACATTTGCTACAATGTAAAGTAGTGAGTGTACAGCTTGTATCACCAGCAAATTTTCACTGTTATACAAGCTGTACACTCACTACTTTACATTGTAGCAAAATGTCATTTCTTCAGTGTTGTTACATGAAAAGATATAATCAAATATTTACAAAAATGTGAGGGGTGTACTCACTTTTGTAAGATACTGTATATATAAAACTGGATCGCTCATGCAATTTTAAACTGCCAGCAGGAGGATAAGCAGGATAATATCCATTACATAAGAGAAGATATACGTGGATTGCGATGTCAGAGCATTCATCTGCCCTAGTGTTCAAACTGTCAGTGCAGCACAACGATCACCAAAGGAAGCGACAAAACTGTCCACAAGTTGTAATGTAAGTATGAAAATCTGTAATGTTTGCTTGTTTTGGGGTGACAACATGTCAGTTTGCCTCGGTGGGTCCTTAAAAAAGTCAAACCTTAAGCTTAAAATGCCCGGGATTTGCTTGCTGTTTTCATACATGGATACACGTGTCAGTTTGCCATTTAAACCTAGCGTATCAGTTTAATTTGAACCAACTTTGCTTTGTGTGTCTCCCTCAAGCGCCGCGTGTGAGGGAGAGAGAGCGCACGTTCTTGTTCAAGTATCCCCGAGAAAAAGGTACTTTTTGATGAAAACATAAAACAAGTAACTCTGAACAAACACTTAAATACTTAAGTTTGTTAGTGGTGGATACTGTTTGATACAGATATGCATAACTCACTCTGGCTTTCAAGTAACAGGAAAAATTCCTGACTTTAAACAAATAAATAATTACATGTGTAGGATGTTTCCCTAGCGTTATAGGGATGTACATGCAGTTTTCAGTTATAAAATTGGTGTTTGAATGATTAATATTTACTTGCTGAAATGAGATGATTTCAATAGGGAAGTCAATAGGGAATTTGGAATGTTTGGGCATAGCAATATGGTGCCGCAGTGGCTTCACTGACATAACATCATGAGCAGAGTCCCAAAATGAAAAGTTATCAAGGGAATTTTTTACTTTTGATTTATCATCAAATGGTAGGCCAAAACCTATGTAGTGGGTGTGGCCACTTTTCCTTAAATGGTTATAACTCTTGAACGGAATAAGATTTTATCATCAAATATGGTACACATATGTATGGGGTCATTCTGAGGACACACACCAAAAATGCATATCTCTGCCTCTTGGTGGCGCTATAGTAAATAAAACACATAAAATGGCTATAACTATGGAACCGTTGGTCGGACTTGAAATGTCTTTGTCCAAGGTGCCACCAAAGTCTATGACGACAGATGCATATATTGAAAAACATGGCCTCCATTAACCAATAAACTTATAACAGCTATTTGAACTAGTCCTAAACCGTTCACCCGTTTGGAACCAAATCAGTGCAGAAAGGTTCTCTGGAGTCCCAATCTCAATAATTATCAAAAAAAGTTAGCATTTTTGATGCAACGTTGCAACAGTACGCCAAAATGTACAAAATGGGGGTGGCCACTTTTTCTTAAATGGTTAAAACTCTTGAACAGAATGAGATATCATCACCAAATTTAAAACACATACTGTATGTAGTAGTTCAAGCTGAGGACACATGAAAAAACTTGTGTACCTCTGTCTCTTGGTAGCGTTATAACAGTCAGAAATATAAAATGAAATATCTCTTGGCTACGTAACCTTATGTTTC
The DNA here is from genome assembly GCF_025860055.1 of Xyrauchen texanus. Taxonomy (NCBI): domain Eukaryota; kingdom Metazoa; phylum Chordata; class Actinopteri; order Cypriniformes; family Catostomidae; genus Xyrauchen; species Xyrauchen texanus. The sequence continues at coordinate 5,448,818 of NC_068287.1, read as the reverse complement.
TGAAAATGTATAATTGTCTGCCTAATTAATCCATAATATATTTTACATATGTACTTAAAGGACCTTAAAGACTACAGTTTACTTGGCAAAAACATGTAATAAATAACTATACATACTGTTAAATCTTATTCGATATAACAATATTCCACAGTGAATTTATATTGCATCACAGGCTGAATTGTCCAGTCAAGGCTCCATGGTGGTATGCTTGACACAACGTCGAGTGAGTGACAGAAGGGGAACATCATGGTTACTAATGTAACCTCCTTTCCCTGATGGAGGGAACGAGACGTTGTGTCCCTCCTGCCACAACACTGAACTATCTGCTGAAATGACCGGGAACTTGTCTCGGCTCCTCAGTGTGAATCCTGAATCAGTGTTTGCATTCCAGCTCCTTTTATACCCGTATGTCTGGCGGAGTGGCATGCAAATTCAAATTTTCAGCAGCGGCTTCCTTCGTGGTGTTCTGCCATGGACTACATGGCTGTTTAATGTTGTCCGTATAGTAGATACGTGATAACATGAGATGTTAACCAGTTCCGATAATGAAGTCTTATGGTGCATTCACATACAATGCAAAGCGAGCATTTCACATGGCATGATTACATACAAAGTCAATGCAAAGATGCAAATAGATGCAAATCCATGCCGGGCGCCGTGAATGAAGCGAATGGCGCGACTCGAACTCACGAAATTGCTTTATTCGCGTATTCTCGCAAGTTTACATTTTTCAACTTGAGCGAAAAATCCGCATGACGCGTTGTCGCAAAAGCCTATATGCATTGAGATTGTCCGGATGTCACTGACATACTGACGTAGTAGCAGAACAAATCTGGAAACATTTATGAAAAAATGGTTGTAACAGTGTGTGGGCACCCGGGATTGTATGACACAGCATCATACCTGTACAGAGACCACACAGAAAAAGATATTGCTTGGAGGAAAGTGAGCGAGGATGTTGGTCTACCTGGTAAGTTCTGAAAATAAGCACGTCTACTTGATTCCAGCTATTAGTTGTACTTTACTATGAACCAAGTCGTAGAAGCCCCTCCTCCTGTCCTTTTCCGGACAAAATTTTCTTTGTATTTTATGTGAATGCACCATTACGCTGTCACTCTCGTGTTCTTTTTTACCTTATTAAGCATTCTGTGAATGTTTAATGGGATGTGTTCAATAAAGATATTGTGTTTTGTTAGCTTAAGCACAATAATTTTTGTCAACATTTGTGACTTTGATGAAGATGAGATCACATTGTATGACCAATTAATGCAGAAAACCAGGTAATTCCAAAGGGTTCGCATACTTTTTATTTTCATACTGCAGTTTCTTGATGCCAATACTGCAATAATTTGATAAAATTTTTGAGGGTGTAAAAATGGGTTTGGGACACAAACCTCAAAAACTAAACATCGTGTATTAGACACATTACAGACATAAGATGTCATGTTGTCAGCTGTTGATCTATTTTTTTAACTGCACACACTCTTTACTGTGGATAAACTAAAATCACAGGAGGAGGTTGGGCATGTTTCTCACTCATAAAGTATAAATATGTTCAAGAGTGAATCCTCATCCTGCAGCAAAATTTCTCTGATATTTGATCTTTTGACAGTTGATCATGTGCCTACACTGGCTGATGTTTTCTCTTTCCACATTTGATGAGTCCCTTTCTAAATATTGTAAAAAAAAAAATTGCATCTGCTTTGTGTTTTTCCCTTTTTTTTAAATACCATTTTTTATTTTTTTTTATTCAAAGCTAAGATAAATACAAAGTTTTAAGTATACTGTTTATACTTGCATATTGTTTACATCTTGTGGCTATACATTTGACCCATTCACTTCCATTGTTAGTGTCTCACTGTACCCCAGATATTTGCTTTATATTTTTTGATTATTCCTTTAGTTAAAATATAAAAATGACAATCTGTAAGGGGTTAGGATATATTTAAGAACAATAGAAGTTTTTGGTGGAGTCTACACAGATAATGTTTATTAAACTGTCCAAGTTAAGTGTGTCTACTTGTCCTTTGTGGCTACCCAAAAACTTTTCATTACTGTAACTTATTTTCAGTAGTCTGCACAGGTTACTTATTAGTTGATTACCTATAATGTTCAAAAATAATATTTTTTTGTCTATTTAGCATCAGTACAGTGATGGGTATAAAGGAGTCTCCATTTGTGAAGTTGCACTATTTCGGTTTATCAGTGTCATCGGATGTTTTAGCTCTGACCACTGCCTGTATGATGATGGACCTATACAGGTTTCCCTTCGACATCCAAAGCTGCCAATCTAACACTTCAATCTTCAATGCATCCAAAACATATGAAACTCAGAAATCAATGTCAGCAATCAAACACAAATTATATAATATTATGTAGCTGCAAGCAGCAATTATTGGGGTTCAAATGGCATAGGTCCTTTAATATATTAAGCATTATTTAAAGAGGCATATAAACAAGCATATATTACAGCTTTTCCTACTTACATTACAACTTGTGGACAGTTTTGCCGCTTCTTTAGGTGATCAGATCTGGTGAATGCTCTGACATCGCATTATCGAATATTATTCATGAGCAAATTAAGCATTAAACATGATTGTCACTAGAGGGTGAAATGTGACTGTTGTATCCGGAGATCAGAGACTCATTGATGCTCTATGAGAGTTTGAGCATACCTTGATGGCCACTTGAACACTTCCTGTGTGACAGAGTATATTTTCAATGTGTATTTTAAAAATGCATAAGTCTGTGTAAACTGTTTTATATATATATATATATATATATATATATATATATATATATATATATATATATATATATCGCTATTTTGAATATGTAGAAAAGTTTCTAAAATATAAATATGTAGTTTAGAGTTATTCTGAGTTTATCTGTGATCAGTTAATTGGCACGATAAGTTGGACGATCGATTGTTCTGGTCTGCGTGAACACTAGGGGAAGAGCCCGCGGGATTTCTCCATTCAACATAAAGCTTGCAGTGGAGAAACAGCGAGTGCGAGTTTTCTGTTTTAATCTTCTTCCCCTTTTCAGGTATGGAGTATAATGTTTAGTCAAAATACTTTTGATATGATGTTTAATATGTTTAAGAGTATGCAGACGCGAATATTATATTGATTGTGTGTTTGAACTGTTGAAATGGGTAGTTCAGAAATGTGCGCGCTCAGGACTCCATTTTAAGCACGTTGGTCATGGCGTTAGGCCTATATAGGCCTATAACATGGCGTTAGGCGCAACGTTAGAGTATGTTCGATGTTTGTGTATGTTAGGTGTAATTCTGTTTATTTAGTGCTGATTTGTTCACTTGCTGTACAAAGGTGAATGTATAAAGTATTAGAAGTGAATTGAGAATGTCAGATGCATTTTCAGCTGAAATAATTAGCTGAAATAGTACATTTACGTGCTTATGACTGATTTGCTGTATAGTTGAAATGCATTTGACTAAAGAGAGAAAGATTGAAAAGAGTTTTATTCTCAGGTAATTGAAAAATGCTTTAAATGCATTATGTCATTTTTTGTATACTTTTATATAGTGTCATGGTTTTCAAATAGCCTATTATAAAGAAGTGTACTCATGTAACTAAATGTGTACGTTACAAATTGTTGAATATATGTTAAGAAATGTCAATGAGGTTAATGTGAAAAAGAACTGCTTAATGTCAATCACAAAAAAAGATTCAACATAAAGCTTACAGTGGAGAAACAGCGAGTGCGAGTTTTCTGTTTTAATCTTCTTCCCCTTTTCAGGGTACAACATTTTGGAGGCACCGCTGGGATCCTACTCTTCGGAGGGCAGTCGTCCAGCCTCAGCTTCAAATTTTTGCACACCCACAACCTTTAGTGAATACCCAACACCCTAGTCCACCTTGGCGCAAAGATTTAAAAATTTCTGGACAAATTGGTGACCCAGGGCAAAAAGATAAATTAATTTTTTCAAGTTTAGCACACCAAATTGAGAACGGTTTGAGCAGAGGCTACCCAGAATGTGAGATTGTTGATGCAGTCATTCGTGCCATTGCCCCAGGCTTGCAGTTAAGAAGCTATTTAGAAGGAAAACCAAACCTGACTCTACCTACCTTAAGACGAATCCTGCGCTCTCACTTCCAAGAAAAAAATGCAACTGAACTTTATAAGCAACTTACCTCTGAATGCCAAGGGAACAAAGAAACACCACAGAACTTCCTTATGCGTGTTCTTGACCTGCGCCAGAAAATCTTGTTTGCATCCCAAGAAGCAGAATCAGGCCTCAAATATGATCCAGCATTAGTTCAAAGCATGTTCTTACATACTGTACTCACCGGTCTCCAAAGTGACAGCATAAAAGTAGACATGCAGCCCCTACTTCTGGACCCCAAAACAACAGATGAGGCTCTTTTGGAGAAATTAAACAGTGCTTGTGCTAATGAGGCAGAAAGACAGAAGAAAAAGAAAACCAATGTGCAGCACACAACTATGGTTGTCCATGCAGTTAAGTCCAGTGGTGAAGTGACTGATAAGAAATCCAGTGTGACTCAAAGTGTGCCGAAATCCTCTTTCGACGTGCTTTCAGAACTTAAAGAGCTGAGAACTGATGTAGCTTCATTAAAAACACTCAATGCTGAAATAGCTCACATCAGGGAAAAGTTGCAGCAACCAGCCTTTGCCTCACCACAATTTCCCATTCCTTCACAGAGAGCTTCTGACAGAGAAATTGTTCAGTGTCAAGTGCAGCCCTATTGGACATCACCGGGTGCCAACCAAACCAGAGTGAACACTCAATTTCAACCCCAGTATATGCCTCGACAATATATAGCACCGACTCCTCGTTCCCAAGCAAGAAAGTGCTTCAATTGTCAGCAACAAAGAACAGAGGACCGTTGTATGCATTGTTTTCGATGTGGCAGTAGTGAGCACTTCTAAGCAGGATGCAGAATTCGTGGCATTAAGCCTTCAAGAGAGATTCCTTTAAATGGAGATCGGTTACTTCCGCGGGACAGGGAGTAACCAGATCTACTGACCAGTCCCAGAGATGTGCAGCCTGTGGAAGGACAGAAAGGCAGATGAAGCAGTGTTCACAATGTAAAAAGGTACTGTATTGTTCTAAGATCTGCCAAACTCACCATTGGGCTGAACATAAGCAAACTTGCATAAACTCAACAAGATCAGTGTCAAACTTTTCTAGGACAATGAGTATTCACACCCCTAGTAACACCCAGATTAACCAGTATTCCCCGGTGACGTCATTAGTTGGGAGGCAATGCCTCGTTGAATGTTACCTGCACGGCCAACCATTTCAAGCACTGTGGGACACCGGCTCTCAGGTATGTGTTATTGATGAAGTGTGGAAACAGGAGTACGTACCAGAAGTACCATTGAGGGATGTTTCCGACATTCTTGAGGCTCCAAATACGTTGAACCTTGTAGCTGCCAACGGCATTGATATGCCCTATATTGGATATGTTGAAGTGACATTCAAATTATCATCACAGGCATCTCACAAAGCTCAACTTGTCATTCCTATGCTCGTAGCAAGGGGTCAAAATCTCTCTCACCCCATCATAGGTTTCAATGTGATAGAACAAATTGTGAACTCCATTGAACAAGCACAACCAAACACCGTAAACAACAACATACTTGAGAGAACTGTGAAAACTGCATTCCCCAGCCTAAAGAGGAGCAAAGTCCAGGCATTCATTCAACTTCTTACTGCAGAGAGCTCATGTGAATACACAGTAAAGACCAAAAAAGGGTATGTTAACGTCCCCAAACGTAGTACTGTGCAGGTCTCATGCCGAGTGTATATACAGCCAGTTAAAGAGGACAGCACATTCATTTTTGAACCTGACGTGAATCACCAGTGGCCGGAGGGGCTTGAATTCCCAGAAAGTCTAGTGAGGCTGACAAAAGGGGCTCCAACAAATATTACAATTGGCGTGTACAATCGCACTGACCATGATGTAACTCTTATGGGCCAGACTCCGATCGGTACAGTACAGCTTGTCAAGAATGTCTTGCCTGCTAGTATGTTTGAGGTGCCAGCAAACCCTACCTCTGTTGGAGTATGTCACATCCAGGTTGCGGATAACTGTCTTGACCACACCAGTGCTGATGAATGGGACCCACCCGTCGATGTCAGCCACCTGAGTAAATGCCAGAGACAGGTAGTACAGCAAATGCTAAGAGAAGAGTGCCATTCATTTTCTAAGTCAGACAACGACATTGGGTCTGTTAGAGATTTGCAATTGAGTATTTCACTTAAAGATGAGGAGCCAGTCAGTCGCACTTATTTGTCTGTGCCAAAACCCCTGTATCGTGAGATGAAAGAATATTTGCATGACCTCATAGCACAGGGATGTATTGAAAAATCCTCCTCGTCATATTCTTCTCCAATCGTGTGCGTAAGAAAGAAAGATGGCAGCCTTCGTTTATGCATTGATTATAGAGACCTAAATCGAAAGACTCACCCAGATAGACAACCGATTCCGAGAGTGCAGGACATCATGGACAGCCTCGGTGGCAATTCTTGGTTTTCATCATTAGATCAAGGGAAGGCCTACCACCAGGGGTTCATGTCAAGAGAAAGTAAGCATCTAACGGCTTTCGTGACACCCTGGGGTCTATATGAATGGGTGCGAATTCCTTTTGGGCTGATGAATGCGCCAGCAGCCTTCCAACGGTGTATGGAAGAATGCTTAGAAGGCCTGCGAGATGAAATATGCATCCCATACCTTGATGACACCTTAGTGTTTAGTAAGACCTTTGAGAACCATGTCCAGGATGTAAGGAAAGTGCTGCAACGGCTTAAGGAACATGGCATCAAACTCAAGCCAAATAAGTGTGAGCTTTTCAAACCTGAAGTCCGTTATCTGGGTAGAATAGTCTCTGCAGAGGGAAGTAAAGTTGATCCTGCAGACACAGAAGCTGTCAGATCCCTGAAAGACAAACAACCCAAAAATGTTGGTGAGTTGAGGAGAATTCTTGGTCTACTTAGCTACTACAGGCAGTACATTAAAGATTTCTCTCGCATAGCTAGCCCTTTGTACGACCTGTTAAAAAACACTCCAGAAGATAATGCCCACATGAGAGATAATCAGAGGAAGCCAAAGACAAAATGCATGAAAACTGGTGTTCCATCGAGTAAGCCTATTACCTGGACTGATCAGCATCAGAACACTCTTGAGCAACTAATTGACTGTCTGCTCCAGCCCCCTGTATTAGCATTCCCTGACTTTTCACAGCCTTTTGTCCTGCATACGGACGCATCAGCCCAAGGCTTGGGTGCAGTATTGTACCAGAATCAAAATGGAAAACTTCGTGTGATTGCCTACGGATCTCGTACTTTATCTGCTGCTGAGAAAAATTACCACCTACACTCAGGCAAGCTTGAATTTCTTGCTCTGAAGTGGTCAGTCACTGAAAAATTCCGTGATTACTTGTACTATGCTCCAACTTTTACCATTTATAGTGACAATAATCCCCTTACATATGTCCTGTCAACTGCCAAACTGAATGCTACAGCAGTGGTCACCAACCTTTTCAAGCTGAAGATCCCTGACCTCGGCCTTAATGAAAGGCAAGATCTACCTATTGAAGAATAGATAGAAAAAGACAGCCCAGATTGTACTTCCAACTTGAGGCCTTTTATTTAGTATTTTAATTGTATTTGAATTTAATATTCATTAAATATTATTTTCTCTTTGTTTTAACTTTAAACTGGATGCAACCATCATATGATCAGATCATATGGCACTGAACTAAAAAACAAAATGCCATTGTCAGCAATAAAGTGCTTATTCACTGAAGTTTCTGAAGGTACACTTAACATTTTATAAATGAACTGTACTAACAAAATTCTCAACAATCTCAATTAAGCTAAGTGCACTTATGTCCCATCTTATGCAACATCACTTTTCATAATGCCACCAGAAGGCAAAACTGCTGCAGTAATGTTACTCAGTCAGTGTGATGGCTGTGACTGAATACTGTCTGTGAGTCCTCTGAAGTCTGGCTCATAGCTAGAGACAGCCAGTTTGAGGCAGTCAGTGAGGTGTCTGTCAGTAAGGCGGCTCCTGTATTTTGATTTGATTATTTTCATCTGTGAAAATGCCATTTCACAGAGGTAAGTTGATCCAAAGTAGGCACTCACTTTTAGTGCACATGCAGTGAGGAGAGGAAACTTCTCTCTGTTGACAAGTCCCCAAAAGTCACTGTCCCTTGATCTGGCTTTCAGCTCAATGTCATTTTGCAAATCAGCCATCTCCATGTCAACTCCACTTGACAAAGAAAATACTTGCTGGAATTTGGCTGCAACCTGTTCTATATCAATGAGCATGAACGGGTTTGAAACAAACGCAGCAATACATTCCATTTCGTTTAACTCACCAAAACGCATATTGAACTCTGTTGCAACTTTTTCCAAGTGAGCACAGTATTTCTCAGGGTGAAAAACATCTTTGTCTTTAATGCTCTGTGACATTTTTTCCAGGTTGGGAAAGTGTGTTAGCCTCCCGTTTTTAATATGTGTGATCCAAACACCGAGCTTAGACTTAAAAGCATTTACTGCGCTGATCATGTGGGGTAGGTGTCGGTCTTTTCCCTGGAGCTCGTTGTTGAGTGTATTCAGCTTTGCGGTCAAGTCTGTGAGAAACCCCAGGTCACACAGCCACGCATCATCTGACAGTTCATTGTGCTCCTCGTTTCTTGCAGACAGAAATGTCTTTATTTCAGGCAGTAAGTCAACAAACCGCTGCAGCACTTTCCCGCGACTCAACCAGCGCACATCAGCATGAAGTAGTAGGTCTCCGTACGCGGCATCGAGCTCATCCAGTAACGCCTTGAATAAGCGACGCTGAAGTGCTTTTGCTCGTATCGAGTTTATTAGTTTGACCACCAATGACATTACGTGAGAGAAGTCCACGACTTTCCCTGCCAAGGCCTGCTGATGAATGACACAATGATAATTCTTGAAGTCGGGAAAATCAGGGTCATTACGGCACAGTGCTATAAAACCAAAGCGCACACCACGCATCGCCGGTGCTCCGTCGGTTGTAATTGCTACCAGTTTATGGATGGGGATATCATTTTCTCTTACATATTTTTTAAACTCATTGTAAATATCCTCACCTCGCGTTCTCTCCTTTAAGTGCAAAAGAGTGAGGAAGTCCTCTTTCGTTGTAAAATCCTGGAAAGCCATTCTAACAAAAACAACAAGCTGAGCTGTGTCCACTGCATCCAGAGATTCGTCGAACTGCAGTGAAAAATATTCACAGAGTGACAAGTCCTTTAACACCTGTTGATCCACGTCCTCTGACAGTGACTCGACCCTCCTTGTCACTGATGCAGGGCCGAGAGCAACAGCACGGAGTGAGGCTTTTATGTCGTCTTTGTTTTTGAAATCCTTGAAAATAGTCTCTGCAGTAATGACCATTGCTTCCTTGAATAATTCAGCCATCCGTAAAAGGCTTTTTGTTTTTAGCCAGAAAGTGACTTACACGAAACGATGCTTCAGTCGCAGCCTTATTTTGATCAGAAGATTTTGTAAAAAGTGATTGCTGGGCCTTCAACTCAGATCTCAGCTCGTCAACTTTCCTTGCACGGATGGCTCTTTGGCGGGTAGCTGATCTTTAAATTTCGGGTGGTTGGTATTGTGGTGCCGCTCCAAATTCCCTCTTTTACATAATGATTGTTTTTGGTGGCACAACATACATACACACTTATCTTTTACCAAGGTAAAAATAAATTCCTGTTCCCATTCTGGATGAAAATGGTATGTTTTTGCCTTCTTTCGTGTAGCCTCCGCCATTCTAGTTTGACTGTTACCTCGTGGACGCTGGCTATCACCATGGAGATCCATATTGACGTTTGCGACAGTTAACTTACGGGCTCTTCTCTTATCTGATTCGTCACTTCATTGAAAATAAATAAAGCAGTTGGATTAAAAAAAGATGCATGCAAAACGTATTTTTTCGGGAGCTACGGCGCTCTTCTCTTATCTGATTGGTCACTTCATTGAAAATAAATGAAGCAGTTGGATTAAAAAAATGTTGGATTTTTTTTCGGGAGCTACTGGGACAGTGATAAAGATCTACCAGTCGATCGCGATCGACGGGTTGGCGACCACTGTGCTACAGGCTGCAGGTGGGTGGCTGAATTGGCAGATTTCCACTTTACAATTAGATACCGCCCTGGCCGAGAAAATATTGACGCTGATACACTATCCAGATTGCCCCTTGACATAGAAACTGTGATGAATGAGTGTTCTGAGGAGTTGTCATCAGACGTGATAGGTGCAACAATTCGAAGTCTGTTCAGCAGTTCCAACCATAACTCCATTGTCTGTAAATGTGATAAGAGAAGCTCAAATCAATGACCAGGAAATTAGTCCCGTATATCAATGCAAGCTGTCTGAATTAAAACCACAAGCAAAACAGTTCAAGACATACAGCCTAAAAACAAAATGCCTGTTTCGTGAATGGAGAAAACTTACCATTGATAAGGATGGTGTCCTCTGCCGAACCACTTCCACCCGCACACAGTTGGTCCTGCCCGAGAAATATAAAGAAACCGTCTTGCGAGAGCTCCATGATGAAATGGGCCATCAAGGTACAGAGCGCACTCTCTCACTCATTCGTGAACGTTTCTTTTGGCCATATATGCAGGCAGACATTGAGCATTATGTCACAAAAACATGCAGATGCCTAAAACAGAAGAAGCCCTGTTATGAGACAAGAGCTCCATTAACAAACATTGTTACGACCCAGCCCTTTGAATTGATCTCAATTGATTTCCTCCACTTAGACCGCTGTAAAGGAGGTTTTGAGTATATTCTTGTGGTAGTGGACCATTTCACCCGATTCGCCCAAGCATACGCCACTACTTCCAAATCAGGTAAAACCGCTGCAGATCGAATCTTTAATGATTTCGCCTTAAAATTTGGCTTCCCCTCTCGCATACACCACGATCAAGGTGGGGAGTTTGAGAATGCATTGTTTGAACAGCTCCAAAAGTACTGCGGCATCACAGGCTCCAGGACAACCCCATATCACCCGCAAGGCAATGGCCAAGCCGAGCGTTTTAATAGGACACTCTTACAGATGCTCAGAACATTCACGGAAAGTCAAAAGTCGAACTGGAAAGACTCCTTGAATAAGCTACTGTATGCTTACAATTGTACTCGCTCAGAAGTCACAGGGTTCTCTCCTTTTTACCTGTTATATGAGAGGTCTCCAAGACTGCCTGTTGACATGCTGTTTGGGCTGAATTCAGAAATGTCCTCCGGTAACCAGAAAGAGTATGTAGAAAAATGGAAACAGGGAATGGAAGAGGCATATACAATTGCCAGAGACTGTGCTAAAAAGTCTGCGGACAGGAGCAAAAAGAATTTTGACAACAAGGTGAGGAGCACCACACTGCAGCCAGGTGATCGTGTCCTTGTAAAGAACTTAACACCACGAGGAGGCCCGGGTAAACTTCGCAATTTCTGGGAAGATAGCATCCATACAGTTGTGCGACAGATGGGGGATGAGCTTCCAATTTATGAAGTTAAGCCAGAAAGGGGAAAGGGACGATCCAGAGTCCTCCATCGCAATTTATTAATGCCTTGTGACCACCTACCTCTCGAAACTGCTCCGCATCCAAAACCCAGACAGAAACGGGAGTTGAAAAAGCTTCAAAATAGTGATCTAGAGTCTGATGAAGGGAGTGAAGATGAATTGGACTTTCATTATGTGTCTCCACAAGTACTTCAATCAGACTATGTTGCTGAACCTGAAAACCTTGAGCCACTACTTACCTCAGAGTCCGATGAGCATCCAAATGAGGTCCTGGAACAGGTTCCTGAGTCCATGTCTTCTGTGGAGAATGACCAAGAAGAACAAGAGCCACCTGCGGGGATCGACAGTGCAGAACAAGAGTTTAACTTACCTGGCGAGGAACAAGTTCCTGCTCCCATGTCGCCTGCTGAAAGGGAAAAAGAGAGTGAAAGAGAGCAAATTTACCAGCTGCCTAAAAGGGAAAGATGCCCACCAAGAGTACTAACCTATGATGAACTTGGTACACCATCTTATGATGTCAAGCAACTAAATGGGATTGTGCAAACACCACAACCGAACTTACTTTACATGCCTGCGCAGTGTCTGTCGACATGGTTGCCACCTGTTCAGCAATATTGTTACCAGTTGCCTTTGATGTATAGAATCCATTAAAGAAGGACCATGCACGGTTAAGGACCAAAAAATTAGGAGATTGTGAACTTGAAACCAGAAGACTCGTTGCATTATAGACTGTTACAGTCTCACACTTTGAGAAAATTATTGACTGTTTTGTTTGAGGAATATTGCCTTTAACAGTTTTGAAGTTTGAAATATTGAGAAAACAATGGACTTTTTGCCTTATGGACTGTAGGCTTGAGAGGCTGTTGTACTCTTGAAATCAAAGGAATATGGACTGTTGTTTCATGCCTCTTTAATTTATTTTTTTTTTGCACTTTGATACACTTATGGACTGTTCTTTCTGATAAACTCTTTTCTCCATAAAGTGAACTATTAAGTTCAGGACGAGCCATGGACTGTGAAAAGATTGAATAGAAAGTCTTGCACTACAAATATTGTTTTATGCAACTTACAAAAGGAACTGGGAGACTCTTTACAGAGAATGTCGAGACGACATTTATTTTGTAGGGAAGTGTGTGACAGAGTATATTTTCAATGTGTATTTTAAAAATGCATAAGTCTGTGTAAACTGTTATATATATATATATATATATATAATTTTCGCTATTTTGAATATGTAGAAAAGTTTCTAAAATATAAATATGTAGTTTAGAGTAATTCTGAGTTTATCTGTGATCAGTTAATTGGCACGATAAGTTGGACGATCGATTGTTCTGGTCTGCGTGAACACTAGGGGAAGAGCCTGCGGGATTTCTCCATTCAACATAAAGCTTGCAGTGGAGAAACAGCGAGCGCGAGTTTTCTGTTTTAATCTTCTTCCCCTTTTCAGGTATGGAGTATAATGTTTAGTCAAAATACTTTTGATATGATGTTTAATATGTTTAAGAGTATGCAGACGCGAATATTATATTGATTGTGTGTTTGAACTGTTGAAATGGGTAGTTCAGAAATGTGCGCGCTCAGGACTCCATTTTAAGCACGTTGGTCATGGCGTTAGGCCTATATAGGCCTATAACATGGCGTTAGGCGCAACGTTAGAGTATGTTCGATGTTTGTGTTAGGTGTAATTCTGTTTATTTAGTGCTGATTTGTTCACTTGCTGTACAAAGGTGAATGTATAAAGTATTAGAAGTGAATTGAGAATGTCAGATGCATTTTCAGCTGAAATAATTAGCTGAAATAGTACATTTACGTGCTTATGACTGATTTGCTGTATAGTTGAAATGCATTTGACTAAAGAGAGAAAGATTGAAAAGAGTTTTATTCTCAGGTAATTGAAAAATGCTTTAAATGCATTATGTAATTTTTTGTATACTTTTATATAGTGTCATGGTTTTCAAATAGCCTATTATAAAGAAGTGTACTCATGTAACTAAATGTGTACGTTACAAATTGTTGAATATATGTTAAGAAATGTCAATGAGGTTAATGTGAAAAAGAACTGCTTAATGTCAATCACAAAAAAAGATTCAACAAAGCTTGCAGTGGAGAAACAGCGAGTGCGAGTTTTCTGTTTTAATCTTCTTCCCCTTTTCAGGGTACAACACCTTTGGCTTCACCTCCTGCTGGCAGTTTATCATTGCATCAGCGATCCAGTTCTCTATATATATATCAGTGGTTAGACCCTAAAATAGAGATTAAGCACCGTAATTTATAGTGCCACCTATTGTTTGATCCCAACACAATTTTGCATGCTTCAGAATCACATGTCGTATATGGGTATTCAATTTGAAAATCTGATATGTAGTTTAGGAGTTATGGACTTTTGGGTAAATTATGTCCATATTCAACCAGTTCAACTTATTTATTTATTTTTGTCTGCCAAATGCATTAATTAAAATGTACATTTAATTGTTATATTGACCAAGGGAGTAGGACTAGTTTGCAATAAATACATTTTTAATAAATAATCTTAAATATTTAATGAACAATCTGATTGACACCAATGGTTCTTGAGGCAAAGATGTTCAGAAATAACAGATTTATCAAATTATATGAATAATAGACATTACATACTGTATTTGACCAATCAAATACCATGTTTCATTCCGAACGGCATTTGTTAACCCTGTCTAATGGCTTCTGAATGTTGATTGGTCAATGGTGGCCACGTTTTTCAAGATATACAACTGTCCTCATAGATCTTGAATGCAACTTGAAAAAAAAAGAAAAGTTGATTGCACCAAAGGTCCCATAGTTAGAGCTATTTTTATTTTTGTCATTGGTATATTGCCAATGAATCCTCATTGTGTCCTTACATTGAACATTCAAAGTCTGTCAAATTAAGTCAACACCATACACACTGAAGGCTCTTAAAAATGACCAAAGAGGGTCACAATTGCATGGTTTACATTTTTAGAAAACCATTCAAAATTTTTAGAAAGTATATTTGGATCACACTCAGAGAATATCTCATGATATAACACTGCTGACAAAAAACATACATGGCTATTCTCTCTACCTGTAGCTTTGGTCTTCTTCAGTCAACACCCGATCGCATTGCACCACCAACTGGCAGGGCTGGACTGGGACAAAATATCAGCCCTGCCATTTTTGGCCCAGGCGGTCCATTCGGACACCACCCGTATGTATACACTTTCGTTCAAATTAAACACATGCACACACGCACACTGTGTGTATACCTACTGTTTATACCAGTTTAAGTGGACCAGTGTACTCGATCTTGACTTACTCTCTGGTGATCTGAGGTGGCCAATCTCCATGCTCAAGTAAAATTGTCAAAGAAAAGAAGCTTAAGGTCAAAGTATAATTTCAAATGATTTAGTAAAATATAAGTATACAACTGTGTACAACATATACAAGAAATCAAAATGTTGCCAGTGATCTCCACACCAAGGGACAGCAAAGACCTGCTCAAAGAATGCAACCATTAAAAGCATAAGATGAAGACTTGAGAAAAAAGAGAAGAGAGAATAAGTTCAATCACAGTGATTACAGTACTGGTATCTTTAATCTTGAAAATGTAGAGATAGTTATATGTACTGTATACTTGCATGGTAAAAAAGGGTGCATTGTCCTTTTAACTCCCTCAAAAACGATGGCATTCTGAGAGATTGAGAGAGAGAGGGTTGGGGTGGGGTATGTGAGAAATTAGATGAATGATAGATTCAGATGGTGAAAGAACCTTCTAGAAAAGTTAAGAAGTTACATATACTGCAAACTCAGAAAATAAAAAGGATGTGTGTGTGAATTACACTCAAGTTAAGACTCTAAATTTTCTCTTCAAACAAATGAGGAAAGCCTTTAAGAGAGATGGTAGAGGGTGGGGGTCACAAAGAGAGACAGAGGTGAAATATAATTGACTGAAGTAATCACAGGAAATACATGATAACAATACTGGTATCTTTAATCTAGAACAATGTGGAGAGATTTGGATGTACTATATACTTATGTAACTTTAGGATTGTTCTTTGAAGCCAAGGTGACCAAAAAATAAAAAATAAAAATATCCTACTTGACAAAAAACTCACAAAAATAATCATTTATTAATACAAATAAATAAACCTATGATACCAATAAACAAACCAAATAGCCAACCAGATCATCCACAATGTTTGCAACCAGATCATGTCCATGCAAAAGCAACTATCTGACAGCACGCTTCAATGCATAAAAGCAGAACCCATCTCGAGGTCTCCTTTCAGGCGCCTGCTTAAAAACCCTCTCATTACCTAACTGGCCACGCCCTCTACTGGTAACCACCTTACAGGATACACATACTTAGTGGAAGGCCGCATGGTCATCTAAACACTAAACAACAATGAACACTGAGCTACACAAGAGAGAATATCCTGAGAGAGGTGCAGTTTCTTTATCAACTCACTCTTCTCTGCAATTCTGTCAATTACAGTGTCTGTGTCCAAAGCCACAAGAATGTCCACATGTTGAATCTTTGTAGAATCTGAAAGCAGCACAGTGGGCACTTTGCAGGACTCACAGCTTTTGTTTTTAATATTCATGTCCTCTTCCTTTCAATCAGGTCCTTCCTCCACTGTCCTGATCATGTACTCCTCCAATGGAGATTGTTTCAGCTTGTCCCACTGGCCTGCTAAGCTTTTCAGCTCTGATTGCAGGTTGTCAACTTTTACCCTGCTATCAAATTTAACCAGTCACTTGCTGAGATCTTCAAGTGCAGATTCAGGGAGAGCACTGGTTCAGATCAGGGGGAAGTTTTTAGGATCCAGAAAGGACAAATCTGCATAAAGAGTGCCATGGGTCAGATATCTTCTGTGGATGGCCTCAATAGCTGTATTAAGGATTTAATTGTGAACCTTCACCTCATAGTCTTTCTCTGCATCATTCATGGTCTCATCCTGAGCCATCTCTCCTGGCATGACTTATTTCTTCTTCTTTTTCAGTCTTCACTTCCATGACTGTCTCTTCATCCAGCTTTCAATTTTTTTATTTGCCCATTTCACAAAGTTGTCAGCAGCATCCTCAACAGCCTGGAAATCTCCGGCTCTCTGTTTGAGAGCATCTTGTGTTGACATGACCATCTTTTGGGCAGAGAGGATTTCCATTCCTCCCATCTGCAGGTACAGTGGACCTGTATGCTCAAATATCCGGAGGAACAATTGAGCTATCATAATTGACTCATACCTGAGTAGGCCCTCTTTGTACCCTCTGGCTTTGGTGTGTACATTTGCTTTCACTGTCTTCTGTTCCTGTATGGCTGCAAGTGTGGACACCACATCAATGTACAGACAGTCTTGAGGCTTTCATGAGCCAAATATTTTTTTTCAGGGCATCGTGTTTCACCCAACATCTGTCTCTCCAATCGGAGCAATGCACCTGTGTCCCTTGTCATGACTCATCTGTTTCATCCACAAGTTCACTCTCTGGTATGAATCCTTGATAAACACTGCTGTGTCATTAAGCAGATCAAAAAGTGATCCATCCTCAATCACTATTTGAGTGGTGTCAGACAACAAAAATTAAGAACATGTGCATAGCACCATACATGAACATGGTTGGGGGATTGTGATTCCAGCAGCGCAGAGAAGTCTCTGTACTGCCCCTGCATGTTTGAAGCCCCATCAGTGGAATTTCCAATGCACATGCATATATCCAGGTTTAAATGCTCAAGAACCTCTGTCAGTAACTTCAGTGGACACATGGCAACAGACCACTGCGACAAGTCTCCCATTCACATCATCAGTCATATACCTCAAAATGACTGAGCACTGGTCTTGTCCTGTTATGTCCTGGGTTGTATCCAGCTGGACAGAAAACATTCCAGCTTTCTGGATGTCAGTGGAGATATTTTCCTGAATTAAGTTACAATCACAGAGTTGACGGTAGTTTTCGACAGTAAGGTAATGAGGGAAACTCTGCCTCTTGATCCTGATGCATGAAATGTTTTGCTTTTCTCAATAACATTGCTGAGATGCTCTTTCAAGCAGACATCATACTTTCCCAATAAAATTATCATCTCCAAAAAATTTCCATGATCAATGCTATTGATGTCCAATGTATATGCAGCCTCATTCTCCACCTGTCTGTAGCTTAGTCCTCTGTTCCCTATAACTTTCATGACCTCCACTACCTGTTCCAAAACTTGACGCCTCCTCTTTACCTGATCTCTGTGCACTGTCAGTTGTCTGGCTCCTAATAGGTTGCTAATGTTAGCTTTTGAGAATTTAAAAAAATAAACTTCAGCACAATTTCTGTGTGTTATGCTTTTCTCATGCTCTTCAATTCTCTGGTGCACATGCCTCCAGTCTGTCATTCCAGTCACAAATGTGCTGGAGCCAGTTGCCTTGAAGGCCAGGCATACAAAACAAAGCATGACGTTTGTCAATCAATCAGCCTCTTTCTGATTGTGCCATCACTACTGGTGAACACTTTCTTCACCACAGGGTTACCATCTTACATCTTGTCTGGGATAATGTTTTAAAAATGCCTAAACATTTTACACAAAGTCACAGTACCGATTTAACCTTCTAAAATGTACAGAATGCATTTAAATCCATGATTTATACAATACCTAGTCTTGCTAGGTAATTCTGACAATTGCTTTGAACTGTGGTAACTTGTATAACTGACAAATGAATGATTATAGCCTGATGTACCTGTTTAAAATGTGTTTAATGTTTTATCCATGTTGTATAACCAAGGGATTAACCAGTATGATTTGCAACCAGGAATTTTCATGTTTTGTTACCTACACGTATAATAATCATGGAAGGAAGCTGATGACAATGAATATCATGTCTCTTGTACCATTTTCAAGATATAAAAGTTCATGATTAAATATGCACTATTTTTGAGTGGGAGATTCGTAAGACTCCGAAACAAAGAACCATAAAATCAACTGTCGGAAAAGACAGCCCAGTTGACCATGCGACTCTGAAATGTTCAAATGTTTCCAAACAGGAAGAACATGTTCTTCTATCCTCTTCCTCTGTTCTTCTTTTGTCTCTTCTTCTGACCACTGCACTCTCTGCTCTGACCCTTCCCTCGTGGTCTTCTCTGGATCTCTTCAGAACCAGATCCATGCCATGTGAGATCCAAGGAAGTTCAGGACTCGAAGTCCCCAGGAAGCACACCCAACGGGAGTCACGGATCCTCCATGAGAAGGCTTTGCTTCAAAGCCAACCACATCATTCATACAGACAATACCTATCCGATCTTCAGAGGTCCAAAACATTGACGAAACAAATTTTCGACCAAGAACCAAGCAACACAAAGAACGCCAAGACACACCTTGACACGAAAGTACATCTACAGTATTGTGCTCAAAGTGCTAGTGTAATGGTTAAATACTTTGGGTAATCCGATTGAAAATTGATACAGACTCAAATAAGGTAAAAGATAAATGGTTCTTAAGGCATTGTCAACAGACTCCATAAAGTTCATTTTCACTGTATTGATCATTTATTTCACATTCTGTCACTACTCACCAACCTGTCTCATGTATATATGTGTTAGATTTGATTTATGTTTAGAATAGCATTAAAGTTTGTCTGTATTCAAAGATGATTTGACTGTGGTATATTTTGATAAATAATCTCATCCCTGTTTCTAAAAGATTTCGCTTAAACGCTGTACCTAAATATGTGTGATATTATTTCAACATGCCATGCGAATAATATTACTTCAATTAGTGAATTAATCATAATTCCCTTATTAAAGCTAATTCCTTACAGTAGAAACTGTGAGCAAATACGAGAAGTCGTATTACGATTTTAATCTAGTTATTTGTCATTTATTTAATTTATAATGGTTGTCGAATGTGACTAATTCCATTATATATTTCATTACATAATAATGTAGAATAAGGAGTTTATTTGAGTTCATATCTCACATATTTCAAGACCCTAAATTCCCTTACATATAATGGTGTGAGAATGAGGGCACTTTAATGGTTCCCGTCTAAATTTAGCATACCAAATACCCTACATATATTGGTGTGAGAATGTGGACACTTTAACTGATCCCATCTACCTCTGTCCTTATATAGAATTACCTTACAACCATGTAAAATTTCAGCTTGCGATTGTTTCAGTGAGAGTGAGGGCGGTGGCCTTGATTTCGCAGCTTTACTTCCTGCTCACTACTAGGTTTGGTCCCGAAATCGCAACTGGGCAGACTCAAGTCCCAAGATGTCAGCGCCATATCGGGACACTGGCGGCTTCAGTTCTCACCAATGGATAAGAGCGAAGTGGCGTCGTCCATCTTCTACAGTCTATGGGAGATAATCAGACCACGTAGATGGAAGTACTGTGCATAATCAATGTGCATAAATATTGAAACTGATTCCCCAATGCAGGAGTTTAATCGGGCCTGCAAAAACACTGTTGTAAACATATGAGAAATGTGAAGAGGATGACCCACGTGACACAGCCGCCATGCAGGAAAAACACACACTTTGTCACACCATTCAAGTAGGTTGGCATGCACCGAAATTTAACATTACCACTTGAAAATCCATACTGATCCAGTATTAGGGTTGGATGATTAAATACATTTTATTTAATTATTTATTATTATTTTATTTTGGCTTCCAACGATTATGAAAATATAATTGAGATAAAACGATTATTGTGCTGCTTTCCGTTTCACAATGAAACACCCCAGAGTTATATATCTTTAAAGCATCCTTTATTAAAGTTCAAATAATAAGGAAGCAGGTTATGAAAATAAACTCAGAAACTAGCATTTCTCTGTGCGTTCAGCGCCACATCTATTAATTTTGTGAAGTGACCGGGGAAGAGATTTAATTTTCTCCCGGCTAATACACACTCTGGCATGGTGACGCTCGTCATTCACGTGTTTTTGATGAGTCTTTTTTGGCTTGTTTTCCAAAATAATATCCAAAACTCCCTTTAAAACAACATATGTTTACTTTAGGAGCTATACTGCAGAAAAAAAATTGTTATCGGAGAATGTTGAATACAATATTTAATCACTTGTCCAGGACAAGTGCATTTTTGAAGAGGCAAGTGAAAAAGCTGCTGTTCTCGGATCAGTGTACTGTTGACTCAAGAACTGCTGTCCTCGCATCAGTGTACTGTTGACTCGAGAATTGCTGTGATTGACTCAATGTACTGTTGACTCAAGAGCTGCTGTCCTCGGATCAGTGTACTGTTGACTCAAGAGCTGCTGTCCTTGATCAGTGTACTATTGACTCAAGAGCTGCTGTCCTGGATCAGTGTACAGTTGACTCAATAGCTGCTGTCCTGGATCAGTGTACTGTTGACTCAAGAGCTGCTGTCCTGGATCAGTGTACTGTTGACTCAAGAGCTGCTGTCCTCAGATCAGTGTACTGTTGACTCAAGAGCTGCTGTCCTCGGATCAGTGTATTGTTGACTCAAGAGCTGCTGTCCTCGGATCAGTGTACTATTAACTCAAGAGCTGCTGTCCTCGGATCAGTGTACAGTTGACTCAATAGCTGCTGTCCTTGATCAGTGTACTATTGACTCAAGAGCTGCTGTCCTCGGATCAGTGTACAGTTGGCTCAAGAGCTGCTGTCCTTGATCAGTGTACTATTGAATCAAGAGCTGCTGTCCTGGATCAGTGTACTGTTGACTCAAGAGCTGCTGTCCTTGATCAATGTACTGTTGACTCAAGAGCTGCTGTCCTTGATCAGTGTACTATTGAATCAAGAGCTGCTGTCCTGGATCAGTGTACTGTTGACTCAAGAGCTGCTGTCCTCGGATCAGTGTACTGTTGACTCAAGAGCTGCTGTCTTCGGATCAGTGTACTACTGAATCAAGAGCTACTGTCCTGGATCAGTGTACTGTTGACTCAAGAGCTGCTGTCCTCGGATTAGTGACCTGTTGACTCAAGAGCTGCTGTCCTGGATCAGTGTACTACTGAATCAAGAGCTGCTGTCCTGGATCAGTGTACTGTTGACTCAAGAGCTGCTGTCCTGGATCAGTGTACTGTTGACTCAAGAGCTGCTGTCCTGGATCAGTGTACTATTGACTCAAGAGCTGCTGTCCTCAGATCAGTGTACTGTTGACTCAAGAGCTGCTGTCCTCGGATCAGTGTATTGTTGACTCAAGAGCTGCTGTCCTCGGATCAGTGTACTATTAACTCAAGAGCTGCTGTCCTCGGATCAGTGTACAGTTGACTCAATAGCTGCTGTCCTTGATCAGTGTACTATTGACTCAAGAGCTGCTGTCCTCGGATCAGTGTACAGTTGGCTCAAGAGCTGCTGTCCTTGATCAGTGTACTATTGAATCAAGAGCTGCTGTCCTGGATCAGTGTACTGTTGACTCAAGAGCTGCTGTCCTTGATCAATGTACTGTTGACTCAAGAGCTGCTGTCCTCGGATCAGTGTACTGTTGACTCAAGAGCTGCTGTCTTCGGATCAGTGTACTACTGAATCAAGAGCTGCTGTCCTGGATCAGTGTACTGTTGACTCAAGAGCTGCTGTCCTCGGATTAGTGACCTGTTGACTCAAGAGCTGCTGTCCTGGATCAGTGTACTACTGAATCAAGAGCTGCTGTCCTGGATCAGTGTACTGTTGACTCAAGAGCTGCTGTCCTGGATCAGTGTACTGTTGACTCAAGAGCTGCTGTCCTGGATCAGTGTACTATTGACTCAAGAGCTGCTGTCCTGGATCAGTGTACTGTTGACTCAAGAGCTGCTGTCCTGGATCAGTGTACTACTGAATCAAGAGCTGCTGTCCTGGATCAGTGTACTGTTGACTCAAGAGCTGCTGTCCTGGATCAGTGTACTGTTGACTCAAGAGCTGCTGTCCTGGATCAGTGTACTATTGACTCAAGAGCTGCTGTCCTGGATCAGTGTACTGTTGACTTGAGAACTGCTGTGATTGACTCAATGTTCTGTTGACTCAAGAGCTGCTGTCCTCGGATCAGTGTACTGTTGACTCGAAAACTGCTGTGATTGACTCAATGTTCTGTTGAACCTTGAATGGGGCTCATTTTTGGAGGGTTTAAATGCAGAAATTTGAATACAATTATTTGCATGAATTGTTCTGTTGAAACTTGTGAATTATTTGAGCAGTAAATATTTTTAAATCATTATGTACTGGGATTACAGGGTTTACAATGCTACATTTGTAAAAATTGTATATAACTTTACATAGAAAAGTGTAGTAAGCGATTTTATCACACTAAAACTATGTTGACTTGAATTTTATCTTATCTTGTGGCTGTAATTTGTAAACAGTGTTTTTGAATGTTTATGAATTGGCCCCATTCACTTCCATTGTAAGTGCCTTACTGTACATAAGATGGTATCCAGTACTTCAATTTATTTCGAGTTTAATTATCAATATTACAGATTCGATTTTTTAACCAATATCAGTCCTGATCATAACTACAAAATATTCATTAATTTTCAGGATTTTAACCCTTTAAATGCCAGTTTGTTTACATAATGCCACACTTGTTTCTCTCTCTCTCACACACACACACACACACACACACACACACTCATGTTGGTCTACCTAAAAAAAGTTTTGTGGGTCGCTCTAGCCTTAAAGTCCATGGCCATTTTTTAGTCCCAGTCCACCTCTGCCCAGTGGGGCATTTAGCCCCGTTGTGCCTTATACTATGTCATTAGATTATTATTGTCACACACATCCCGAAAGTCTCACCCCATCATTTTTTGGCTGGGCGTTTTAAATGAGAAAATATTGGTCATTCAGTGTTTCAGTGAAAAAGACTAACAATAAAGAGATAAGAGATTTTCTAAAAGTGAGGGGGACATGCCCAAGGAAATATTCTCAGATAGTCTCTAACGTTAATGAATGAATAACAACAAGTATACTGTTTTACTTATATACTAAAATCTGTTTATTTGTATACAGCATAACGTTACAACTCGTAGAGATGCTGATTTGCTGAGGTAAACTTCACAACGGAGCACGTCTGATGTTGAGAAACTGACATTGGTATCATGGAAAGGACCGAAAACTGGTTTCTTTCAATAAAAATCTATTTTTAGAGGTTTTTTAATTTTATTTCAGCCACTTTCATTGATAGCGATAGTAGAGAGGGGAAAGGACATGAGAATGGGATCAGGAAATACTCATATTCTCAAATTTGCATTACGCACACGGGTACTACAGCTCAGCATGTTGCAGCATTTTATGTAAATTTACATTTTCATTAAATTTACATTCACCATATGTATATTTCCAGGGAATCAAACCCATGACCTTAAGTATTGTTAGCACCATGCGCTAACATTTACAGGAGACATGAGCATAGTAAATGTGTTAACCAGTAGGCCATGGCTCAGACAACAAAAATAAATAAAACAATTTTTTTTTTTTTTTTTTGCAGCCTACTAATTCAAAATGAACACCTAAATCATTTAGTAATAAGAGTTTTACTTTTGATTCGATTGATTTCTTGCTGTGACCAATTCTAATTATATTAAACTATTTTTTTGTCTATTTAGCATCAAGAGTTTGCAGTAAAGGAATCTCCATTTGTGCTGGTGCTCAGTGATGGATTTCTAATCTCTTCAGATATTTTAGCTTTGAATGCTGCCTGTAAGATCAAACTGTACAGGTTTCCCTTCGACATTCAAAACTGCAATCTCACTGTTCAATCTTCAGTGTTGGCATATACATAAATTAAAATTTAAATGTAGTTCACCTTCTGAAATGTTTGACATTAATAATTTTTATTTCTGTTGATCATTTTGTTTCTATTTTTCAACAGATGAGGAGCTTAAAATTGACTGCAAAAGAAATGACCCTCCACTCCAAGGAGTCTTTTTAGATCCAGGGAGAGAGGGAACTCCTCAATATAGATTGGTCTAAATGTAATATCTCTCATCTACAGCTTTTGCAAACGTTTATATGGTATGTATGCAATGGATTGCGGTGCAAATGTACCACACAAAAGAGGGGCGCCAACAGGGTCCATCATACACATTTTCGTATGAAATAATTTAGTAAATGAAAAATGTTAAATATCTTTGTTTAATAATTTTTTTTTTATATAATTTTATTATTGTCATCGTATTGGGCCAGATAAATTGTGTAGAATTCATAGATTGATTTGATAGTTTGATATTTATATTATCACAAAAGATTTTGATTCATGTTGGTAAATGATATTACGTAATGGCAAATGTTAACAGGTTTTTGTTGCTAGAGTACAATTGTAGTCAGAAGTTTACATTCACTTATGTTGAAGTCATTAAAAATGTATTTTAACCCCTTCACAGATTTCATATTAGCATACTATCATTTTGGCAAGTCATTTAGGACATTTACTTTGTGGATGACACAAGTAATTTTTACAGCAATTGTTTACAGACAGATTGTTTCACATTTAATGTACTTTATCAAAATTCCAGTGGGTCAGAAGTTTGCATACACTAAATTAACTGTGCCTTTAAGCAGCTTGAAAAATTCCAGAAAATGATGTCACGCCTTAAACGAGGTGTACTGAATTGGAGGTGTACCTGTGGATGTATTTTAAGGCCTACCTTCAAACTCAGCCAAAAGAAATCAGCCAAGACCTCCACAAGTCTATTTCATCTTTGGGAGCAATTTCCAAACACCTGAAGGTACCACGTTCATCTGTACTAACAACAGTATGCAAGTATAAACACCATGGGACTACGCAACCATCATACCACTCAGGAAGGAGATGCATTCTGTCTCCTAGAGATGAACGTAGTTTGGTGCGTAAAGTGCAAATCAATCCCAGAACATATATACATTTATACCACAGCAGATATGATTTTATATGTTTATGTTAAATCTTTTCAGCTAAATTGTGTCATGTGATGGTCATGTATACTGTCATTCATTTCCATGTTTGCAACATTTATTACAATTAATATTGCTGTCACAGAAGACGGCTGGGCTAGTTCATAATACAGAAGAGAGCTGACAAGTGATGTTGTGTAACCTGTTACAAGTTTATGTGAACACGTTCTGAAAAAACTAGATAAACTAAGGAATCACCTACTTTCAAACATTCTATGTGGTGTTTGAAATCGCGGAAGAATTGAACTGTAAACTTATGATGGTGATGTTTAATCCCTGTGCAAGATTCTCTTTCGACAAACCAGAGACATCCCGAAGTGGATGAATTGGAGACAGAACTTCAGATTCTGGTCAGCCACGAAGCTTGAGATAGAGGACAGAGATGTGCAAAGGAGCTGTCTCATTTATGCCATGGGGATTGAGGCTGAAAACATTTACAAATCATTTGTGTTCGCTGTGGAGCGAAATGACTTTACCATAGTGCTGGGAAAGTTAGAAAAATATTATTCCCAAGGAGAAACATCATCCATGAGTGTGTGTGCTTTTACCGGAGAGTGCAAAAGCCAGGAGAGAACACCGAAATATTTATCTGAGCATTGTACTATCTATTGGAGCATTGTGAATTCGGCACCACACGTGACGAAAACATTCGCAACCGCATAGTGGCCAGCATTCTGGACAAAGAACTTCCTCGTATGTTTTCAACTAGCCATAGACCTAATATTAGCACAAACAATTCAAACTGTACAACAGTCTGAAGAAGTGGCCACACAGGTCAGCATGCAAGTGGAGACCATGGATTCAGTGCAGGTGGTTGTCAGCACAAGCAGCAAACCTGTGAGTGGTCACCTAAGCCCAAAGACAAAAAGCCATTGGACAGTTATGCTAAATGTGGGAGATGTAAAAATGAATGGTGATGAATGTTGCCCTGCAAGAAGAGGAAATGTCATAGATGTCTGAAAAAAGGACACTGGGCCAGAGAATACAGCAACACAAGGTAATGCACAAGACTTGGAGGAACAGTGGACTGTGCAGCTCTTGGTTGGGGCGACCCCTGTAAAATTCACCTGAACATTTTTTAAAATCTTTCTGCCACTATATTTACATCGGCCCCTGTATCTATTTTTTTCGCTGCTTATAATAAACTTGCCCTTACTTGCATTCAGCACTGGGGTCCGCATCATTCCTGACAGTACAATCCGGCCTGGATGGATCTAGCAGATGACAACCCCCTAAGCTCTCACTCAGCAAGGTGTGCTTTTGGGAAGGCACACGGGTCAGTTGGCGGCATCTAACCAGGCACTGGAGGTTATCACTGCTCAGTTAGCAGAGCTCTCGGCCCAAGTTCACCAACATTGCCACACCCCTCTGGAACCACCGGTTTGTTATCCTACAGTCATCGTTACCATAGAGCCACACATCAACCCTACTGCCCCTTTTGATAGGGAACCGGCTACCTCTAAAGTCTTTCTTTCACTGGTTCTGTCTCTATAATCCTCTTTGTATCCCACCAAAGAAGCCAAGGTTGTATTTGTCATAAACCTTCTAACCGGCCGAACCTGTGGCTGTGGCAGCACGGCCTGGGAGAAAGAGCTGCCATGCTGGGCCTCCTTACCAACATTTGCAGCCGAACTCTGGAAGGTTTTTGATTGTTCGCTCAAGGCTGTGAAGCAGACTGGTTGCTGTCGAGTCTGCATCAAGGTGACAGATTGGTTTCTGATTAAATTCCGCACCCTGGCAGCTTCCTGTCTTTGGAATAATGAGACCTTGCAAGCTCGCCTTCTTCTTTTCTCTTTTGTCTGAGAGGGTTTTGGTCTAGATTTACTCGTTGGACCTGCCCCCAGGCCTTGATACCCTTATTGATCTTGCCATCAGGGTTGACCAGAGGATCAGTCTCCACCACTGCTGCCGATCTCAACTTCAATCCTGAGATCTTAGCTCTGAGAATCCAGGCTTGTCAGTTCACGTTGGGGTTACGGATGACACAGACCCTATGCAAGATGACCGCTCCCACCTGTCGAAAAAGGAGAGAGAGAGAGAAGGTTAAACCAAGGGCTGTGTCTGTACTGCATGTGCTGGCTAAGTGTCCTTTAAAAGCCAGTACTCACCAGTAAACCAGAGGTTAGGACCTCTAGAGTGGGACCATACTTGTCAAGACCTCTGATCCTGGTTCAGGCCTTCTCTCTCATTGAATTTTATGGATCCTGAGTTGACGGCTCACTGTAATTCACACACTCCCTCACTGGAGTGTCGCTGTTCACCATCACCCAAGCCATGGTTCCAGTGAGTCTGGTTATTTCAGGGAATCTTAGACAAAGAATTGTGTTTTAATTGCTTTGATCCCTCCGATCTCCTGTTGTGTTTTGACAACTGAGGTTGACGTGTCAGACATGGGGGTGAGTGCGGAACTTTCTCAGCATTCGCTTAAGGACAGCAAGATGCATTCCTGTGTGTATTTCTCTCATTGCTTTACAGAAGCTGAATGGACTTACAACGTCAGAAATCAGGAGTTGTTCGCTGTTAAGTTAGCACTCGCGGAGTGGTGTCACTGATTGTAAGGCACAGTACCACCATTCTTGGTTTGGACTGACCACAAGAATTTAGAATACATTAGTAACTGCCGAACATCTAAATTCTAGGCAAGTCCGCTGGGCCCTCATTTTCGACAGATTTAATTTTACTATATTGTTTCATCCTAGGTCCAAAAAGATAAAGCCTGACATGATCTCCAGCATCCTCAAGAGTCCTATTTACACCAGTAACCCCGTCACGATCAATCCCCGGCGGAAGGTAATCGCCGCTATTATGTGGAAGGTCGAGTTGAGGGTGCAGGAGACGCTTCAGTCTGTCACAGCCCCGGAGGGAGTTCCACTGAGACTGAGAGAGCTAACCAAAGTCTAGAGGGGATGCTCTGTTGTGTGGCTGCCCAGAACCTGGAGAGAGCAGTTCCTGTGGGTTGAGTACGCTTACGACTTCCAACCGGCGATGTCTACAGGTCTCTCCCTCATCCGGTGCTCCATTGCTCCCTGATTGAGAGTCTGTATTAGCGTGTCATCTGTCCATGCCTTCATCCAGCACTGGAGGTAGGCTAGAGGGGAGCTTCTCAGACTCTCCACTAAGGATATCCCCCTCAAAGGAAAGATGTTGGATGCCTGCTCATGACATTCTGGACCACTCTGTCATTGTCAAATTCCATCTTCATCAGGGGTCAGTCCCTCTTAGATCGTCTGGAGATGCTGCTTCGAGATTCGGGACTAAGTGGCAGGTTGCGTGGGTCTGTGTATGTGTATTAGTTAGCCATGTCTAGAGTGACTGCACTCGTTTGACAGTGCTAGAAGGCTCACCACATGTCTTTTTGTTTGTTTGTGTGTGAGTGGTGGCTGTTTTGACAGTTCGCACCTGTTTCTAAGGAGAGATAATTTCCATGTGGTGTCGGCTGTCATTGCCCTCACCTGACACTTGTTTGTTTGTCCCTTTATATTTCTCCTCTTGTCGCACTTTAGTTGCCAGATTGTTAGGTGATTTCCATTTACTCTTTAGCCTATTCAGTCTGTTATTAGATTAACCATTCAGTCTGTTATTTTGTCAGGATTTTGCCTCTTTTTGAGGACCTATATTTAACTTTCTTCCTCTTACTTATTTTCCCTTATATAATTTTGACCTTCAGAATTTCTTCATAATTACTCTTTTTCTGTCAACCCCCAACCCAGTGGTTGTGCCTCCCTTCTGTTTTCTCCTAGACCCCAGAAACTCTGCGACTGTCAGACCCCAGAAACTCTGCGGTTGTATTTGCACCTGTCCTTCCTCCCCTTCCTCGGTTGAACCAGGTAATTTGTCGCCATCCTCAAGCGGTTTCTGTGCGAACTAATCACCTTTGTCTTTTCCAGCATCCATGTGTTTTTCCCCTTGGACTCACCCTAGCAGAGACTGTGTTTTTTCCCCTTTTTGTCTTTTTATGTTTATAATAAACCTGATCTTACTTGCATCCAGCGTTTGGGTCCGCATCATTCATAACAGAATCAGTCACACACATAGCTAACACAACCTGCAGTGTTGCAGACCTGTAGTTTAAAACTATAGTTAATAGGCTATTCATCCTTGTGTATTATCCTAAACGGTGGGCACAGTTTTTGAGGGAGTGGCTGCAAATCCACGGGTACAGATTACAAATCCAGTAGTATGGATTTCAGACAACAAGGAGGATGACACAAACATATAACAAGGAAGATGACAAGCAGAAAACAGAGGATGGCACAAACAGATGGCAGGGATATCAACAGAACAAAACCACAAGACAACACAACAAGATGACCAAAGTACATCTCAGTCACACCAACAACAACTTATTTGTCTCTAAAACATTGGCAATAACAGTAGACATAGAAGCCTACATAATATAGTACAAATGGTTTTGTTTTGGAACAAATGGAACCTCGAACATTTTAACATGTACAATTAATTGATTGCTGCATTTTAATGCACAACCTCATAATCGTACCAATGTTCAGTGGATCAACACCCTTGTCAGTGACTGAATTTGTGTTCATGATATACTGATTCACGACTTAGGAAGCCTCTTAACAACTGGATTATTGTTGAATTGTTTAATATTGAATTATGTTATTATTATAACTTTAAGTTGTGTACATTTGATCAATATTAAAGGAAGAATTGTTGACTAGGTGGTATTTGGCCTGACATTTTTGAGAACCATTGGCTTAGGGATTGGTGCACATACTCCAATGCAATGCAGTGCTCAAATGGGGCTGCGGGAAATATGGAAGTAATTATGACTAAGGGCATAATACTGTCCTCCGATGTGGACACTCTGTTTTCCTTAATATGCTCCAAGACTATGAGCTGAACCAGTGAACTTATTGTATGCATGCATAATATGCATATGTGATTTAAGGGGTTATTGACAGCTGTCATAGAAGTGGAGGATTGCCCTTAAAGGGTGAGATCGGAACACAGAATTTGTTCTTTACATTTTTTTTCTAGTTTTTAGGTACAATCTACATTTAAGTTGCTCACAGACCAAAAATGACAGCTTTATACAGAGATCTCTATTTAGAACTCAATGTAGATCACCGACATGATAGATTTCATGATTTTGTTAATTTCAGATCAAGAAAACTGAGCAACTTTTACAGATTGAACACTGACACAATGATGTGTGGTGTTAAAATAAAGCTCACATTATTTCCTGATCTCAATATATCCATAATTTCCTGTCTTCTGTCTACCATTCTTATATATATATATATATATATATATATATATATATATATATATAAAATTATTATTTATTTATTTTTTCTGACAGAAGTAATATGTCAAAGTTTCAATGATGTCAAGATCTGGAGTCCAAATCTGATCTTTTCGAGCAGACACTGTACGTATTCCACAATAGTTGTCATAGCTCCAGGAATAGAATTCATCATTCCAAACCTGCAATGTATTAAGTTATTAGTGATATTGATTCTTGAGAGATTTCAAACAGAACTTCTAGTCTATTCATCATACATTTTGTAAGTTGAGAAAACCTGTGTGCAGAGTGAGAGAGGTTTTGAAACTACTTACAGAATTAATTCTGAACTGTGTTGAGAAGCTTTGAGCCTTTTCATTCTGTAGATAAAAATATTAAAATGCCACTACATCTGCTTGACATCAGAAAATGACCCATATGATTAATAGAAGGTAAATTCAGCTGTACTCATACCACATCTGTGATGGAGGACACATACAGGCCCACATAAACACTGGTATAAGAATGTGAGCTAGGCACGGACCGCAGGTTTACCATCTGTACGTCATTCTTATCCAGGCCGAGGGATGTGTAAAGATTTGTATAGGCTGTAGTGTAATCGGAAATATTGCAGTCTTCATCAGCAGACAACCACCCTGCACAGATGAGACTTTCTGTAAGAAAATCCAACATTCTCTCCAAGCACACAGTGAATACCAATTACAGAATTTCATTTTTCCTTTTTCTTGTTAAAAAATGAATCCGTCTGCATTTTATACTCTTGAGAATTTTTTGCATCGCAACAAATGTCACATGTCTGTCCTTGTCAAGAACTCACATATCCTTTAATTGTTTATAAAATGAACTAGATAACAGCCAAACTCTAACCCCAACTCTACTCTAACTCTACTTAAACCTCAACTTCAGTATCAGCTTCAAGATCTGAAGAAAGCCATCCGGCAACAGGTCAGCCGAAGCCCAGAGCAACAACAGCAACACTTCCGCTCGCTGACACTCGACGAGCTCGGCAACACATTCACATTCGCTCGATATCTCCGTGACACCTGTCGAAGGTGGCTGCTGGCTGAAGATCACGGCGCCAAGGAGGTACTCAATCTGGTGGTACTGGAACAGTTCATAACCCAGCTACCGAAAGGTACAGGGAAGTGGGTCCAGTGCCACAACCAGCATTGTTGGATGGGACGGTCCAGCTGGCTGAGGACCATATGGTGGCTTATTCGGGGCTGATCAGCCCCCTTTTTCTTCTTCTCTTTCTCTAACTCTCTCCTTCCTGCCCCCTCTCCTTCCACTCATCCAGTTCCAATTCCCCGGAAATGGGGACTTACGAACCCCAAACCAGATTTCAACATGCTGGTTTTGCCTAACCCTCTCCACTCTCCCTCACAGGCTGGTAAAACCATTATTGTGAGTGTGGGTGTGAATTCTGGCTGGCCTGCTGGAGCTGCGGGGAGCCTGGGCACTTCCAGGACCAATGCCATGCAATGGAGGTGGAGACATTGGTCCGGATCCCCGACGCACTACAGACCACCCCCAATCAATATATATATATTTGAGGATATCTTCAAAAATAATGCCATAAAAAGTTTTCATTTATCAAATAATGTACAGTAGACATAAAAAAATCTGTGACCACCTTTACCTTCAGAACAGCACCAGTTCTCCTAGGGACACCTGGACACAGTTTTTCTTGGTTGTTGGCAGATAGGATGTTCCAAGCTTCTTGAAGAATTCACCATAGTTCTTCTATTAATTTAGTCTGTCTCAATTGCTTCTGTCTTAATATGTAATCTCAGACATAACACGATTTTCAATGGAGGGATCTGTGGGGGCCATGACATCTGTTTTAGGGCTTCCTGTTCTTCTATTTTATTGTATTTGCAAAAGGAATGTTTGGGAGTCTAACATTTATATTTCCTATTGACACACTAAAACTGAAGATATGAATAACCATCTTAAGACAGAGGTTTTTGCGAAACACCTTATGTGCTTAATACTTGTGCACAGTACTGTACACACATACTGTATATATATATACAGTCAAGTCCATAAATATTGGGACATCGACACAATTATAATCTTTTTGGCTCTATACACCACCACAATGGATTTGAAATGAAACGAACAAGATGTGCTTTAACTGCAGACTTTCAGCTTTAATTTGAGGGTATTTACATCCAAATCAGGTGAACGGTGTAGGAATTACAACAGTTTGTATATGTGCCTCCCACTTTTTAAGGGACCAAAAGTAATGGGAAAATTGGCTGCTCAGCTGTTCCTTGGCCAGGTGTGTGTTATTCCCTCATTGTCCCATTTACAAGGAGCAGATAAAAGGTATTTTGATTACTGAAGAGATTACTTTGCATTTTATTGTCATTTGTTTCATTTAATATTTAGTCCTTTCAGATGGAAAACATTTATACATATAAATGATGTGATTCAAAGTGCATTTGAACAGCAGTGAAACACTTTCTTATGATGTGTTACATTCATACGAGCAGACAGAGAAGTACGTTTGAAGTAAGTTTGGAGCAGAAGAAATAGATATAAACCTTGTGTAAATTGTCAGCTTTATGCTAAGCTAAAATGCTATTTATAGCCATTTTACATGCACGTGTTACCAGACACCATCATATTTATTTATCAAGAATTTCACATTGGATCATAATATATTTTTTTCTAATAAGACCTTTAATATTAGGGCAAAAATCTTGATAATCATTTTTGTATTGTTTTCCTGTAAAAATATATTTTACAAATCCTTAAAACAAGATCAGTTTGATTGATCTTGTTTTAGAAACAACACTTCATAAGATATTTAGTTTTTTTAGAGAATTTATTTTTAACATGTGTATTTTGTCTTACTGTACTGACAGTTTTTATAGTCAAAACAAGTGAAAAAATCTACCAATGCTGAAGAAGTAATCCAAAGTATTTAGAATATGTTACTGACCTCGAGTAATCTAATGAAATACATTACAAATTATTCTGTTTACAGAATTGGCTTGTAATTGACGTCAGCCGTACTATGCAAATACAATCTAGTGGCACAGGGAATATTTTACCACATACAAAAGGATTGAAAAAAGTTGTGAATAAACAAATACACGATGACAATACAAACTGAGATGCAAACCAACTAATCTCTAAACAACCAAACCAAATTTATGCAAACTGACCTCAACAGTAGCAATGAAGAGAAACATTCCAGTGTGGTGTCGGGTGGTTTCATCCATATTTGCTTGTGTGCACAGAGTGAGATATGCTCTTTTTCTGTTGAACAATTGCATCTAGCCATTTGCTTTTCAAATGTAAATTGCATAACCAGTGAGGAGAATATATAAATCAGCATGAGGCGATTTACACTATTCATAATCTTATAATCTAACCAGTGAAACCCAACTTTGGTCCTTTCACTATGAATGCAAATAGAAGCAGAAATGAATCATTTGCCACTCATTTAAGCCCTTTTTAAACCATGAAAAACACCTTTATTGAAATCCCTTAATTGATCTATAAAGGACAAAGAAAAATCTCTAATGCAAACACCCTCTCTTTCACAGCAGTGCCTTTTTGCTTTATAAAATTGTTACTATTAGGGGCAGGGGTGGGAAGAGTACTGAAATATAATACTCAAGGAAGTTCTGTTAAAATATAAAGTAGAGTAAAAGAGTAAAAGTACATGTCCTAAAATCTACTCAAATAAGAGTAAAAGAGTAGCTCATTTATAAGTACTCATGAGTAGTGAGTATTAAGTACTGAGATGGGAAATCTATGTCCCTTTATAATAAAAACTCAATGCTGCATTTTAAAAATGTTGCACACGTACCGTAATTACATTCCCTTCTATGGCTGTTTACCAGAAAGAATAAAAAATATAGGTATTTTATAGGTGTTTGTGACTGACAACTTTTAAAATACATCACTTATGTATGATACTGTAAACACTACATGAATCTGATTTTAAAAAATAAATAAAAAGGCGACATGAGTACAGAAATTAAAAGATGAAAAATATATTTTCAATATCATAATGTATGAAACAATTACATTAAAATCTGTTTATGCGTAGGGTCTAAATTTCCCTTAATGCCGACAGAGAGAGTTACTGATGCACATTCAACATGTTCAGAATGAAAGTGTAAGAGAACTTCTCACAAGGCAGTTCAGGTCAGTCACTATTAATGTTGCCACAATGTAGTACAGACAGCTTCAACAATATACATATACACAATATGGCACTGAGCCTTCAGCTACACACATATCTCTCTGTCTCTCTCTCCCTGTGGAGGCCCTCTGGCTGCTTTTTATGCCGCTCTCCCCGTGCTCACTGAAATTAGAGACAGGTGTAAGACATAATTTAGCTCAGGTGTAAGCGCCCTTACCGCTTTTCTCTCCCGGACGGGCGCTTGACCTTAGGCAATAGTGCACAAACATTAGCCACCTGTCAATCAAACAGTGCGCAGCGACAGACCAAAAGTCCATCTTGTATATTTCATCTAGATCAACCAACCAGTGGTGCTCTTGCTATCACGATCGATGTAATGAACACCCCTGTTCTAGATGTAGAACATAGGCTAAATATAGAAAACTACTCAAAAGTTTATCATCGATATCAAGGACATCTTTTTTTTCAGATAAACAGCAAGATTGTTTTATCGCCCAGCCCTATTGATAATATCACATTAATCTCTCATATCAACCCAATAATCTCAGTAATAGTTAAATTACAAGGTTACATTATAGACACACAGAATCTAGTAATCAGAAATATGAAATTTACCTCGATATGTTTCTTCAAATTAGAGGCAGGATTAATGCTGATATCTGGCTTGAGCAAGTTAAACTCACATGACACGATCAAGCAATTGTCATTTTTCACTGTGAAAATGCCTTTGAGGTGCAACCATGATGTTCAGCTGTTTTTGAGGCATCCTACACAGTTGGCGCCAAACCTACAGCTGCTGTTCAAGTTTTTTAAGTGTGAGTTGATTTGTTATGAGACTCGCTCTAGCCAATCACATTGATGGATAAAAATAAAATCAGGACAAGGAAGTAGCGAACACAGATGGTGGGAAAATAGCACATTAAAAGAACAGTTACAGCACTTAAAATATACTCAAGTAAAGAAAAAGTATACAATTTTTAAACTACTTAAAAAAGTACAATTCCTGGGAAAATCTACTTAATTACAGTAACGTAATTCGTTACTTTACACCCCTGATTAGGGGTCATCTTTCAAATGAATTTCGATGCATGGATTATGGAATTTACAAATCGATTATCATTACTGTATTAATACCCAATTTGACCATCTCATATTATATGAACCTTCTCAGAATAGACATGGAGGGGAGAATGCAAGATTGAAGGGAAAGAAATCGGACTTCGTAATAAAGAAAGTTTATGTTGCCGAATTCACCCCGTGAAGCTACATAAGATAAAATAGATGTATAGATGGATGGATATATAGATGCTATCGAGTTTGGCATTCTGTGTCATTATTCAAAACTGTTTGCATCCATTTGACAAAAGTTAATTGTTGTTGCCTTCTTCCCTGATTATGATTATGTTAGCCTAATATTGCTTTTGTATCTGCATAAAATGTGTTATATCTCCATAAAACACTTAAAAGTCGAATAGAACTTAGCTTAAATAAATGTGATAGGTGGGTAGCATTTGCTGTGAACAAAAACACTCACTCATTCATTCATTCATTCTCTTTATAGTCATTACCACAAACGCCTTTACATGCTACTAATAGACAGTTTTTTCAATGGCCCTGCTTGACTTAAACATGGATCACATCTGCCTGCACATTACATTTCATCATTATTATTGGTGCAGTACCTTAAGGTTACATGATATGCAAATCTATGTGGCAGGGCGGAGGGCGGGACCGGGTGTGTAGGATCACGACCCGGCCCCACCCTCCGCCCTGCCACACTATTATTCTTACTAAACGGTTTACTGTCTGTTTGTGTGTGTGCATCAAGTCATTTTGTTGCATCAGATATTATGTTTTTATTTGTTACTATTGGATAACATTTATGCATGTAATCTTTATGTACCATTTTGTGTCTAGTGTGTGTGTCTAATTCGTTATATTCATTGTGCATATCATGTAATGCATTTTATGTTAATATATGCAGCCACATATTAGCCAAACCTCCTTGTGCCTAAATGCATCTGTGACTCTAGTGCTCAAGTCTGGTGCATTTCTGTGCTGTCTAAATTGGAAATGTTCAGTAAAAACATGTTTTTACAGCCTGTTTTTTTTCGGCATATTTTTTAAAAATAATTATGAATCGTTCCAAAAATATTCTTATCAAATTGTGATTAAGATTTCACGATGCATAATAATCGTTAGGTAACACCCCTAGTTACTGTATAATATCAAATATTAAGGACACAAACTTTCATTAAAACTTTTGTAAATGTTTTTTTTAAATGTTTTACTAAGCAAATGCAATATGTGCCATTCTTCTGCTAGAAGATAATAGTCCAAACACTATGGCTATTATTTGGCCTCTATAGTGCTGCACAGTGATATGATGTACAGGTGTTTCATCTCATAAACGCAACAGTACCCCTCCACTTTTTTAAAAGTATTTCCCCCCTTTTCCACAAGGATTTCCCCTATTTTTCATGAGGATTTCATAAAACCAAACCAACCAGCTCAAAAATACATTCGTACAGCATATGACCAATTAGCATCTAGGAACAGAAATATGTTTTATAGCGTGATTTGAAAAACAAACAAATTCAAAACAAAGGACACAATTTTCTTGGAACACACAAACCTCATTAACCAAAGACAACATCAGACAAAGTATGCAAATTACTGCCATAAATGTGTCCATGATGTCATCTGTGAATACATTTTTCTCCTGCACACAATATTGTGGTTAATCTCACAAGAGGAGGTGGGGCATGTTTGTCACTCACAATCCATAAATATGAGTAAATGACATTAATCTGTTCAAGAGTGAATCCTAATCCTGCAGTAAATGTATCTCTGGCACGTTACATTTTTTCACTATTAGTCATGAACCTATACTGTCTACTGTTTTCAATTGCGTCACTTGGTAAGTGTCTTTTAAATATTGTCCATATTGTTGTTTTGGGGGTTTTGTTAGTTCTTTAGATTTTTTTAAATGTTATAAATATGAAATTTGTATAAAAACACACTGAAGTACCACAGAAGATTTCGAGCATACTATAAATGGTTGTGGTCAACAGGGTAAATGTATTTTTAATGTGTGACTGTGTGCATGCTTGTGGTCAATAAAAAGGAGGCCAAGACTAATGTTTCAAATAATTTTTGTTTTTTAATTTTGTAATTTTTGAACAAAAACAATTTATATTAGGACTGTTAATTGGATTAAGAAATTATATTAAGAAATTAAGAAGTTTAATTGCATAATAAATTCTGATTAATTCATCAAAGGGCAAATATAAAAATGAATCCTATATATCAATATCTGCGGAGAAAAGCTCATCATATCACATTACTCTGGAACTCTGGAGGACAAGTAAAACATTGAATAGGCCTTAAAAAAGTGACTTTAGAAGTTTATGAGCGCTGTGTTTTTAAAACAATGTGACAGTAAAAAATACTGGGAAAACTTTGGGAAAACTCAAGAACCTGATCTCTACTTTCTGTTTTTGATTACTTAATCACTTTCTGTGTGAACGAATTTACACTCATTCTGTGGTGCCCTCTCATCGTTGGCATGTTGCCTGTAGTAGAAGCTGTGGCTGGGCTAAAATATGCTTTGCATTTAAGTGGTTATTCACGCTTGAATTGCTCCAATGGTAGGTGTGATGAGGAGGAGGGCAGGGCCGGGCCGTAAGTGTGCACGGCTGGTCCCCGATCGGGCTGATCAGATAAGCAGAGGGGTAAAGCCAAGCCGGATGTGGCAGTTAGAGAGAGAGAGAGTGCAAAACACAGCTGCCGTGTCTGTTTATTTTGCTGTCTTATTTTTTTTTTTCTAAAATATTTATTTGACTGTTCAGCCGGTTTCTACCTTCTCCTTCCCCACATTACCCTGTTACATTGGTGCGAAAAACCCGAGTAAGAAGAGGGATGCCCTGTCTTGGAGTCCTCGCCACTGCCATCTGCCCAAAGGAGAAGCCGCAGCCATCTGCCAGGGGACAGAGGAATCGCTGCCGGCTGCCTGGACACGGAGGAATGCCTGCCGTCCACGAGGGGAGGAGGGGCTCGCTGCCGGCTGCCTGGACACGGAGGAATGCCCGCCGTCCATGAGGGGCGGAGGGGCTCGCTACCGACCACTAGAACGCGGAGGGGCGTTCCATCCGCCAGGGGTCAGAGGACTCGCTCTGGCTGAGGACCAGGTGATGGCATGTCTGGGAAACATGAAGAATTTGTTTTTCTCTCTCTCTCTCTTTCACACACACTGTCACTCCGCCTTGCCCTTTCCCTCTACTCTTTTTCCTCCTCTTGCCACACTCCCAGCTCTCGAAATGCGGGGAAAGCCTGCCGGCAGGCATGGCTGGAAGGGCAACACCCTAGAGGGGGTGCGTCATGCTGGGGGCAAAGGAGGGAGGAGTGTGATGAGGAGGAGGGCAGGGCCGGGCCGTGAGTGCGCACGGCTTGCCCCCAATCAGGCTAATCAGCCGAGGAGAGTGATAAAGCTACATGTCACTCTCTCTCTCTCTCTCTAACCGCCACATCCGGCTCGACTTTATCCCTCTCATTGGCTGAGTAGCCCGATTGGCGGCCGGCTGTGAGCACTCACGGCCCGGCCCTACCCTGCCCTCCTCCTCGTCATAGTAGGAAAATTCCATATTAAGAAATTTACAAATGGGGTAGGAGGCAGAATTAAAATGGGTTAAAGCTGAAGTATGTAATTTCTGCCCCACTACAAACAGAGCAAAATTCATAGTGCAACAGAAACACACTGTTTACAGTTTTCGGGAAAATGAACCTATGAATGGCTTACTAATAGTTTCCTCTTCCTCAGCTGGGAAAGGAGAAAGTATTGTAACAGAAAATGTCACAAACTTAAGCTTTAATTGTATATGTTACTTGTTTAATAATAAATTGTGCAATATAAATATAAAATATATATAACACATAATAAAGCTTACCGTGCCAGGATGAGTTATTTAATATTGGTAAGTAATATTGGTCTTGTTTCTCCAGATAACTTTGTTGAGATTGCTTTTCTTGCGTTGAGATCAAAGTAAGGAAACAAAAGCATTATAGAAATAATACCCCTATATTTCTCCCAATTCCATCCGATGGTTTCTGATTCCGATAATAACATTCATGGGCTTGAGGAGGTCTATTCCAAATATAGGGTCCTAAAGCCCCGGCAACATGTAGACAGACTGATCTTCTACCTCAAACTCCATTGATTCTGACAGGTATGCTTTCTCTCGGTGTCCCGTCACTCACTCTACTTCAATCGACTGTTGAGTGATGGGGAGATCCAGTTTGGTAAGCGTGATGGTGGCATCAGTATTTATAGTTCACACCCTCAGCCCCCTGATGATGCCTGTACATACAGTCTGTCTGCTGGAGTGGCGTCATTTAACTCGTTCGAATGGGCCGATGACTCCTAGGTGCGGGTAATGAGCTCTTCCATTTTCCAAATGACCACCTTCATGCCGGGAGTCTTTTGCTTGGAGTTTCATGGCACTCCCTGCTGTCAGGACATTGGGCCAGGAATGACCAGGCACAGAAAACCCAGGGCATTCAGTGGATCCACAGTCCCTCAAGACATGGACAATTTGCCCACATCCATAGTAAGAGGGTCCAGATCTGACACCGAATACCTCCTGGATTCTGCTGCATCCACTGGAGAACCATTTCCAAGATATCCCCCACATTGATCTGCATGTCCTTCCACAACTTTTCATGGTCCTTAATGAGGCCCTTCTTGAAGAACCTTAGGAAGACCTTACTGACTCTATCCAGATTGTCCAGACCGCTATGGGCCTGGAAGGCTGTCCACTTCTTTTCTGCATACTTGTACACATCCCCATCCAGCACCAGGACAGAGACCTTACCTAGCGAATTCTGGGCATTCTTAATGGTGTTGGCTAACAAAGTAGCCATCTTTCTTTCTTTTTGTAAGATCAGAGGGTTTCACATCTTTCCATGTGGCTGTTGCCTTGCCAGGTGGCTCCTGGCAATTCTTTGTACTTCTTTAATTATTTTCAAAGCAAAGCACACCTTTTTTCCAACAGTTCTTATAAGTTCCTGTCTTCCACCACCATTAACTTTGTGGCTCAGTTGAGGGAATCACCAGCTTCTTTGGTGAAATTTGTTTTGTAAATCATGATGTAACAGTGATATACTTCCCTTGTGACTGGAAGAATCTTCAGAGAAATCAATAGAATGCCTCAAGAAGTTATTTGACCGAAACACTGTAAGCTAATAAAGTTTTGGTAGCTACGACAGTGTGGGGGCATTTTATTTTCATTGTATTGTGTACACACCTGCCCATGACATGTTTGTAGGTTTAACAGCATTAACATAGACCACGTGTTATCAACTGAATGCGATTTATTGTTACCTATAGATAGTATTCAGTTACATCATCAAATATGCCCCCGCCGCCATGCTGTCTGGAGACAAGTTAACAAAACATTGCATGTTTCTCCGCTACCAACAAGCTCAAAATAATGGTTGATAATCTCTATTGACACTTTTTCTCAGGTTCTAAGCCTGCCATGGGATTCCCCGCCGTTTTATTTTTTCTGTAAACTGTTTTCTATAGATTTAGCTCTGCTGTTTGCTGTTAGATCACTTCATCAACAGTGTTTTAAGGTACAGAATGCTAGTGTTGTAAATTCAAGATTCAGTGTATTGTCATTCAGCATTCATTAAGGTGTGCAAGAGATAAAATATCAAGTCAGTCAAGTCAAGTGGTTTTTATTGTCGTTTCAACCATATACAGTTAGTACAGTACACAGCAAAACAAGACAACGTTCCTCCAGGACCATGGTGCTACATAAAAACAACAAAGGACCAACACAGGACCACATGAGACAACACAACGAAATAAAATACCTATATAAAATACCTATATATACCTATATAAAGTGCACGTGCAAACATGTGCAAAAAGTACGCCGACCAGTACTCAGTAGTGCAAAAAGATGACAGTTTCTAAAAATGTAAACATAACATACTATGAGATAGTGTTCTATGCACATAGCAGTTATTGGGGTAGCAGACAGTTCTAAAGTGACAGTAATTAAAGTGCAACTCAGGACACGTGTGTGTGTGTCAAACCAGTCTCTTGAGTATTAAGGAGTCTGATGGCTTGGGGGAAGAAGCTGTTACACAGTCTGGCTGTGAGGGCCTGAATGCTTCGGTACCTCTTGCCAGACGGCAGGAGGGTAAAGAGTTTGTGTGAGGGGTGTGTGGGGTCGTCCACAATGCTGGTTGCTTTGCGGATACAGTGTTTTTTGTAAATGTCTTTGATGGAGGGAAGAGAGACCCCAATGATCTTCTCAGCTGTCCTCACTATCCTCTGCAGGGCTTTGCGGTCCAAAATGGTGCAAGTCCCAAACCAGGCAGTGATGCAGCTGCTCAGGATGCTCTCAATAGTCCCTCTATAGAATGTAGTGAGGATGGGGGTTGGGAGATGTGCTTTCCTCAGCTTTTGAAGAAAGTAGAGACGCTGCTGGACTTTCTTGGTGATAGAGCTGGTGTTGAGGGACCAGGTGAGGTTCTCCGCCAGGTGAACACCAAGGAATTTGGTGCTCTTGACGATCTCCACAGAGGAGCCGTCGATGTTCAGCGGTGTGTGTTCACCTTGTGCTCTCCTAAAGTCAACAACCATCTCTTTTGTTTTGTCGACATTCAGGGACAGGTTGTTGGCTCTACACCAGTTCATCAGCCGCTGCACCTCTTCTCTGTATGCTGACTCGTCGTTCTTGCTGATGAGACCCACCACAGTCGTGTCATCGGTGAACTTGACGATGTGGTTCGAGCTGTGCATTGCTGCACAGTCGTTAGTCAGCAGAGTGAACAGCAGTGGACTGAGCACACAGCCCTGGGGGGCCCCAGTGCTCAGTGTGGTGGTGGTGGAGATGCTGTTCCCGATCCGGACTGACTGAGGTCTCCCAGTCAGGAAGTCCAGGATCCAGTTGCAGAGGGAGGTGTCCAGGCCCAGCAGGTTCAGCTTTCCAATCAGGTGCTGGGAAATGATTGTGTTGAATGCTGAGCTGAAATCTATGAACAGCATTCGAACGTATGAGTCCTTATTGTCTAGGTGGGTGAGGGCCAGATGGAGGGTTGTGGCGATGGCATCGTCCGTTGAACGGTTTGAACGATACGCAAACTGCAGTGGGTCTAGTGAGGGGGGCAGCTGGGTCTTAATGTGCCTCATGACGAGCCTCTCAAAGCACTTCATGATGATGGGTGTAAGTGCGACGGGACGGTATTCGTTGAGGCAGGACACTGAAGACTTCTTTGGCATGGGGATGATGGTGGTGGCCTTGAAGCACGTTGGAACGACAGCGCTGCTCAGAGAGATGTTGAAGATGTCGGTAAGAACATCTGCTAGCTGGTCTGCACATCCTCTGAGCACTCTGCCAGGAATGTTGTCTGGTCCAGCAGCCTTCCGTGGGTTGACTCTATGTAGAGTTTTCCTCACATCTGCCGTGGTAAGACAGAGCACCTGGTCGTTGGGAGGCGGGGTGGTCTTCCTCGCCATCACGTCGTTCTGCACTTCAAACCAAGCGTAGAAGTCGTTCAACGCATCTGGAAGGGAGGCATCTTTGTCACAGGCAACTGATGTTGTCCTGTAGTTGGTGATGGCCTGGATGCCCTGCCACATGCGGCGCGTGTCACCGCTGTCCTGGAAGTGACTGTGGGTTCTCTGGGCGTGTGCGCGCTTTGCCTCTCTGATTGCCCGTGACAGTTTGGCCCTAGCTGTTCTTAGGGCTGCCTTATCACCTGCTCTGAAGGCGGAGTCTCGGACCTCAGCAGCGTGCGCACCTCACGCAGTCATCCACGGCTTCTGGTTGGAGCGTGTGGTGATGGTCTTGGAGAAAGTGACATCATCAATGCACTTGCTGATGTAGCTGGTCACTGATGCTGTGTATTCCTCCAAGTTGGTAGAATTGCCATATGCTGCAGCCTCCCTGAACATGTGCCAGTCAGTACACTCAAAACAGTCCTGAAGAGCAGAGATGGCTCCTGCTGGCCAGGTTTTCACCTACTTCTGAAGCGGTTCTGTAGCGCCTGACGAGCGGTCTGTATGCTGGAATTAACATAACAGAGATGTGGTCTGAGTAGCCGAGGTGGGGCGGGGCTCCGCCCGCAGCGCCTGGGATGTTTGTGTAAACAAGATCAAGCGTGTTCGCCTCTCGTTGCAAAGTCCACATACTGATGGAATTTAGGGAGCACTGTCTTGAGATTCGCATGGTTGAAATCTCCGGCGACAATAAACGGTCCGTCGGGGTGAGCGCTCTGCAGTTCGCTCATAGCCCCATACAGTTCACAGAGCGCTTCCTTAGCGTTAGCGCTGGGGAATGTAAACTCTGGTTATGCAAACAGTGGTGAATTCCGTGGTAGATAAAAAGGTCTGCATCTAACAGTCACAAGCTCCAACAGTGATGAACAGTAACTAGAGACTTGCATAGAGTTCTTGCACCATTCCGTGTTGATGTAAACACACAAGCCACAACCATGAAGTCTTACCGCGAGAGAGCTGTATTTCTGTCGGCACGAAACAAGGCGAGCCCGTCTAGCTGAATGGCGGCATCCGAACTCTGTCGCTGAGCCACGCCTCCATGAAAACAAAGACGCAGCAGTCTCTAAACTCACGCTGCGTAGCCTGCTGGAGTCGGATATAGTCCAGTTTATTGTCCAGGGAGCAAACATTTGAGAGCAGGATAGACGGGAGAGCCGGCCGGCTAGGGTTTGTTTTTAGCCTAGCATGGACCCCCGCCCTCTTTCCGTGCTTCCGCTTTCTCGCACACCGCTTACGACGTCCTCTCCCCCGGCCACCGGCATCAGGTGACGCTGAGGGCTGGAGGCCTGGTCTCCGCAGCAAGCCGAGTACGCGTAGCGCCTCCTGCAGGTCATCATGCAGCTTGGTTTTTGCATGAGTCTTATATTTCAGTAGTGTCTGGCGATGGTAGACACGAACACCGGCTGCTCCGATGTCCATGTGTTGCAAAAGTCGGGCTTTTTTAACAAAAATAGTACCATTGTGGATCCGGAGTGGCTGCTGCGTACTACCGCGCCGCCATCTTGTATGTTAAATAT
This sequence comes from Xyrauchen texanus, assembly GCF_025860055.1. Classification (NCBI taxonomy): domain Eukaryota; kingdom Metazoa; phylum Chordata; class Actinopteri; order Cypriniformes; family Catostomidae; genus Xyrauchen; species Xyrauchen texanus. The sequence goes on along the minus strand of NC_068287.1, from coordinate 5,403,903 downwards.
GTTACTAAAGGGCCAAGATGGAACAGAAGAACACTTACAAATGAGAGAAATAGCCAGGTAACCCAACCCATCAGTCTGTCTTACTTCACTTATGCAACTATTTAAAATATATTCTTACGTTTCAAAGATTTACTTTTAAACTCATGATCAGAATGCACTAAAAAAAAATCAATTTACCCTGTCTTCTATTCTTACTAATTGCTTCAACTGTTGGTCAGATTATAGCAACTAATCATAACTGGCTACAAGGGATGTGCAGTGAAGCCATTATCTCTATCTGTTCATATCACAAAATTATCTGTCTCTGTATTCGGTAAGTACCGGATGTGGCCAGGCTTAACCCGAAAATGCGTCAAAAATAAATGAAATGCCTATTTGAAATGTTACTCTTACATTTATGGTTTCTATAAATAAAACATGTCTTGTAAATACATTTTCATAATAATAGCTTAATAATAATAATAATAATAATAATGATTATTATTATTGTAGGCTACAAATATTGTTTAATTAAAATATTATAATTTCTTTCTTATAATATGAAGCTGAATTTGTAGGCTACATTAAATGTGGATTCTCCTTGTATTTCTGATATTAATATCTGCTGAAACAGTATTTTCGTTTATGTCTATGCATGTATAATATTACTCTGGAGGCAGGAGGTGTCAAGCAAAATGTGAAATGTCAAGCACATATTTTGCAGTGAATATTAAATACAAATTCAAACAATAAAAGCAATTAAAATAAATTGATATAGTCTTCAAAAAGGTGAAAGTCCCGTAAGACTATCAGGAATGTTTACGATAGGACAATAATAATAATAATAAAAATATAATGATGTTAAATTTATATAGCATCTTTCTAGAGCTCAAGAACACTTAACATTCTCAAATTTAGCACAGTTTTAAGAAGAAGAAGAAAAAAGACGGAGCATGTTTCAGTTTATTTGTTTTACATAAGCAGAAATATTCAGAATAGATGAATACTCTATGGAGCACTTAAACCTTTATGGAGCATTTAAAATATTTTCGGAATGAAGTTTTAACCAAATAATTACTTAATCGCTGATGTGGATATAGATGTGGTCCACTTTAAGTTATGGATAGATAAGTTCCGATGTGAAATCATCTATTCAGGTCAGGAATTTAACATCGCGCTCAAGTTTAGGCTATAAATAAATACATTGGAATCACCAAACTTCGGGCACATCACTACTGGTTACCATTTAAAATCTAAGCAATTGTCCAGTTTATAAAGTATAAACTGGACAATTGGGGGGGGGGGAAGCATTGACATGTTTTCATTGATCATGGTACAAATTAATAGTATTTTTCCTTCCGGAACCAGACTTTGTCACTCTCTTCCATTCAGAAAAAACAATGTGGATTGACTCCAGTTGATACGCAGTCAATTCTCTGTTCTGTAAGCATTAATTCAAGAAACCACTTCCACATATCTGCCTTCCCCACAGATTTTGTTTTCTGTCTGCGTAGAAGCAACTCAAAACTGTGCGGCCATGTACATGTGCAGTTAGAGGGAATATTAGCCAAGATTTATGCAGACAGATAAACGTTTTAGTAGAGAAAAAAGAAATTCTCTTTGATTACTGTATTCATTTTCAATTGTACAGGGTGGATATCTGCTGCAGACAACTGCACTTATCAGATGATTTTAGACTATCTCGGCTTGGACACGAATGACTATAACACGTCCCTGCGGCCTGTCAGTGACTTTAGAACCCCTACCAAAGTTCTGGCAGACCTGTACGTGTCCTCCATCACAGAAGTGGTATGAGACCAGCATTATGTACTGTACATTCTCAAATGGATCATTATGGGATGGCAGGCAGTTATTGTTTTACTCATCCTTCTTTTTTACATATCTACAGAATGAAAAAGCCCAGAGCTTCTCAACACAAGTCACTCTTATAATTGTAAGTTTTCAAACAATCTCTCACAGAGTTTTATTCAATTTACAAAACTAGGTCTATTTAGAAAATGTCAAGCATATCACATTTATTGGCTAATCACTTTCATCTTCCTATATGTACATTTTCAGGGATGCTTTAATGAGTTTGCAAGGTGGAACTCAAAAGACTTCTGTGGAATCACTTCTTTTTCACTTCCAAAAGATATGTTTTGGACTCCAGACATTGGGATCATTGATAGGTTGATTTTTTTTTTTAATTATTATTATTATTAGTAGTAGTAGTAGTAGTAAAATTAAACCTATGTAGTCTAGAGGTTTTACGATTTATTGACTTTAAATCCTTGTTGTGTCCAATATTAACATTATTGAGTTTTGTCTGTTTAGCATCAAGACAGAATTTGCAATAAAGGAGTCTCCATATGTGCAGATGCTTGATTTAGGCATAATAGTCTCATCTGCCACTTTATCTGTGACCACTGCCTGTAAGATGGACCTGCACAGGTTTCCCTTCGACATCCAAAGCTGCACACTGACGCTTCAATCGTCCGTTCATTTCAGTATGTCAATTTCAAAACTCACTGGAACAGGGCTCAACCATAAGGAGACCAAGGCTAGTTGTTCCAGCTTTGCCCACTGGAGCAGTAGTTCAAATTTAAGTAAAAATAGATTATCTTAATATCTTTAAACCTACTGTTGCCAAATTCACAGTGACAAAATAACGTCTAGGTTACGATTGTAACCTCCGTTCCCTGATGGAGGGAACGAGACATTGTATCGAATGAAGCGACACTAGGGGTCTTTCTTGAAGGCCTCGGTTATCTCTGACCTTGAAAAATGGCCAATGAGAAATAGACAGAATTTGCATGTCCTTCCGCCGGACATACGGATGTAAAAGGAGGGAATCGTGTGTCTGTCCATTCAGGTTTTGCACTGAGGAGCCGTTAATGAGGTTCGGCCGTTACAGTGGCTCGGTACAGCATCATGGCCGGGGGGGACACAATGTCTCATTCTCTCCATCAGGGAACAGAGGTTACAAAAGTTACCTAGAAGTTCCCCGTCTGTCACTCACTCAAATGAAGAGACACTAGGGATCCCTATTCAATCATGCCATGTGCTGAACCGTGCATGTGATCTGCTGATGCAGGTGCGGGCAGGCAGTTGCGTGCCAAAGCAGCAGGCTGCATCAGACTGCACGTACCCTTCCCCAAAGGCCAATAAACATTCATAAACATTTTAGGTTCCTGGCATACCCTAAGGAGGTGAACAAGCGACGTGCCAAGCATGGGAGCAGGCCGCGCCTTTTCTCTCTCTATGTTTCTCACATAAAATTAAAGAGGCTGGGGCCTTTTAACACTATAACACGCATCGGGGAAGGCATTCTTTTCAACTCCTATTCTTTCAGGGGGAAAATACCCCGCGGAGACCACATCCTGACCAGGCTGGGGGAAGTCAAATGTGGCGAATACGTCACATGGGTTTTCAGGCCACATGTGGAAGTGGCGTGGTGGTAGATCCTACCTAGTGAGGCCAACCTGCCCAAGGGAGACGCGAGTCCACCGGCAGGGGGACCATACCGCAGAAAATACACACAGGGGGATTAATCAGTGAAGGCCAACCCTGTGGAGCACCTATTCCAGTACAGAGTATTTAGTACGCGTAGTGGGTCTGGTCGGAAATTCCTCCACTGAATTCGCAGACCAGAGTGCTAGGGAGGAAAGACATCCAGGGAGCATGAGTTTAGTGGACTCTCCTGGGAGAAAGAGTGCACGTGATCGCCTCAGTGGAGGAGAAGGGCGCTATGTGGAAGCGGAACACCGGGTCAGTCGTTCCTTATTCCCGAGATCTGCGTGCTCGGACCTGAGAGAATACGGAACGAAACCGACTCAACACTGAGATTGTAGAATCTCGTAAAAGGTATTGGGTGTTGCCCAGCCCGCCGCTCTGCAGATGCCAACCCCATTTGGTGGCATCTGTATTGACCAGAACGTGTCCAGACACCTGCTGTAGGGGGACTCCTGTTCACTAAAAAACAGAGGTCTGTCCAGAGGTTGAAAATCTGGTGGCAGGAGGGGGTGATGGACACACGGTATGTGTCGCGTGCCATGCCCATCTCATGACTCGAGTCTGAAGCCAGTGCTGAAGCGGCCTCATATGCATCAACCCCAGCGGACTGAAAGGAAGGGACTGTGAGCAGCTCCCAACCAACCGGAACCAATCGTCTAGCCGTGAGGGCTGCGGGGAGGACGGAGGGTTCCAGTCCAACCCCACCCTCACGGTGGCCTGGGCAAGCATGTCAGCCATCTGACCGTCAGCCTCAGACTGGGTGGGCCGACCTGAAGGTGGCAGTCGAGTCCTCCGCGTCAGACACCGGGATGCAGCGGCAAATTGATCATCCAGCTCTGCGGGTCCGAGGGAGTAGTCAGACTGGCCGTGAGATGAGCTGCTCTCACCTCTAGCCCGGAAGGAAGTCAAGGAGCATACCATGGGGCGGGTGGTTCGTGGGGATTTACCCGGCGAAACCGAGCCCGCTGCAATCCCCAAATCGCCTCCATCATCCTCAATCCCGTGGGTAAGAAGGAGCGACATGGGGGCGGCTGGAGTGCCGTTCCTTTTTAGGATGGAAAGCTGTGACCGCAATGTTGCCATGGTTAAGTTCTCACAGTGAGAACAAGAACCATCCACAAACGCTGCCTCAGGGTGATCACGGCCCAGACACATGAGGCAGCGTCTATGACAGCCAGGAGTGGGGAGATATCGATGGCATCCAGGAACTACACAGAGGCAGAAGGGCATCTTTAAAAAGACGCATCCTGAAAAGGACGTTCAACGCCTGCTGTGTTAGATATAGATATATGCCAGCTATAAATTCATAAGTACACTCAGTTTTGCTGGGCATTTATTGAGAAACATTTAAGAAATAAATGCTGACAACACTACCGCAAGTTATTCTCACTAATTTCACAATTTTGGCAAGCTAGGTAACATTACATTGGTGACATTTAAATCAACAGAATTTGCAAAAGGCAATGTTCAATACTTTAAATAAAATAAAAAATGTGTAGGTGTGCAAAGCAAAAATAAATAAATGCATTGGACATCTTGTTGCAACAACATAGCGTTGGGTAAGTGGCCCAAAATTCACTGGTCGAGTCATCGGCCCATTCTTAATGTTGAGCCCTGCAAGAATGAACACACATGTTAGCAAACAACCACAAATATAGCTTAATTTGAATTTATAAAGGGGATAGTTCACCCAAAATTGAAAATCCTCTCATCATTTACTCACCCTCATGTCATCCCAGATGTGCATCACTATCTTTCTTCTGCTGACCACAAATGAAGATTTTTAGAAGAATATCTCAGCTCTGTAAGTCCATAAAATACAAGTCAAAAGGTTCCAAAACATTGAAGGTTCAAAAAGCACATAAAAACAGACTTTAAAATGTATCTGTTTCTCAACCACACCTATCAAATCACTTATGAAGATAAAGATTTAACCAGTGGAGTCTTATGGATTACTTTTATGCTGTCTTTATGTGCTTTTTTTGGATCTTTAACGAATGTTAAGAGTTCAATACAAGTTAAGCTCAATCGAAAGCATTTGAGCATAATTTTGATCAGCACAAAAATTAACTTAGATTAATTTCTGCTTTAAAAAAAAAAAAAAAGCAGAAATCAAGGTTACAGTGATGTATTTACAATGGAAGTGAATGGGACCATTTTTTTAACATTCAAATTCTCACTTTTTCAAAAGTATAGCCACAACAGTATGTGTGTAAACATGATTTTACTGTGATAAAATCACTTATAAACCTTTTTTGTGTAAAGTTATAGCCAATTTTACAACTTCGTTACCATGACGATGTAATGTCAACAAACCCTAAAATTACTGTAAAAATTACATGTAAACAACTTTACAGCTCAAATAATACATGCGCTTTAAAAGAAGCTCTGCTTTTATAAAATTCTAAGCTTCACATTTCTGCCTTTAAACCCTCCAAAAATTGGCCATGTTCACTATTATTTTCCCCATTCACTTCCATTGTAAATATCTCACTGTAACCTCGATTTTTTTTTTGTCTTTTTTTTTTTTTTTTTTTAAAGGAGGAATGAGTCGAAATTCATTTTTGTCGTAATCAGCATTATGCCACAAATGCTGTTGATATATCTTAACTTGTACTGAACATTTCTGTAAGTTCGATTCAGGATTAATTTGCATTGTGAGGACCTACAGAGCTGAAATATACTTCTGAAAATCTTCATTTGTGTTCTGCAGATGAAAGTACGTCATTCACATCTGGGATGCATGAGGGAGAGTAAATGATGAGAGAATTTTCATTTTTGAGTGAACTATCCTTTTAACCTTCTGTATTATTTGACATGAGTATCATTTTAATGTGTTGGTCTCTTGTTTATATTTTCCCTACAGTTCATGAGCTGATAATTGAACCTTATTCCAATGCATCATCACTTACCTTCAACTCCCAGAATGCCTTTCAGACCCAGGGAGAGTGGGAGCTCGTCAGTATAAATATGTCTAAATCCATTAACACTGTTCTGTGGGATAAACGAGATCAGCTGAAATATCAGGTACAGAGTAGAGGGCACAACCTTATTCATATTCATCAAATTCAGACTGAGACTCTAGATAAAGATATTTCAATATATGAGACTATAGTTGCGTTTAGTCCATGTCTGCTAGCTTTCAGATCATCTTTATGGTTGTGTTCTCTTAAAGGTCAACAAAATTAACTTTTAAGATAATGTATGCCTTTAACATGATGAAGTAAATTATTTATCATAGTCTGTGCAAAAAAAATGTCATGGTTGGAATTTAATGAATAATTGTTTGCCTGTTTAGTGTTACTGAGTGTTATTTGACAGTTTCTGTTTCTACATGGCAGGTCACCATAAAGAGGAGACCTCTACTGTATGTCATCAACTTCATGTTGCCAGTGTTTTATTTCCTTGTGCTGGATGTGGCCTCCTTTTTCATAAATGTGGAGGGAGGAGAGAAGTTGAGCTTTAAAGTGACTTTACTCCTGGCTATTTCTGTGTTGCTGCTCATTCTCAATGACATGCTGCCCTCTACTGCTAAAGATATCCCACTGATCGGTAAGACACCAACTCCGAGGTACATTATGTAAAAACCATAGCAGAAACAAATATTTTTAGGGATCTTAATTTCTTGTGAAGTAATTAGAAAAAAATTAAGTGGTTCAACTAAAATCATGACACATCAGAAAGTAGATGTACTCTAAAAATCGAAACTTTTTGGAAACACAAAAGTACCGTACATAAACATTATTGCACTAATGTCCTATTGTTTCTGAGCCAACATTTCCCATTCGAAAATCAGAGTCATTGAATATTCCTCTTCATATTTTGGTGTCAGAAGTGGGATCTGACCTATAGTGGGTTTCGCCAATACAATAAATAAAGTGGTGAAAGAGGCCAAAACCAATTTATCGGCTGATAATTTTTAAAATCCATTTACAGAATGCCAAATTAAAAACAACAATTCGGCTTTAAGTCCAAAATAAATCAAATCAGCTTTTTGTTCAACCAAAATCTCAATAATAACTGAAGATTTAATGCATAACGCAGGTCTTTTAAGTATGAACAAGCCTGAAACACACTGGGGACTCTTATTTTGAAATGGAAAAATGATTAAAAAACTATCTGCAATTATCGACCTACATTTTGCCGGTAACCGATAGTTTCAAAAGAGCAACTGTCTGTTAGATTCATCAGTAAAACCGATATATCGGTCTACCTCTAATCTGAACCCACACCTAAATTTTGAGACTAGAGTGTGAAAAGGGTGCTTCATTGATTCCCCTGTATGCAAGTAACAGACAGAAATGTTTTGTAGTGGATAAAGGCATTCAGCAAGGGTGATTAAGATCTTGTTTTCTTTGAAAACATTCTAGATTGTAATTAAAAAGGGACCGCTTAATTAAATCTACTCCCCAATCCAGGCATCCCAACCTGCAAAAAGTCATTTCAGGGAGGTATCCAGCGCTCCTGTGTCTAGATACACTGTCCTGATTAATTATGTTCGGGAGAAGAGATAAAAGCCCGCCCACACTGACAATTGATTGGTTGACTTACCGAAACAGGCCAATCAGGATGCTCTCTGTCTTTACTTCTTGATGCACACACACACGCAAGGTCTCTCTCTCTCTCCCTCTCTGCCGTGCGCGCTACACGGTTTGGAGCACAGTCTAACCGCTCTTGCTCGCTCGCTCTTGATTCCGGGAGATTTTAACTAATTTGCGGGCATCAGGGAGCCGCTATCAATACGCGGGAGACTCCCGGAACTTCCGGGAGACTTGGGATGTCTGCCAATCATAGTATAAAGGGCGACAGTGCAGAAGCATGTCCAAGGAGGACAAGAAGGTCATTCCCATGAGGGTTGTGCTGACATATTTAATGGATGCTAGTGCTACCTTTTGTACCTGGGTAATTGTGACAGGGCGGAGGGCGGGACCGGGTTGTGATTATACACACCGGTCCCTTATCAGGTTAATTAAGCCTCAGAGAGGGATAAAGGCCAATTGCGGACGGTGGTGCGACGAGAGAGATCGTTTACGGACATGTCCGTCATGTGGTGTGTGTGTTTGTCTTTTGTTTAAGTTTAATAATTAAAATATTGTTTATATTGCCAAGCCGGTTCTCGCCTCCTCCTTTCCATTGAACTGTGTTACAGTAACCTCGGGTGATCATCGGCTTTTGGTGTTTGACCCCAAAATACAATACATTTCAGAAGTTAGTCCAATACCACATCATCTACCACATTAAAGGGACAGTTCACCCAAAAACGAAAATCCTCTCATCATTTACTCACACTCATGCCATCCCAGATGTGTATGACTTACCTTCTTCTGCTGAACACAAGGAATTTTAGAAGGATATTTCAGCTCTGTAAGTCCATATAATGCAAGTCAATGGGGTCAAATACTTTGAAGCACCAAAACCACATAAAGGCAGCGTAAAGGTAATCCATACGACCATCCAATCGGTTTTAGGTGAGAAACGGGACAATCTTAACATCTGAAGACTCCTTAACGGTCATGATTTGAAGCTCGATTACACTTCCTTGCATTATATGCATGCACAGATTAATCGTGAAAAACGATTTACATTATGGTCTGTTTCTCACCCAAAACAGACATTATACTGTATATCCTTCACAATAAATGTTGATTTCAGAGATGGTTTGATGTTTTCACAGGGCTTTATTGCATTGTGGTTTTCACTTTCATTGGCATAAGCATTCTGGAGACCATATTTGTGAATTTTCTGATGGATAGAGGAGCTGAGACCAGATCAACAGCACCACTGAAAACCACAGATGCTATTACTGACCAAAATGGTAAGTGTCTTCAACTGATTATGATATGTATTTTTGACAAAGAACATTTCAACATCTTGCTTGATTGGTAATGTAGCTTTGTCAAGAAAATAAATGCAACTTTATGGATTGCAATACAGACATTGTTTTAGTAAAAATCTAACCATCTAGTGGAAGAGTGAATCTTAACACTCCTGTCTGGTCTCAATGAATCGTTCCCCCCAAAATTATAATTCTCTCATCATTTACTCACCCTCAAGCCATCTCAAACTCGAATGACTTTCCTCTGTGGAAAACAAAACAGAAGACATTTTGAAGAATGAATGAATGGCATTTTTGTCCATTCAGTGTAAGTCAATGGGGTCCAAACCTTGATGTTTTATCATACACGTATCAGTTCTGGCAAGAACATGCAAGCTAACTTGGATGTGTGAATGAGCTTCTCTCATTAAAATGGTCAGAAGCAATGGAAACATGCCGCTGTTGCATGACAACTGCTTAAATAATGTTTCGCAATTGTTCGCAATTTCGGGCTGCTCTGTAAACATACAAAATACAGTCACAAACCACCTTAAGATCTTTGGATTGGCTAAACAAAGAATTTCACACTTTAGTTTGGGGTTTACAGTGCCGAGGACTGTCACAGTGATATTGAGCGATAACTGACAGGAGAGCTCTCTTTGCCATTCCAAAAAACAAATGGATTAAAGCAACCTTAAGTATGTTTTTGAGATATTCAAATGGTCAAGGGGTTTCTCAGAACCCCAGCAGATTTTGAGAATTAAGTAATCAAAAACTACAGAAATGAGTTCAATTCAAGCTTTGCTTTTCTCATCTAGACAGCACAAGAAACCCGGGGAGCCCTTTGGACACGCGTGTAGATCAAAATGATGAGCAGTCGTGTTTTCACGACCTTCTGAAGCAGATCCTCGGTGAGCTTCGGGTGGCATGTCAGGAACACTCTCGCCAAAATCAACAAAAGAAAACGTCCTTGTGTTGGACCAGAGTCGCAAAAATCATAGATGTGACCTTTTTGGTTCTTTACTTGATCTGTATTGTCACTTTTTTTATAGTGATTGGCATTACTTGGTTTCCATAGTGATTTTCTGTGAAAAGGATGTGCAGGAACTCCAAACTGATCATTAGTAAGAGTTAATTGATTATTAAATAAGCGATACAGACAGGATTTTATGGAGGTTTTAAGGTTTAGTTAATTATAGTTGTACTGTTTGTCATTCTAGCTGTCTTAAGCATACTGTTACATTTAACAAATAATTATCAAGTAAAATCAGCAAAATCATGTAAACGAGTTAGTAGTACAGCAGTAAATGAAGTGTTGTAGAGCCAGACTGACCTCACAGTGAAATCAGAAACAGTAGGTTGATTTTTCTTTAGGGAAAATCAGTCTATATTTACCAAAATATGGCCCATGTGGTAAGTGTTGATGAACATGTGTGAGGTAAATTTTTTGGGGGGTAAAATGTCCACAGAGGGGTGCCAAAAACAACTTGTGAAGCTAGTTGTTTTCAGCTGTACAGGCTGTAATACTTTGAAGAATAATGAAATACACTGAATCCCCCCCAAAAATGTAATGTTAGAGGGGAAATGCAACCTTCAAATCATGCTCATCACTGATTATGCAAATACAATGACTTCCTGGTTTTTAATGCGGGATCTTTTTACTGCCATTGGTCCATGTCATCAGTAGGAGTGATCTTGAGGCTGACCGCTAATTCTGTTTATGTCACATTAGCGCCAAGAGTCCCAGAATGTAAACATAAGACAGTAAAACAAATGCCAAATTTTGTTCTACATATATGTTACTTTAAAGCATGTACACTGATTTTAATCCAAAGGGAGCGGGTCGCTTTTGCCAGGAAAATCCAAAATATGTAAGATTTATGCACGCTACCGAGAGCCTTGACTCTTCTCTTCTACTATTCAACAGTGACAAACTGCAACACTAGGTAACGTTATCTTAGAGATGGAAACGTCACTGCCACACTGACTCCTACACAAACTCAGAGTAAGACAAAAAAAAATCATTTATACAATCCCGTCTGGCTAAGCAGAAATGTGATTGTGGTCGAGTGAACATCGGCAGGGCATTTGATTCCTGGAGGAACCTTCGTTCGGTTTTGGGGATCAAAACTGACCCTGAATTGCTTTCTTCTTATTGGACAGGTAAACTGACAGAACAGCAAAGCATGTGAAATATAGTGTCATAAGGATTGATCTGTGTCATTTTAGCTAACTTGATCTTGCATGCTAACGCTGACGAATTGCACCTAATCTACCTGGCTTCATAACTTTCAAATAATTTAAACAATCATCTCTTTATGCTAAAAGTCAGGTTAATGTCAATGTTAATGTGTAATTATTCAGCAAGGTAAACTACAATAACACATGAAATGAATGTTAGACAATGTTCAAGATAATGCAAAAAGCTCCAATCATTAGTGTAACGTAACTTGATTATACAGAAAATAAATACATTCTATTATTATAAAACAAAAGCGTATCAATATATCAAAATAACAGTTGTGATGGAATCACATCAATACTGAATTGTGTCAACATATTTATAATGTACAGTCTTTATAAACAGCTACTGTCATCATACAACAACTTAAGCTAACTATTGATAAAGCTAGCTAGCTAGCTAACGCCAACATATGCTATCGTATAAATGCAGTCAATGTATCATGCAAAGAAAAGTGATTACTTCAAACTACAGTCTCTAATTGTCAGACCGACAGTATATCCACAATATGTTTTAGCCCTGTTCCAGCACTGGAGAGTCAAATACAATATACAGTCTCAATGTTTGAAGTAAAACAATCATAACTGTGTAATTTTAATTATGTTACCTCATCTGCCAGCATGATGACGGTGAATCACGTTCAGCCTCTTTGTACATTACATCATTGTTTTGGTCAATGCTCGCTCGCACGCATCCCTATGGAGTGTGTGTACAAGCGTGAGCATGAGCACGAGCAACAGGTAGCTGGCTTTTAGAACTTCTTTTTACCCCGATCCAAGAATGAAGAAGAACTTCTCCAGAAGTATATCGGGGTCTTAAGTGATCTAGTTTTTCAGATGTGTTCATAGACCAAAACACCAAGAGGTTTTGAAAGATGATGCTTCTCTTCACCTCTGATGCATTGAATTGATAAAACTTTAGTGTTGTTTCTAGTTATTATTACAGTTTAATTTTTTATTTTTATTGGACATGGCAATATAGTGTCTTTTTCAAGTTGCTTAAGTTTTGACTTGCATTTCTTACAAGTCACTTTACACTTGCGAGTCAAATTTTAGTTTTAAAATTGGCCAAGCCACCCAAAAATGGCCAATAAGATTTCAAGAAATGATCTTGTCCTATTGATAAATTAAGGCTGAGAGAGAGAGGAGAGAGAGAGAGAAAGAGAGAGAGAGAGAGAGAGAGAGAGAGAGAGAGAGAGAGAGAGAGAGAGATGGACAGCCCAGATACACAATAAGAAGACAAATACACCAGTGGCTCTTGTGTGAGAAACAGACTCGCTCCTAAGCTGGCAGTTTCAATGACCAGTACATGCCGAACACCAGCTTCATCTGTAACAGTGAAGACTCTGGGATGCTGGATTTGAGGCAGATTTAAAAAAGAAGAAAAAAGCCACATCTGACACTGGCAAATAAGGGTAGTGTTCAAAAGAACACAGAAGAGTGAGTGGTAAAAGATTACAAATGAGTGTTATGGATGGATGAAGCAAAGTTTGAGGTGTTGAGCAGTTGTTAGAAACACTAGATTGGAAAATCCAGAAGTGTCCCACAAGCCACTGACACACTAGAGAAATTCTGGAGAAAGCATGTGATAAAATGTTACCTGTAGATCTAGAATAAGCGGACACCTAAAATGCCTGAGGATCAAACTTTTGAATGGTGGAGTATGTGATGTTCTTACTGTTTTCATTCATTTTTTATATTGATTTCAGGGGCCTGTTGTGTTGTAATTTTCCCTTCACTTGTTTGAGTCTCCTAGAGATTTGTCTGATAAAACAAAAATCACAAATCATTGTAAAAGCACAATTAAACAGGTTGGGTGACAACAAAGGTAACATTTAACCCTGCATATAATGCCAATAACGGTTTACTCATGTAACTAAATATGGGGTTTTATTTATTTAGAGATTATTTTCTTGATTTAGATGCAACCGATAGAACTACCTCTATAAGACTTGGGTTTTGCATTTTTTTGTAGCAAAATAAAACTAAAACACAGCTGAAGGACAATTGTATTATTTAGAATTAATTTTTATTAATGTAATCTTCCTAATAATTTAAGTTTATTTTGATTAGAACAACCCTGCTCAATCATCAAAAAGCACAGCGACACAAAACGAGTGAAATAATCGAATGGGCGATCCCTCAGAGCTTTGTAGAGTATATTTAATGTAACTATTGAGAAGTATTACATAATCACACAGAAATCCAATATGGCAAATCCCACAATAAAAGCTTTAATTTAATTCAGGTCAACTTACATACAGAATTTGCATAATTCAGCGGGTGATTCTTAACAGACAGTGTATTGTTTAGAGTGCAAATAAAGTGGAACAGTAGTGATACTGCTTTAGGTCTTGGTCCTAACTAGCAAAAGGACAAAAGTAAAATGTACAAAACACACTGAACATAATGCAACAGATTACACATTTGTTTGGCCTTAGTCTCTTCTGTGCAAGCATTGAGTGGTTTTGTCCCGTTTCTACACCATGGTGATGATCAGAGTCAGTTTTTCTTGTGTTTGGAGGGGTTGTTAAAAAGATTGAGGCCTGTCCTGACACCGACCCCTGCCGTGTTCGAACCCGGCTGCTGAAGCACCTTGTCCAAAGTTGTCTTCTTTATGGCAGCTGGAGAAATCTTCTCCTGGTCAGCCAAATACTGAAGCTCCCTGTCAAAAATATAACAAACCAGTGGTCATCCCATGTCAACTGAACCAGAGGTACATTTCTGAAATCCAAAAATTAGATAAAAGTTATAAAACGTAACAGTGTCTGACCACTTTTTCAGCCATCTGTGTTCCAGAAGTATTTTTCCCCTCCATTTTTGCCAAGGCTTCTCAAAAACTTTCATAAAAGAGTTGTAAGCCATGAACTAAACCAACCGGCTCAGAGGTGAATCATAACATCACAAACTGTGATTTGAGGCAAAAATATTTTTGAAAACTCTAACAAAAAAGACAAAAGGTACGAGACTGTGTTCTTACCGCCTTTCATGAGGGCAGGAACTACAATCCCATGAAGCATTGCGAATGATGGAATTGAATTAAAAAAAAAACGAAGGGAATTTATAAAACTATTGATTTTAATTGGTTGATTACAAGTATAAAAACAATATATTTGACATTTATTGCAAAATTTTCAGATATGTTCAAACAGACTAGCAGTTTAAAGGTGCTGAAAGCTATTTGTCATGGGAAGGTATGCAACATTTTTACTACTCCCAGAAAGATATTAATGAAATAAGAGTCATAAGATATCTCATTTGTCTCTGTGACAACTCTAGACTCTGTAAACCGCAAACAAAAAAAGTGTCAGCAGGGACAGACAGTGACGCTTTCTGCCTGTTAATCATTTTGCACGTTCTCATAGTGTTGTGGTTGCAAAATGTTGAGGCATAATTCATTTTTATGCCATGTTGCTCATAATAGTTGTCAGTTGAGGGCGCTATTTTGCTACTGTTGACAGCCGTTTCTGCTTGTGTCAGTGTCAAAGCTCGTTTGGTATCTTTGGAGTGTGGGGTTTTGGAAAGAGAGTGCGTGCTAATCCAGTGGACCAGCTTGTCGAAATTCTAGAATGGCTAAAACTGCTTACAGCACCTTTAAGGGTGAATAGACTCGACTACGTCATTCGCATTGCGTCACTGGATTGGGTGGTCGGCCCTGGGGTAATTTCATGGGCTTTGTTGGCTGCGGTTCTCTGATTGGTGAATGATAAAATGCCCTCTAGAATGACAATGTCACTCACTCCAATACCACCAATGGGATCAAGGTTTGACTGGTTAACTTCAGAAGTTAGCTGGTATGATGAAGAACCATCATAATTATTAGTCATTTTGCAAGTAAAAAGTATTTGAACAATTTAGCCCATTTTGGGGGGCTCTTAAAAGTGCTTTCCATCTGATTCAAGAAGATCTGATATTAACTGACCAGTTACATGTCATTTATAGCCCCAACTTCCTGTTTCAATGTGAAATACATTACCACTCGAAAGAAAACTGAACTCAGCAAGCGATTTCACGAGGTCATGAAGAAATACACAAAACACACAAAACCCACAAGTTGAAAGTTACTGGTCTAAAATGACGTTTTCTTGTACCTGGTTCTAATACATGACGCCTCCACAGCGTTTATCAGGAGGCTACGGAAGCCCCCGCTTTCCATGACATGCAGAGCGTGGATCGTGGCGCCTCCGGGTGAAGCCACGTTGTCTTTTAACTGGCCGGGATGTTGCTCAGACTCCAGGAGCATTTTTGCTGCCCCCTTACAAAAAGCATCATTGTACTGTAAATCTCAGACACACAACAGTTTATCAGATTATCAACATCATACTGTAAATGATTCAGAGATTGCCAAGCACTAACAAGCAGGGCCTGAGCTCCAAGTCGCACAGCCAGTCTTCTGGGCAGTCCCATCTTCACCCCACCATCAGCAAGAGCATCTACAGCTAAGAATGCCTAGAATGAAAGAATACTTCAACCTCAACTTTGAAATACCCTTCTACTTCCTGTTTGATACCTCAATTCACTTCAATGGGAATTTTAAAGGCATTGTGATTCTGAATGGTCCACATTCTGTTTTAACTTCTCTTATAATACAAGGTAAGTCTAACGTGGGTTGTCACACTTACATAGGCTGGGCCGCTGCCACTAAGGCCAGTGACGGCATCAATCAGGTCTTCTTCCACCTCCGTGCAGTAACCCACACTGGCCATTAGCTGCTCTAGGAGCTTCCCATCCTCCACCTCAGCATGTGTGCCTGTAGCGTACACTGTAGCCCCTTCACGCACCACCACTGGGGTATTTGTCATACAGCGAATTACTTTAGGGGCCTGCCGGTACTGCAGCAATTTCTGCAATCAAGTAAGTTATGAGCTCATAAAATAATGGACTACTTCGCTTCATCTATGACGAAATGACTGCATCTATGCAGCATACTAACCTTCTCTATAGAGTTGATTGTGACTCCTGCCGCACAAGAGACAATGATGTGGCGGTCTTCGATGTCTGGCCCGATCTCATCCAAAACAAATGGAATAATATGTGGCTTGACCGCTAGGAAGAGAATGTCACTCTTGCTCACAGTCTCTCTGTTACTGGTGGTGAAGTATGCTCCCATTTTCTGCAGGACAAGCAGTTTGAATATGT
Organism: Xyrauchen texanus; assembly: GCF_025860055.1. NCBI lineage: Eukaryota > Metazoa > Chordata > Actinopteri > Cypriniformes > Catostomidae > Xyrauchen > Xyrauchen texanus. The sequence goes on along the minus strand of NC_068287.1, from coordinate 5,387,216 downwards.
GTCAGTGTTTTTAAATAATGGCTAACATGTCTTTGATTGTTAACAAAACCTTGTCAAAAACTCACTCTGAGCCCAACGACAGTGGGCAGGTCTGTGTCTGGAGAGCTTGCCGTTATCCTGTGCGTGGCGATCACACCTGATGGACGGGAGAGTAAAATCTAAAGTCTCTATCGTAGTCTTAATGAGAACAGGCCTCTATATGTTACGAAAGAGTCTACTAAGGAGGTACTACAGGTATAAATGATGATTTTGGAAGGATTGAACAATTTTGACTATTGGTCTACCGATACATCACCTAAGCTGATAAATCAGACAATATTCTGAATTAAAAAAACGACCAATCACAGTTTGTTTTTTTGTTACATGCTATCGTGCCGGTGTGCAACACACTCATTTAAATGGTCCACATATCAAAGCCGCGACAGAAGCGTTTGAGCTCATAATGTTAAAATGCTCACGTGTTTCATTCTCCCTCTCTCTACTCAACAGTTCCCTGTAACTGTTAACAGTCTTGTCTAATGATTAAAAAGGCAAATATCATATACCGTCTGCAAATATGCGCATTTCTCGTATAGACAAATGTAATAAACCAAACTCACACAACTTCAGCAGATCCAACATCCTGTGGAGCGCTCATTTATTTACCTCTAAAGCACGTATTCTATCAGACTCTCCTCAGCAGTTCAATTTTAACTTCCTTTTCTAATGATAAAAGGCAAATAGCAATAAAACTTCTATCATGCACCGGCTGCAAATACACGGATGTCTCATTTAATCAGATGTAATTACACAAACCTCACGAAAATCTTCCAGTTGAGCGTTCATCTAATATCTTCCTCTGAAGCATGTATTCTAGCAGCCAGAATCAAAAGTTCCTCTGATTCACAACTCATGACGGTCACTCCGTGACAATCCAAGCAGGTGATCCAGGTCATTTAAACTGTCAGGAGATTGCTGCTCACGCTGGATCTGCACGAGCGTGTGAGTGACATTCAAATAAAAGCGCTTCATGTGTGCTATGAGTAAATGTCTTAATCACTATGCACTGTACGTGTAACTGGTTTGATTCGGTCTTTTGTGAGAAAACGCGATAACAAATGCACACATGCTTTCCGTGGTTGCTGGACTTCTGTTTGTACTGTTGTTTCCTTCTTCCTAATATATTTACAATTTCTTCATGTATGAATACATTACTAAAATTTGACGACTAAACAGAAATCAGAAGAAACTGCTATCTACCATTCAAAATACAATATCATTTTTTTATTATTCTTTTTTACAACGCTTAAAGTTTAGTATGAAATTGAAAAAAAATATTGTGCTAAATAAGAGTTTACCAATTTTATGTTTATGTTAATTACTAAATTAAATTGTTATCTTTCATCTTGCTCACTGGATATCGGTCACTAATTTTGACTATTAACAATATTTTGCAACTTTAACTACCAAAATAAATAATACAATTTTTTAAACAGATTTTTATATAAATTTTGCCTTTTCTGTATTATGGTTTTACCACACTTATCATGGTAAAATATGGTTACTGTAGTAAAACAATTGTATATTTTGTATTTACTATGGTTTTACTACAAATTCCAGAGTTGAACTCTAGTTATACTATAGTAAAATCAAGGTTAAAGGAATAGTTCACCCAAAAAAGAAAATTAAGATTTTTAGAAGAATATTTCAGCTCTGTGGGTCCATACAAAGCAAGTGAATGATGACCAGAACTTTGAAGGTCCAAAAGGCATATAAAAGCAGCACAAAAGTAGTCCATACAACTCCTGTGGTTAAATCAATGGAAATGTGGTTAACTTCAGAAGCTATATGATAGGTGTGGATGAGAAATAGATAAGTTTTACAATAAATTCTCCTTCCAGCTCAGTCAATCTCCACTTTAACTTTCACATTCTTCTTCTTGTGTTTTGGGTGAGTCACATTATCCATGCATACACCCCCCACTGGGCAAGGAGAAGAATTTCTAACATTAATAAATAAAATAATAAATTTACTTAAATATTGATCTGTTTCTCACCCACACCTATCATATCACTTCTGAAGATATGGATTTAACCACTGGACTCATATGGATTACTGTTTAACTGCCTTTATGTACTTTCATTTTGGCACCCATTCACTTGCATTATTAGTACCAACAGAGCTGAGATATTTTTTATAACAATCTTTGTTTGTGTTCTGCAGAAGAAAGAAAGTCATACACATCTGGGAGGGCATGAGGGTGAGAGAATTTTAATTTGTTTGTGAACTATCCCTTTAAATTTCGTAAGGGATGGATAAAGCCACCGGATGGAAATGGACCAGTTGTGTTTGGGTCCGTCATCACCGCTTGCTTTATTTATTATTTTTTTATTTTCAAGGATTCACCTGTAGTATCTCCCCTGTAGTTTAATATGAATTGGTTTAATTTACATTTTTGATAAATTGCAATTTTAGATTTGTATTATTGCATTATTACAGGAATAAGCACGCAACTGTCCTGTCGTGTTTTTGGTGTTTGCTGCGTGTTATTAGTTTTACCTGCTGCTGCGAAGCCCTTGACCAGCGCATGAGCCAGCTGACCCGCTCCGATGAAACCAACACTCATTCTGACCTAATAACAACAACAACAACACCAATGAGTTTACACCAACTTACTAATCAATTAAAATAAACATGTTTTAGATCAGCGGAAGTAACATCTACAATCTGCTTACGGTGTGCTTTATTTCCTGGTCGGAATCAAATAGCAATACGCAGATACCAAATCAGAGAACAAAAATATTTAAGAGTAATCTAACAAACCTAAAAATGGAGACGTGGAAGAGCTGGTAAAGATATTCAGCTGGTTTTACGTTTGTTTATCGTGTTCACTTCACGTACTTTATCCACAGGCTTTTACTTCAGCTGTAGTTCCAGGACTGGTGTATCAGGATATAGCCAATCACGGAAAACCTCTGCTTTGCCTCAGCCAATCACTGTACTCCATCTATGCACACTGCGCTCTGATTGGTCATCTTTGCTGACACATGGGGCTGTGTCAACATAAAGCCAGACGTTGCACTAGAATTTCCTCTGATAAATCTATATTTATAAGATATAGATTTAAAAAAAAAAAAAAAGTATATTAAGCTATTAATAAGTTAGATATCTCTTTCTCTCTCTCTCTTTATGTGTGTGTGTGTGTGTGTTTGTTTGTCAAACTCACACTTTAATCAAGTTTATCTTAAAGAAATATATATATATATATATATATATATATATAAATTGATTATTAACACACTCCCACATGCAGTCAATTGATTATTAACACACACCAACATGCAGAGAAGTGTCTCAGAAGCATTTTGTGCATTATTAAGTGGTGAGAACTACAACAGAACTGTGATCTGGACACAAAAGCCTTCTATTTGGACACCAGCATATTTTGACATATGTTGAGAACACAACTCTAATTGTGAAAAAGTATAGAAAAGAAAACGCTATATGACTTGTGTTTTTTAAACTGATATAGTGAGACTGGTTAAATAGAGATGCTATGTGAAAACAGAACAGCATACCATGTAATATTCTTCAATTGCATGGTAATTATCTATTTATGGTATTAGCAATACACCAAAGTTGATACAGAACGCTCTCTTCTCCTAGTCAGAGGAACTTGGATAAACAAATCACAACAAACAAAGTCATTGCACACACAGGTCGACCAGTTAATTACAATAACCAGAAGCAAGCTTGCTATGTTAGAATGGTGATGAAGGTATATGATAATATGACATTTGAAACCTACAACAATAAATGTTCTATATTTAAATAATGTGCATTACACTGAACTATACACAAAGCTCATAATGAATGTTATGTTCAGACCACATCATGTTTACTTCAGATGATCCTGCTCAAAATCATTTTCTGGTTCAATTCTGTCATATTGACTCACTCTCATCTTGTTGCAACCCGACTTCCTTTCTTTCTTGTGTAGGACACAAAAGGAGGCAGTATGTTAGTCCCAGTCACCACATTTATCACTTTTATTGTATGGAAAAAAGTGATAAATGACAGTGAAATTTATCACTTTTTTCCATACAATAAAAGTGAATGGTGACTGAGGCTTTTGTGTTCCACAGAAGAAAGAAAATGAAGAAAGTTTGGAATGACATGAGGGTAAATAATTGATGACAGATGGACCCTTTTCATATTTCCGGGCTTGAAATGCCGAAGTAAACTATAGCAGGGTATACTTGTAGAGCGGTGAATGGGAGAACGCAGAAAATTTTATTTTTGTGTTCCTATTTGGAAATTCAGCGAATTTTAAAAGTGTTTTCGATGCCTGGAGATGTCATGGACATTAATAATATCTTAAAAGACATGGGGAAATCCTGGATATTTCAATAGTGAATATACTTTGAGTTACACTGAGTTTTCCTTAAATATTGCTCTTGGTTAGTAGAGTAGAATCAGAGACTATTTAACAGAGACGGGTCACTCCTATTAAAATTAATGGGAGAAAATGGAACACCCAACAGAAGCCAACGGTCAGCAGATGTAGAAAAGGATGTCCCGCCTTACAGGTAAAATAGGCAATTGACTTTTAGATACAGACATTATCTGTCAATCAACTTGAGAACGTGCATGTGCATTAGCTAGACAAATCGGGAAAATTGCGTTTTCTTTTTTGAGTAATCTGAGGTGAAGAAGCACAAGTGATGATTACTGTGCTGTCAGATTTTACTGCTGATTTGAAATATGGTCTTCGATCTTAATCTTGCCACCTGTTTTGGAGATTTCAGTGTTTCCCCAACCAAGTAGATTGGAGCTGCACTTGTATGCTGCTTGTTTACAGAAAAACAGCTGCCTAGCCTGCTGAGAGTACTGACTTGCTAAAAAGACTTCGGTAGAACTTGCTTGCAATCCATATAGTTCTCCATTTTGTGAGGGAATCCTTTTTTTTTTGTCAGTTCTTTGCAGTTATTTGGTTGAAAGGGTTAAAAAAAATGGTCTGAAAGATTCATCAGCTAATCTGAATTATAAAAAGTTTAAAAAAACAAACTTTACTTTAGTCCAAAAATTACATGACTGATATGACTGATAAAATCATGGAAAAGTTATGTAAGTTCATTAATCAAAAGTGTCAGAACCCTGTAAATAAGGCAGAAACGTGTCATCACAGTCTGGGAAAATTGTATTTTGAGTGAATTACGCATTCCAAGATTACAGTTTAAATTGCAGAGATTCATTGTTGCAGAGGTAATTTCTTGGTAGCAGTTAATATGAACAAAAATTTGATTTTATTTCATTCAATTGTGCTATAACAACTTCATAAAACAAGCAAATGACATGTTCAAGCCCAGCAGTTGGAGTTCTAATCAACATAATTAATTAAAACAAAATCTATACTTTGATATTTCATATACTAGTGCAGAACAACTGCATTTTATTGGGTTGGCTGTATTTGAAAAATTCCAGTATTTAAACATCCATTAGACTGAAGATGGAATGGTGTTATGCTGCTGAATGTGAGACAAATCGTATTCTTTGAGAGTACACCAAGTCAGTGAAGTACAGTACCAGGTTGGCAAACGTGAACACGGCGACCACCAGCTTGCTGTCCCATGGGCACTTTCCTCTTGGACAGTCTTCTGGTCGCCCTGGGGTTCCATACTTCTTATCAAAACTAAAAATAGGCCAGACCACAGCAGCACTCATATAGAGCAGCACTGCCAGAAAGGTGTAAATGACCACGAAGCGGTCAAAAGGGAAGCGCAAAGCCGATGTTCTCCCTGAGACCGTGAGAGCCACCACCACCACTGTTACGGCGAAGCACAGGCTGTAGACCACCACGCAATATTGTGTAGGAATGTGTTGGTTGTATTCACTGTCATTAGCCAGAGCACCAAAGATGATGCAGGCCAGGAAGGCTTGGACCACCTTGAGCAAGCCTGAAACAGTCGCCATATAGCCCACCACATGACCCGGCTTGGCCCGCGTAATGAACACCTCGGCCCCATAAGCAACGCAGCAAACGCTAGAGCAAATGGTGACAGCAATGCGGTAGTTACGCACCTCGCAGCCCTCCGACGGGCACTCTGACCTGAGGAAGTAGACCGGGTACACCACTGAAGCCGTGATGTACATGAGTGTTGCCAACATGGCGTAGGCCACGGTGAAGTTGTCCCAGGAGATGGGAAAGCACCCGTGAAGCCTTGTGACGTCCATGGTGAAGATGACAGAAGTTACGGCAAAGCAGAAGCACCAGACGAACATGCAGAAGGTCCCATAGGTGGCGCTGAAGCCAGCGCTGTGGGCCACTAGGGCCATGGTGGTGCAACCCAACAGTAGCTGGCACATGCGGGCAGTGCCGAGTCCAGACAGCACCGCTGCCTTGTTGAGAAAGTGGCCTCCTTGTGGGTCCATGATCAGTTCTTGTGTGTATCTGGATGAAATGGGTGTCGCTGCACCTCCGCGCCTGAATCCACAAACCTTGCCCTTTGCCTGCCTCTTTATTTAGGCAGCCTTAATGACAAATCTCCTTTACTGCTTTCCAGCTCTGCTTTATAATTATTGCAGAGTGCGTGGGATCAAATTACAGTAAAAACAGGGTACGTTCTGAATGGACAGTAACCTTGCTGTAAGTAGTTTTAGCTTTGCAAGAAACTGAATTGCATTCAGCATAGCAACAGTTTGTCCCCAATATAATTATTTTTGTAATTCAAATCATCACAACAACAAGTTCCGAATTCCAATCAATGACTTGTACACCACAGATTAAGTGTTAACATAGTAACCTTGTCTTTGCAGGTCTTGCACTTGGTGTTTGTCAGCGGGTAATTACTCTTTGAATAAGCGGAAAGTTCCACGTGAGTCCAATTCCACTTTCGAGATCTTGCTGTTATAGCTGAAATGCCTCTTCCAAGGTCCAAACGCTGTAACTGTCAGTAAATATACCAAATACGATGGCAATATCTCCAGTTTCTCCAGGTCATACTTTTTTTTTTCTTCTTTTAACTCTGACTATCTAACCCACATCTCTCAATCTCTCTAACGTTATGTTTCCACTCTGACACACACTGGCGTTTCCTAGGCTTTGAGTTAAAGTGTACTAAGGAAAGCAGTTTTAATAAGTGTTCTGCCAAGCTCAGGGCCATGGGCTCCACCAGCTCTATAAATAGAGGTCTATATTCCACTGTGGAATGGGGTGGGAAACCAAATGACTGCATCGAGCAACAGTGTGAGGAGTCCTGTTTCAACAAACTGAGTGTGCATGTATGTTTGATAGGGGACTGTCAGAAGGTGTCTGTTTCAAAGAGTTTTTAACAATGTAATGACCTCAGTAATAAACAACAATGTTGATGAAAGTCTTCTTGTCAATTTAGTTATACAAATTTACACAAGCTTTACTTTTCAGTTTAAAGAACATAAATAATCATAGAAGATGAGCAGACAGATTTTTTTACAAAGATTTATTGTGATAATTTCAGCCTGATCTCATGAAATTTACATGACAATGGCAACATTTCTGCAAACCAAAATTATATGCTTCATTATACATTTGGCTGAAGTTTCCCTAAGTAGGTATAGCTCCAGGCTGGAGACCTCCAATGGGTGTGGTTACTCCAAAAGAGGGTTGCGCCAACTTCAAAAGAGGATGTCACTTCCACTTATGGTTAAGTTTAAAGAAAGGGTTAGGTAAGGGGCTCCCTACATCCTTTATCCAGCTATATCCTTCTCAGTTTCCCAGGAAAATGTCCTGTGGGTGGCGCCAAAATTAAGTGAAATTATGTTGTAATCAGACAAGGTTAAGGATGGATGTTTTAATGAGTAAATTGTTTCAGGTATGCTACAGCGCAAGCTAATCATGTTGGAATAAGCATTTAAATGTAGTTTAGTTTGTAATACAAGCATTAAAATGTATCATTTTTCAAATGGTGCCTTATGGTAAAAGTGTTTTGATATCCATGAGTAATAATGCGACAAATAATTGTTTATAAAGTCATAAACTGTTGGTTGTCTGCTGCAAACTGCAGCAAAACTGGTAAGTGGCATTTAAACGTTTGCTAAAATTTAGTTAGAATAACGTTCATTCTATGAGACAAGGTTGGACAATTGTAACCCCAAACTAAACATAAAATATCTTATACAAACCTTAAACCTAACCATGAATTGAATACTATTAAATTAATAAAAGTCGCAGTTTGTATTTAAATAAGCAGATACTTAACAGCCTAAGATTGTATCATTTTTGCATTGATTAATATGTTTTAGATGGCAACAATTCTTTTAACCCTAAATGATGCAGCATCAAACAACTAAGGAGATTTTTGAAATCACTGGAATTGGGTTAAGAACTGTCCAACGCATTATTAAAACCTGGAAGGAGAATGGTGAACCATCAGCTTCATGGAAGAAATGTGATCGGAATAAATCTTGAATGATCGTGATCGAAGATCACTAAAACGATTGGTGAAGTCACGTCTTAAAAAATCGACACTAGAACGATTTTAATAGTGAAAATAAGACCATTTCCACATGCACAATATGACAAGAACTTACAAGATTGGGACTAAACAGCTGTGTGGCCACAAGAAACCCATTAAAAAATTGCTAGGGAGTATAAAGATTGGAATGTGGATCAATGGAAAAAGGTCATGTGGTCTCATGAGTCCAGATTTACCTTATTCCAAAGTGATGGGCGCATCAGGGTAAGAAGGGAAGAGCATGAAGCAATGTATCCATAATGTACAGTGCCCACTGTAAAAGCCTCCGGAGGCAGTGTTATGATCTGGGACTGCTTCAGTTGGTCAGGTCTAGGCTCAGCAACATTATGTGGCAATAAAATGAAGTCTTTTTTTTACTTTTTTTTTTGGCCAGGCAGTGTATAAAAAACCATGGCTGCCACAGAACAAATAAAACACTGAAGTTAAATAGATATGGGAAGCGTATTCCAGGTTATTGACATATATCAGTCATTTGTATTGCATAGCATACATAAATGTACAATGAGTAACTAAGATGTTTCCCTTCTTAAAATTAGTGTTGAAAAGATGGCTAGCTAAAATCTGATGCCTAATCTGTATCAATTTGAAATTCAGTTTATTGACTGGTTGGTCTAAAATTCAAACATTTTCGTACAAAGCTAAGTTGTCCAATATCTTACGATTTTGCCATCTTGCAATAATTATGAATAGCTGTCATGAGACTATGTTGTTGGGTAATTTAGAGATTCACAATCACTAATGCTTATGTCTTTTTATTTTTATATCACTCCTGTTTTTCTGCTGTTTTAAATCTTAAAACCAATTTGCATTCCCAGAGTTTGTAGATGCTAAATTAAGATTCTTTATGTCAAATTATCAATCTAATTTTTTTTTTTCAAAATGTTAAATGCTAAACCAATCGTATTAAGATTCAGATAGCTGCAACCAGAGGTGGAAGCAATCCAAATAGGCCTATGGGCAGAGAGGATTGTTCACTTGTACATGACACAGACTCAATAATGACTCAAATGACACAGAATGGAATTGAATGAGATATCGTTACTCATGCCTGCAGGCTTTGGAGAAAGAGCATCCCTTTAGTTATTGTAGTATTTGCATGTGTAATTAGTTATTTTTAGGGCTGCCCCCGACCAAAGATTTTCCTAGTCGACTAGTAGTCATTGGTTTAATCCATTAGTCTACTAGTTGTTGCACATTTATGATATCAGTTTAATTGCTTATATGTTTGGGTGCATCATAAAATGGTTTGAGTTCCAGGGCTGAGAAAGAATGTTATAAGTAACATTATTAACACTGTTCTAAATTACAGAGCAATACTAAATCATAATAATGAGCCTTTAAAATATAAATTTTACAAGCACACGCATGAAGCGAGCCACAGCGGCACCGGCAAAAGTGGTAAGGATTCTGAATGTGTCGGAAAAACCGGCTAGGAGACTGTCTGAATGATGACGAACGTTTGCCTGTAGTTTGTGTGTCACCTTCTTGGAGTCCTCCTTTACCCTCACGAAATGATCCCACACTTTGGGTTTCCTACCCAACATAATTAATTACCGCATGGACCAGCCATATAAATATCATGTCTGTCCGTCACTGACTGTGAGACTTCGTCACTTCTTGTGGAGTTTTTTTTTTTCTGCGACCAACTGACCTATCAAAATTTGGTCGACCAAGACTCTTCTCATCAACTAACTTTGTGGGGCCCAAAGTGTCAGTAACTCATCAACTTTGGTTGACTATTGGGGGCAGCCCTAGTTATTTTGTACAATTATTATGTTTTATTTATTTGTTTGACATTTATGGTGCGTTCAAGAAGCTAGCGTTTCGCACGGCGCGATTACATACAAAGTCAATGCAAAGATGCGAATAGACGTGAATTTGCTCCGGGCACTGCGAATGATGCGAATGGCGCGACTCGAACACGCGAAATAGCTTCAGTCCAGCTATTGGTTGTACTTTACTATGAACCAAATCGTAGAAGCCCCTCCTCCTGTCCTTTTCCGGAAGAGAAGGGGGAATACTCGCGGGTTCGCGTTACTTGTGCGAATGGCAGTGTAAACACACATTTATTATACATTAATGCAGAAGGTGCATCCGCAATGCGAGGTGAAAATTTTCTTCTCATTGTACGAGTTCACACCATTGGAAATGTTTTTGGACACTAGGATAAATTATTTTTGTAATGCTATAACGTTTTATTGCATTGTCATATCAACAAAAATGTTTACTCTGTTACAGATGACATGACTGAGAACAAACCAAAAGTCGTTTTTTGGAGCTGCCTTATTTACTCCCTGAGATATATAATGTCAGGTAAAATAGAGACATTTGTTTTTTTGGGCTCACGTTTTTTGTGATTTTTCAGCAGATTCTTAGGCTGAGTGTCTCATAATTTATAATAATCTACAGTATCTCACAAAAGTGAGTACACCCCTCACATTTTTGTAAATATTTGTTTATATCTTTTCATGTGACAACACTGAAGAAATGACACTTTGCTACAATGTAAAGTAGTGAGTGTACAGCTTGTATATGTGCTGTCCCCTCAAAATAACTCAACACACAGCCATTAATGTCTAAACCACTGGCAACAAAAGTGAGTACACAAAAGTGTAAATGTCCAAATTGGGCCCAAAGTGTCAATATTTTGTGTGGCCACCATAATTTTCCAGCACTGCTTTAAACCTCTAGGGCATGGAGTTCACCAGAGCTTCACAGGTTGCCACTGGAGTCCTCTTCCATGACGACATCACGGAGCTGGTGGATGTTAGAGACCTTGCGCTCCTCCACCTTCCATTTGAGGATGCCCCACAGATGCTCAATAGGGTTTAGGTCTGGAGACATGCTTGGCCAGTCCATCACCTTTACCCTCAGCTTCTTTAGCAAGGCAGAGGTCATCTTGGAGGTGTGTTTGGGGTCGTTATCATGCTGGAATACTGCCCAGCGGCCCAGTCTCTAAAGGGAGGGGATCATGCTCTGCTTCATATGTCACAGTACATGTTGGCATTCATGGTTCCCTCAATGAACTTTAGCTCCTCAGTGTCGGCAGCACTCATGCAGCCCCAGACCATGACACTCCCACCACCATGCTTGTTTGTGGGCTTTCTTGTGCATCATCTTTAGAAAAGGATTCCTTCTGGGACGACAGCCATGTAGACCAATTTGATGCAGTGTGCGGCATATGGTCTGAGCACTGACAGGCTGACCCCCCCACCCCTTCAACCTCTGCAGCAATGCTGGCAGCACTCACACATCTATTTCCCAAAGACAACCTCTGGATATGACGCCGAGCACGTGCACTCAACTTCTTTGGTCGACCATGGTGAGGCCTGTTCTGAGTGGAACCTGTCTTGTTAAACCGCTGTATGGTCTTGGCCACCGTGCTGCAGCTCAGTGTCAGGGTCTTGGCAATCTTCTTAAAGCCTAGGCCATCTTTATGTAGAGCAACAATTCTTGTTTTCAGATCCTCAGCTCTCCTCCACCATCAGTTCTTTGCCATGAGGTGGCATGTTGAACTTTCAGTGACCAGTTTGAGGGAGTGTGAGAGCGATGACACCAAATTTAACACACCTGCTCCCCATTCACACCTGAGACCTTGTAACACTAACGAGTCACATGACACCGGGGAGGGAAAATGGCTAATTGGGCCCAATTTGGACATTTTCACTTAGGGGTGTACTCACTTTTGTTGCCAGCGGTTTAGACATTAATGGCTGTGTGTTGAGTTATTTTGAGGGGACAGCAAATTTACACTGTTATACAAGCTGTACACTCAATACTTTACATTGTAGCAAAGTGTCATTTCTTCAGTGTTGTCACATGAAAAGGTATAAGCAAATATTTACAGAAATTTTAGGGGTGTACTCACTTTTGTGAGATACTGTATATCATAAAATTTATTTTAAAGTTTTCTTGAAAATGATACCAAACAACTGAGTGACATTAAAGACATTCTCTTTATGTAGAGTTATAAGTCTTAATTTTGGACATGCCACTGAAACCACTCAAAACAACTTCACCGCTTAAAGGATTAATGCACATTCTTGGTCTTATTGCGCATAATTCAATGAAATAATTTTTTAAAAGTTAAAAAAAGTTTGTTCAGTCTCTAAATCAACTTTCCTTTGTCTGGTGTCAGGAATTCCTCTTACTTTTCAACACCACCCATGTTGACCATGTTAAATGGTTAAATGGGCTGTGGACACGGTTTCAAGTCTTGAAATGCTGTAAATTCAATAAAAACATGATGTGTGTAATTATGCTGTAGAATGAAATGCTAAAAAAAACAAACAGGCAATATTGAATGTTTTTGGAATAACTGTATTGTGTTCTCTCAGGGACACATGCATTCAACACAAGAAAAAAATGACTGAATTATTTACAATTTACAAAGAATCCCTTCTCTGTGAAAATAACATTATAAATATGATTTACATAACAAAATAAATACGCAACTTAGCAATGTAGATTGAGTTTCTGTTAAAAAAAAATATGTTACAGAACAAAATAGCAATTAGTTATACCTTCACATGTCTGTTTGTTTGCCTTATGGTGGATCTTGTTTTTCATGAGACTGTTCATTGACTGCTACATTACATTATATTAAAAAGTGATTTTATATCAAATATTTAAACAGTCTAGAGTGTCTTCATTTGACAAAAGAACTCCCAAAGGAGCTAGATTTTATGAAGACCTATACATGGATAAATGCATAAAGAGCACAATACCCTCTCCCAACGGAGTGAGAGAAAGTTGCATTGATAAAATTGTGATCCTTTCAACTGAGGTTTAAGTTGCCATCGGCTTGCTGTCATGTCAGAGCAATGGCAGTTAATAACATTTACTTGTTGAAGATGGGATATTGCACTCATTTGGCTTACTTTACCACTTGTAACGTTAAGTGTAATCCCCTTTTGTTGTTCATCTTAATACAATCTGAATGAGTTAAATAAAGATACACCAAAAGTGTCCAGAGAATGACCTGAGCAGCAGGGTCACATTCGAGATAATGTGTGTCTAAATGTGACGATGGAAAGTGGATCTGTTTGCTGGGCTTAGCATTTCATCCAGGATTTGTGGGTATGTATCTATTTTGTACTTCAAAGAAACACTCCACCCAAAAATTCTAATTCTGTCTACTTTATCTCTACCTTCTCTGCCTTCATGTCATTACAATCCTGAATGATTTTATTTCTTTCGTAGAATACAAAAGGCTAAATTTTGAAGAATGCCAGGCACCAAACAGCACCTTAAAGGAGATTCATAAAAGTAATCCAAACGACTTGTGCATTATATATTACGATTTTTGTTCCAGAGCTTGCAAAGCTCATTCACACTTGTTTTCATTAAAAATTACTAATTTTGAAGTCATTAATGGTAAACATTATTATTCTCATATCACATGACCTATGCGACACAGTGACTATGTTTACATGGACACCAGAAAGCGGTTTATTGCTAGAAAGCATAATCGCATGGCGAACTCTCTACTCCCGTAATAATGCAGTTCGGTCAGTTCGAAACTTTCTCGACATTAATGTAGTTTCCCCATGACACTTGTGTAAATAACAAACCCAGCATCAGAGAACAGCTTGTTATTTTATTATCTGTTGCTTCACTTTTTTCCACAAATAGTTTAGAATTGTAGAAGTATTTGTTTACATAACTTTCTAGCGCAATATGCAGAGTAATTGCACTGTAATAGCGGGGTTTCCTCTTATGCTAAACGTAAATGGTATCGTTTTTATTGTACGTGCTTTTCCCACTGTACTCCCAGAAATTTCTAAATCTTTCTGCTGTGTTGACTCCATCCAATGACGTTTGTTGTCCGGTCTGTTCCATGCACATGCGGAGGCTTCACACCCATCAGAACATCGCTTATGTGTTTACATGGCCACACATGTGTGTCTGCCTGTTCCTATTTCCTGTTCATAAGGTTCTTTACAATTAGACTAGATCCTTATCGTTTTGTGTGTACTTTTGAAACTCTATAATCTGTGTTATACATTATAAACTCTATAATCTCCATTCTCACTTTGTTTTTGTATTTTCTTTCTCTTAATGGACATATTAAACTCTAATTGTGGCTAAATATATATATATATTGGTAAAAACAAATCTACGAAAAAAATAAAATAAAGCAAACAACATGGTTGAGGATCCGTAAAACTGGATTACATTCGTGTTACTTTTATAACCAAAAGATAAATTAAGAGCAAAGATGCAGGTAAACCTTGTCCTGGTTACATGTTTCTTGAGTACTTTTACCAGTACTGTGTTGTGTGTGGTTGGGTTGGATTGAACAGTCAGCAGCCTATAGTTTAAAATGAAGTGGATCTGACAAACGCTCCATTACAATTCTCATTTTGATGCATTCATCATCTCCAAACATCTCTAAACCAGTGGTTCTCAACGGGTTTTTCTTCAGGACCCAGAATTTACATTGGACATCAATTGGTGACCCACAAAGGCCCAAAATTATTAATGGAAATGGTTCTCAGCCTTTTTTACTTCAAGGGCTTGTGGGCCCCTCATGGCCTTGGTCCCCTGGCAGAGAACAACTAGTTAATGGTGCAAAGGTAATTAAACATTTTTCAATAATTTCTAATACAACTGTAAATTGCATAAGCCTACAATATGCATAAATATTAACATTGGCTAATAGTGCAGATTTTTATTTATTTATTTATTTTTTTTTACTTTCATTGTTTTGTTAATGATTTTTGAGGAAGTCACTTTTCCTGTCCTGGCCAATTAGGCTAGTTTCTACCAAGTGACCAAATACCGAGTATTAATTGGATGCACAGACTTTGATGTCAACAACAAAAGAAATTGGAGGTGTTTGCTCCTTTTTTTTTTCCTTTTATAATTTTCTCCCCTTTTTCTACCCAATTTGGCATGCCCAATTTCCACTGCTTACTAGGTGCTCATGGTGGAGCGGTTACCACCTCAATCTGGGTGGCGGAGGACATGTCTCAGTTGCCTCCGCTACTGAGACAGTCAGTCCACGCTTCTTATAATATGGCTCGCTGTACATGACACTGTGGAGACTCACAGCATGTGGAGGCTCATGCTACTCTCCACTATCCATGCACAACTTACCACGCACCCCATTAAGATCAAGAACCACTAATCGCGACAACGAGGATGTTACCCAATTTTGGTTAATTAGAAGACCTGGCTGGAGTCACTCAGCACACCCTGGATTCGAACTGGTGACTCCAGGTGTGGTAGTCATCTTCAAAACTCTCTAAGCTACCCAGGCCCCTTATTCTCCTACTTTTTAAAAGTTGATATACCTATTTAATTTGCCATCCCAACCATGATTATATGGTTGGTTGTATTCTGTTATTTGCAGTTAGCGCTTTTATTTCACTGCTGTCCGAGTCCCTGCCAGAACAGACCTGGAACCCAATTTTGGGGAAGATCCACCAGTTGAAAACCACTAAATACTTCTTAATACATAAAATGGATTGGAGCAAAATCAATACCATCTTCACTATAAATTTCTCTTGTCAAAAAACCTTTAAGGAATGCCAATGGAATCATACTGTGGAATCAATGAGATCAAACAAGAATCCTCAAAGGCCACATCCACACTAATCAATTGAAAACGCTTTCGTTTTCAGTTTCCTAATGTCATTGTTTTCCAAAGTACGTGCTAATGGAGAGAGTTTTCAAAATGATCCATTTTGGGTGGAAGAAAACTTATATTGTGGTAGTTCTAGTAAGAGTCGTAAACATAGCAAAATCAATGTGTTTTCAAACAAAAATTGACTAAAAATTCAATAAGATCCTACTGACATTCTGACATTTTGATTCTAAAAGGATTGTCGTTAGGACTGGTTCCAAATTTCGATTGAAATTATCTTGGCACTCCTTTAAGATCTTTTCAACAAGGGAATTAAAAACTGAGGATATCTGCAGGTGGAAGCCCATGGAGTTGGCACAGAGCCTTGTCAAGGGGCAGAGCTCAGCATGAGGTCAAAGCTGAGGTCGGTAAAGGGGGTTGGAGGTATCAAACGGACTGACAGGAAGCAAGTCCCTCCACGGCATTTAGCTGCCACTGCTGAGCATGCCTAGCAGTTTACTAGGGTCCATACCCTGCTGGTGGGCCATCTTCTGAACATCAAAGCCCATGTGCATGAGGAACTGAATGACATTCATTTCCTGCCCTGTCGACTGGTCTCGGATGGTTGGGCATGTCGGATTGCAGTGTGGCCATGGACAGCTGTCAATCAAGTGTAAGGGACAGCCTTTGAGCGGGGCTTTGTTATTTCTGCTGTTATCATGTAGACTGCGATCCCAGCAGTGGAGCGCTCTTGGTAAAGACGTGCCTTTAACCTGAACATCAGTCCAGTAACTACAACAGACACAAGAGGGCAGAGTTGCTCATTGATTGTCTCATTTAAAGAGTTTGCATGGTGACTTCACTAGTGCAAATAAACAGCCATTATATTCTCTTTACAAAAAGATGAAGTCACCAAGAAGTCTAAATAGACCCTGTTTAGTTTCTTAATACACATTCCTGGTCTTATTGTGCTTTATTATTGTCTTTTTTATCACTAATCCCTTATTTTCAACCTCTCCCTCCAACCACCTGACTCCCTTCTGGTATGTAATAGGGATAAACAGGTAAAAGAGATCACTTACTTTCTTGTTATGAATTCATGTGAAAGGCAAGCTGGAGCAAACATGGCACTGTAGGTTATAAAAGAAGAGCATTAGAACCACTAAGACAATTATTAGATTGAAACATATATCTATGATGTATTCAAAATAAAAGTCTCTAAACAGCCAGTCATACTTACGGGACATCCTTTAAAGTGTTCCTCAACTCAATACCCAAATTCTGAATATACCGCCACTGTCCCTCTTGGACAGGCTGACCAGTCAGATGAATGTTGTCTACAGTTAGCTGGGCTTCATCAAACAGCCACTGCACTATAAACACAGGGCCTGAAATAAAGACACATCAGACTGAGTTAAAATGGTCATAACAAGTTTTTGCATTTGATAGTATCTGTGTACATCTTTCGCTTTTACACACATGGGTAGATCACATGTCCTGTGGTGTGACAAGCAATAGTCCATCTGGAATTATCTAAAATAACATTTTGCTCCATCCATCCATCTTCAACCGCTTATCCGAAGTCAGGTCGCGGGGGCAGCTGCTCCAGCATGGGGCCCCAAACTTCCCTATCCTGAGCCACATTAACCAGCTCTGACTGGGGGACCCAGAGGCGTTCACAGGCCAGTGTGGAGATGTAATCTCTCCACCTAATCCTGGGTCTTCCCCGAGGCCTCCTCCCAGCTGGATGTGCCTGAAACACCTCCCTAGGGAGGCGGCCAGGGGGCATCCTTACCAGATGCCCAAACCACCTCAACTGACTCCTTTCGACGCAAAGGAGCAGCGGCTCTACTCCGAGCTCCTCACGGATGACTGAGCTCCTCACCCTATCTCTAAGGGAGAAGCCCGCCACCCTACTGAGGAAGCTCATTTCGGCCGCTTGTACTGGCGACCTAGTACTTTCGGTCATGACCCAGCCTTCATGACCATAGGTGAGGGTAGGAACAAAAATGAACCGGTAGATCGAGAGCTTTGCCTTCCGGCTCAGCTCTCTTTTCGTGACAACGGTGCGATAGAGCGAGTGCAATACCGCCCCCGCTGCCCCGATTCTCCGGCCAACCTCCCGCTCCATTGTCCCCTCGCTCATGAACAAGACCCCGAGGTACTTGAACTCCTTCACTTGGGGCAATACCTCCTTCCCTACCTGGAGTACGCACTCCATCGGTTTCCTGCTGAGAACATTTTGCTCATGATTTCATAATTAGAATGCATGTAGTTTTTATGACCCTATATTAATTTAGACACTATTTGGAATATTGGTACTTTTAAAAATGTATGTCACACGGGACCATTTAAAATACTAGTGAAGGCAAAAAAGCAGTAAAAAAACCATCTAAAAATGTAAAAATAATGTGGTGACCAGCTACTGCACCTAATAATAACACTGTCTCTTAGAACACCATTAAATACATACAATTAACTGTAACCATATAATAAATATGATGGTGCAGAATATTATTCATCAAATACCCATATAAACACATCACTGACTTGTGCAACTTATGTCAAGTAAATGCAACTTGAAATGTACTCTAAAGGCCGAAACATACTCAAGTACAAAAGCATAATGGCAGAACAACAGTTTAAAGAGAGTATTGCTGAGCAAGTAATTTAAAGTCAATATATTTATTGCAACTTATATTAATAATAACACATCCAGTTGTTTGGACAGATGTTTGTATGTAACTCTATCGCCCCCTTGAGTACTGAGATGTGTTACCGCCACAGTAATCTCAAGAATGCCTAATATTGCAACAACCCTACAAGGAATAAAAGGGTAACTTGGCATGTCTTATGAGTACTCACATTTAATGGTACGATAAACTTTATATCCAAAAAAGCAATTCCATTCTTTTCCTTCATAAGCCTGACGGCATTGTTCAGGTACCACACCACCCCAGTATCTGTTGAGAAGATGTTCTGAGTTAATTTCATTCCTTAATGTCTAATTTACAAATGTACATGTTCATATAATTGACACAAGGTATGGGGAAACAGGAAAACATGGAATGCTATCTGTATTGGAACGATTCTACCATGAAACTTGATCAAGTCACCACTCACAGGAAGCTGGGATGCCTGAAGAATGTTTTTTGAATGGCACTTTATTGATACAACAACAATTATGGGGAGAAAATTACATAGTTTGTGCAATTCCTTCATGAAATGTTCAAATCTACCAACAGCAGAGGTAAATGGGTAGTATTACGAAATAAACCCAAATCTCTAATAATCTTTTGGAAACGGGTTTTCAATCCACAATTTGAAAAAAGCATCCATTGAAAGCAGTGTTTCTATTCAAGTCTGTTTACCTTCTCCTGTGGTGCGATTAAAAGCATGTTACGTCAGCAGCCTTATAGACACGGTCTGAGTTCAGAATGCCATACTACACATACAACTCTTACTAATTTTGCCATATGTGTCTAAAGCAGAAATATTATGAGAGGTTTGGTAGTTTGCAATTCCAAACTCAGCCATGGGATCAGATTCATAAAATACATAAACCATACAGCACTGTTATATTTTTGCAAAGAACATTCCTGGCTGTTAAAAATTAAGAGCATTCGATTTTCAACTAATGTGAATAAGTTTCAAGGGTCGCGTCAATAGACCGTTCACATGGTGTTACACTTGCACTGTTTCCACAGTATACTACCCTAGACTCAAGCTTCATAATAACAGCGATATACAACATTGTTTTATATTCAGTACTGTTGTATGTAGAGTAGCGATATTCCCAGATAGCAGTGGTATTCGGCTGAACATGGTGGTAAAGCGGCTCAGACTATGAGCCCAGGCCAGGGGCTGTTCAAACAGAACACAACAGACTGGAACTGAACGTGAGGATCTCGAGACAGACCTTCCCAAGTTGAACATCTTTCCAGACAAAGCGTTTAAAAAATGTATTTCTTAATCTGAGAAAGACGCAAAGGCCAAGTACCTCCACTAACTGTAAGGGGCTGTTCACACCCAACAATTTTGCAACCATCCATTTGTTTTTCTATGTAAACGTGCACTAGACGAACGTCTTTGTTTTGCATTGTTTTGAAAACCAAACTAGGATTAGTTCAAATCATTAACTTTAAGTGTGAGAAATAGTAATATTGGCGTGTGACAGCAATCATTGAAGAAAAAATGGTGGTATTAACAGTGTCAGTATTCTTACTTGACCCCTCTCTTGATGACCTCAGTGGGTGCACAGTTGATGGCATCTACACAGTCCGTGCAGCGGTACTGTTTGTTGTCCAGGAACCAGCCGGAGTCAGCCAGACCCCTCACCTGGATGTTGGGATGTCCCAATTCCACCAGAAACTCAGACACTGGATCCACATTCAGCAACACCCCAGTGCCGCCCGCACTGCAGACAATATGCACAAGTTTAATCTGCATCCGTAACACATTTCACAGTCAGAACCTTTGGTCAATGTAATATGGACTCACCTGCTTCCAGCTAAGAGCAGGATCTTGGCGGCATCCAGACCTTTGCTCAGCAGGTCCTTTACTACTTCCTTTATAATGAGTGAGCCCATGAATGCGTAGTCATCTGTACACAACACACAACAAATGAATGAGCAGTTAAAACAAAAGTGCAAACAGCTTAGAAAAGTCAGGTCTGAACTGTCCAGGGCCTCATTTCCCAAAAGCGCCATAAGCCTAAGTAGATCGTAGAATCCAACATACAATTCATCATCGTTTTGCGGCCCATTTCCCAAAAGTATCGTAAATGAAGAAGTTCTTGAAAATTCTCGTAGATTAACGAGTGCTCTGGAGTAATCGTACACCGCTAAGAGCATCGTAAGGACAATGTAGGATGATGAGCAAATATATACGGATGATTTGCATGCATGGCAGCGAGTTGTATTTATGTAACTTAAGTAAATCTCTTTTACTTCTTTATGTACTAACTAGTGAAAGCAATTGTTAGCATGCTAAATACATGCTGGTGGGAAGCACTACAGTGTAGTTTAGCAACTATGATATGATTAGCATATTATTTGAAGTGGTCAATCAGTTTAATGTGCAACATCTTTCTGTCCTCATCGTTAGCTCAAGCTCCACTCTTCATCATAACGGTAACCCCCAAAACTCCAACATAACAGAAACTCTTCTAAATCTCAACATAACAAACATGAAACAGTAATAATCATCTCCCATTATATTCCTCTCACACAAAACACATCAAATAACACTTCATTTGCCATTTACTCTCCCTATCGAGACCTACGCAAAGCATGCTGGGAAATGGAAATCCCCTGTTCAGTTTCATCAATGCTACATGAACACCACAAAAAATTTTAATGTAGTCTCAACTCAAATGGATTAAGTAAACTTCCATTTTACACTTTCAAATGGATCGAACGCAATGAAATCAAGTTGTGACAAAATGTTCTAGAATTGTGTTGCTTTAGTTCATTTTAACAGTAAATTGAACAAGTAGCAAAAAAAACTTTTTTGAGCATGATACAAGTTCAAATGCATAGAATTACCAAGGTACCATGTTAACCATGGTAATACCAAGATACTTTATGGTACTTTTTTGTTAGCATGATCAGCTAGTAACATGTTACGCTCTTACTTTGATCAGTTTTTGGTGTGGCTCCACTCCATACATCACTTGAACAATATGGGATGAACCTGAAAAGTGATAAACACAAGATTTGAAAAAACATCAATGTATTTAAACCTGTTCATATAAAGTTGTCAGTAAGACTGAAAGACAATTTTATATATACTCACACCATGTTGGCATTCCACCAGTGTGGGTTTTCCTCTGGAAGTGATGACAGAATTCCTGTGCCTGAAGTGAGAGTAAAGATACAGTGATGTCACAGCAGATATAAACAATACCATATTAATGGCACTTAAACAAGTTGGTCCTGTTCACATTAAATCACACTAAATTAAAACAAATCAACAGACTCAATAAATATGGATCATCACTGTGATGTGTTATTTCAGACCAAAGGGTGTTTGTCTTATGTTTGTTAATCATGTGGAGAATTGGGACGTAGTGCGAATAGTCCTTTGTGGGTGATGTATTGCGGTCTCTATTGAGGGACCGTTCTTATTTCTAACCTGTCTTGGTTTGTGGCCATTTGGAGGAGCTCATGAGTCTTCTCATAGTCTCATATCTGCTGTCACAGTTCTCTTTGTTGAAACAGTACCAGCCACCTGCAGAGAGAGACACATGTTTTACATGTCCAACATGACAAAAACACACAATGCTCAAAAACGTTCGGAGTTATCAAAGTTATATTTTTGAAAAGCCTCACACTTACCCTCTAGAAATATCAACCACCTTCTGCTTCCTCTGGACTCCTTTAGGTAGTACCTACAATAGACCAGACTAACATTAAAACCTATACTTAAAGGGACAGTTCACCCAAAAATTACAATTCTCTCATCATTTACTCACTCTAATGCATCCCAGATGTGACTTTCTGTCTTCTGCTGAACATAAACAAAGATTTTAAAAGAACATTTTAGCTCTGTAGGTCCATAAAAGACAGCATAAAAGTAATTCACCGATTAAATCCATATCTTCCAAGTGATTTGATGGGTGTGGGTGAAAACATATCAATATTTTACTACAAATCTCCACTTTCCCTTTCACATTCTTCCAATTTGGTTTTTGGCAATTCTTCATAAATATCGCCACCTTCTGTACAGGGAGGAGCATTTACAGTAAAAAAATTACTTAAATATTGATCATCTAAATCTATCATCTCAGCTTCTGAAGACATGGATTTAACCACTGCCGTCGTATGGATTACTTTTATGATGTCTTTGTGCTTTTGGAGCTTCAAACTTTTGGTCACCGTTCACTTGCATTGTATGGACCTAAAGAGCTAAGATATTCTTCAAAAAAAATGTGTATTCTGCTGAATAAAGAAAGTCATACACATCTTTGATGGCATGAGGGTGAGTAAATGATGAGGGTGAACTTTTCCTTTAAAGGCAGACAGTATGACCAAACACTGCCCCTATCAATATGCAAACTACTATAACTAGTATAAACTACTATTACATTAGTCCTGGATTAATGAAATATAATATGAAAGAAAATATGAATGCTGTTTGCCCACGCAAACTTTTCTGCTACAGTGTCACAGTGTTCTGGGAACTGGATCTTTCCTTCAATGTAAGGCTGTGGGATTTTTTTGCCTGTCATCATTTGCCAGGTTTAAGTCTGATTGCATAGAAACGTAATAGCATGTCTATCATCAACAAGCTACACAATTTGAAGTTCATGGCACAGACGATGTGGGAGAAGTTACACACCAAAGTTAATTACACTGGGTTAGAGGTTTGTTTAAATCACTAACCCTAAGTGTGAGCACAATCATGCTTGCCAATGGGCTTTCAGTCTCTGATGACGTGTTTCCACCTCAATTACAGGGCCGGTTCTAAGATGCTAACTTTGGGGAGGCATTTTGATCTTTTTGGTGGCCAAGTGGTGGTCTCTTCTTAGGACCAGGAGGGGGGTATCAGAGGAAAATATAGGGGCTAGTCCCTAATGTGTTATATTATCCAGGAATTAGAAAAATAAAAAATAAAATGCGATGGGGTTTGTAATACAGCTGCTGAGGGAGTGACAGTTCATTTGTTCATTCAGTTCTCTCTTCTGACTGCTGTTAATGTTCTCTTTTTTTCTGCCTATTTCAGAACGTTTACTAGCACATTCCAAATCCGGAAATGTGAAAAGGGTCCATCAAGAATTACAAAAAACTAGGTGCAGACTGAATTAATGAACATTTCACTCTATACTTGAAAGTGTATATAGGCTAAAAGCTTATGATCTTTACCATGGTTGCTGTTTTTATCAAATTATAAGCTTCACATTTCTGCCTTTAAACATTCCAAAAATTGTCCCAATTTACTTCCATTGTAAGTGCCTCACTATAATCTCAGTTTTTGCTTTTTATAAAAGAAAAAGAGGGACAGGCCAAAATACATATTTGTGGTATTTAATATTATGCCACAAATGCTGTCGATTGAGCTCAAATTGTATTGAACCCAGAACATTCCTTTAATCTGCAATGTATACTGTATCCACAAGAGGGCATTCAGCCATTGTGTATTTTGAGTCCATGTCAAACTTCAGTCCCTCTGTACAAAAACGTTTTTACTAGTATGATGTATCAGTCTGCCATAATTAAAGACATAGCTTTCATTTTCATCCCATTTATGCCATTGGTGACCAGATTTGCTAAGCATTTGGCACATTTCTCACCATAAACTGGCTCAGAACAGCTAATATTAGGCCATTTACACACTCATCATGCTTGTGCCCTCAGGTAGAAACCAAAGCTGGACAATCTTCGAAGGACTTCATAAATTCAGAAAAATGCGAATAAACCTGGTCCAACCTTTTTACACTGTGAAAAAATTAAGTAAATGAATAAAAATGGCAGCTGTGGTAGCCAGAATAATTATGCAAAAAATAAGTAAACAACTTTACAGAACAACCTGTAAATTGTACACTTTAAAAATGTTGGCACTGTAAAACAATATATACAATTCTGTTAAAGTTACAGTAAAGAAACATCATAAACTTGAAATTATCCTTCTGAAACTGTAAAAATTGTTAATCAATGTAGTAACACTAAACACCATCAGGGTAACACGTGTGAAATTAAAATAATGAAGTAAACATTAACTAAACTACATTAAATATAACACAGAACACCCCAATATACATACTGTAACTGATATTAAAAATATGAACAAACAAACATATTCCTATAAAATATAATTAAATCTGATGGATCATGCAGGGAATTGTGGGAAAGCTCGATTATTGTTTTTTACTGTAATTTTTACAATAATTTACCCTAAAAAAGTACATGTAGTCTCTTGTTACACATCATTTTTTACCATTAATTATACAGGAAAATCAGACTTGCATCTAAAAATGTCATTTCTATCATTTTATTGTAAAAACTTAATTAATTAATTTCAGTAATTCAACTTAAAAGGTGAAAGTAATATATTATATAGACTCATTACAAGCAAAGTAAGATATTTCAAGCCTTTATTTGATATAATTTTGATGATTATGGCTTACAGCTTATGAAAACCCCAAATTCAGAATCTCAGAAAATTAGAATATTGTGAAAAGGTTCAGTATTGTAGGCTCAAAGTGTCACTCTAATCAGCTAAACACCTGCAAAGGGTTCCTGAGCCTTTAAATGGTCTCTCAGTCTGGTTCAGTTGAATTCACAATCATGGGGAAGACTGCTGACCTGACAGTTGTGCAGAAAACCATCATTGACACCCTCCACAAGGAGGGAAAGCCTCAAAAGGTAATTGCAAAAGAAGTTGGATGTTCTCAAAGTGCTGTATCAAAGCACATTAATAGAAAAGTTAAGTGGAAGGGAAAAGTGTGGAAGAAAAAGGTGCACAAGCAGCAGGGATGACCGTAGCCTGGAGAGGATTGTCAGGAAAAGGCCATTCAAATGTGTGGGGGAGCTTCACAAGGAGTGGACTGAGGCTTCAAATGTCGTATTCCTCTTGTCAAGCCGCTCCTGAACAACAAACAACGTCAGAAGCGTCTTACCTGGGCTAAAGAAAAAAAAGAACTGGTCTGTTGCTCAGTGGTCCAAAGTCCTCTTTTCTGATGACAGCAAATTTTGCATCTCATTTGGAAACCAAGGTCCCAGAGTCTGGAGGAAGAATGGAGAGGCACACAATCCAAGATGCTTGAAGTCCAGTGTGAAGTTTCCACAGTCTGTGTTGGTTTGGGGAGCCATGTCATCGGCTGGTGTTGGTCCACTGTGCTTTATTAAGTCCAGAGTCAACGCAGCCGTCTACTGGGACATTTTAGAGCACTTCATGCTTCCTTCAGCAGACAAGCTTTATGGAGATGCTGACTTCATTTTCCAGCAGGACTTGGCACCTGCCCACACTGCCAAAAGTACCAAAACCTGGTTCAATGACCATGGTATTACTGTGCTTGATTGGCCAGCAAACTCGCCTGACCTGAACCCCATAGAGAATCTATGGGGCATTATAAGAGAAAGATGAGAGACATGAGACCAAACAATGCAGAAGAGCTGAAGGCCGCTATTGAAGCATCTTGGTCTTCCATAACACCTCAGCAGTGCCACAGGCTGATAGCATCCATGCCACGCCGCATTGAGGCAGTAATTAATGCAAAAGGGGCCCAAACCAAGTACTGAGTACATATGCATGATTATACTTTTCAGAGGGCCGACATTTCTGTATTTAAAATCCTTTTTTTATTGATTTCATGTAATATTCTAATTTTCTGAGATTCTGAATTTGGGGTTTTCATAAGCTGTAAGCCATAATCATCAAAATTATATCAAATAAAAGCTTGAAATATCTTACTTTGCTTGTAATGAGTCTATATAATATATTAGTTTCACCTTTTAAGTTGAATTACTGAAATTAATGAACTTTTGCACGATATTCTAATTTTTCGAGTTTCACCTGTATATAAAAATATTGTACTGTATATTTTTCAGTTAATACTCGTTAATCAATTAACATTTTATTTCTGTAGCATTTTCGCAGTCTTTTACTGTTAATATGACAGAATTTGTTTTACGGTGTACTGAATAGCACTTGCTTTGACACACAGGAAACCCTTCTTATGAGCAATAAATGCAGAGAAAACGCAGATTTAAATATGCAGCTTCAGTGTATTATAGAGCATCTGCTGTGAACATGTGACAGACACAAGAGTCACTACCAGTGCTGATTCCTGGATAGCAATGCAATGTTTAGCTCTCTAGTATAAAAGCCAGCAACATTTTACTCAAGCAAATTCAGTGGAAGGTAGAATAACAAGATTTTGGATTAGTTAGGAAATCTTTCTTTTGTGGGTTTTGTTGATTGAGCATGGATAACAGCATCCAATTTAAACTGGGGTTCTTTGTATTCACCATAAACGGAGGCAATTAAATATAAAATTTTAATATTAGTTATATGGCACATTAGGGTTTTATATGGGAATGATTCTGGAGAATAAAATAAACACAAAACATGATGTAAAATTTGGATTCTTGAAACCTCTCAAGGGATATGTGTGATGAATGAACACATTTACAAGATTCATTAAGTATTAGGTGTCATGTCTAGATGTGTTTTTGTTAATGTAGGAGGAGGAGACGGGCTTTCGTCTCCAAGTCTCTGTCCATGCCCGCGACCGCAGAGGCCGCTCCCGAGACTCTGTCCATGCCTGCGACCGCAGAGGCCGCTCCCGAGACTCTGTCCATGCCCGCGACCGCAGAGGCCGCTCCCGAGACTCTGTCCATGCCCGCGACCGCAGAGGCCGCTCCCGAGACTCTGTCCATGCCTGCGACCGCAGAGGTCATTTCCCAGTTGTTGTCTACGGCTCCGCCTTCATGTCTAGATGTGTTTTTGTTAATATTTTGTTTTCATGTCTTTTATTTTGACATTTCTATTTCCTGTTTCATGTCATGTGGTTCCCTTGTCATGTGATTTCATGTTTCCCTCCATGTTCATGGGTCTTGTTTTCATCGTTTCATTAGGTTGTTATCAGTTCTAATTTATCATTGGTTTTAGTTTATCGTCTTGTTATCTTGTTTAGAGTTCTGTTTGTTCATTGGCTTATGTTTCGCCATGTCCATGTATTTAAACCCTCATGTTTGCCATTGTCTCATCAAGTATTGTTTGTGAATGTAACGTTGTGGTTTCATTCCAGTCAAGCCAAGTTTAGTAAAGTTTATGTTAATGTTTTGTTTAGTTCATGTTTTTCATTAGGGTTATTTGATATCATGTTTGGAGTAAATAAAACTGCACTTGGGTTCTTCACTCCATCGTCTGCTCCTGTGTCATTGCCTGCCAGCAACGTTACATTAGGTATCACTGATTATATCGCACTGTCAATATTGATCAGTAATATGGTAAGGAAAGAGTAGTCACTCACTGTTGGGTCAGATTTTTGTCCTACATCAATGCCCACTTTAAAATTCTCCCACTGCTTATAGAATTAAATTGCTGCTTGTTCACTTTACTTAATTAAAATGAACATGAGCAACACAAATCTAGCACATTTAATAACTTGATTTCATTGCGTTCGAACTATTTAAATTTGAAAAATGGAAGTTTACTCAATTAATTTGAGTTGGAACTACATGAATATTTTTTGTGATGTTAATGAAATATTATTGAAACTGAACAGGGGATTACCATTTAATTTCCATTTTAAAAAATGTTCAAATTAAGTGTTATTTTTTTTATGTGTTTTTGTGCAAGAGGAATATAAAGGGAGATGCTTATTGGTGTTCAATGTTTGTTATGTTGTTATGTTGAGATTTAGATGAGTTTCTGTTATGTTGGTGTTGAGGGGGTTACCATTATGGTGAAAGATAAGGTTTGCGATAAATATGAGGACAGGTTGATGTCACCCAAATTGATTTATCACTTCAAATAATATGCTAATCATATCACAGTTATTGAACTACATTCTGTAGTGCTTCCCACCAGCATGTATTTAGCATGCTAACAATTGCTTTCATTACTTAGTGCATAAAGAAATTAAAGAGATTTATTTGAGTTATACGTCTAATGTTGTTGGGTTTAACCAATTCAACCAGGTTCTTTCGACTCAAAGTGTTTGTGTTGAGATTACATAGTCATTTTAAATGAAAACTTATTTCAAACTTGTGGAACCACTGTCCATGATTGAATCCATTTCAGCCAAAGAGCTATTTTTTGAGTGTATTTTAGTAATTGGCTAATTCTCCAATTAGCTCGTGTTGTCTTGGACAGTGACAGTAACTTTTGATATCTGGTGTATGTTATGTAGGGATGAATTTAAAATATATTGCAAATGTTTTCTAATTTTCAAAGAGACACAAGAAGGCTTTCTTGAGAATTTGATCATTCATAACCCAAACTAGTGACAACATAGATCTTGATTCATAGTGATTGGTACTGACAGGCCAGCAAAAGACAATTGGAGATGCTAAAAGAATCAATTTGAGTTGCACATTTATTCTATTTTAGACATTTACCTAATCTCCACTTTAAATCCCAACCTTAGTCAATTGGACACATTAGAGCACACATTTCCCTCTTGTTTTACACAGGTCCCACCCAACTAGATTTCTCTCGCCAAAATCTCTAATGGAGAAAAGTGATGTAGTCCGTGCTCATATAACTTAACCTGAGATGCTCTTACATTGATATTATTACTAAAAGTAAAGTATTTGTATTACTATTAAATTCTTAAAGCTTTATTGTGGATTTTAGGTCAAAGGTTTGGCACTTTTGGTCAAATCTAAGTGCCCATATTAAAACAGCTAAGTCAGGTTACTGTTTATCTCCAGGTAAATGGATGTGTCTTAAAACCTAGTTAGCTGCCTACCTTGACAGCATTTTGGGGGCATCATATTGGGCAGCCTCCTTATAAAAAACAATTGTAATCATAATTTTTATATATTTTATAATATCTTATAGTTGTTGTTAGTAGCTTCTCTAATATCATAACAATACTAAATATAAATAATTATACATAAGGTGGAATATAGTTTAGTACTATGAAAGAATACTGCTTTCACAATCTCATTTTTCTTAACCCTTAAATATGTGAGTGTTTCGCCAAACATGAATACATATTCAGGTCTTTAAAGACCCGGAACATATATCTATCACAAATGGATCTACAAAATGCCCAGACAGGGTCAAATTATCTGAACATTTTCAGAACATTTACAAAACAATAGAATTGAATATATTCTGATATATTTGTATGTTTTCTTTTTCATATTTGAAAGAGATGATGCAACAAATATAGAACAGGATTCATTACATTAACACTAAAATTTCATGAGACGCAAATGGCTGTCAAACACATATTGAGCTACATAATTCATACATATGTTTTTATCAGACACTTATTGAGAAGCACAACTTACATGTGTTACACTTGCTATAGTTTACTTCCATGTTGCTTCTTCATCAAAATGTAAAGTAAAATGTTGTTTATATGAATATAGTACTAATTTGCATTGTAATAAATAAAGAAATATATATATATCATATAATAGTAAACTTATATAGGTATGAAATAATCATAAAATTATGATTTATGGAAGTGCAAAAAAAAAATGGCCCCATACAATTTTGGCAATAAAGCCATTATAATTGTTTTAAAAAAAAATTGTTGCAATTTTACCTTTTTTTTCACTATAAGGTTGAGGAATACTGGGTGTAGGCATAACAAAACAAAAAAATGGATGAGAGGGGGTGGAGTCAGGTTCGGGTCAATAAATACCTCAGGTATGCATTAAGGGTTCAGTTATTTTTATATCAGTGGACACTAATGCCAAGTTCCAACATTTTCATTTTGTAACAATAACGATTATGGCATTTGGAGGACAATGGTTCCCTTCCCACACGAAATCTCATATATCGCCATTTAAGAACATGCACGTGCCATTTTGAAATATGTTGCAGAGCATGTGACTATTTATATCAGTTAAAACGGCAGTATATCTAAACATGTATTTCATGTTTTTTGTGCAATGCCTTAAATCAAATTTCTGTATTTGTGCATTTACATTTCTGTATGTGAAACGTGCCCACGATGCCCAAATAACACTGCCCTGGACAGGTAGGCACCTCACTAGGTTTTGAGACACAGTCAATATACAGTATTTATATTACGATTGCAATATGTTTAGGTTGTCTTACCCTGCTGGGGTCCCGTCGTTACAGGTGACTGATGTATTCTCCAAGAAATGTAACTTCATGTCATAGTCGAGCTTTTGGGCCGAGCACGGGTAGAGGGACTGCGCCAAGTTCTTCACCTGAGTCATGAAATTGTCCATGTTCTCTTCAACAGCCGTGAAATCCAGTGAGAAACTTTCGGTGGTTTCGCCTCGATCCCGGTACTGTGCGGAGGGCTGCACTCGTCGCGGCTGCGGGTTTCGACCTCCGCGGAATCTGCGCGCAGCGAGCGCGCCGGACTCAATGAATCCCAACAGCAGCGCGCAGTGAATGACACTCATCACCGTTATGTTCCTCTGCGGCCGCTCAAGCTTCATCACGCTGCGCTCAAAATCCTGCGTTTCGACTAAAATATCTGTACAATTAAAGCAACCAGTTACACGAGGCACTTGATGTTGAAATGCGTTGAACAGGTGAGCTCTCTCAGTGACAAACACAGCACCCCTGTAGGTGTTTCTCCTAATGTTTCTTCACTGATCATGAGAACTCGTAAGTTCTGTGTGCTCTTCTGTTCAATACCTGTGTATTTAACCGCTCTGGGGTTTAACTCTGCTCTCTGTCCCATGAACCAATCACTGTCGAGGGCAGTGCAACGGGGCGTGACCCAGTCACACTGATTCTGTCCTTTTAATTTATTGAAGAAATGCCCATAGTTTGGTCCTTTTGATCTGCGGAATTGTACTTGATGTGGTAGTTTTTATTGGCTTGGGTTCCTAATCCACGCGAAGTTATATAGTGAGAATTACACTCTTGTGACACTTGGAAAAAAAAAAAAAAACGAGAATAGAGTGAACATACTAGGCGGCTATGGAACTTAAAATACACAAAATAAACGTATAAATTATATATATATGTATGTATATGTGTGTGTGTGTGTGTGTGTGTGTGTGTGTGTGTGTGTGTGTGTGTGTGTGTGTTGTTTATTAATTATAAATAATATGAATAATAAAGGAAAATATAAAATTTTGTTATTATGTTTTTAATAATAATATTATTATATTATTGGGCTATAATTTTGATGCCAAGATGCAAGTTCATACTATAAATGTAACTAACATTGTTAACACAGTTTTATTTTCAATAACAACTAATTCACAATTAGATTCTTAGGCGGAAATATAAATTAAAATACACAAATCAGGATATTTATAATAATAATGAAAGCTAATAATAATAATTATTGTCTAGTATCGTATTTAAATATTATGTAAAACATAGGCTATTGTTATTATTATTATTTTATTATTACTAACATTATTGGGCTATAATTGCAAGATACAATATTATACAATAAATATTAGAAATGTAAGTTTAACATTGTTAACACAATTTTCATTGTGAATAACAACCAATTCACATAGATTCTCGTGATAAACTACAGGTGGTAGTAGAATTTAAAATACACTAATAATAATAATAATAATAACTAATATTTACTGGCTATTATTGAATTTATTTATTATGTACAACACAGGCTATTATTATTATTATTATTATTATTTTTCATAATAATAATATTGGTTATAATTTCAAGATAGTAGGTATAGCCTACTAGAAATATAGAAATGTAAATATAACATTGTTAACACAGATTTTTATACTGAATAACAACAAATTAATATTTCTGCAACCCCCTCAGTCTCATTTTATTAATTGTTTTATTCTTACTTACCCATTTGTCTTTTTTCATTGTGCAAAAAAAAAAAAAAAACTTGTGCAGGTTAAATGTTATAGAAGTCACCACTTTTTATCTACATCAGTCTGTTGATGGGGCCCATGAAGATCAAAGGAGTCAGTCATCACTCCTACAACCTCATGGAGCCCCTTCCGCATCTTTCCTCTACACATATTTGGAGTCTGAAGGCAGACCCGCCACTTTAAATGAATCCTTTTGTGGGGTAAATTAATGTTTCTATAGACTCATTTATGCTTGAGCAAAAGTATATACTTTACTTTTTATCACGGTGTCAGTCATAACAAACTCACACTTTTCATCACCAGAATTCAAAACCTGTCCTTTTATATCCATTCCTCTCTTCTCATTTGAATTTGCTTGTTTCACTCAAGACCTCTTTACAATGATGTCTTCATGAAGGATTTCACACATGGTATTAATTGTTCACAGTATAACTACTTCGGCCATTAATCGGCCATTGAGTGGCGAGATAAAAGGGTGTCAAGTGTCTGGTGTTAACTCCACAATAAACTTTATGCAAGCCTGTTGTTTCAGAGCAGTACTCTCACTTTTATTTATGCACCGCCATAGAAACGGGGTAACGGTTCGGCCGTTTTTTCCCGTTTCGTGCCCGGTTCACTGGGAATAGTCCCAGTTCTCCCTATGGTCAATCTGCCCCTGGGTGTGAAACAAGTGAATATTTTAGTTAATTTATATTATAAATTCTCCTCCCTGCTCAGTCAATATTCTGTTTAACTTACACATTCGTCTTCATGTGTTTTTGGTGATTCACATTCTTCAAGCATATGCCCCCTACTGGGCAGGGAGAAGAATTTCTAGTGAAAATGGATTTAAATATTTATCTGTTTCTCACCCACACCTATCTGATCACTTCTGAAGACATGGATTAAAGCACTGGAGTCTTATGGATTACTTTTATGCTGTCTTTATGTGCTTTTCGGAGCATCAACATTTTGGCACCCATTTACTTGCATTGTATGGACCTACAGAGCTGAAATATTCTTCTAAAAATGTTAATTTGTGATCTGCAGAAGAAAGAAGGTGATACGCATCTGGGATGGCATGAGGGTGAGAAAATGTTGAGAGAATTTTCATTTTTTGGGGAACAATTCCTTTCATGTACTGAACTACATCTGTGGAAATTCTGCGCACCTGTCTGAACCTGAGGGATCTGACTAAAATCATCTTGAGACAAGTTGTTTTAAAGTCATTGAAAAAAAGGCTCAGAAAAGCCAAGTCACTTCTGAGAAAATGTCTACTACCATTTGCTTGCAGATGCCACTTAGTTTAGCACAAAATACATAAACTGAAATGAAATAATTTTAAAATGATGCCTAAGTGTCCAAATATTTTTGTGGACACTAAATTAAGTGATATGATAGAATTGGGTGAGAAACAAAGCAAAAAACAGTCCTTATTCACTTCCGCCAAGATCTGCTATGCAGGTTCATGAGAAAAGCTCATTCACGCCTCCTTGCACTTGACATGTGTGCATTTGCATGTTCGAGGAAGTGTTCCCGGCACTGTGATGTCATTTTCTCATCATTGCCAGGATGCTAGGGTGTTCTGGGTGGTTGATATGGCGTTGCTGTGTGGTTGTTAGGGTAGTTTGGGTTGTTGCCAAATGGTTGCTTAATGGCCTAAGTCAAAGGAGCCCTCGCCCAAGTCTTAAGAATAATTTGGTCACTATGGCAAAATTTTTGGGGGGTTTGTTTGTTTTTTGCCTGTTTTATCATACAGAGGCAGTAAACAATTTGTCCTATCAATTAGAAAATAATTGCACACCTCTCCTCAACAATCTGCATGATTTGAGGAATCATTAATGTCCATAGCACAAACAGTGCTGGACAACACTGCTACAAATACCAACTTAACCAGCATTCAATTCCCATGCTGGTCTAGGTTGGTTTTTGCTGGTTTGGTGCTGGTATAGCTGTTGGACCACCATGGCCATGCTTCTCACCAGCAAAACATGGCTGGTGAAAATAGTTGACCATCATGGTCTTTCTGATGAAGCTGGATAAGCTAGTTTAAAAGCCTGGTTGGACATCCGCACACCAGCATCCCTTGCTGTTGGACCAGCACCCAAAACACAGCATATGCTGTTGACCATCAATTCTGGTCTTTTCAGCAGGTAAGTAACATGCATTACAAGTTGAAATCCACATAGGATGAGCAATAAGAGAGAGCAACATTGCCCATCCACTTTTTCAGCCGTCTTGGTTCCAAAAGTATTTTACCTATTTAATTTATTTCTGAGCCATGAACCAAATCAACCAGCTCCGACGTGAATAACAAAATTACAAACTTTAATTTGAAGCAAAAAAGTATTTGAAAACAACCAAATACACAAAGGTACAAGACTGTACTTACCATCTTTAATGAGGAAATTAACTTAAATCCCATGAAGAATTGCGAATGATGTAATCTGATTAAAAACTGTGAAAAAATATCACATGATTCATTTAAAGTTGTTGATTATACATTATGTATATAATCAATACATTTAAAGAATATTACAAAATATTCATATATATGCAAACATATAAGTAGATTAAGAGTATAGGGGGAGCAACTGGATTGCGTCATTCAAAGTGCATCATGGAAGTGGGCGGTCACTTCAGAGAACATTTGCGGCATTTCTTTTTTTTTTTGCCTCGATTCTCTGATTGGTGGATCATTTCCATTCAGGATCGTGGATAGTGTGGTTTTTTACCAGAAAAAAATACTTTGAAATGACGGGCTGATGGCTTCAGCAGAAGCATATACCATCAATTAACAACCTCAGAGCTCACGGTAGGTCTGTCGTTAAAGGTTTATAAGTTAAAATCAATTTGTCTATGGAGAAAATGAATGGGATTTTTACTTCCGGACCAGACTGTTGCACTCTATTATGAAAAGTATGTAAAAGTGAGGGGATTGTACTGTATGGAACAGTTCTTCATAGTGAGCTATAGTAATAGATCAAGGTGGCTGGATCTGTCTACATGGTAACCATGAGGTCACACCAGCACGACTGATGGTATTCATTGGGGAACTTCAAACAGATGTTTGTACAGATTAGAGCATGTGGTGGAATCAGAAGGAAAAGGCCTGTCCCTGATTGAGTCTGGTCACTTTGACCCATACCTCCCGATTTTATTACACGTCATCTCTGGAAATGTAGCCCTTAAATCACTCACAGATGGATCCTTACCTCTTCTACAGGGGGCCCCTGTCTCACATGGTAAAATGACATTGGGGATAACGTTACTCTTGTGGGAGTAACTCGTTACAGGGATGAACAGTCTGTGCACCACAAGGTGAGATGTTCAGTAAGATGTAGATGATAACTTTCTCAGGCTGGTCCAAGTTGATCAGAATTAAAGCATTCGAAAATGACCCAGGACCTGCAATGGCAGTTGCCTTAAATGTGCCTCTCTAGCCCTCTTCCTCTAACCCCTTCGCCCCTCAAATTCAAAGGCTGTCTTTCATCTCCGATCAGTTGCATGTGCCCTCCACAGATCCACAGGTTTTTCTGCTTAACTCTTACCTGGTAAAGCTACTTAGAAGAGTATCATGCTTAGAATTCAGAAACATCAAATACAGCATACATTACAAGGAGTGTGAGAGAAATGGCATAATCGCCTTTGGCTTGACTAGGGCCATCAAGGCATTGTTTTTTGGTAAAGATGCTTTGAAATATATATTGTGAATTACACTATTTAAAAGAAAACTGACTTAGAACTGAAAGTCAACATGAAATAAAAATGTACCCTATTCACAGTACTTTCATACATGGTCTTGCTCTGCATCATTCATCATTGCACTGTATTCCAAATAAGAGTGAAGAAAGTTGTTGAAGTTAACATGAAATCAAAAATTGCCCTTCTTACTTTCTTAAGGCACGTTCCTGGTAGGGCTTCCCACTTTTCGCTATGTGAATATAGGACGCTTTACCATTTTGAGTGCTCCAATAAGGGATTCGACCAGACTAATCACACTGCTTAGCAACGATTGGGTGACAGTTCTTGAACTAAACTCGGTCTGTGCTTAACAAAATTCCAAGCACTACCAAGCAGGAAGAGTTTTTGAATGTGTGAGCTCCAGTTTCTGCATGAAATGTCCACTGAGGGGTGCCAAAAGTGAGTTTTCTTTTGTAAATGACGTAATACGGTGAAGAGGAATGCATATTTTATTAACTCTACCCCCTAACCTACTCACGCTCATCACTGATTAAGTGAATGTGATTACTTTCTGGTTTCATTGCAGAATGAGAACCCAGATCTCTGATGTTGCTGATGCAACACACTACCGGTCCTGCCACAGGAGAAGGTAAACACACTTGAATTGAATACAGATGAATGTATGATGGGAGATGGCACTTTTCAATTACTCGGCAGAATTGGGTTGATGTCGATGACCCAGGACAGTTATTAACCCTAGTTCCTGTTCTAGCTCCATTCTGCCATTTAACTCCAACTTTCACGATCCATTCAATTCTTGATCAAATGAAATCAAGTCCTCCCCTGGAAATCTTTTTCTACCAATGCAGTCTCATGACTTGTACTTCATACAAGATGGTGAAGTTATTTGAAATCATGTGACTTGGCTAGTATGAAAAGGTATGACTTCTAGACTAAACAATCAACAAACAGAATTTTAAATCAATTCAATACTGGCATCACATTTTGGCTTGCCTTCTATCCAAAACTTTATTCAAAGAGAGGAAACTTCAAACCCCAATGTTTTCTTTCTTTCATGTTTAAAGTTATTTTTATATTAAAATCATGGTTAAATCTAGGTTTGTGTAAGATGCTAAACTTCGCAATATCAAACATTGCAATTTGTTATTTGTTCGTTAATTTTCTCTATGGGTGTAGATGTTTTTTGCATGTTAGTTTTCAAGTTTTTGCATGAACCAACTCATTTCATTTCACCATCTTGTACTATTATTATGACTTGTCATGAGACCAGTTTGGTTTCACTCAGATAAATATGAAATATCAGATTACAGAGATAAAATGGGTTATGAGAGGAGACAGCAACCTGACAGCCATCATGTTGACTTTTAACACTTTTTTTTATTTTTATCCAGCCTTTCTTTGGCTTTACTCATTTTGCCCAATTCTCATATCTCCTACGCAGCAAGTTAAAAGAGCCCATCCACAATCATCAAATTCTTCTCGTTGGAACTGTTAGGTCAAGTTACATCAAAGAGATCAAGAAGGATCAGCTCTTAAAAGGGACAGGCTCCAGCTCCCATCATCAGAAACAGGTGGAAGTCCTCATTCCAAGAACAAAGCAAAGATCACCATCTATAAAACCTTTCACTAAGAAATGTCTTTACATTTCTTTAAAGTAACACCCAATTTGTGGAGCGGGTGCAGTTTTGGTATGGTATCAGTGCTAAGCATGCATGATTGCATCTCAGGGCATTGTTGGAGTTAAGGTCACTAAAATTTGGCATTGCATTTGATGGTGTTAATCTACAAAGAGTCAGAGTATGGGAATCCAAAAAGAGAGTGAGAATCAGCTTCATTTCAAGAACATCCTTGAAAGACATTTAAATCCCAGATTTTTGTGGGGATAATAATGTCTTTTTGAGCATCAGGGCAGAATAAAATACATTTTGGTGCCATTTATGCTCCAATAATATGTTGTGTGAGCTCACTGTTAAATCGGAAAGCGACCTAGGCCATAAACATAAGTCATGAGGTGCCATCAAGGAAGTGGACTTCAGTACAGTCAGAAGAAGCAAGAGACATATGTCAAACAGGCTCTCCTTTTGAAACCATAGTGTCTCTATTGGTTGCAGATGATGCCCCATTTGATGAAGGAAGACTAACTACTTCAAGACTTTCCTTTTGGGTACACTGGCATACAGAGATTATGGGAGTAGATTTGACAACTTGTATATTAGTTCAAATGGGAGATGACTAATTTGTTTGTATGGACAATATTGGATAATTTGTTTGTGTGGATGTGGGTTTTTAGAAATGAAATCACACTTGCTTGAGCTATGTCAAGTGTGGATAAACAAGCTGAGCGATCTTTAAAGCAGTGGTTCAGATCCTGTTTTTATTTAAACATTGACCTGTTTGCATTTGTAATTTTTTGCAGAAGCCCCTTCTTTTCAGACATATCTAAGTCAAACCACATCAAATGTGCTCCTGTGATGCTAGCGAAACCAGTCCAGCAACCCTCTGTATTTTTCAACTAAAAGTGTTATGGTTGGCCTGCTTTTGTGTATTTGTATGTCTGTCTATGAAGTGTTTCACGGAAACCAGTGTGAGAGTCCTGGGGCC
This sequence comes from Xyrauchen texanus, assembly GCF_025860055.1. Lineage (NCBI taxonomy): Eukaryota > Metazoa > Chordata > Actinopteri > Cypriniformes > Catostomidae > Xyrauchen > Xyrauchen texanus. Next base: position 5,348,387 of record NC_068287.1, on the reverse strand, counting down.
CCATCAAAAGACTCCACTAAAGCCCAACAAATGCTTTACACAGTTACTGGTATAGGTGGTGATGGATAGCAATCATTAGCCCATCTGTCACTCTTATCATTGTCTCCACAAATACTTTACTCAGTGGTGGATAGTGGCATAGGTCTAGGGCAGCAGAGTTCTCTTGGATGAACTGACGAGCCAAGCTACACCCCTGCATCACTGCATGTGAAAATTATCAGTAACAAATTTGCACCAAGTTTGCCACATCTCGATTTTCACATGACGTCGCCTCAGCTCCCATGGGATTATGGGATCGTTAACTGTCCAGTTGATCCGCACTTCAGAATCTCGCCGGAAATAGTAAGTCCGGGTATTTCTCACTTACTGCTTTATGAATACTGTGCATTCGGACATACTACTCTACTGGAATACTGTTTATGGCATATTATATAGTAGAAAATTATGGATATTCGGATGCAACGAGGTCAGTAAAATGTGCTGTTTAACTGATATAAAGTAATATATATATGCAGTAGAAAATGTTTAATTGTCTTGTTTACATTCTGAATTCACAGTGCTAATGCGCTAACATGCTATATGCAGCCACAATATGCACCAATTAAACACTGTTATTGTAATTTATGATGACACTGAGGATGTTTAAAAGAGTGTTAATGTTCAGAATAAAGACAAAAGAATGGCGATAGAGGCATTTCTTACATTGGGCAGACGTGTGAATGGCTTTTGCTGCAGAAGCCACATTACTGAATGGGAACTTGAGAGTTTCTGACAAGATCTGATTCCTTTAGTAGACTAATTTAACAAAACAAAATTGCATGAGATGGTCTTATAAAATGTTTCTATGTGAACGATTGGACAGATGTAGGTGCATCTTGCTAATAACTCTGCACACCAGTGCGTTGATGTTGAATACCGACTGAAAATTTTAAACAAAGTGGAGTTTCAGGTCACACCTATTGATGACGTGGATCAATGGAAGTTAGAAGGTGTTTAGCATCCGGTTAGAAGTTTTCCTAAACGTTCGCCCAGACAAGCGGTTACGAACCACAGGAACGAATGTAAACACCTTCTTTTTGGCCAGATTTTGATCTAAATGACGGCAAACACATTTGTTAATTGATTTTGTATGAAGTACATCAGGGCCTTTACGGTGAATTTCTTGTTCTTCACAAAGAGCTAGAAAGAAGGTTGAAACAATTAACAAACATTAGGAAACCGTCCATGCCGCTTAGGGCAGGCATTTAAAGGGTCATTTAAATATGAGCAGTGTTGGGTAAGTTACTGTAAAAAGTAGTTCATTACTAACTACTAATTACATCTTCTACAGTGTAATTGATAACTGTACTAATTACTCTGTCTGAAAAGTAATTGCATTACATATTACTAATTACCTTCTAAAACCCTTATCAACCTCGGCCAGATGAAAAATACAAAGGGTAGATATGAAACTGTTCTTTTAATTCTTTCAAATAAATCAAATCATTATTCAGGAACTGGTCAAAGAATTTAAGAAGGCAGTGTTAAATGTACCATTTACCATATAGAATTGTTCTATAGTCCATACAGTATTTAACGCAATTACATCAGAAGTAACTGTAATTAAATTACTCACAAATTAACAGTAATCCCTTACTTTACTTTTTTTTTACATGAAAAAGTAATTTAATTACAGTAATTAATTACTTAGTAATGCATTATACTAACACTGAAAATGAGACAGACGCTGTCCTGTCAATAGTTTACATCAAAAATATTAACCATAACCAATGTGACACATTTTTTTATTGATGACTTCATGCCTCATTCTGTGATTAGCATTCACACGAGATCAGTAAAAGAATCTGCTTTAACCAAGTCATGATATTTAAAGTAATAGAGTATATCATTGCTGTCTTATGAAAGGCACGTATCTACAAAAAAGAGCATGGAAAAACTCTTTTTCTTATAAACAGTCTTACAAAATAAATAGAAAATGTAGAACCATAAATAGAATTCTGTCATTACACATGTGTTAGTGAACTGTTCAATATTTGAACTGGACTTACATACATTTTTCTTAGCAAATATGGAAATAAACGGTTTTCTTATCGTGGCGAATATTCAGTTACAGACACGAGTCTAACCGTTTAGACACGAGACTTCTAACAGAACTCAGTTGTTAGGTTATCGATCGCTAGATAATTCATTTTTGGAAATAATATGAGTTTTCACTTACTAATTTAGATCTAAATCAGTTTTATTACTAGGGTTTGTAGTCCGGTTTTTGAGTGGACAGTTCAGTTTCAATACGCGTTTTCTGGGTCTAACGCCTAAATTGTCCGAATTTTTACTCGCGGTTTCACGAAGATGGAACTCTGGCAACCGTATATGGCTGGTTGGTCTACTTTTTAAAGCAACCTGACATTGTGTGTGAATGAATGGCTTTGGATGTCAGAGAAATCGCAAAGCCAGCATGATGTAGGCAATCTCTTCACTACACTTCAACTAAAAAACAATAGTGTTATTTACACAAGTCTATGCTTTTGGACTCCTTTATATTTTATTAGTCTTTCCAGAATATCTTTGACAGCTTAAGCCTCACAATACCTGAGTGGTGGTTTTATAGATGAGCAGACCGACTCTAGCTAGTTACATTTGTTGACGATCTTCAAAACACAAGTGTGGGACATACGTGGTTTTGAAGGACTCTTCTCAAGGCCAATGGATAAACTTAAATAGATAGCCTGAATAAACATCTTTTCATTTGTCATTTCGATGCAAAACTCAAAAAGTAGAAAAGTAAAGTAAAGAGGTCATTTGGTGGATTCCTTTTATGGTAAAAAGTCCAAATTGGCAAAAGTGAATTTTTCATTTTTCGGACAGCAACGATATGCAGTAGATTATGTGTCATTTGTCCTGTTTACATTTTGCATTCATGGTGCTAATGCTAACAACCTATATATGGATATAATATGCACCGGTAGGGTTGCCACCTGCTACATAAAATACGGGATCATACCATATCTAAAGATGGAATGATGCATCCCATATCGAATCAATACGAGACACTGTTTTTATGTTTTTTAAGAGTCCCATATTTAAGCCGGTCTGGTGGCGTCACAGCGAAATCGTTCAAGATCGTTAATTTAACCTTAATATTCATTGGAAATTTTGCCTTGAAGAGGGACTGTCTGAAAACTCCACACATTGTGCTAAAATGTGCCAAAACTGTGGAGGGACCATCTGAAAACTTCAGCCAGCACCATTCAGTGAATCGGTTTGTTTGGGCGCTTCAAGTGAATTGGTTAAAACAAGTGATTCATAAATCCACTTAAGCTTTGGTTTAGTTAATTGGTTTGTTTGAATGATTCAAGTATGAGAACCAGTGCAAACCAATTATTTGCCTTTTACCTTGAGACTATTTAGTACTAATTTGACCCTTGCATATATTGTATTTTATTTAATCTTTTTATAACTTTCAAGTTATTGTACCCATATCCTTCTCTGTCCTGCTTGGTTAAGTAACGAGGTGGAGCCGAGGAAGGTGGCGCCGTAGGAGACTTGAGAGGCGGAGCCCTGGAAGGCTCTGGAATCGGAGCCGATGGAGGTGGCGCCGTAGGAGACTTGAGAGGCGGAGCCCTGGGAGGCTCGAGAGGAGGAGCCCTGGAAGACTCGAGAGACTGGAGAGGCGGAGCCCTGGAAGGCTTGGGAGGAGGAGACCTGGGAGGCTCGAGAGGTGCTGACTCTTGGACGGGCACGACCACTGGCACTGACTCTTGGGCGGGCACAACCACTGGCACTGGCTCTTGGACGGTCACGGCTACTGGCGCTGGCTCTTGGACGGTCATGGCTACTGGCACTGGCTCTTGGACGTCATGGCTACTGGCACTGGGACGGTCGAGACCACTGGTGCTGGCTCAGGGACGGTCGAGAACACTGGTGCTGGCTCAGGGACGGTCGAGGCTACAGGCGCTGGCTCAGGGACGGTTGAGGCTACAGGCGCTGGCTCAGGGACGGTCGAGGCTACAGGTGCTGGCTCAGGGACATCGGGGGCTAATGGCTCAGGCTGGTTGACCGTGGGTGATGCGGGCTCTGGCTTGCTGACCGGGGCTGACGAGGGCTCAGGCTCGTTGACCGTGGCTGACGTGGGCTCTGGCTCGCAGACCGGGGCAGGCGTGGGCTCTGGCTCGCAGACCGGGGCAGGCGTGGACCGGGAGGCGGAAGCCCGTCTTCTCTTCCTCCTCCGGGCAGATGAAGTGGGCCGTGCAGGCTCGAGGATCGCGGATGCGGGGCACACCGGCTCTGAAGCGGACGAGGTTGGCAGCGTGTAGGTCAGGACGGGCGTGGAGAGACGAATCGTGGCGGACAGGGGGAGTATCTTCGTGGGAGCAGCATCATCCTCCAGAACGCCCACAGTGAGCGGCGGTCCGCTGACCCGCAGGGTCTCCTCCACGAAACCTAGGAGCGTCCAGCAACGACTCGCCGGCGGCAACCACTCCCTCAGAGACTCGTTCAAGTTTACCCGGAAGAATGCCACCAGGGCGTGGTCGGGGAAGTCAGAGAGGTGTGCCAGCTCCAGAAAATCCTGGACGTGGTCCTCCAAAGGGCGGTCCCCCTGCTTGAGGCAAAGGAGCCGGTAATGCTGGATCCATGTGTGCGGTCAATCGTTGAATGTTGTTAAGCCTGGTATGTGTTCCCTGCCCGAGTTCTCAGTTTTGTTTCATCGTGTTCAGTTTCCTGTTTTCCCATTGTGGGTTTTTCCTTTGTGTTTATTTGTTTGTTTGTTTGAATAAAGTTAAGTTGCATTTGGATCCACTCTCCTCGTCTGCCTTCGCTGCCTCATTCGTTACAGTAACTATGCCATCATGGGTATAAATCATGAGTAAAATTTTATTTTTTAAATTAATAAAAATATAAAACAGTTATTTTGAATAGTAATAATAATTTTCAACATTGCTAATGTTTTTGGCATTATTTATGATCAATTTAATGCATCCTTGGTGAACTGAAGCATTTATCATTTTGTTTACAAACTTTTCAAATGGAGGTGTAGATTTATTCTGAATATGTTCCCTTGAAAAGTCATATTTTATTTTCCATCTGAAATTTCAGAACAGATTTGTCTCAATCCTGAAGGATCCACACCATTTGTATGTTTACAGTGCATTGCCCTGTGCCAGTGAGATGTCAGAACCATAAATGCATCTGGCATTGAACAGACATTTCAAGGAGCTTGGCACCTGCTTTGATGTGATGTTCTAGTATGATGAAGCTCAGTTTGTGCCAATCTGTGCCAGGTCCAACCAGATCACTGATGATTAGTCTTTCATCAAGATGACATCATTCCAAAGCCTGATTGCTTTCCACCCATGTTTCCAGCTCTGGGAATGGACTTTTAGGTTCCTGGAATAAACATATCTACTTTTGTCTTTGGTGAAACATATATGATGTTACTCTTTGTTCATAAGTGTTCTCATCTTGGCATGCAATCTCATCAAGAAAGCCAGGTATTGCATAAAATCGGTTTAGAGTAAAATAAGGTTAAGTATTTTAGTATTACTTCCTTTTTCCACTTCTGTTGACAAAGGAAATAAAAATCACTAATGAGATCCCTAATATCTCAACTGTTCCTTAAGAAAGTAATGAGACTAAATGGAGACCCCAGTGATCTCAACAATGTCCCACACTGTGCTCAGATTTGTAGAAATACCAAAGTCTACAATCAAAATTCAAAAAAGAGATTTTAATGTGAAATCAAATATTGATCAGAAGAGATGTCCTAGATATTACATTGCCACAACATCCTTGAAAATTTTTTAAATCCTGCTCCCAATATGACTATCTTTGTATTCTGTCCATTTGTACCCGTGTCTGTCCTCTAATACTAGTTGACATTTGACGAGGGCAGCTCAAATAATCGCAATACAAACAGTGTTATGAACACATGCAATTTCAATAAGCAATTATATTTTTATTTATTTTTTAAACAATTATGATGTATAGTTCACCACTGTTATTGGTGCACATCTTTTGCACTCTGATGAGACCTTGCCAGTCAAAATGCAGTACAAAAAAAAACATTACCAATGAGAGAACAGAGCAGAAATCGGGAAGGTGAATAAAGAAAAACAAAAATGGCACAGTAAGGTAATCAATGCCATCTATCATCTATGCAAAGACAAAGTCTTCTGTCCCGAAATGTGTTTTTGAACACTAAAATGCGTTTCTGAATGTAAGGTAAAACATTTGCCATAATTTGCTGTTAATTAAAATAGCAATATCTATTAAAAATATTGCAACATTATTTTATTGTCCATTTTGCACAGCCCTATTGGAGACTAGAGCAGATCTTCTCCGATCAACTGGAAAGATTCATCATTGCACTGGACACATTCACTGGAGACCCACAGGGCTATGTATTAGGTCCATTGCTATTGTCAATCCTTTGCAAATAACTAAGTTCTGTAATTAAAGCTTAAGTATGTCATTTCTGTGACACTAGCGCCACCGAATGGAATTGCAAAAATAAACAATGTTTTCAAAACAGCTTTCTGAATATGCCCCTTGTCTTCTGTTGTTCAAATAATCAGATAGTCCCTAAGCATCTAAGTGGGTCTCTCACAACAAATATACACATTTTTTATAGCACCACAGAAACAGAGTTTACAGTTTTCAAGAACTTTTACCTATTAATAGCTTACTTAGTTGTCTCTGCAGATTAAGCTGGGATAGGAGAAAGTATTTTGACTTACACTGACACCTAGGGGTGTGGATGCAGCATCATTCAAACACAGTTTTCAGTTACACACTGTATGTCATTGTAGAAATTCAATATTAACAGTCAGAGTAAAAGTGTCTAATAACAATGTGTTTTGAGATATTTTTAAAAGAGAAAAGTGAGTCAACTGCTCATAGGTCGTCAGGGAGAGAGTCCCACAATTTGGGACCATAATGACTGAAGGCTGACTTACAACATTTTAGCCGTGTTTTTGGTACAACCAACAAGTTGCCATTGGTTTATCTGAATGATCTTGCTGGAGTACATTTATTAACCATATTACAAAGGTAACTAATAAGAGGATCTTGAAATCAATTCGGAAGGATTACAGTCAGCCAGTGAAGAGATCTGAGGATCAGAGTAATGTGATTTCTCATTTTAGTGCAAGTCGTGCAAGTGCATTTTGAACTCTTTGTAAGTTTTTGATAGAACTCTTTGGTAACCCAGCTAAAACAATATTGCAGTAGTCAATTCTAGATTTAACAAATGCATGAACGAGATTCTCAATATCATTGGGGATGAGAATATTGCATACTTTGGAAATGTTTCCAAGGTCATAATATGCTGTTTTAAAAACATTGCTTATATGCTTTTTAAAACTGAGATTGCTGTCAAACGTGATTCCTAAATTCTTGATGCGATTACTGGCCTTAAGAGATAATGAGTAAAGATATGGGACCAAATGGCATCGTTTCCGATAACAAGTACTTCTACCTTATTTTTATTTAGCTGTAGAATGTTCTGTGACATATATACATTTATGTTCTCTGTGCAGTCCAGCGGGTGGAAATGTAATTATAGGCATCTAAGTAAAAGATAGAGTTTTGTGTCATCTGCATACTGATGAAAGGAAATGTTGTATTGATTAAATACACCAGTCTAAATAAGCATGTATTGTTAAGATCTTATTGAGATCTTTATGAAGAAACACACAGGAGATGCAATGAACTGTCTTTACTGAACAATTTCCTGCTTAGACACTAGCCGAGCCTCCTATCATGGCATCTATATCCACGTGACATAATGTTCCTTCTAAGCCTTCTAAAAATTGTGTTAGATGCTTCTGAAAGTGCCGTGGGGCAGATGATACCCCAAACTGAAGTCGATGGAAGCAATATCTTCCCAATGGTGTAATAAAAGTGGTGAATGGGACTGAGTCTTTATGCAAAGGAATCTGCCAAAATCCTGCAGTGTTGTTCAGCATTGTAAACACCATGGCACCTCACGGTTTGGCCAGCATTTCATCAACTGCTTGAAGAATATGTTTCTCTCTGCATACATTCTCATTTAACTATGTCAGATCAACACAAATGTGGATTTTGCCATTTGGCTTAGGTACTCCAACCATACCTGAGCACTTACTCTATAGGCGTGATGACTCCCTAAGTCCGCCATTCGTTTCAGCAACTCAAGGGCACTCGATAGAGCACAGACAGAGCAAGGCATGGCTGACACTTTTAGCTTGATTTTGTACTCTCCCTCCATTTTACCCAGCCCTGTGAACACTTTTGGATAGAGGTCTCTGTAGTTTGTCTCATTTAAGTATATTGTATCAACCAGATTAAGTAGACACAGTTCTCTTATGGCTGGCAGTCCTAGTAGTGGGGTAACTAAACACAGGGTGTTTGACTGTTTTACCCATGTGATGCAATGTGCCCTCAAATTGGTCACTCATGTGTATTGGTGAGTTGCTTGATCCACACAGCTTTTTGGTTGCACTGCTGAGGATGCCATGTCTTCTCTCTGAGTATATGTTTGCTGGAATGGCTGTTACCGCTCCTGTGTCCTGCTTGAAGGTGATCTGTTTGCCATTCACTGCCACACCTTCTGCCACACCCTCTCCTGAATTTTCTGACTTTAAAACTCCCAAAACACAGTTTCAATACTCTCAGTCGTATCACATTGATATATTTAATCCAGTCTCTTTTTTGTTTTACAGACTGTTGCAAAATGTCCCCTCTTTTACACTTTCTGCACTCGTCTCATGCTGGGCAACTGTTTAGAGAGTGTGCTTGTGGCTTTCCACATCGTCCACATCCTTTGTTTCCATCATTATGTGACACTGTCAGTTATCCTAAGCAAACTTTTTAACTAGGCTCCTTTTGTTTTGGGTTTATATTTCATCATGTCCATGTTTGCCTCTTACTTCTCCACATGCTTGTCTTAGTATGGGCTGCTGCTTTTTTATTTCTTCATTCTGTCTTACTTATGTAATGGCTTTGTTGAGAGTGAGCTCTGGGTCTAATCGCAGTCTCTCTGACTGTGTATGATCCTGTATTCCAACAACCAATCCTTCCCTTATCATCTCCTCTTGGAGAACTCCATATTGGCAATACTCTACCAGTTTGTGAACAGCAGTAATGAATACTTCGGCTGTTTCACCTGGCTCTTGGCATCTTTTGTTGAATTTAGCCCTCTCATAAATTACGTTGTGTTTGCACACAAAGTGCTTTTCAAAAGTGTCTTTGACTTTATCATATTCTTTTCTGTCTTCGTCTGACAGGGCAAATGTGACCAACGTATCATCAGCCTTATCGGCCATTGTATAAATAAGGTTGTTAACTTGATACTCCACTGAAATTATTGAAGTCAAAGTTATCAGGCGGGCTTCTGGAGAACCGACTTTCCATCTTAGACTTTTACCTTGTAGTCTTGCACAGTGTTTCCTCTCTTTTTCTTTTCCCATGTTTTTGTTTTCTATCACTGTCGCCGCTCTGCTTTGTGTCGAAAGTGCTGATGTGAATCAAAATTTTTAGGTCACTAATCAAATGGAGGCAAATTAATGACACATGACTTGAGTGTATGCTGTCAAAAAAATGTCAATGCTTTATCTCACTCAAATATTTATGCTATTATTATAATAGCATAGTGAATAATTTTTTACTAAAAGAATGCAAAATAGAAGCATTTTCACTTGTGGTCTCAGACTCATGCAATATAGTATAATGTGAATGCTTACACAATATGCTGATTGAGATGGAAAAAATAATTAACCATATCTGTATAACAAAAATATAAAGAGCACATGCTTTGGTACTGAACGCATTTGAGCTATACTTTCCCACAAGTGTTGTGCACATCATGCAGGTATAAGAGAAGTACCAGACATGAAAGCACAGACCTCTCTCGGTCCTAAAATCCAAAACCAGATGAACGATCTGCCTGACCCTGAAATCATTACACCTTCAAAGGTAATTAACACATGGCTTTTGTTTTGTCCCGATAAGCCCCGGATTGTGAAGAAACAGCTGTTCTCTGAAGCAATCGACAGAGACAAAGAACAAGGTGTGCTTCAGCCGGCTTTCATGTCAGCAGCAGGAGCTTGACCTTTACCCCATCCCTGACCTCAAATCTATACTGTCAACGCCATTTCTATGAGTGGCAAGCAAAGATGAACATGTGGAGTGGGGCCATGCCTGCTGGACCACAAAGATGTTGAATGAGAGAAACCACCTGTCTAAATCTAACTTTTAAAGATAGCATAAATGTGATTTTTTTTGGCTTTGCCACTTCAAAATATTGATTATTAGTTTTACATAACTTTGGTCTTTCTTGTTATTTCCCATTGGCTAAACACAGAGGGGTAAATTCACTAAATGGTTGTGCCACCTTTGTGTGCAGCATGGCAGTGCAAAAAACAGAATCTTATTCACAAATCACCTACCGCACGCAAATCTAGATTAACCAGACGCTGGCACTGCACTGTGACTATATACATTTATTATTTCCCATTATATTCATTGCTAACACACCTCATTTCTATTTAAATTAGGCTTATTATGCACTCACATGTACATCTACTTTTTCTTTTTATGTGATTATCTAATCAGTCAATCGTGTGGCAGCAGTGCAATGCATTATATTCAGGTAAAATATATGACTAAATATGACTACCTGACTACATTTCTTTACACAAGCAAAACACATTTGTGTTGGGTCAGGTAGAGATAGATGTTTAAGGTAATAATTGCAGGGTACCAGTTTTTACAGGGTCTTTACAGTGTAAATTCCAGCTAAAAAATATTTATTTAATGCTCACAAAACAGATTAGAAAATATGGCTATGATAATATATGTATATTTTTATACAATAACATATATATTAATATTTTACCTGGATCATATTTTATGACTGTAATTTGAAGTGATTTGTAGTAGGTGTGAAAATACAAGCCACCTGTTGTACTTCCTGTAACCAAGCATGGTGAACAGCTCAACCTCCAGATGCTCGAAGAGAGGGAAGAGTTTCAGGCCTGAATGGTCCTGATGATTTAACACCCAACTTTCTGCACTAGACTAATATCACATGATTTTGCCTGTTATTGCTTTCATAAAAATCTCAGCTAATAAATATGAAACTTAATTTTTTATTCTATTCTATTTTTTCTCTCTTGACATGATACTTACACTTATCACCATACACCTCTTAATACATGTCATTAATCCACATGGCCATGTGTGGCCTTTAGAACTTTGCACTTGTTTATAGTAAGTCATGGAATTGTGGGATTTTATAATATGTCTACATTTAAAAGAATGTTTAGGTTCAATAAAATTTAATTTTATTAACTTTTCAATTGACAGCATTTGTGGCATAATGTTGATTAAGTTTCGTCCCTCCTTTTCTTTAAAGAAAAATTAAGCAAATATCAAGGTTACAGTGAGGCACTTACAAAGGAAATTAATGGGGACATTTTTGTAGGGTTAAAAGGCAGAAATGTAAAGTTTATCATTTGTAAAATTTTTGATTTATTTTTAAGAAAAGTTGATTTTTAGTAATCAACAATATACAACAAATGCTGTTGATTGTACTTGTATTGAATCTGAAATATTCCTTTAACAAATCAATCCTCAAGTCAAGCGATTCACATGACGCCATGCGAGAGTCAGACTTTTAAATGGTGAGCTCTGCGCACTTTGCTAGTTTTTAATCATTTTTATGTCATAAACTAGTGAGATTCGATACACCCTGCTACATTTCTGTTCAAGTCAAATGGCAAAGAATTCTAAATCCTCAGGCTCAAGCTGAAACCTCTGACAGGCCTGCAGACCAGGGATTCAATTTGGATGGTGAGGTGGGAGAAATTCAGTGGCAACTGACAAGCATGTCTGTGATGTTGACGAAAGTTGTTGCTGACTTAGAGGATCTTGCTGTAATAAGTTGATCGATTACTGTGATGAAAATGAAAATATCTGTGTTGGTTACAAGAATCGGGGGTGTCGAGAGGATCGATTATCTGGAGTCATCGGAGAGGGAATTAGCTGCTATCCCGCCAGATTTGGAAAGAGTTTGGGGAAAAACTGGAGGATTTGGAGAATCGTAATAGACGAAACGACGTCCGAATGGTTGGAATTCCTGAGCATGAAGGAGACAGAGATATGGTAAAATTCCTAGACGAGCTCTTTCCGAGTCTCCTTGACATAATAGGCCATAAGCTGGAAATCGAGCGAGCTCACAGCGTCCCAGCTCGCAGATCCGCTGAGGGAGACAAACCCAGAGCAATTCTGGCCAAATTTCTGAGATCATCCGATAAAGATCTTGTGTTGCACGAGATGAGGAGCAAAGGAAAACTTTTTTTGGAAGAATCACAACATTTAATTGTTCTCAGACTTGATGAGAGAAACGTGATCGATTCAAGGAATGCAAGAATCTCAACATAAAGTCGCTTTTGCACTGATTATCCTGGCCAAGCTGCAAATAGATACTAAGGATGGCTGCAAAATATTTACATGCCCACATCAAGCATTGTCTTTTATAGAAACAATGGGGTGAGTAAACAATTTGGTAATTTCATATGGCCCCCAATTGAATTGACTCACTGTACATGCTCTTGAATGTCTGAGGAAGCTGGGTGTCATAACACCCAGCTTTCATCCACTGTCACGCCTTCGTGACAGTTGTGGATGAATCTGCTCGTTCTTTGTTCTTGTGCCTACTGTTGGCTGGAGTTCATTTTGTGAAGTATTTTTTGCAGGACATTGGAAGGATTTGGGCATCTCCTGCACTCATGAACAGCTGGCACACTGAACATTCGTTTGATTGCCCAAGGCAACTGAACAGATTGTTTTTCTTTTGTGCTGGTTCCGCTAGCAGCTGAAGTTTGTTTTGTGGAGGATCACACATTCGAGACAGTTTTGAGAATTAATAAACATGTTCTTTGTGTTTATTCTGCCTATTGGCTGAAGTTTGTTTTATAGATTATTTTCTGTTATGTAATTCTGTCTCTTAAAATGTTTATAGAAGCACCGGACTTGAGCAATCTGAAGGCAAAGTTGTAGTGGGGACTCTCAAAGGCGTACATGGACTGTTTGAGTTTAGAGGGCTGTCGTGCGCTGGGTTAATGTGCATGTTTTTCTTTTTTCTGTTCATCTGGTTCTGGGGGATGTTTGTGGTCTGACTGTGGCACTAATGTTGGAATGTGGTCTTTATTATTTTATTTTTGACACACAATCAATTTTTTCTAATATGTCAAAATGTTAAATGTTAATATGTCTCTCTCCACATGGAATGTGAATGGGTTGGGGCACCCCATACAAAGAAGGAAGGTTATTTATTTTCTTAAATGTAAGAAATATGATTATATTATGATTTCCTTTCCACACAGGAAGCTGAAAAATTTGGGAAGACAAGGCAGGGGAGTCATTACATTGATAAGTAAACATCTACAATTCAAATGTCTCAAACAGATTAAAGATAAATTATGAAGAGTCATTATTGTTTTAGCATAAATTCAGGTGCAAAGGTTGATTTTGGCTGATATTTGCGCATCTAACGCTGGTTTTTTACAGTTCTTGAAGGGATGTTGCTAGCCGCTGGCACCCCTCATGATATAATATTGAGAGGAGACTTTAATCTATTGATGGACTCAGTCCCTGATCATAGTGAAGCAAAAGTGTGTAAACCCCCTAGAGCAACATCGACACTTCACAGGATGTGTAAAAAGACGTTTTAACCTATCTGGTAGAGACTATAATTTTTTTTCATCAGTCCATAAGATTTATTCTAGAATATATTTTTTCTTTATATCTAAGTCCCTCATTTCATCTGTTGTTGATTTCTCAGTTGGAAAAACATCTTAGTATCAGATCATGCCCTTGTGAATTTAGAGGTGTTGTCACATTCAGAGAAAAATAAATCATATAGTCGGCACTTAAATGTATCCCTTTGCAAAATTCAGATTTCCCAAAAATATTAGAGGATGAAATCAATGTTTATATGGAGACCAACTGGTCCTCAGTGTTATGGCGTGGCTTAGGAGGCACTTAAGGCTGTTCTTAGGGGTCGGATCATACAGTATGCCTCATTCATCAAAAAATCCAGAGCACGAGAACTCGTGGAGTTGGAAGAGAATATTAAAAGTACAGAGACAGAACTGAATGTTGTCTGATGGTCTCAGAGAATTGAGCCGACTGAAATACAGATATAATACTATTTTGTCATGGAAAATAGTTTTGGTTATTTAGGGCAAGAGAAAATATTTTTCTACCATTCCCTCAGTGAAATCTGCTGGTGGTAATATTTTTACCTCCGCCATTGATATTAATAATGCTTTTAAAGAATTCTATCTTGATCTTTAAAGTTTCACGTTTTCATCTACTGATGAAGATATTCGAAACTTTGTGGAATCATTAGATCTCCCTAAATTGACAACTGATCAAAAAATTATCTTGATTCTGAGATAAACTTGGAGGGACTTGATGAGCTCATCAAGGCCCTGCCTACAGGCAAGTCTCCGAGGCTAGATGGCTTTGGCAATTAATTTTTTTGATGTTATGCTACAGAACTGGCTCCAATTTTGTTAGAGGTTAATATGGAATCATTAAAGAACAAATCACTTCCGTCAACCATGTCACAAGCCCGGATCAGTCTAATTCTAAAAAAGGACAAAGATCCAAGTGAAAGATGAGTGTAAGAGTTACCGTCCAATTTCCCTAATCCAGCTAGAAGTTAACATTTTGTCAAAAATTCGGGCTAACCAATTAAGTAAAGTTATGACATCTCTTATACATACAGATCAGGAGGGGTTCATTCGGGCCCGCAGCTCTTCTGATAACATTAGGCGTTTCATCAATATCATGTGGTCAGTGGCGAATTAATAGACTCCGATCGCTGCCATCTCACTTGATGCTGAAAAGGCATTAGATATGGTAGAATGGGATTATCTTTTTAAGATTTTGTAAATGTATGGGTTCAGGAATACTTTTATTGAATGGATTAAGTTACTTTATAGACACCCGGTAGCGGTGGTATAAACAAATGTATTAATTTCAGATTATTTAACTCTGGATAGGGGCACCCGGCAGGGTTGCCCTCTTTCCCCATTATTGTTCTGTCTTACCCTAGAACCACTAGCAGCTGCAATAAGAAAGGAGGATGATTTTCCAGGGCTGATGGCGGGAGGTGTGGCACATAAACTTCTGCTTTATGCAGATGATATTTTATTATTAATCTCTGACCCCAATAAATATATACCTTGTCTCCATTGGATTATTAGTTCCTTCTCTAAATTCTCAGGTTACAAAGTCAGTTGGTCTAAATCCGAAGCGTTGGCTCTGACAGCGTACTGCCCAGTTACAGATTTTCAGCCTGGAACCTTCCAGTGGCCTTTAAGTATTTGGGTATTTTATTCCCAGCTAATTTGTGTGTCATCAGCCATAATTAGCATAGCATTTGAGTTAATTTCGACCCTTTAATAAAAAGGTTTAAGAGTGATGTGGGCAGGTGGGCTTCATTACATTTATCTATGATTGGGAATGTTAGTTCACCCAAATATTATCCCATAATTTACTCACCCTCAAGCCATCCTAGTTGTATATGACTTTCTTCTTTCAGCCAAACACAATCAGAGTTAAAATAAAAAATATCCTGGCTCTTCCAAGCTTTATAATGGGATTGAATGGTACCTACGAAACCCAAAAAAGCGTATCCATCCATCAAAAAAGTAATCCATATGGCTGCAGGTGTTTAACCATTTAATGTTATTAAAATGAATTGTATTCCAAAATTCAATTACCTGCTTACAACCTCTCGCTGTAGATGTCCCCCTCTCTTATTTCAAGCAATTTGATAGTATAGCAAAGTCCTTTAATTGAATGGCAAATGTCACAGATTGCATTTCATCAAGTTACATAGGCTGATTGACAAATGTGGGCTACGACTTCCCAAGATTTTGTTTTATTATTATGCATTCGGTCACAGACATTTGACTCATTGGTCACTTCCACCTGAGAGAGCCCCTCCTTGGTTTTGAACAGGAAGTTCTTGTTATTTTGCAATTGCATAGCCTTTCTATCAAACTAATCCAAGAAGTTAAGTCACACCCCGTTATATCACATTTGCACGTGGTTTGGACAAACGTGTCCAGAGTATTTAATTCGGACATTTATTTAAATGTTGCCTTAAGCATATGGCTGAACCCTAAATTACATATTAAT
Organism: Xyrauchen texanus; assembly: GCF_025860055.1. Lineage (NCBI taxonomy): Eukaryota > Metazoa > Chordata > Actinopteri > Cypriniformes > Catostomidae > Xyrauchen > Xyrauchen texanus. Next base: position 5,332,193 of record NC_068287.1, on the reverse strand, counting down.
AAGTCCCCTTTCTGTTGGTCAGAGTGGATTGTGAGGAGGGTTAATACACTCGGTAACCTGTATGTGAGTGGAGTGTTGTGATCTTTTGAGAATTTTATTCATCATTTTGGGATTCCCAGTTTTATAGGTATTTACAGCTGTGCCACCTGCTTGGGAGTAGCACAAATCCCCCTAAAGCAGCAGATACTTTGGGAGAGGTGATTACTGCTTTTGAAAAAGGTCAAAGGCATCAGTGCTCCCTGCTAATTCAGAATTTGGGGGATGGAGCTTTAACTTCTATTAAGAGATTATGGGAGAAAGATTTGAACTTGGTACTGGAGGAAGGAGTGTGGACTAGGATTCTAAAAAATGTCAAGTCTGCATCTAGAGATGTATTTTGGGGGTGTGTCAAGATCCAAGATTTTAGGTTGAAGGTTCAGAGTTATTTGTGTGATGTTTTGGGCACTCAAATTTTATTTTGCCCCAGACTTTGTATTTTGGGCTATGGGGCAGTCATAAATTTGGAGGACAAATAAATTAATTGGGTTTGGCAGACAAATTATTTTATGGGGTTGGAAGTCATCATTTCCAGAGCGGTGTGCGGAGATGGGGAGGGTGGCAGCTTTTGAAGAAGTGTTTTCTAGAAGACTGGGAAATTTGAACTTGTTTGTATGAAAGTGGGGCAAATATCTGGCATTTTTGGAGGGCTCTCTTGGAGGGACAGTGGAGAGAGAGGTGTAGTTGTTATGTGTGTGATTATTATATTTTATTAATCAACATTTTTTAGACTAAAATAAGGATATGTCTGTGAGTGCTAGATGAATCACCAATATTTTTGGCCTTTTTCCCCCAGAGTAGGAGCACGCTAGCATACAGATGACCTCAAAGCCAACAGACATGGACTAAAAACTATAAATGTATTTTTAAGGAAGTATTTCAATGATATATGAGTTTCTATTTCATGATAGATTTCCTTCAGCTTAAGCTTTTCTCATATTTTTTTCAATGCAACAGTTTCATTTTCACCTAATGACAATGTATGTTTCTTTCAACAGACACACATATACATTGAAAGAATGTTTAATAGGGTTCACAGTAATGTAGAAGCTATAGCAAAAGTGTATACTTTCTTTTACAAGTGCACCTAACTGCATGCGATACAACTAATGGTATGTTTGAAGGAAGGTATGGTGACACACACACACACACACACACACACACACACACACACACACACACTGAGCTCTTAGATAGGCATTTGGTTCTTGGGGTCAGTGGTCTTTCTAAGAAGAGTGTTTGATGACGGATTTTATTGTTCCATAAGGTCAAGTTCTTCAAAGCTTTCCATCAGCTTCCCGCCGGAGCATGAGCTGCAGCTGTCAGCACACACTCTGCTTTTGTTTTTTATATGAGAAGAGAAACAGTTGAAACCCTCTCTCAAAAAACAAATTTCACAGGCCTTAGGCACAAATTGAACGAAATAATCTTGTTTTTCTCTGTTTCGTGTTCTTTTTTATCTGAGAAGGACCCATATATGAAGCTTGTGCAATTCCCAGTGGTATTTGAACACCAAACATGAATGTTCCGTGCAATTTCTCACTTAATATTTTGAATCGAAACAATGGATTCCTAATGAGCCATTCTCACCTGGAGTGAACATACTTGGCGTATGGCCCAGATATACTAAACTCAGCAAAAAAAAAAAAACGTCCTCTATCTTTCAACTGCTTTTAATTTCATCAAAATTAACAAGTATACATATTTGTATGAACATAAAAAGATTCAACAACTAAGACATAAACTGAACAAGTTTCACAGACATGTGACTAACAGAAATGGAATAATGTGTCCCTGAACAGGGGGGGGTCAAAAGTAACAGTCAGTATCTCGTGTGGCCACCAGCTGCATGAAGTACTGCAATGCGTCTCTTCCTCATATACTGCACTAGATTTGCCAGTTCTTGCTTTGAAATGTTACCCCACTCTTCTACCAAGGCACTTGCAATTTCCCAGACATTTCTGGGCGGAATGGCCATAGCCCTCACCCTCTGATCCAACAGGTCCCAGACGTGCTCAATGGGATTGAGATCCGGGTTCTTCACTGGCCATGGCAGAACACTGACATTCCTGTCTTGCAGGAAATCACACATAGAACGAGCAGTATGACTGATGACATTGTCATGCTGGAGGGTCATGTCAGGATAAGCCTGCAGGAAGGGTAGCACATGAGGGAGGAAGATGTCTTCCCTGTAACGCACAGCGTTGAGATTGCCTGTAATGACATCAAGCTCAGTCAGATGATGCTGTGACACACCGCCCCAGACCATGACGGACCCTCCACCTCAAAACTGATCAAGCTCCAGAGTACAGGCCTCGGGTGTAACGCTTATTCCTTTGACGATAAACACAAGTCCGACCATCACCCCTGACAAAACTGTGACTCATCAGTGAAGGGCACTTTTGCCAGTCCTGTCTGGTGCACCGAAGGTGGGTTTGTGCCCATAGGTGATGTTCTTGCCGGTGATGTCTGGTAAGGAACTGCCTTGTAACAGGCCTACAAGCCCTCAGTCCAGCCTCTCTCAGCCTATTGCAGACAGTCTAAACACTGATGGAGGGATTTTGCACTCCTGGTGTAACTCGGGCAGTTGTTGTTGCCATCCTGTACCTGTCCCGCAGGTGTGATATTCGGATGTACCGATCCTGTGCAGGTGTTGTTACACATGGTCTGCCACTGCGAGGATGATCAACTGTCCTTCCTGTCTCCCTGTAGTGCTGTCTTAGGCATCTCACATTATGGACATTGCAATTTATTGCCCTGGCCACATCTGCAGTCCTCATGCCTCTATGCAGCATGCCTAATGTAATGCCTAAGATGAGCAGGGACCTTGGACATCTTTAATTTTGTGTTTTTCAGAGTCAGTAGAAAGCTCTCTTTAGTGTCCTAAGTTTTTAGAACTGTGACCATAATTGCCTAATGTGTGTAAGCTGTTAGTGTCTTAATGACTGTTCCACAGGTGCATGTTCATTAATTGTTTATGGTTCATTGAACAAGCATGGAAATTGTTTAAACCCTTTACAATAAAGATCTGTCAAGTTATTTGTATTTTTACAAAATTATCTTTACAATACAGTGTCCTGAAAAGGGGATTTTTTTTTTTGCTGAGTTTGTATACAAAATAGAAGAATGAACGGGCGTGATGTCATTTAGAACAAAATCTGGCCAAAAAGGAGGTGTTATTGTGTTCAATTCAGTGGTTTGTAACAGCTCACCTGGTCAAAATTTTAGGAATACTTCTAGCTGGCTGCTAAACACCTTCTTGCTGCCATTGGTCCACATCATCAGTAGGTGTGACCTGAAGCTCCACCTAATAGTTTGTTTTCATTTTTCAATCAGTATTTAACATTAACACCAGCATGCAAGACCATGTAATTTGGTTTGGTTATGTTAACATTTGTTAACACTCATTATAAGAGTGCATTTCTTAGTGATTTTAATCAAATGCACTTAACACAAGTATATACAGTATGCGTGACATTGGCATATAATTAATATAGTTCCAAATGATAACATGTTTTAACCGTTAAACCATTTTTTACACTAAATTCTTTCTAATCGGCCCTTAGGCTGTGTATAAGACATTAAGACATGACACCTTGCAAAAATTGGCAGATCCAGAATTTTTTTTTTTCTCTGAACTGCTCATTTTATCAAAATTTTATCATGAACAAACAAACAACAAAAATAAATAAAAAACCTGGCATGTCAATATCATCACTGTTCGGCTAGCATTGGAATGCGAATATCCAAAAGTGACAATATTTGTTTTTTTTAACAGCATACAGTGATAAAAACGTTAAGGGGGAATTCCCTTAATTCCCTGAATATGTAATGAGCCTAATTTACACAAGATGGGTTTACATTCAAATGTATTGCACTTAAAACAGTTCTGATGGATTGTGAGGACCCATTTTAACAACGATCTGTGGGTCACCACGATCACTTTCACTATAGTCGGGCCTTTCATTGAGCCAGTTACGTCAAGCTCTCACACACCTATAACATCTGATGAGCACATTGCCATCGCGCTTTACAAATGGTCAAGACATGTCACCGTTCATGCGAATAAGCTGTTTCCATCACTTTAATCAAAATTTTAGAATATCTACCTCCTCCTAGCACATTATATTTTATGCAAATTTTGAGATTTTATTCGCATATCAAGCATTTCCATTCAGGATTTGTATGTGCGTTTTCAAAATGTGCATTAAAATAGTTGGGTGGAAACGCAGCTATAGAAAATTATAGACACACGTTATCAAAATTGCTCTGTTTGTTTTGAGTAACCACCTTAGACCCGGTCCAATAATGTTACTCAACCAATAGCTTGAGTTGGGAGCAGGGATTATCTTTTTGTTTGATCAACGGAAGATGGGGGGCATATTCAAAAAGCTGTTTTTAAAACAAAGTTTATTTTTGCAATTCCATTTGGTGGCATTAGTGGTGCCAAAATTACATACTTCAGGCTAATGGGTTCAGGATGGGCAAGGAGGAGGCTGGAACCAGCAGGACAGTCAACATAACTTTAATGACGTAATTGAACTTAAAACAACATAAAATAAACATAAGCACACACACACAGTGCAGCCGCATTTCTCGCTCGTGCTCTCTCTCTCTCGAACTTGCATCTCTGGCTCCCCTTTATCTCTCTCTCCCACTGATTAATTGATTCAGCACTGGCTGTGCACCACTCGTCACACTTCTCCCCCACCCCATTCAGGCTGAGGTGCCATTCGGACTGGCCTACTCCACCCCCCAACCCCCCATCTCTAGAGGGGAGATGCTGACTTCCGGCCATTCCGCCAGAACAGTTTCTCCAACACCCCGCTGCTGGCAGTGACTCCTCTGACAACTGCTCTTCCCCTGGAGGATGGCAGTGGCAAGGACTCCTCGACAATGCATCCATTCTTCCTCCTGGGTTTTGGCACCAATGTAACGGGCACAATGTAATGACATAAACAAAACTTAAACATAATATAAAACACACAGACAGAACGGCCACGTGTGTCTCTCTCACACAGGTTCACCCCAGCTCACCCCCCTGACTGATTAGGTAACTCAGTGTCGGTTGTGCACCCTCCCAGCCATGCCCTCCACGTCATCACATTAAGATTTAACTTAAATACTGAAATACGAGAGTCACGTGGCGCCATGCGAGAGGTGGACATGTGAACGACGAGCTCTGCGCACTTTGCTAGTTTTTAATTAACTTTATGTCATAAACCGGTGAGATTCAATCCAACACCAACTGGCAAGCATGTCTGTGATGCAGACGAAAGTTGTTGCTGACTTAAGATGACCTTGCGGTAATATGTCGATCGATTAGTGCAATGGAAAATAAATTCTCTGAGTTGGTTACAAGATTGTCGGACGTTGAGAGACAGATAGATTATCTGGAGTCATCGGAGAGGGAATTAGCTGCTGATCTGTTAGCGACCAAGGTTGATTTGGAACGCGTTTTGAAAAAAACTGGAGGATTTGTAGAATCGTAATAGGCGAAACAACATCCGAATTGTTGGAATTCCTTAACATGAGGAGGGCCAAGATATGGTGAAATTCCTGGACGAGCTTTTCCCAAGTCTGCTCGTCTTATCAGGCCACAAGCTGGAAATTGAGCAAGCTCACAGAGTCCTGGCTCGGTGATCGGCTGAGGGAGACAGGCCGATCAATTCTGGCCAAATTTCTGAGATCATCCATTAAAGATCTTGTGTTGCGTGAGGCGAGGAGCAAAGGAAAGCTTTCTTGGAAGCATCACAAAATGTTCTTGTTCTCAGACATGATTGATTAAAGGAATGCAAGAATGCGTTACATCAACGGAAGATCGCTTTTGCACTGATGTTTCTGGCCAAATTGAGAATAGATACAAAGGATGGCGGCAAAATGTCTACATGCTCACAACAAGCGCTGTCTTCCATAAAATTGATGGACTGAGGAAGCCATGGTATGTTTCTCACGTGCCTCCAAGTGAGCTGTCTCGCTGAACTTAACAATCCGAGGAAGCTGGGCACCTTTTTGTTTCTTTTTGTGCTGTTCTGCCTTGCAGTTGGAGTTTGTTTTGTGGAATACCACTCCTTCAGGACAGTTGTGGATGAATCTGCTCTTTCTTTATGCTTATACCTCCTATTGGTTGGAGTTTGTTTTGTGGAGTATTTTTTCCAGGACATTGTAATGATTAGGTCATCTCCTGAACAGCTGGCTCATAAACATTCGTTTGACTGTCAGAGGAAACTGAACGACTTTATTTTTATTTATTTATTTATTTTGTGCTGGTTCAGCTAGTGGCTGGAGGTTGTTTTGTGGAGGAACCTAATTTTGTGAATTAATCTACACATTCTTTGTGTTTATTTTATTTATTGGCTGGAGTTTGTTTTATAGATTATTTTCTGTTATGAAATTCTGTCTCACAAAATTTGCAAAGTTTGCAAAGTTGTCGCGGGGACTCTCATAGGCATACATGGACTGTTTGAGTTTAGAGGGATGGACACCGGTTGACGCTTACGTGCGTGGGGTTGATGTGCACGTTTTTCTGTTTGTTTGGTTCTGGGGGAAGGTCGGGATTTGATTGTTGCACTAATGGGGAATGTGGTCTTTATAATTTTATTTCTGAGACACAATCTATTTTTTCTAATATGTCAAAATGTCAAATGTTAATTTAAGTGGATTGTCCCTCTCCACATGGAATGTGAATGGGCTGGGGCACCCTATAAAAAGAAGGAAGGTTATTTATTTTCTTAAACGTAAGAAATATGATATAGTGTTTCTTTAAGAAACACATCTTTCCCCACAGGAAGCTGAAACATTTGGGAAGATTTGGGGTGGGCATGTTTTCTTTAGTGCTGGCTCAAGTAAAAGCAGGGGAGTCATTACACTGATCTGTATCTGTAAACATCTACAATTCAAATGTCTCAAACAGATTAAAGATAAATTAGGAAGAGTCAGAATTATTTTAGCAGAAATTCAGGGGTAAAGTTTGATTTTGGCTAATATTTACACACCTAACGTTGATGATCAGGGCTTTTTTTATAGTTCTTGAAGGGATGTTGCAAGCCACTGGCACCCCTCATGATATAATATTGGGAGGAGACTTAAATAATTTGATGGATTCAGTCCTTGATCATAGTGAAGCTACCTAGAGAAACAATGATGCTTCACAGGATGAGTAACAATCTTGGTCTTGCAGATATTTGGAGACTTTTAAACCCATCTGGCAAAAACTATAAATTTTTTCATCAGTTGATAAGATTTACTCTAGATATATAGATTTTTTTTTTAAAATATATAAGTCCCTCATTTCTTCTGTCATTGAATGCTCAGTAGGAAACATTTTAGTCTCAGATCATACCCTGGTGAGTTTAGAGCTGTTGCCACACATGGAGAAAAATAAATCATATAGTTGCCGCTTTAATATATCCCTTTTGCAAAATCCTGATTTCCAACAAATGTTAAAGGCTGAAATCAGTGCTTATATGGAGACCATCTGGTTCTCAGTGTCCTCTGTGGACGTGGCTTGGGAGGCACTTAAGGTGGTTCTTAGGGGTCAGATCATACAGTTTGCTTCATTCATCAAAAAATCCAAAGCACGGGAACTCGTGGAGTTGGAAGAGAATATTAAAAGTACCGAATGTCATCTGATGGCCTCAGAGGCTTGACCAGACTTAATTACAGCTACAGTACTGTTTTGTCATGGAAGGTGGAGTTTTGATTTAGGGCAAGACAATCATATTTTGAGTCAAGGGACAAAGCAGGAAATCCTTTGGCTAGATATATAAAGCAGTGAGATTTTTTTTTTTTACAATTCTCCATTGAAATCTGCTGGTGGTGAAATTTTTACCTCGGCCATTGATATTAATTATGCTTTTAAAGATATTCTTCTTCTTTAAAATCTTGATCTTTATAGATCCACGTCTTCGTCTACTGATGAAGACATTAGAACATTTGTGGAATCATTAGATCTCCCTAAACTGATGACTGAGCAAAAAAATTATCTTGATTCTGAGATAAACTTGGAGGAGCTTAACGAGCTAATTAAGGTCTAGCCTACAGGCAAGGCTCTGGGGCCAGATGGCTTTGCCGCTGAATTTTTTATGTCTTATGCTACAGAACTGGCTCCACTTTTGTTAGAAGTTTATATGGAATCATTGAAGAATGGAAAGCTTCCGCCAACCATGACACAAGCCCAGATCAGTCTGATTCTTAAAAAGGATCTAAAAAAAAAGATCTAAGCGAGTGTAAGAGTTACAGTCCAATTTTGTCAAAAAATTCAAAAATAACCGATGAAGTAAAGTTAAGACATCTCTTATACATAAAGATCAGGTGGGGTTCATTCGGGGCCGCAGCTTTTCTCATGTGCTCAGTGGAAAAGGCGTTTGATATGGTAGACTGGGATTATCTTTTTAAGATTTTGGAAATATACAGATTTGGATTTTTATTGAATGGATTAAGTTATTTTAAAGACACCTGGTAGTGGCAGTACAAACAAATTGATTCATTTCAGATTATTTAACTCTGGATAGGGGCACCTGGCAGGCTTGCCCTCTTTCCCCATTATTGTTCTGTCTTGTCCAGGAGCCATTAGCAGCTGCAATAAGAAAGGAAGATGATTTTCCAGGGGTGATGGCAGGAGATTTTGATGCATAAACTTCTGCTTTATGCAGATGATATTATATAATTCGTCTCTGACCCTACTAGATCTACAGTATGTCTGGCCTCCACAGAATTATTAATTCCTTTTCTTTTTTCAGATTAACAATTTTCATTGATTCTCATAAATGAACACAGAAAAATAAAACATATATACACAGAGTCAATCTTAACCCCCACTATTACCAGATTACAAGAAAGGAAACTACAAAGGACTACAAAACAACAGAAAACAGGAAAGGGGAACTAAACAAGGATTTCAAAATAAAAGTCTAAGCACAAAATGTTCTAAATCGAAGCTTTGGCTCTGACAGCATACTGCACGATAATTGCTTTTCAGCCAGGTGCCTAGCTAGACAGCACTGACCCGGTTAGAATTTTTTTTATAATTTTACAGTAAAACAATACAAAAATTATTATCAAGAATATGATTTTTGCCCTAATTTCAAAGGTGAATTTTCTTAATAAAAAATATTATCGTGTCTGGTAACGTGCATGTAAAATGGCTAGAAATAGCATTTTAGCTTAGCATAAAGCTGACAATTTACACAAGGTTTATTTATATTTCTTCTGCTCCAAACTTACTTCAAACGTACTTCTCTGTCTGCTCGTATGAATGTAACACATCATAAGAAAGTGTTTCACTGTTGTTCAAATGCACTTTGAATCACATCATTTATATGTATAAATGTTTTCCATCTGAAAGGACTAAATATTAAATGAAACAAATGACAATAAATTGCAAAGTAACCTCTTCAGTAATCAAAATGTATTCTAACTGTAACTGTGTTCTTACGTTCAACATCATCATCCACTTCTGAAGTCCAATACTCAAGAACACAAGTACCAAAAATGCATATAAATACCCGGTTGTGTTCTTGATCAGGCCGAATATTGAGGATGCATTGGATGGTGACTTGTGAACAAGAACCAGCAGTTGAAAGATATTTATCATTGTGCTTTACCCATTGATATATTAGTGGTTTTACCACAAGAGTTTCCCGCAGTAAACTCGGGAAAGTCTGATGGCTCGTGAGAGTCATTATACTACGTCAACATTTGTTGTTTTTTTGGGCATCATTTTAATATAATAAAAATGAAGGAAACAAATGTTTTAAAAGTGTTACTAGACCTGCAAAACCTCACTGGTGTGATGATGATGATAATAATACTGTCAGTGATGTGTGATAATGCCAGTAGTTCTCTCACTCACTTCAAATATGCTGTGATGGTTAATTGCGCAACAGGAAGATCGCAACACATCTCAAAGCTCGCAATAGATGCATTCTACGTCCTCCTGTCCTTCCGAGTTTGTTCTTCCAAGGTGGCTTGGCAAGTCCAGTCTCCACGAGAATGCAAGTCTGTTACCCTATATATAGGCAGATGGAAGAGATTATTAAACGAGCCACAGGTGAGTAAAGACCCTGCCATTCTTCATACGAAATCAAAGAACGAACTGGTGTGGCATCAGTTAGAACAAAATCTTGTTTTTGCATTCATTTCTGTGGTTTGTGAAGCTTGCCTGGGTGAACTTTTAGCAAAAATTCTTACCGGCTGTAAATCTTACAACCACTGGTCCACATCATCGGTAGGTGTGACCTGAAGCTCCACCTACCTTGAGGTCGACAGCTAATTCTTTATGTTGTTCAGTCAGTCAACAAGGACACACTGGCTTACAGTTTTTGGCGAGCTGATGCATGTCATGCCTTAATTTTATTATTAGTCTACAAATGGACTCAAGATGGACTCAAGATGGTGCCGAGTATGGCTGCTGCGTTGCGAGCTCCAATACAACACTGCGGTTTATTGTTTGTTTTGTTTACAGTTCTTTGTTTTTTGTCTTGGATGTTGTCTGCCTTATTGTTTACGACAGACAAAGGCTTTTGGACATTGGTTGTACAATTACACATCGAAAACCGGACTTTAAATTCCTCAACGCCGGCCCGCTGTTTACAAACACGCCGGCGGAGCCCTTTGTCTGGGCTGCTCGGCCACGGAAACGCAGAAGGAAAAGGGGAAAAAGAGCCGGCGTTCTCATCAGAGTAAGACGTCGTGCAAATCGACCCCCGCTACCCAGTATACTACTGGCAAATCTTCAGTCTCTGGACAACAAGCTCTGCGAGCTGAGATCGCAGATCTCTTTCCAACGAGAGACGAGAGATTGCTGTGTTATCTGCCTTACAGAAACCTGGATGTCTACGGAGAGTCCAGACTCGGCCATCGAAATCACGGGCTTCTCCGTGCACCGAGCGGACAAAGCGAAAGACCTCTCTGGCAAAAGCAGAGGTGGTGGTGTATGTTTTATGATCAACAAATCATGGTGTGATCAGAGGAACGTACATTTCATCAAGTCTTTCTGCTCTCCTGATCTAGAATATCTCATGCTTCTGTGTCGACCATTCTGGCTACCAAGGGAATTCACAGTGGTCATCATCACAGCTGTGTACATCCCCCCACAAGCCGACACAGACCGGGCACTCAGGGAACTGTATGGGTGTATAAGTGAGCAGGAAACCGCGCACCCTGAGGCTGCGTTCATTGTTGCCAGGGACTTTAACAAAGCCAACTTCAAAACAATCGCTCCAAAAGACCATCAACACATAAACTTCAACACACAAGGGGACTGGGTTTTAGATCATTGTTACTCTCCTTTCCGGGATGGCTACAAATCCCTCTCCCGCCCCCCATTTGGCAAATCGGACCACTCTTCCATTCTGCTTTTGCCCGCTTACAGGCAGAATCTGAAACGGGAAGCACCCACCCTCAGAACGATCCAGTGCTGGTCGGACCAATCAGACTCTGCGCTACAAGACTGTTTTGATCACGCGGACTGGGAGATGTTCCGGTCCGCCTCTGATGACGACATCGAGGTTTACGCTGACAGCGTAACGTGTTTCATCAGGAAGTGCGTAGAGGATGTTGTTCCGACCAAAACAATACGGATATACCCCAACCAGAAACCATGGGTTAACGGCGATGTTCGCGCGGCACTCAATGCGCGGACCTCTGCTTTTAATTCTTCTAACACGGAGGAGCATAAACAAGCCAGTTATGTTCACCAGTATCAGTGAAGTCAAACGCCAGTACAGGCACAAACTTGAAGGTCAGTTCAACACCACTGAATCCAGAAGTATGTGGCAGGGAATTAACATCATCACGGACTACAAACGGAATAAAGACTCCGCCGTTAACACCGCTGCATCTCTCCCGGACAAACTTAATACATTTTATGCTCGTTTTGAGGACAATAACACCGCCCTCGCTGAGAGAGCACTCGTGGCTGACGCTACAGAGGTTGATTCACTCTCCGTCTCTGTTGTGGATGTAACCCGATCTTTCCGACGGGTGAACATCCGTAAAGCCGCGGGTCCAGACGGCATTCCGGGCCGCGTCATCAGAGCATGCGCGAATCAACTGGCAGGTGTTTTTACGGACATTTTCAATCTGTCCCTCTCCCTGTCTGTAGTCCACACATGCTTCAAAACATCAACCATTGTGCCTGTACCGAAGCAAGCCACAATCACTTACTTAAATGACTGGCGTCCTGTTGCTCTGACCCCCATCATCAGCAAATGCTTTGAGAGGTTAATCAGAGATTACATCTGCTCTGTTCTGCCCACCTCTTTGGACCCATTGCAGTTTGCCTACCGCCACAACCGCTCCACTGATGATGCCATTGCATCTACACTACACACTGCTCTCTCCCACCTGGAAAAAAGGAACACATATGTCAGAATGCTGTTTGTAGACTACAGCTCAGCATTCAACACCATAGTGCCCTCCAAGCTTGATGAGAAACTCCGGGCTCTGGGCTTAAACAGCTCGCTGTGCAGCTGGATCCTGAATTTCCTGTCAGGCAGACGTCAGGTGGTTAGAATGGGCAGCAACACCTCCTCATCACTGACCCTCAACACTGGAGCCCCGCAGGGCTGTGTTCTCAGCCCACTCCTGTATTCCCTGTACACACATGACTGTGTGGCAACACATAGCTCCAATGCCATCATTAAGTTTGCTGACGATACGACGGTGGTAGGTCTGATCACTGACAATGATGAAAGAGCCTACAGAGAGGAGGTGCACACTCTGACACATTGGTGTCAGGAGCACAACCTCTCCCTCAACGTCAGTAAAACCAAGGAGCTTGTGGTGGACTTCAGGAAGAAAGATAGAGAACACAGCCCCATCACCATTAATGGAGCACCGGTAGAGAGAGTCAGCAGTTTCAAGTTCCTCGGTGTCCACATTACTGAGGAACTCACATGGTCTGTCCACACTGAGGCCGTTGTGAAGAAGGCTCACCAGCACCTCTTCTTCCTGAGACGGCTGAGGAAGTTTGGAATGAACCAACACATCCTCACACGGTTCTACACTAGTACCGTAGAGAGCATCCTGACTGGCTGCATCACCGCCTGATACGGCAATAGCACTGCCCACAACTGCAAAGCTCTGCAAAGGGTGGTGCGAACTGCCAGAAACATCATCGGAGGTGAGCTTCCCTCCCTCCAGGACATATATACCAGGCGGTGTGTGAAAAAAGCTTGGAGGATCATCAGAGACTCCAGCCACCCGAGTCATGGTCTGTTCTCATTGCTACCATCAGGCAGGCGGTATCGTAGCATCAGGATCCGCACCAGCCGACTACATGACAGCTTCTTCCCCCAAGCAGTCAGACTGTTGAACAATTGATCTCCCATGATCAATAATTTGCACTGCACTTTATTAACCTATAATCTCACACTGGACTGTCAACATTTCTCCTCAATACAACTACTTATATATATATATATATATATATATATATATATATATATATATATATATATATATATATGTATACTCTTTACTTATTGTATTGTATATTGTGTATTCTATATTGTGTGTATTGTTTACTGTACATTGTATATAATCATTGTATATATTACTGTTGCACTTGTGTACATGGTAGTGTGACAATAAAGTGATTTGATTTTGATTTGAAATGGAATCAAATCTACTCAAATACTCTCAAGTGCCCATTCACTCTTTTATGCTGCTTCACTCAAGTGCCTTCTGCAGTGAAAGCCATTCACACATCTGCCCAAAATAAGGTATGTCCCACTTATCATTCATTTGTCTGTATTCTGAACACCAATTTCTGCAGTATCAGTATCATCATAAATTACAATAAAAGAGTGTAATAGGCACATATTTTGGCCACGTATAGCATGTGAACGCATTAGCATCATTAATTCAGAATATAAACAAGACAAATTGTGCATTTTCTTCTGCATATATATTATTTTAAATCATCTAGTTAGAATTCTACTCATAGAATGAGGCATAAAGTCATTGATAACACTGTGGGGATGGGGGCGTGGTCACGTGTCTGTCTGCGGGAGAGGGAGAGCGGTAAGGCTTGTCACCTGGGATATCAATTTCATTAACACCTATCTCTCATTATAGTGATGGTAGAGGGAGACCTGAAAAGGCCAACAAGTGCATCAGTCTGCAGAAGGAGAGGCCAGAGAGCGAGTCTGGTGTGTGTGTGTGTGAGTGTGGGCATGTTTACGTGGTTTACGAGGACAATTTTTTAGGTTAAAACTGGTAATTACAAGGGTATTATGCTATAAGTGTGGTTTGACATTTCTAGTGTCCCCATCATTTAAATATCTTAAAAAACATATTAATGATGTTTTATTGAAAATGTAAAAATGCAGAAAGTTTTCTGTGAGGGTTAGGTTTAGGGGCTGTGTTAGGTTCAGGGGATAGAATCTATAGTTTGTACAGTATAAAACTCATTATGTCTATGGAAAGTCCTCATAATGATACGTAGACCAACATGTGTGTATGTGTGTGTGTTTTCTAAGATTGAAGTCAACTCCCATTTACTTACAACTGTGTATATTTTGCCACAAAGAGCCCTTTTTGTTTACGTTTGCCGACGCTAAAGAAGTAATAAAAAGTACTCACTTTGACTGTTTCTGCTGCCTCCTGACTTCTATTTGCCCTAAAATATGAAAGATGTTACAAACACATTTTAATGTCATATTAGTTTAGGTTTTACTGAGCATCCTCATAGTTAAATATACTTCTAAATCTGAATGTTCATAAACAGTATACCATTGCTCAGCTGTTTAGAACTTCTTTTCACCCCTGAACGAAGAAGAATTTATCCGGATGTATATCTGCACCTTTTTAAACTGATGAACACATGATGAGAGTGTGGTGAGTGGGAGGAGTAGAGAAAGCATGTGCCAGACATGAAACACAAACAGAGGCCATGCTCTTGAACACAAAACAAAGACAAGTTCATAAACACAGAAATCAGACATGAATGTCAGGATCCAGTCACAATGAATAAAAAAAGGAACTGACCAAAGACTAGCTACATTGACCCAACCACAGTAATGAGCAGCAATTCATGGTCTTACCTGTGATTATATGGCATTGTCATGCATAAAGGGCTTTAAAGTCTTGACCTCCAAGACTTATGGACACATTATGGACAAAGTTTTCCTTCTGTGTAATATATATTCTGGTTATATTAAGTTTGATTTTAGGAAATAAACTGGATAATAAATATAATAGCCCACTTAAATAAATAGACTCGTCAACTTTAAAAAGAGGGAAGGTAAAACATTCTGTATCTTTTGTTGTTGACATCAACAACAAAAAAATGTCTCTTGATAAATGGCCTTATACTTGAAAACCGTGAACATAACTGGGAGTCTGGGGCCAGGTTTCTTTTTTCCTTTTCTTTTTTGCATACCTAGGTTTGCCAACCAGTATTTTGGCCGAAATCAAGACATCCCGTACAACATCGTGCCTTGTATTGAAGCAGCAGAATGCTCAAGTATAAGCTCCCTGAAATAGAGCTTGCATAGCAATAAGCATCTGCGTTTGAATACTTGTGTATAGCGTGTTTCTGGCCAAAGATTAAAAAAAGAAAGTCTACTTTTGGTGATGCTACATTGATTGTGCTACTACTTGCCAAATGGCATTTAAATACATTCAGTGGCTGCCTTAATCATAGTGAATAACGTAACTGCAAATAAACCAGATGAACCATAGGTCGAGTTGCTCTTCTGGAGGTAATACCTTTGGGCCTTTCTGGAATTGGTCAAAGCTTTATAGAATCAGCAGATGAGGGACCTGAAACAACCAAGGAGTCCCAACCTCATCCCAACATCCACTTCTAGTTCAGTCCTGAAAATCTAGTGAAGCTGGAAGACTGGAGGTCAGCTGTGATTCTCAGGTATGTTGAAGGATGTTAAAGAGAAAATATACTGTAACTCTGGCACTCATGTGTGACCACCCTGTAGCTCCATTGCAGACACTTTTCCAGTCATCCACACCCTTGCTCAAACACAACATCAATGTAAACTTTTTCCTTGCTGCCAGCAAACTGAAGAAGGCCTTTTTAATGCAGTTGCCAAGCATTTAGAGTTTCAAGTGGCAAAAAACACAAGCTTGAAAAGGTCTGTGGTTTGTGCCTTTGATAGCTGGAATTTGCTATTGGACATCGGTGCTAAAAGTCTCAGTAGAAATGAATCAAAGTGTTGGAATTAACTTTCCAGTTGCATGTGTTTACGGAATAAGAGGGACTTTGTGTTTGTATGTGTATCTAAAAAAAATCAAGCTGTGTCCAGTAAGCTTCACTACCATAAATTCACTTAAGTTAACGCACATGAAATCACCAAATAAATCTGTAGGAAAGGAAAAACACAAAAGAGACCTTCTTTATCTAAAACAATTGTCTCCTAGAAAGCCATATTTCAAGGAGAATGGCAGCACACTCTCAAAAAAATATCTTCCTATAACATGTTATAAGATAAGATAATACGATTCAACTTTATTGTCATTGTGCAGAGCCAATGAAATGCAGTTGTTTTCTCATATCCCAACTAAACTGGGGTCAGTGTGCAGGGTCAGCCATGAAACAGCACCCCTGGAGTAGATAGGGTCAGATTGAGGCCTTGCTCAAGGGCCCAACAGTGGTATCTTGGTGGTGCTGGGGCTTGAACCCCCAACCTTTTGGTCAGTAACCCAGAGCCTTAACTGCTGAGCCACCACTGGCCCAGTGGTTATCACCGCAAAGAACTGATCCAATTGTAAGCCTTTATTCAGGTTTCAGCATTGCCATCCACTGTACACTCAAATCTCATTATTATCATATTTAAACAATCAAAATTGTAGCGTCAAGCGTTACAAAATCTTTTGTGTGTCAGTGATGTCAAATGCTAGTGGCTCTCATGTGTCTTATGACTGATTGTGACATTCAAATCTTTGAATGTATATTTATAAATGATATATGACTGATTTCATAGAGAGGAAGAGTTTCAGTAATTAATACCTTTAGTTTCACTCTGTTCCTCTCGCGGATCTATAGTATGCTTTCAGAAGAATGCAGCATGAGTTTTTGGAGTTTTTGTCATTTTTGGAATAAAATTATTGTAACTGTACTAGTATATGCTTGTTATGTCTATTATATTGTTGGTTGGTTATATTATTTTTGTATTATTTGTTAGGTTTAGTTATAGGGGTGGGGTTAGGTGTTCAGAAAGATCTATTTTTTTGTGTAATGTACATCAAATTATTGTGACCACATATACCTGCCTGTTACACTTTTTATATTCTTTATAAGTGGTTAGGTTTGGGGATGTGATTGGGTTATGGGATCTAAAATATTGATATGATAGTATAAACTAACCATGTACCTAAATTAATACAGTACTGTGAAAAAGTTTTAGGCACTGGTGGAAAATGTTGCATTGTAAGAATGTCTTCAAAAAATAATGCCATAAATAGTTTAATTTATCAATTAATGTCATGCAGAGTCTATTAAACATGAAAAAGAAAATATCTATATTTGATGAGGCCACCTTTGCAATCAAAGAGCACCAATTCTCCTAGGTACACCTAGACACAGTTTTTCTTGGTTGTTGGAAGATAGGATGTTCCAAGCTTCTTGGAGAATTCACCACAGTTTTTCTATATATTTAGTCTGTGTCAATTGCTTCTGTCTCTTCATTTAATCCCAGACTGACTCGATGTTCAGTAAGGGGTCTGTGGGGGCCATGATATCTGTTTTAGGGCTTCCTGTTCTTCTATTCTAATCTATTTGGGAGTAATGTATAATTTCTAGTGACACACTAAAGCTGAAGATATACATAACTATCTTAAGATAAATGTTTTTGTGAAACATCTTACGTGCCTAAGACTTTTGCACAGTACTGTATAATTATCTGTGATGGAATTGTCAGAAAGGAGGTGAGAACAGAATGACACTAGCTGCGTTTCCACTACCAGGCCAGTGCAGGCTATCAACTTGTCAATTGGGGCCAATAGCCTCGGATTTCAGGCCGCAAGACCAAAATTCACCTTTGATATTGACAGCCTCAATCCCCAGATGGCCTTTTTGTGGCACAAGTGTAAACACTGGGCCAAAGATGCTAGGTCGCTGGCCCAGAGGATGCATGATGATGCTCCGGAAGTGACAGTAGGAACGCATTTGGACATGGCACACACTAGCACGCCCTCATTTGGCCTGATAGTGGAAACGCAGCTAATGACGTTTTCATGATTCAGGCAATTCTTTTTTTTCCATATGACTGCCTTGAGAGTGGATACTTTGGTTAAGTCTCTTGTTTCTCAGATGTTTTTCCTAAGAAAAGACCCTAGTAATCTCACATGTGTCTACTTTAGTTTCAGAAGAGATCTAAAATTTTATTCAAACATTTCTCATCTTCCAAGAACTATCCCTAAGGAAATTTAAGAGAAAAATCTGTGACAATCAAGCCAATACACACATGAAACAAAATGAGAATTCAGTTAAGTCTCCTGAGCTATAAGAGAGCAACCAAATTTCAAATATTACTCTAGGAAATGTTAACTTTGAGCTAAGACTCCTTAATGGACAAGAACTGTGGTGCTCGTCTTGTAGTTAAAATGTTGCACTTTGTCTCAGTGCTTTGAGGCTCTGTAGTCATATTGGAGCCATGTGGAAGTTTCATGGTATACAATATAGGAGGCATTTGAAATTCCTTTGGCCAGTCCAGTAGAGTATAGGCACATCTGTTGAGGTTCATCAGCCTTTTGCTTTGTTGTTCAATTTTATCACCAAATCATATGAAATTGATTAGTACAAAAAACGGACTGTTTATTTAACAAAGTCATCAATCACTGCAGCAGGCCCGTATACATTCAGCAGCATCGCACACACAATGAAAGAATGAAAGGCTCATGTTCTCTTTGAGGGATTTGTGCCTCAGTCTCTCCTTTAACTGGTTTTATTTTGTTTGCTGATTGGAGCTCATAGTCTGACAGCATCACATGGGTAGCAGAGTCGCAGTAGCAGTAAGGGGCTTTCGGCTCAAACAAAAGCTGTCACTTTGATCATTTGCCACTGCTCTTTGATCTTTGCTTAAACACCCAAATGTATCTGATAATGATGTTTAATTGATTATAAGCAGTGAGGGAGCTCTGGTTTTGTTTTTATACTTTTTCTCTTGTTCATCTTTGGTCTCCAAAAGAAGATCACTGACACGCCATGTCGTCCTTGTCTCTTTCTTCTTTTATAATAAATAAAGATATCAAACATCAAAGCTGTTCTTGGTTTATAACAAAATAGGACCTCAAATATTTTCCATTATGTTTGACATGGTTTTGGGTTTCGTCATCTAGAACAACAACAACTGGCCGGAATATGACAACATGCTTTTTTGTTGTTGTTCAGTCTCTTGTGTTGCAGAAGTTGAGCAGACCAAACTAAGGCTTGTTTTCCTTTGATGTCAGCAGGGTTGATTATTCAAAAGTAATCTCTTTGAGTACTATTCTGAGACTAGAGCACTGAAATCCTTAGGCTACTCTGAAACCATGCAAACAAATGCTTGCTGCTGGTTAATTTACTGTTTAAGCCTCTGTCTATTGCAACCTTAACAAAGCAACGGCCAGCAATGCGATCCATTTCCTTTGAAGTCAATTGTGCTCTACGGCCAACAATACCCCTGACCTCTGCCCTCGACAGCTTACTTTGATGGTGCGTTTGAGCAGAGACAACTGTAAAGAGTCCCTGACAGTAAATGGATACAGGAAAATGCACACCCACATTCACATACAGTAGACACAGTGCAGTGCATGCTTAATCCATTTTAAGCATGTAGCTGTATTTTGGAACATGGTAGCTGGTTTGTAGCTGGTCCATGTGTGTCCAAGTGTCTAAGTGGGTAGATAATCTTGGATGAGCAAAAAATAAAAAACAGCTACCAGCTGGTCAAAGGGGCTCAAGATGGTCAAGCTGTTTTTTGGATCATGGAAAACAGGTGCTGACTCGCATGTCCACAACCAAGTTTGTACCAGCAAAACTTTATTTTATCAAGAGCTCGATGAGCTAATTCAAATGTGGTGTATTCTTCACATTAAGCCACCAAACCAAATCTATTAGAAACAAAGTCCCAATGTCTCTTTGCAGTTTTACAAAAGACGGACACTAGGGTTGCATTTAGAAGGAACCCTCTATCTGCAATATTTTGGGCTCTTTTTTGCACTTTTCTCATTCTGTGCAAATCAGTGCAAAAACACCTGCAAGCCCTTCTTGTTGACATGCTATCATGATTAAACTGTCCTGTAGCTATGCATACAAGTTTGTGTGAGAATTAATTTTGGGATTGTAGCTTCAGTCGCTGTTGATACACCCAGTAAGCGATCAGTTGTATAGTGTGCGCACCAACATGACCAAAAACAAAGAACATTGAGTCGTAAAGTGTGTGCTTGGTGTTAGAAGCAGCAAATGTAATTTTCGAGGTATACCTTGTAGGCACTACTGGAAACTAGAGCTCATATATGATGGTGCGAACACAATGACCTGGATTTTTTTTAACTAATTGGGAATAAAACATAGGGGGAATAACAGCTAAATATCCCATTGTATATAAACATATAAGTATATTTAAAAATGTGAGATACTTTATACAATTGGTAAATTTTCTCAATTCATCATTGACAGGTGTGGAATAGTGTAACTTCTTGGGTTTAGCAGGAATTTTTCCATCTTTCACATGATCTAAAGAATGCTTCTCTGTGGTCATTTAATGATTGGTACATAGTCTTCTTTGCATGTTCAGATTTGTTTGATGTATTTGCGCACTGGCATGTGAACCTTCCTTCCTCATAAAATTCTATGATCTGGTCTATTTCTATCCTGTCTAGAGATGCACATTTCTTTGAGTTAGCTGCAAACCTATCCAAGTACAATATCAAGAGTTCCAGCTTGTCTGAGAGTGAGAAATTGCAATTGAGATGGCTGAAAGAGGAAAAAAACATATCAACTGGGATTACTACTTCTTTGGCTGTTTGTTATGCTCAATTAGAAACATTACAGATAAATCAGTCTACACTGTACAGAAAAGAACATTGCAGTACCATCAATCATATTCAGACAGAAAGCAATTGTAATCAGGAACATTCTTTACCTTGAATGCCTTATGAGTTATATGTGACATCAAAGTCTTTTGAACCATCAATCAGCAGGGAGATGGGTCGACAGCGGGAAATGCGCATTTCCACTCTATTGTGATGACATTGTAATGATGAATGCATCTTGGAGAACTGTATCAGTATTTTAAAAGTATTTCGGTATATTTTCATCCAAGTTACTAATTAAATTTATGCCAAAGATCAGAATGTGGCAAAAACAATTTGCGAATATAGCAATTTTCACATCACATGGTTTCAACAGAACAAAATCGTAAATTCTACGGAAACTGGTGTAAAATAGAAATGAAAATGGAAGTTGAAGCCACATTGGCTCTTTTATTAAATTTAACGAATTACTTGTGGTTTAGACAGGAGCGAACTTGGAAGAGAAATTGAGCTTGGGGTGGTTTTCGGCCTTTCGGCCCTGTTTCGCGGGCAGACCACAGGGAAAATTTCTGGTTCTCCCTAAGGCCAATCTGACCAAACACTTTGATGAACTGTATATTTCTCTGGGACCCTTTCATATAAAACAAATACAGTTTAGAATTTGTTATGGGGGCCCCTTGTACCTTTGGGCTCCTAGAATCGTCACCACCTTTCACCCATCTAGCTACGGCCCTGATCTCTATATAAATGATATTGGAATATATTTGGTAAACATGTTTCCTTCGTAGTTTATGCGTATATCTTCTTACTGAACAAAAAATGTATCCACCTCAAGCGAACATAAAAAAAATGTATGCGCTTATTAGAAACTTTTTTCATATCTCAGTGTTTCCATCCAGCATTTTTTATATAATATCAAAGAATTAGCATAAATATATGTGAATGGACAGCTAGTGTTGTGGAGCAACTAACAAAAAGTAGTGATTTTGCTAGGAACAAGCCACTTTATCTAATGAGTACCTGTGGATGAAAAAAGCTATATCACTATATTTCACATTGCGCAAACAGCTTAACAGTCAAGCCAGCTGAGAAAATAATCAAACCTACTTGCATAAAGGGTCCACTCTCTGTCTCATTTGAAGTATTGGGGATTTCAATCAAATTTATTGAATCAGTTCGACTGTACACTTCATTTACTTGAACCAATTCAAAAAGTGATTGTCCTCATCTCAGCACAGACACCTGCACACCATTTCTTAACTTTTTTTAATATAACAATTATATTTATTATATATTTAATATTTGTTCTTAAACATTTATATTACATATTTACTATAGCTTACTACTTTTTCAAAAGTATAATTGACTGTTTAACTACATTTAATTATGAGTAGCTTGTAGCTTGGCAAGCTACCATTTCAAATTAGCTTAACCAAAACTGTTGAGAACACACAGTGAAAGAACAGACAGCATGCCACTGGTATTTTAGGTCATTATGAAAATTACCATTGTCATGTCCCATTTAATGAGAACATAATATATACCACAATAACACAAATGAAGATGCGCAGATTAAAGGTCCTCGCTGGCACTCCCTTGCTGTCTTAAACTGCAATTATGGTCATTCCTTTCCTCTTGAATTTTAAAAGCCTCTAGCATGTTTTTAAATGCTGGGAGAAAGTTAAAAAAAATAAAAAATCACAAAAATGTAGACTTGTTTACAAGAATTTGACTAGTGTGCCCTGAAATAGTAAAAAGCCAGGATTGTAATTTGAAAAATGCTTTTGTCATTCCTACTTCAATTTCTCTTCTAAAGTGGGAACTAAACACGCACAACCAGCATCACATTTCTCAACGTCAATTTTGAATCTTTTGTTTGCGATGAATTTTACACTAATATTGGGTTTATTGGCAGACTAATTAAACCTCAAAATGCCAGTGTTTGGCTTAAATTGCCAAGTTTCCAGTGTTTGGTTTCACAAGATGTACATCAACACTAAGGATCTTAGAGTTCATTTGTTAGATGTTTGATGTTTATGCCTGGAAAATATACAGGGCTCTATTTTCATGACCATACTAGCGTTAAGCACAGCAGCTGTGCACTACGTCTTATCCAATTTTCATGAGAACGCCAATTCTAAGCACAATCTTCGGTTAAGCACAAAGCGCCACTGGCCAGGGGTGGGAGAGCTTGCACTATCTGTGAGTATATGCCTCAAACTGTGGGTGTATTGTGTGTTAATGAAGTGGCACAAAGTGCAATATGCAATTTTTCTGAGAAATAGGCCATTGTGCTTGGATGTTTGAGAAGCATGTCTAATCTCGTCACAAGTCTAAAATCAGTTCCTGCAATGGCAGTTTTGGGATTCCACCAGTGGATGATATTAATTGACTATCGATCAGCCATAATTTGTGTGTCAGTAGATCAGTATTACTAATAATAATATGTTTATTTTGTATAGGGCCTTTCCAAAGCTAAAAGATGCAATGGTTTCTACAGTGAATGGTATTTCTATAGCACACCGCAAAATGACATTATCTTCAGCAAGATGATAACACACGGCAACAGGGTTCCCCAATTCGTTTTCATAAAGGGCCAAATTCTGTCAACAATAAAAAGTCAAGGGTCATGGCGTTGATGTAATGACAATTTATTTGTGCTGCCGTTTTTATTATTAATTTTACAAGAGTCAATTAGTCAATTAGTTAATATTAGGCTATGCATCATATTTGTTTCTGTACAAGGTTATTCTTAATGTGCACTGTTCCACTTGTATTTGTATGACAGTACCTTGTGTTATATTATCCAGACAATAATCCAGACATTATAAAAGAAGTAGTTGGCTTCGGGAGTCCATTTGGAATATACTCAAAACATGTACAAATATGTAAAAAGGAAGGACACCGAGAGCTGGATTCTTCAAACAAAGGTAGGGAACTTTTAATTGATCACTTCTCTGGTTTACAGCTTCACAATAACACATCAGATTCACATAATAGCTTCACAGTAAGTCTCTCAACCCAGTCTCTATCTCTTGATCTGGTGTTGGAATGGTCCTTTTATGCCGCTCTCCCCAATCTCACTACAATTAAAGACAGATGTTAGTCATAATTTGGCTTAGGTGTATGCACCCTAACCGCTCTCTCTCTCCCGACGGATGCTCGACCACGCCCCCGCTGCCACAAAATATAAATAGGGCTTATATTTAAAGCAAGTGTGCGATATGGCCCTACATCAGCACTGCTGTGATTTGGCCGCAGGCCGAGTGCCGTGGGTAATCACAGCAGTGCTGAATTAGGGCCATATAGCATGATTGTGAGTGTGATATTGATTATATACAACAGTTCAATGAACAAAGTAAATGTTTAAAATTCATGTGTGTGTGTGCATGTGTGTGAGAGAGAGAGAGAGAGAGAGAGAGAGAGAGAGATGGAGTGTGTGCTAAGGGGCGGGTTTACGATTTCTGAGGCTCCAAGCAACTGACCAACCCGGCGCCCCATTTTGAAAGTTTTTACTAAAAAAAAAAAACGTAAAATTTAAAATTATTTTAAATCCTTACATCCTATAAGCTGTTGTAGCCAAGTACATTCAAAATGTTTAATTAAATAAAAATCTTGTTAAATATAATGAGTGCACGTTTTCCTGTTTTTCCACAGGTAAAAAAAGCTATATTTATCTACATATATTTTTACAAAACTTGTTAGGACAGCCCAAACTGTCGTTACTAGTCTGCACATCTTTTCAACTAGCAATGGCAGATCCTGATTCGTCTTATAAGAAAGTAGTTCCATGCACAACTGCACATTTGTTTGTGACAGTCCTTGTTTCCTCATTTTGTTATATACTTCTTTGTTGAACTGTTGTATATAAGCAATATCACACTTTCAATCATGCTGTATGGCCCTAAATCAGCACTGCTGTGCCTGAGGCCTCGTCTCTGCGGCCAAATCAAAGCTGTGCTGATGTAGGGTCATACAGCACTCTTGCATGTGTGATATTCCTTAAATAGGACACAGACGGTGCAATAACTGGAGAAGAACCTTAGAATTAAATTGCACTTGACCCAGCCCATTTGCGCTGTGTGCACACGGTTTGGCCAGCCCACTTGCACCTAGGCTTTGTGCATGCGTGCATGAAAATGTAAAAACTTCCTGGCCATGTCCACTGACTTTGAGCGTATGACATATCACATAGTACTGCGCTAAAAGCATAGCACTCAGTGTTAGACTGCACTAGCTGCATAATTTTTATACTTTCTTTAAGCATAAACAAGCGGAAAAAAATAAAACTGCCAGTGCCACAAGAAAAAAATACACTTATTCAAGATACATTCTTTGAAAATAAGCCTTTATATCTAATGTAGTGTTGCGTATTGTTTTACGGAAAGATGAGACACACACACACACACACATTGGTGCGGCTATACTTATGTGGATTCTCCATAGACATAAGGATTTTTATACTGTACGAACTATAGATTATATCCCCTAACCCTACCCCTAAACCTAACCCTATCATAAAGATTTCTGCATTTTTAAATTTTCAAAACAAAAAAACATAGTTTAGTATGTTTTTTAAGCGATTTGAATTATGGGGACACTAGAAATATCCTCATAAAACAAATTTATAGTATAATACCCTTGTAATTACCAGTTTGTAACCTAATTTTTTTTTCTCGTAAACCACCCACACTCACACATCCACACACACCCACATATGTATATATATGCAGTGTACACCTTGTGACACAAAGTTGAGATAGTTTCAGAGTAAATAGCAAGTTTTAAAGAGATAACCATTTTACAACATTACCCCTCCTAAAAGGGAGTAGCATGCTCCTTGAAAGAAATGCAGCACATGCATAATTTAGGCAGCAAAATACATAGTTTATGTACACCTGACAAGGCAACTCTGTTACACAGAGAACATACAACAAAATTCTTACCCATAAATTGCACTAGACACAAAAATATCTGTTTTAAATTTGTTAGGATACCATAGATCCCCTGATTAACCTCAAGGGGGAGCTCTCACAGCACAGGGATCCAGTAGTAGTCAATTCAAAGCAGTGGAAGGAGAAATACTCTTGCCCTTCTCTAGTCAAACAAATGTCTTCATAATCTGTCATCCGTTTCTTTATCTCCATTCTGCTCTCCTGTGATGTTTCAAATACAGTCCTTATTCACTGTATTTTCAGCTGCTATATTGACAGTCTCCCAAATGCTTTAATTTGACAATCAAAGAAAAATAAATGCAGCCCAAAGTAGCTCTTTACAAGTTTGCTTTTCAATATATAATCTTCATAAAAATATCTTCAATATCATTAATAAACACAGGGTCACAGCGAAAGCTTCTTAGCAATGTACTGTACTGTATATAGCGAGCTAGCTCTAAAGGCTAGATACAAAATGAGGAACTACTCCCTGATATAGAACTAAGGAATTTGTATGCTGGAAATTCCTTTCATATCATGGAAAAATGATGAGTCTTTGTTGTAGTTTATTACCAGTCAATGTTTGAAAGCACCCCTGAGCTCTTTGAACTTGAAGTGAGCGAGGGTCTGTTTCTTCTCTAGAGAGGTGTCATCACATTATTGTTGGCATGTTGCCCTACTCTAATTAAATCTGAGAGATAAGATACAGAGGCTATGCAGATTTTTCACCATGACTTAAGTTGAGTTTAATACAAGTAACATTGTACTTATCAGAATGGTTTAGTGTACATTAGCTAATTAGTTCTGTGCAAATAATGCTACTATTGTAGCAGTACCTCAGTTAACTTCAGGGTTTTGTATTCTTTAAAGCTACATTAGCTAGCAGCTAATGAACTGTTTGTTTAAACATTTACTTTAAACACACTCTGAATATGCCATTACATTTTTGTACAAGTTACAATATGATGCACAAAGAATTCAGTGCAGTTTATGGGAATTTGTTAAAACCTCACTTTCCTGAGAAATGTATTTTCAAATTAGCTTGGGGTTTTGATGGTTACATTCATCATAGCCAACATTAATTAAGTGGCACATGCTAAGGCAAGCATCACCATTTATTTTGCTCATACTTGTAAATTAAAAAAACCCAACAACTTGCACTGCTCATGCTACTGACATTAATGATACCTCATAATCATGTGGCTTATTAATTTTTGCCTGGCAGGGGTTAAAATTGGCAAAAAAGTCAGATAGACTTTTTGTTTTTGTTTTTGCTGGTGGGTGCCCTAAATCGTGTTGTCCTCTAATCGCAGTGTTGGCGGTTCGATCCCCAGTCCACATGACTCCACATGCCAAAGTGTCCTTGGGCAAGACACTGAACCCCAAGTTGCTCCCAATGGCAGGCTAGCACCTTACATTGGTGTATGAGTGTGAGTGTGAATAGGTGAATGAGAAGCAGTGTAAAGCACTTTGAATACCGCTAAGGTTAAAAAGGCGCTATATAAGTGCAGACAATTTACCATTTAAGGGGCACCCAGTAATATTTTATGCATGTTTTCTTGGACTTGCATTGACACCTAGGGGCCTGGATGCAACTTCATTCAAGCACAATACTTGTCAGTTACTGATGTCAGTGTAGAAATTCACTGTTCACAGTCAGCCATGATTAATTTATTCCATGAGTAAAAGTGTCCAGTAGACATTATTCACTGTAGTGCCATCTTTGATTTTTGACGGCAATGAAAATGATGCTGTGAGGGATAGACTTACTGTCTCTTCAATGACGTGCACTGGATAAAGCTATCAAAAAGCTCATGGATCTAATTTTCCACAACTCTGTTGTCTAGAGTTTTTTGTCGACAGCAGAATGATCCAAAAACACTTAAAAAAACTGTACAACCCAGACTCTACATTTATCCCTCACAACCTTTTTGTCATTCAAAGATGGGGCTGCTTTGAATAAGGTCTATAACTGGGCAGTTACTGAGATTAAGTGAGTAGTATTCAGCTTGTCATGTGATCCTAGAAAGCCCCCATAGTGGGAACACTATATTTAAAAAAAAAAAAAATTAGAAAAAAAAGAAAACTTTAATAAGGTTACTGATATGACTAGAGACTTCATCGCATATGAGTGCATCTCCCTGTTGTTGCTTGGCCCTTCATGTGGGTTTTTGGTCTTGACTATGGGCGCCTATATACCTAATCCATTAAGGACCAGAAAATTATATGCTGGGTTTCCGTTCAACTATTTTTATGTGAATTTTTATGCACTTAAGAAAACATGAATGGGCATTTTTTGCTTGATATATGCATTAACACTCAAAATTCACTTACAAATTTGCACGCTAGGCTGAGGTGCTTTTTCTGGAATTTCAAGCAAGTCATAAAGCGCATTAAAGGAATTTTCTTTTGCATTAAAGTTAAGCTCAATCGACAGAATTTGTGGCATACTGTTGTTTACCTCAAAACATTATTTCGACTAGCCCTTCCATTTAAATTTTATGGCACTTATAATGGAAATTAATGTATAATGTATAATTGCTCCAGTATGGCAAATTCAACTTTCCCAGTAGAAAACAGGTCATTCCGGTGCTCCAGAAACATGATTAAGATGGGCTCACTAACAATTGTTATGCAATAAGTAAAAGAAAAGGCAGGAATCAATTAGCAGTATGTCTCATTACTCTTTTACTAATCATCTTCATGTGCAGTCGGAATTATCGTAAATGCGAGTTTTGAGAATGACCCTGATAGCACACGTACATCACCCAGTCATCTATTTGAAGAAATGCAATTTGAAGGTTGTACAAAGTAACATTTAAATTTAACAATGCTAGTAAAGTGGATAGAAGCCATGACAGTGCCGCTGCAACATGGGCCACCACCTTGACTGTTTTAGGTTGAATGGATTACATGGCTGCGTCAAATGACCACAAATACGTCATTGTTTAGGAATATCTCCTGTCCACACTACAACGCAAAGACGTTGTTTTGAAATGTATCCACTCTGGAGAGTATTTTCAAAAGATTCGTTTTCACTGGACAAAAACACTGTCTCAGTGTGGACGGAAGGCCAAAACGTAGCGAAATGAATACGTTTTCAAATAAAAATAAATTAGTGTGGACATGGCCTAAGTATGTCATGGATGTCAATAAGACATTCAGCAGATGTCTTTGAGACGTTTATGATTTAGAATGTTTGTAAATCTGATCTTTTAAAGATGTTTAGCAGATATTAATTAGATTGTGATGCTTTCCAGATGAAAAGATCTAAAGCAGACTTCTCGGTAAACGACCCTTCAAGTTGTAAGTACGAGAAACTCTGAGATATCTTTGATACCCGAGTTTCCGAGGATGGTTTCTGTAGAGAATGACAGGTTTTATTAATTTATCTTAATACAGCTAATTGTTAGTGCTTGCCGTTTCAGTCATATTTTCATGTATACCAGAATCCATTTGATGCATATTGTACATTTTTACACTGTTAAAATAGCTTTTATTGAATAGCTAACTGAGTAATATATATTATGGTGTCAAAATTAAAGTTCCTCATGAAATATACATGAATGAACAAGGCATCATCCATGTTTACTTTTCTGAAAACAAAGAAAAAAGAACGCAACGTACTCCTAATTACGACATCATAAGTGGGAAGTAGGATCATTCTAAAAGCACTGGAAGGCTGCATTAAGCACAGGTGAACTTTTTCTTTATATTCATTCTGTACATGTGTAAAGGAAGCCAGTGCAACAGCGACACCTACAGATAAGGAGTGCAATTAAATATACCACAGTAATTCAAATTTATGTGCAACTTAGTTGAAGGAAACAAGTAATGTTTTGCATTCTCATTATTTATACACTTTCAAAAGTTGGCAAACATTTGGATGGAAACATAGCTATAGATACTTCATGGTGGCTCTTTTGAGTTGGGTCAGTAAGCAACCCCCTTGCAACCACCTGCAACATCTGTATAGCAATACCCTAGCATTGTGGCAGCAACTTTTGCAC
Source organism: Xyrauchen texanus (assembly GCF_025860055.1). Lineage (NCBI taxonomy): Eukaryota > Metazoa > Chordata > Actinopteri > Cypriniformes > Catostomidae > Xyrauchen > Xyrauchen texanus. Next base: position 5,302,234 of record NC_068287.1, on the reverse strand, counting down.
AGGCAAGCACAGGCCTGGCTCCAGCTCTAAGATGTAAGGTGGGCCATAGGACCCGCCGGGTGGGCCGAACAGTTGGAGGGGTGGGTGTAGGTGTTGTTCTCAAGGTAGGCCACGTTGATGATTGGGTGGGCCAGGCCCACCCAGGCCCCCCTGTGGAGCCAGGGCATGGGTAAGTACCTTTCCCATTTTCTTCAGAAAATGTCAACATCTAATTATATCCTTGTAGTACAGCCAACACATGAAAACAGGGTGGAATCCCAACTCTCCCTAGAAATTCTGCCAGCTTGGTGTCCTCAAATGCGATCACTTCATTATATTTTTACAGGTTGTTCAAGTCAACCACAAAAATGCATTCACCAACATTTAACCTTTTGTTTAGAAGGTTTGAATTCTGTGCTAGCATAACCTAAACTCTCTTTCTGCTCAAAATGGTTCCCTGATTCATGTTTTTCTTAACAATTAATTTACGACTTGAATGTGTCTAAAAATTGCTTTTAAACATTTTATGATTTTTTTCTGTCCTGACAGAAGTTTAGTATGAATATATTGTAGTATTGGGAGGCGTATTCCTTCCAGTAAACATTTGGAGTTATAATAAGTCCAAAAGAAAGACTCAATTACTGTTTGATGTGGGTCGTTTTCCGACTGGAATGCATGTTGACTATCCAGTTGCTGTTTGAAGCTCTCTACTGCTTTAATGAAGTGGTAATCTGTCTACAAGGAAGATCACCATTGGATCTGGAATTCATAGAGTCATTTGTACAGTTTACAAACTTCTTGGTGACACTAATAATGTTTTCTCGAAAATCCACACTTACAACTTTCTGGGCAAATTCCAGACTTGTGTGCCAGTTGAGGCCCACATTTCCACCAACAACAAGTCTCAGTGCTGGATGAGCAATTAGAGCCTTACCGCCAAGGGAGGCTATTGCTCTGTCTGTAATGTGTTTGTTCAGCTCTTCTTTTCTTCATACGTGCTTTTGTGAAGATGACAGCGATACTCAAAAAGAAGTACCATGGACCGCCCCAACACTTGCATTACCATAGGCAATGTAGAGTGAATATTCAACACATGATCGTGGACAATGTGTTTGAAATGTTAAGAAAACAATCCGCCTAATGGCTCTGTATTTATGTATTTTCCTTGGGCTCTTTGAAGTGAAAGGCCACATTACACTCTGGCCTGAGTCTGCTCCAATCACAACTGCGACTGCAACATCACTATAGCACTCGCTCTGACCTCTGACGCTCCTAAGTCACTCCATTGATTTTCAAACAGTTTAGTTTCATCAAAGCAAAGGAAACAACTTGGGAAGATCATATGCTCCTCTGATGCCACAGGCAGCATCTCTTATTATAAAGGTCTGCAGGCAGACTGATAGGAATGTAGATAGAAATGAATAAAGACCTTGATGTTATGAAAACGTAATGACTGTTACGATGCTGAGCAAACAATATAATGTGATAAAGGTTTTGCGAGAGATCTGTTGTTTCTGCAGTTGAATCTCCTGTTAGGAATGGAGTTATGCCCTCTTAATAAAGCTTGTTTGAGAAATATATTATAAGTGCATGTTAAGTCAAGAATCACTATTACTATCGTTCATTCTTAGGGTTAAGGATGTGAAAAAACCCTAACCCTAAGTATTGTTGTCCAACATACTGTAGTTTGTGGTACAGACGTAGTGTCAAATTAGTCATCGGGAGAGGCGGCAGGCACACTGAGGCAAATTTTATATATAAGTAAATATTAAAAAAAGACAATTAAATAAAAAAACTTTAAAATATTACATTTTAATCATACTATATATTTAATTTAGACTTCATTATGCTTTATTCCTGAATGTTTTATGCGCCCAGCTGTTTCATAATTTAAAAACATTGAAGTGAAGAAAGGAAAGGGGTTGTTCACACTAAACAGTACTCATGCAAAAAAATATACGCATCACCATGAATAGCACGACACAGGTGTCTCGAAATACGTTTTTAACAATTGAAGTTATTTATAACTTGACACGGCATCTTAAAAACCTGGCATGAGATGCTGAAAAATGCTAGGTGCAGCACAATGGTCAAAGACAGCCATCTAGCGTGTTTACATAGAAAAACAATTGACAAAGCGTAGATGGATGCAAAAACGGTGTGAACGATCACAAAGGATAACACGGAGGAAAACAGTGAATGAAAGGAATTAAAAGTTTGTAGCTAGATTTCCTAACTCTGCCAGCTACCTAAGTAGAATATGAGAGGAGTTGTTGAACTCTGAAGTTTTTAAAAAACAGACTTGACCAACCGGTTTACAAAACTACTGTCAACTTAAAAGACTGATTTTTTTTTTAATACACATCGTGGCATAAGTTGTGTGTGGTCTTATGCTTTAGATTTAAAGGGGACCTATTATGCAAAATTAACTTTTACATGGTGTTTGTACATAAATGTTAGTTAGCAGTGTGTGTACACAACCACCCTACAATGTTAAAAGTCCACCCATTGCTCTTTCTTATATTTCTATTAATGAAAAACAATGGATCAAAATGAACTGTTTTTGTTTCTGTCTCAAACATGACATCACGTTAGAGCAGGCCTTGCCCACAACTGGTGACGGACTCCACCCTATTATCATAGATCCTCCCCTGAGTGATTTACACACAGTCCGCCATTTATTTCCACACTGGAGCAGATACAGTGAGAAGAATAGCTCAGCTTCGTAAAAAAAATAGATTCTCAAGCATGGATCTGTACAAACTGTTTGTGTTCCAGCTTTATATCCTGAAGATGTAAGTGTCGCACTATATTTTGTGAATGTTTGCAAATCGCCTTTCTGAATCTGCTTGTTAGCTGATGCAGCTAAAGTTACCATTGTCTCTGATTGTATTCATGGAGACCAGAGCTATGTCAGGGGCGGGGAGCAGCAGCTCATTTGCATTTAAAGAGACACGCGAAAACAGCGTGTTTTTGATTCCACTCAAAAAGAGGCTTTTAAATGGTATAATAAATGATTCGTGGGGTATTTTGAGCTGAAAAGGGGCATAATATGTCACCTTTAAAAATCTCATAGGCTTGCTCTGAAGTAGGGACCTGAGCCATACCTAGGGAACAGGAAACCATCCAGAACAATTTAGCAACTGCATAGCAATGTGTAAAACTATAATACTAATAAACACTAATAAAACTATAGTAGCTGTATAAAAACATCCTAGCATCGTTGCCACATGTTCTTCACGAATAAGCAACACACATTTTCTTGAGAATTAAATTTTTTTTGTCATTTTGTAGTATGGTATATAATTGTATACAGTACCATGTTCAGCGTCTTAACTGATTCAACTGAGAAGTGAGAATCATAGAAATGCACATGGCAAACTGAATATATTATTGTGATAATTCCCAGTGTGTAACAGAAATTTTTGTGATAGTTTATTGAAAACCTGCATGGAACTCAAAGGCGTGTCTCCATCTTGATGCTGTTTTCCTAGTATTAACATTCATCTTGGCGGATCCATTCAAAATTTGTCACCCAAGACGGATTGCTATTTACACATGGTTAAAGCATCCAGGATACATCTCCTACTAGACTCCTACAGCAAGTACGTATGGGTTTGGTGAAACTTGGCAAAGAGTTCAGGCAGTTCTTACTCAACTCATCTAAATTATGGGGTTGCGTTCCATTCAGAAGTGATCATCCCTAAACCCTATTTCCTTCAAAAGACTGTACCCTCCTTTGTGAGAGCTTCAAAGGCTGAAATGGGCTCAAAAATAGTGGTAATTTGATTGAAAATTCTGTTTGCAATGACCCTACAGCTTGGCTACCATTATTATTCTCCCATTGAAAAGTCCTGTGAAGGCATCATGTAAGCCAAAGTCTCTTAGATCATTTAAAGCCCATGGTGCAGGTTAAACACCACTGTCGATTAATGGGTAGATAAAGCAGTCAAGATATGTATATAAAGTTAGAAATGTCTCCAAAATGGTGTTAAAGTCCAGTTTTTGTAGTTTTTGGTTAGAAACGGTTATTTTTTACGTGATTCGGCGATGACGTCACATGAGGTAGACGCGGTGGAATGTAGCCTCAGCCGTTCTCAGCTACTTGAACTAATTCTAGCAGACTAGCACTGAATACTATGGCGTCTAACTGGGATGAGGAAGAGGTGGCAAGACCCATAGTTAACATTTATGATGGCCCACAGCCATACAATTTCGAACCGTTTAGACGTGAGAGGGCGAATGAGGAAATACCGAGAGCAGATGGCCGTCAAAGACAAATAAATGCATGGTCAGAGGAGAATGAATGGAGAGTTGGTGTAGTGTCCTGGTGAGTTGCTATCATTTAGAAACGCAGCAATGACCGCTGGAGCTAGTAGTCTATGAACAGCAGTGCATACAATAACTTTTATGCTTTATTTCTAAGCTTTTACCTCTTTCTCCGGTGAAAATGTTGTTTCGCCGTAGCCGACGCCGAGTAGGCGTCGTCAGTGTGATTATTGTTGATAGTGCCAACTAGTTTTCCTCGTGATTGATTGTCATTGACACCGTCAGGCTTACCGGGAGAGGGAGTGAGAGAGTAGTAAGCGTCTGTGTCGCTGTGTTTGGCAGGTGTCTGTGTGGGCAGTGTCGTCCCATGGAAACTGTGGTGGAGAGCTTGTGTTGTAGGGAGGTGAGCGCGTTTTGGTCGCTGGTCGAGGATCTCACCCCGCGGCCAGCAGATGTAACGTGCCTAACGCAGCATCCTGGATTTGAGGCATGCTGCCTGAATCCGTTTGTGCTACAAATAGCATATTCACACTTCAGACAGGATCATGGTCCCCTTCAAGCCAGCATGCAAGAGTATGTTCATGGTTTATGTTTACTTTACCAATGTTTTTACACTGAGTCCTTTGAACAACAGCAATAGGTGACAGGAGATGTGTTGCATGCACAAACATGCATAAGAGACAGGCTTCAAATGACGTTTCCAACCTACTTAGAGTTTAAAACTTAAGAATCTTTCCTACTTATTCCTAGGCAATACCGGTACACTGCGTACAGGCAGGCTATACGCTGGGCTTATGGAGTTTTAGGGAGGAGTATAAGGAAGCCTCTACCCTCTTGTGTGGTTTCAACCATCAGACAAAACTTCCAAAGTGGTGACCAAACCTATCAGGGCTTTCAATGGCCTCGTTTGGATGAGAATGAATAAAAATAATTGTTTATTCTGTTGTGATCGCCCAATTGCCCTTAAAATGTTATAAAGTACACAGAACACATGAATTTTAATAAGAAAAAACAGTTTATTGGCATTGCTTGTAAGGGTTACTAAACATTTACTGAACAAGGACAAGGATTACTGAACAAAGACACAGGTTGCAAGTAAACAAATCTATATAAAAAAGCCCACTGATGAAGGGCTAGACCTGAAACCTTTGCACATTGTTTCTTTTGCCTGCAAAAGTGTGGTCTTACCTGAGGGTCAACTGATGGTTCTCGCACTCACTCACACTCACTTACTCACACACAGTCACACACACTCACACACACTCACACACACTCACACTCTTTCATGAATGCATATGCAGTGATCCATGCAAAAGCATATCAAGCTGACACACAGTGAACCCAGACAACACCGCACACAGAGGTTGACAAGGCACAGGTAAAATGTTTGGTAAATTATTTTGAATTACATAAAACAAATTTCATGCAAATAACAGACAGAGGAGCAGACATGCAGCATGCAGGACCCCTTGAATGGGGTACAGCGACAATTAATGCCACTTACAAAGATGAAAAAAAGTGCAAAGTAAAACCAAAGCAACAACACACAAAACATGCAGAATACAGGAAACCACCACCAAATGAGATGACAGGGACAGAAGGAAAGAAGATAAATAACAACTAAAATAAATACTTACAACTAAATCATTGGACTTGTCTGTGGAAAAAAATAATAATAATAATGTGAATTTAGGTTCTCTTGTAGCGTGACTGCCAGGCTAGGAAGAGGCTGACGGCCTCCTCCTTAGGAACCTGTTCGAAGGATTTAGCGATGAGGGCGGGTGCATCGGAGGACAAATTAAGCTAACCTCTCGAAGAGCTGCAGGTGAATGGGTGTAGCTTTCCTGAAGGGCCTTCATCAATGATGTTGCATAACCTGCAGGTATAATAATAATAATACTGAATAAAGATCATTGCCACTGATCACAGATGTCTCGTGAGCCATCTCAAAATATGATAGAACTGCATGACACTGCTTACCGTATGAGGCTGCCTCTTTGATGGGACGCTACCACATGGGCACCTTTTCTGAAGCCGCGGATACGCACGCAGTACTTCTCCGTCCCATCACTTTTCCGTGCAGTCTCGCGGTTGGCATTGTGATTGTAATGCAGCGCCGCTAAGAGAAGCCTACAAAATAACACATTTGAGATTTTTTTTTACTACAATAGGCAAGATAATAGGTACTATTATTACTATAAAAGGCATAATAATTGGCTGTATTATTCCTTGGATAGCACTGACCTGCTATACATCCCAACGTATGAAAACCCTGTGTGCTTGGGTGCGAAGTGCAAGATGAGGGAGTGGTAAGCCTCAAGGGAGAATGTCTGATGCTGTGGAGACAGCTGTCGAACATCTTTCAGTAAGGCAGTCCTCGTGATTATGTTCTCCAACTTTACTGCTGCCAATGAGCCTGCAAAGACCAAGACAGGGAGGCAGACAGACACACAGATGGAAAACGTATAAATAGACAAGATAGATTCAGACAAAAATTCTTTTTTTAATGGAAACACATGAAATGGTCCTGCATATGAATTATAGCAAACATAAACAGTAAACAGAATGTTATGAGATTGCCAGGGAATGAAAAAATAATTTAATCATCATAGGTCACATGTCAAAGCACTCAGACAGCAAATACAACAAAACTGTAGAGCGTACATAATACCACATGCTGTGTGTACTGTACCTGGGTCCAGCCACTCTATGTTGCGCTGATCCCCGTCTAGAGGGCCATGGGCACAACTGGAGAAAGCAGGGGTGTCATGGTCATGGATGTCCTGGATGTGGTTGACTAAACTTTTCCATTTAGCCTCCATGACTGCTGGGTTGCCGTCTGGGGTTGAGGCTGCAGTCCAACAGAGGTGATTCACTATAGCAGGCCTCCACTGCTGTAGTTGGTCACACTCTTTTGAAGCTGCATCCAATGCCTTCCCCAGACCTGTTTTAGAACAAATGGTATTAATTGATATGCACTAACAAAAACTGCTTCAAGGTTCCAACAATGGATACATACTTTTGGCAATGTGCCACACATCAAAATAATGCCGTGTCCCTTCAGGGCTCAGCTCCTCTCTCACCCATTTGGCAACCTAAGGAGAAATAAACAAACTTTTGTGGATGATTGACCTGTGTGGCCCTCCGTGTATCAGCAAACCACAAACATCCAGCTTCAGTGCAATTCAGATGTTTACATTCTATACTGCATTTTTATTGTAAATACCTGGCGATGACGGTCCGTGATCAGCGTTGCTAAATGCAGGTCCTTTCCCCTCAGCAGGCCAACACTGCGCTTGAGCCCTTCAAGCTCACACCATGAGCTGTTGGGGACCTCTGAGCTCTGCAACATGACATAACAGTGTAAGTGTAAAATGCTGGTGTTGTTGAAGGAGGCGTGAATGAACCGACGCGTTGCTGGTCCAAGCATTACGATACACTGTACTCTAGTTAGGCAATACACAAAGCTCTAAGCATCGTTGTACTAGTGGAAAGATGTTTTATTAATATACATTCAGTTTACTAAATTGCAAAGTTCATTTCTTTGTCTAATAACATCAGGTTTACCTGAACAAGCTGAACATCCACCACCTTGTTCACTCTGTCCTCGATCAGAGAGTAGGATCCATACTTCGCGCAATGCCCAGGAGAATCTGACCTGGAATTAATTACAAATTTGAATTAGGTTTCAAGTTTTTAATAACCAAGGTCTGTAAAGACAATCCACCATGTCATCTGCAAATGCCAACTAAAGCCACCCTACATGGTAACAAATAAAAAAATCAAAATGTGCAACTGGTCTATGAGCTCTCACACTGGTTTACCTGCAGTCACCAGCAAGAACTCCCCCGCCATCCATTGCCCGTAGGTCACTAAAATTCTTCGCTTGATCGTTTTGCCAGGCCTGAACGATTACAGGGATGGTGTAGCGGCGAAAGTAACTGCTCGCACTGATGCACTGCAGGCCAAACAGAGTCAACATTCTTAATGTCTGAGTGGCCAAACATCCAGTGAAATGAATGGCCCCGCTTAACAGGAGGTTGCAGGTCGGCATGTTCCTGTGGAGCATTGGCTGGTTTTGCCAGAAACGGTGGTAGCCACATGATGCACAGACCTAGATATGTAAAAAAAAAAAAAAAGTGTAATCAACAGTATATCAGGATTCAATATAGATTAGGTACTGTACATTACTGGTCAAAGGTTTCATGTTTTCAATGAAACACACGACCAATACAGTATAACACTCAAATATGATGCCATCACAAACCAATAGACTAAAGCCAGCCTGGTACATACATTGTAAATTAAATTAACTGGCAAGACAGTCAGAGCTATCAGATTGTAATTAGATATTCTGATTTTCTAATCAGATGGCCTGCTGCGTAAACAAAACCGTACCTGCTTGATCTTAAGAAAAGTTCCTTCCTGCTGCACGATGCTACTATCTGACCTCTCACAACAGGCCGGACAGATGACAAAAAGGCCCATCAGCTCCTCTTGGCAAACAATGAATTTGTCAATGCCACTACAAGAACAAAAAAATTGTTGTCGGGGGGGCATTCAAACTACCAAAGCTACAGTACACAAAAATGAGCATTCAAAATGGTCTATGTTGGTTTTAAACTATCTCACTTGTGATGGGGGTCACACGTGTAAGGTGGCTTCTCATCAAACAAGTCCTCCTCATGCATCGGCTCTTCGGGCACCCACGATAAGTCACTGATGACAGAGGCATTATCATCATCTTCATCTGTCTGTTCAGGACTAGCAAGGGGAGTGGAGGTTTGTGTGCCGAATGATGTCTGTGTGCCCATGCTGACCATCTTGGGATTCAGGTTAACCTGCACAGCTGTGGAGAGGCAGTAAACATACCCAAACATGAGACAATCATGGCAAATCTAAACTGGTATGTTTTTTGGTGTAGGCTATGTATTAATTTAATCAATGTGTATGGAAATGTTCTGATTGCATAGATACTGGCAATGTTTTAGAGACTATATCTAATAACTACCCCTTAAAATACCCAAGTTTTACCGTGAGACCATCGGGGGGGCTTCAAAGAACACTGTGTCCCAGCGTCAGAAGTGGAGGAGGGCAAGGGCTGATCCCCAGTATCGACACTCTCCACAGTGTCTACACTGTCCACAGTCTCCTGCTGTGAGGCGTCTGTCAATATCTTGCGAAAACAAATATGAAAAAGGGTCAGCAAAATGCAAATGAGTGTAGTGGTGAAATAAGAGGTGGGTATACTATGAATACTTAGAACAGTGATTCATAAGCACATTGGGTGTACAAGCACATTGCAGGAGTACATGGAAACATTTAATCATTTATTTTCAACTTGGAAGTACTGAGAATTATTTACTTATCATCTTTGAAATTCCAAGAAGATAAGTAAATATTCCCAGTCATTTCATAAGTCCATCAATATAATGGGACGTGTGTGCTACAACTAACGTTAGTTTCCCAGTGGAAACAATAACCTATGGCACAGCCATAAAGCTTTCATGATGGTATGGACTTTTACTTCAGGGCAATTTTGTTATTATTCTAATTTTTATTCGTGAATCACGAAATATGCTCTTCTAATGTCAGAGTGATCGTGCTTGTAAGTTAGTGGAGGCTGTGTCAAAGGGAACACGGTATACAAAATACACACAGAGCTAGCTAACACGCAGCTTGTAAACATTAACGTCAGCATGATGTTTACCGTGGCAATTTCTCGCTTGCGGCAGACGGTGTCTCTCGACCTCGGGACGGGGCAAGCAGAGAGGTTTGCGTTCACAGACGGCACGGCGGTAGGAAGTAATTTAGCACTCCTCTCACTCTTTAATCCAAGTGAGACCATTTTAGCATCCCCTGAGTGGTAATCCTCCTCTTTGAAATGCGCGCTGCATATTCTCGAGTAGGCGGTGACAGAGCTAGCTGAAAAATCTGCCCGCCTAATCTTCACAAACTGCACCCAGCTTCGGAAGATCCCTTTGTCCTTGGGGAAGGAATGGACCCTATGTCCAGTTTTGCTGGAGTTCTTGCACCCGCCACAAACACAGTAATAAACCATTTTGACTAACGTTATTTATGATCTACTCTTTATCTATCTCTAAGCTATCTGTTATGCTATGCTATCTCTCACTATCTATGCTATTCTATCTATGCTATGCTATTCTATCTATCTATCTATCTATCTATCTATCTATCTATCTATCTATCTATCTATCTATCTATCTATCTATCTATCTACTTACTTATAAATCTGTCACTGTCACTCTTTCACTAGTTAGCTACTCCTCGTCTCACTCTCCCTCAATTGTAAGGTGGGCTGCGGGCTTTCTTCTGTCGTCCAACAGTCAGCGAGTACCTCATGTGACGTCATGGAATGCATTGTGGGAGAAATAAGAATAATCGCTAAGCTGTAGCTAAAAGCTAACATATCACCTACTTTTCTGTATTATATTTCTTTTTTGTAGTACCCTACAACATCAAATACAATGGATAACTGTTTAAATGTTTATTACCAACTAGAAAATTGCCAAAAAAAACCTGCACCATGGGCTTTAAACATTCTGTTACTAAAATCTACTCTTAAGAATCTGTTTTTGAATGTTCATGATTTCAAATGCTCTCTTTCTTTCTTATTGTAAGACCTGTGAAAAAGCATTTAAAACTACTTTAAACAGCTTTGACAAACCAACATTATAGTTTGTCTCGACAAACTTTACGTTTCTAGGTCAGTACTTTTGTACCACACAAAATAAAATAAAAATATCTTCTTTTTCCCAACCACCTAAGGTTAATATTGGGGAGAAATGCAGTTATAGAAATTAATAGTATAATAAATGTTTTTGTTTGACAGCACTTTTCATACAAAGGATAAAGCTTAACCCTATTAAGCCTCAAGGATGTAATAATAATCAGCAAATTCGTTTTCACATTCGTTTTCAAAGTTGATGGGCTGACAGACCTTGCAGACCAGGACCCCATGGGCCCCTCGTAGTCAAGGGAACCTGGACACTGGCCCCACTGGCCTGGTCCGTAATACACCTATGCTTGTGTCTATATACTTCAGTTGTTAAGTATATGTTGCTTGCCCTTAAAAAATCTAGAGACCTGGCAAACTAGCTGCAAACTTGCCACAAATTTGGCACTAATTTTTTTCACATGCAAATGAGCTTGTGATTCGCCACAAATGTTTCATTGGTAGTTGTGAACCTACAGGCAACAATTGACAATTTTGCAAAGCTCATCAGCATGTGAAAATGAACAGACAGATTTGTCATGAACTCCCGGCTTTTGTAAGGGAGGCTGTCACAGGACTCCCAGGAAAAACCCTAATGGCTACTTAGTTTTGGACAAAATTATTGTTTTTTTTTTTTCAGCTAGTCAATGGAGCCATTGATGTTATATGACTAATTTATCTGGAGTCACAGGAAAAATACATCTTGACAACACTTGATTGATGGTAGACAAGGAATGCACTAGGGGTGTGCAGCAAATCCATTATCTGTATTTGTATCTGTGTCTGTTTATATGACAAAATGATCTGTATCTGTCTCTGTATTCAGATACAAACAGGTGTGGATGGGGCTTAAAATGGAAGAACTAAATAAAAGCCAATTTTTAAGTGTTACTCTTATATTTATAGTTTCTATGAATAAAATATGCCTTTTCATAATAATAATAATAATAATATTAATTTGTTAAAGGCTACATTAACTGTGGAATATGTTGTTAACTGTGGTTTCTCCAGGTATTTCAGATATTAATATCTGCATGAAACAGAATTTTTATTTGTCTGTGCATGTATAACAACATTATTCTTGAGGCAGGAGGTGTCAAGCAAAATGTGAAATGTCAAGCACACATTTTGCAGTGAATAATAAATAAAAATTATAATTTTAAAATAAATAAAAATAAATTCAAAATAGCCTACAAACAGGTGAAAGTTCAGTAAGTGTATAAGGAATTTTTACAATAGGAAACCATTATTTTGTTAAATAATAAATAATAATAATGTAAAATGTATATAGCGCCTTACCAGAGTTCAAGAACACTTCAAAATTAGCACAGTTTAAGAAGAAGAAAATAAAGAGGGAGCAAGTTTGAGTTCTTTTTTCTTAAGATCTTACATAAGAGAAATATTCATAATAGATGAATACCCTATGGTGCATTTAAACCTTTATGGAGCATTTAAACTTTTTTTTTTTTTTTTTTTTTGTGGAATAAAGTCTTAACCAGTTAATTTCCTTATTCCTGATGTGGATATAACTGTGGTCAACTTTAATAGATGGAAACTTTAAGCTCCGACATGAAATCACTTCAGGTCAGGAATTCAACATTATGATCAGGTTTCGGCTATAAATAAATACATGGGAATCACGTATGAATCGTGTGATACATTAACACTTTCAAGAAGTGGAAAGTGTATATGATGTTGTATCTTAATTCATGTTACAATTGATAAGCTCCAAACAAGCACAATTATCAGAGGCCACAAATGGAGTCAAGACTGCACCCATCAGATCTGAAATCACACCGTGCTCATTTTCATTCATTTCACTCTTTAGAAATATTGGCTGCACAGATTCGTAAATTCATTGTCATTTTGGATATGTTTATATAAAATGTTGCTTTATCCTTGTGGTTTTTGGATAATCAGTCATAAAAGTATTTTTTTTATATTATTCAGATTAATCCATTATTTGTTTTGAAGTCATTATATTCTTGCCTTTCCGAATAAGGTATTTGGCTTTGGGCACAACCCTAGAATGCACACTTTAAAGAGTCCTCTAAGACACTGGCAAAACATCTACAATAATATAATTAAATATTTGTATTTAAGGCTGTTGGTTTAATGTGCTAATTCAGTGCTATTCAATAAATGAAAAAGTAGTGTGTTAAAAAATATAACACAATTAATCAAACTGTATGTTATTTCTGTCATCAGGGGGCAGTCAGTGCAGCCCCAGCTATACAGGCAACTAGGGTTGCTAACCTTCCCATCTAATATGGAATCATCCCGTATTTGAGGGAACAAAGTTATGTTTCGTATGAAATCCATTTTCAGTATTTTAGCATCTCACACCCAAACTGCCAAGAAAGTTTCACATATCAGGAAAATGGACCTGAAACACACACCTTTCGTGTTAGTTGTGTGAGATATCAGCTGTTAAACGTTAAAAGGACTCAACACTTGCTGGAAGGGGCCGGGGAAAAGATCCCTGAAAATCAGCACACGTCTTCTGTCATGTTTTCAGTCAGGAGCTTGAGGATTTTGTCAAACATATAGCATTCGAGTGCAGTTATTCATGACTATTGAATAAAAATAATATATTGGATATTTCAGTACTTGTTCTGAAAGAGGCATTCAGCTAAATGATGGAGAGAAAAATTGCAGCAGTCTTTAAATGTACAATATATTACAGGTTTCATAAAATTATATTTTTTTTGCTGAAGCTAACAAGGCAAAACTTAACTCTCCTGAAATTGAAGAATGGTGGTAAATTAAATAAATTCTCGTTCACAGATTTCAAGTTCTCACTTTGGCCCCAAATCAATATGAAAATCAGGACCTGGGGTCTGAGTGAGCCGGAGATGGGAAAATATGATTTCTTGAAAGTTCAGTAACTTTTTCAAATGAAATGATGCAAACTTTTTAGGCACAGTTTTCTGAGAATGCCCACTCAATATTACATCACTAAATTTGATTGAATACATGTTCTGAAGTCATGTGGCAAAGCAGCTATCCATTCAGTCATAGGTGATGAATCAGAGCCAGTTCCCTCAATGAGTTTCAAGCTCATTTGAAACTCATTGAGGGAACAAGTTCTGTTTTGAGAGAACAGTGTGTTGTCAGAGTTTGTATTCTCAATGGTTTATGTGTCTGTGTTGTGGGATGGTGGATTATTATGGTTCCTTGTTAGTTTCTGTGCGGTTGTCTGTGTTCTGTGGGCCATCTGTGGCTTGCATGATTGCATTTGAGGATAGTTGTTCTGTTAGCAGAGTTAAATAGGCACAGTCACGAGCTCTCCATGACACCACAGGCACAAGTGTCTCTGTCTCACTAAGCTTTCACACACACACACACACACACACACACACACACACACACACACACACACACACACACACACACACACACACACACACACACACACACACATAGTACATTACCTTAGAAAGAAAGTGGACAAACATTTACACAAACACTCACACACACTTTCAAATCACTTATTACTGCCAGATGGAATAAGACCCTTGCTCCACTAAGGTAAAGCAATTGTGGCTTTTTCCACTTAAAATGGAGATCAAATGTTTTTCAGAAGAAGAGAACAGCATTAGCCAAGGAAAATGCTTTAACTACATCCCTGTGATGGCTTCCCTCACTAGCACCCACCCAGGCTGGCCAAGATTGTGTATTAGCCATCCCAAAGTTGCCAGAGTCTTCAGACTACAAGGCCAGCAAGCAAATGTTTGATAAATGTAGCCTTACCAACACCCAAGCTCTGTTTATTACCACAATGAGATAAGGTCCTTGTAAAAAAAAAAAAAAAAAAGCCTTTACTCAATGGCCAAAACCTCACTTTTATTTGTAATGTGTGGTTATCTACTGCTTTATTAGCTGCCCCTTTATGGTTATGGGTTTAATTTATTTGAGCAGAGAGTGGGCATTTGTTTAAAGGCCTTCCATATCATTCCTATTTGTTAAAGTACCACATGTCATCTTCTCCACAACATGAATGTTTTAGCAAAAGAACAAGTCCTAAAGCTCATGAGACCTGCACTTGGTAGCACATATACAAATATTGCCCATCGCTTAGAAACTAGAGCTTGGGCTTTTTAACATCATCCTCAACGTAATGTTCTTGTTGCCGATGGAGACTGAATGAGTCTGATGGATGAGAAGCATAATGAAGAGCAGACTGTAAACAGTACAGAGTGATGTTAAAAAGAGAGGGAAAACAGAAAGAGATCAAACAGCCTGTGTAATTCTACCAGACTTTGATGTCTTTGTCCGTTGCTCAATCTTGTAACGGTTTGGGTTTATTAGAATCTTCCACAATGAGGTCTAGGCTCCTCCGTTTGCCAAAGCCCCAGGATGCCTGTAAGTCCGTCAAAACAGATTTGGCATTCTGCCAAATTTGGAATGAGTTTACTAGACCCATCAGTAGTGTTGAATCTGAACAGATCAGTTGCTGTTAATGGTAAAAGGAATCACTCAGCATTTCGCCACAGTCTCACATAAACAAAGTTTAAAACAAAAAGGGCTTCCAACATGAGAGGCCTTGTACTTAGCATGTTGGAGTAAGTCGGACCGCTGCAGATTGGCAAGATCTTGCGAAAGTGTGGAAAACAAAGACATCTATTTGATTGTGTTTCCACAACTTAATTTACAACAGAAGTAATAACACCTTAGTATAGTGTTTGCTCCCATGCTTAAGTATCTTTAAGAATTGATGAATGTTGTAAGCATAAAGTCCATTTCACTACATTACATTGCAAACAATAACTTACAAAGTGACACATCAAAAGTGTGTCATGTCACTGGCAAATAGCTGGACTGTCATGACTTGTCTCGCCTCGTCATGGTATGTCTTGTTTTTTGTTCTCTGTCGCCCTCCGCTGGTTTTCTTGGCTAATTTTCTTTTCCTTTCTCTCCTCCTCCAGCTGTTCCTCATCTTCCCTTAATTCCTTGTTTATTCCCTTCTCACCTGTTCCCGTTTCCCGCTGATTAGGTGTCTACTTCTCTCTCCGCTTTTGCTGCTTTCTTTGTCCGAGTCTCACTAGAGTTTCACACGCAAGATGCAACCACTGTCTCGTTTGTCACTGTCCGGTCCTGTCCTGTTGACACCCATCTGACAACGTTACCTATCCACTGCTAATCATCTCGCTATTTGCACTTTGTCCAGTTCGTGCTATGCTGCTAGTGATCTGATTTCTACACTCTCTCGCCTCAACCCTAGTCAACCCTTTGGAAACCAGCAGCCTGTCGCCGCTTCTCTGTTACCCTCATCAGATGCCTAAGGACTCTCTCTGAAAGCTATCTGGGGAAGTTTCCATTATATCATCGCCCGCTCTGCGGGTAGTTTGTGTTTGCCATACCTCTCAAGGAGAAGATTTGTGTTCTTCGTTTTGCTGCATTGAACTTTCATTAAAGACTCTATTTTGATTGAAATCACTTTTGGGTCCTCACTTACCTGCATAGCATGGACAGGCAGCTATTAATTCACAGTGCTTCCTTGTGTTAATAAGGACAGTGTGATTTATTGAGTAGGTAATGGTACAGGTCTAGTGCGATAAGCTTGCGCAGGGAATAGTCGGACTCAAAATCTGACTATAGTGCTGGAGTTTATGCTTGATTCAGTGCTTAATTCAGACTTCAAACAGTCTTCAAATGAGGATTGCACGCATTCACTGTGGCAATACTGTGGCTGAGTTCACAAAAGTGTAAATACCAAATACAATTTATATATTTTGGGCATTCGAAAATAAAGTCAGAAGTCAGTCTTCTCACAGGAATTGGGGGTTGACACTGTCACTGAGGAGCAAGGATTGAAAAGTTGCATCTACTGTAAACAAGTTACACAGTCTGTGGATAATGTGCTTGACCAATGGAAATTGTACAAGATAGGAATGGTGTCTTGAATTAAGTTGTAGCATAAACTGTTAGCTACTGCAGAGTTTTGAGAAAGGTGTGACATTCCTGCTTGAAAGACTGGGATTGCTGGTCACCAGCTTATGCTGTGTTGTGGGTGTTGGTTTGCTGGTTTGTCCATACAAGGCATTCAAACTAGCTTAACCAGATAGACCAATCAGGTTTTGCTGGTGAAAAGCATGGCTATGTTGGTCCAACTATTTCAGTGTGATTTACACCTGCTTTAAGATTGTGTGTGGTTAGTGAATACTGAAATGCCATGCAAAAAAAAGTGCTGCAACTGTTTAGCTAATTTTTGTTCTTTTTTTCTCCCCAATTTGGAAGCCCAATTCCCAATGTACTTTAAGTCATTGTTTATTTTAGATGTGATCACATCTGGTGTAAACAGGGGTTCAATCTGTCCACCTTAGTTTAAAATTTTTTTTAAATAAAGATGTGTGCTCCACTTTTATTTGCTTTACGGTCCACTGAAAATCACAAAATGCAACCAATTACATACCCAATTTTGTTTCTTTTTTGGGGGGGGATTTTCCCCACAATTTGGTATGCCCAATTTCCAATGCGCTTTAGGTCCTTGTGGTGGAGTAGTGACTCGCCTCAATCCGGGTGGCAGAGGACGAATCTCAGTTGCCTCTGCATCTGAGACCGTCAACCCAGCGAATTTCGATGTTCACGCTATTCTCCGCGGCATCCACGCACAACTCACCATGTGTCCTACGAAGAGCGAGAACCACATTATAGCGACCATAAGGAGGTTAACCCAATGTCACTCTACTCACCCTAGCAACTGGGCCAATTAGTTGCTTAGAAAGCCTGACTGGAGTCACTCAGCACACCCTGAATTCAAACTTGCGACTCCAGGTGTGGTAGTCAGAGTCTTTACTTGCTGAACTACCCAGGCCCCTACTGCATACCCATTTCTGACAACCATTGATATATGCCACACAATTTTAGGGTTCCCCCACCTCCAAAATCCCATTTTAACCCCTATGATGAAATGGAGAACAGCAATGGTCCAAGCAGAGATCCCTGTTGTATACCCACTGTTGAGGGTAAAAGGGTGATGAGAGTGAGCCTCTCTTGGCTTGGCCTATTATCTAGATAGGTTGCCAACCAAGAAAGTACAATCAGGATAAGACAATCTCTTCAACTGTGCAGACCAGAATAAGATAAATGAGAATTAGAAAAGAGTTACTCTGGCTGAGTTTGAAGCCGTGCCAAATGTATTATGTGTAAGAAACGTTCAAATATGGATAGAAACAGATATGGCTTAGGTCATGAAAGGGAGTATTGAGTAGTAAGTAGGTTTTTGACATCTGTACAGTATACATTGGGTTTCTTGAGAATTGGAATTCCCTTAAATGCTCTTGGGACAGTTCTGATAGTAGACTTCTAGGAGTTGAGGGGAGGGGATCAAGAGAGCAGGTGGTTGCACAAAGGCTGGTGAGGTGTGGAAGTATGTTCTGGTGGGGTACGGTAGAGAAGGAGATGTAAGTGTTGTTTCAGGAATGGAAGAACATCGTCACTGCTGATTGGATGCCTTAGCACTTCATCATTTTTAGTTTTTAGAGACAGGAATTTAGACAAGACGTTACCTCTCTGCAGCAAAATTTCAATTTTATAGTTACTATGGTCATTAAGCTGTATTATACTGTGCTGAAAAGTATGAGTAAAAACATCTCATAAAGAAGTAGATATTTTTACTCAGATATTCAGTACTGATTTTTTCAATAATTTAATTTTCAGATTTGTAAAAATTAAACTACTCGAAATTCTACCTGTAAAGAAGGCACAATAAAAACAAATTACTTAGAGCAAGTGTGTGTAATATCGGTCCACAGTGGACACTTGGTGCTTGAGTGAGAAAGGAATGTCCATGGAACAGACAGTTTGGTCTCTGTGATGATCAAAGCCAGGAAAAGGGTGGAAACATGAGGGTGCAGAAGGAGACACACTCTTTGACGAAATGTAAACCACAAGTGAGTCGATGGCATTCTTTATAATGCACAAGATGAAGGAAAGAAAAAGAAACAAAACAGGATGAAGGACACAAAACATCAAACTTACTGTACAGTAAATTTGAAAAAAGGGCTTGGTCACCCACTCTTCTGTAATTAGGCCTTTGAGATTGGTTTGGGCCGAATTAAAAACAACTATTGCAACTTTAGCACAAACTTTTTTTTATATGTCTCTTCAGCTTGTGGTGAGGGATGAAAGGAGAATCTCCAGACCAAGTTCTCCTGAAAACGCCATCCAACATAAAGCAAATGAAGAAGGCAGGGAAGCCTTTCAACTCTTGTGCCTCTCTACTCTTGAATCCATCAGCCACATGCTCCATTGTTTTACCCTTGTCTCTCATGTCATGTCTCTTTGTTGTCTCTCTTTATAAACAGTTACCTTTCCAAGAGAACCCATCTGACTGACCCTAACACCACAGTCTTTGAGGTAATGGCAGTACAAAGAAGAGCCTGGCTTGATGTTGTGCCAAGATTTTCCTTTGTTTCAAGGCAAAGTCGATGTTTTGTTTTTATGTTAAGGCAGCTCTGTTCAGACTCTCCCTGCTTCTTTGCTTGTTGTCAAGCAAAATGTTGAGCTCACATTTGTTTCTTTGGTTGTTGCTTTAATCTCATCTCATTTGTCAGCAGTGCCCAAGCTTCTGCTGAGAGAGGATCTGTTATGATAGTCGCATTCAAGTATATCGCTGAGTGAAAATCTATTGAAAGTAGTTTAGACACGGGGACTGCAAGGCATTAGCTGTGGTTCCGTGGTTTCTCCCTCAAAGGAATGCTCCAGTGCAGCTTTCTGAGTTCAATCGCAACTTGTGTGCCACTTCCAAGGGTATGTTTGAAATGACAATGATACACTGATGTCAGAGCCTGATGTTTTGCTTGAAAAATGAAGCAGAGAAATAATAATGATACAACAGGACAGGACCCACTGATTTTTTTAGGAACGTTTTACTTGGGTTAACGTGTCCTCCTTTTTTCTCATCTTGTTTTCTTCCACCAGACACTCAGTCTTCTTAATGAGGAATGATCTTCACACATCTCCACACATCTTATGATGTGTAATTAATAACAGAAATCAGTAATTTGACAGAACAGAAAAGAACAGAATGTTTCAACCATCAAATCACTCTGGATAATTCTGGGCACTTAAATCACTTTGGAAAAAAGGTTTGCCCAACTTTAAATACTCAAATACATTACAAAAATAATGTTTAGAAAAATAACACTTTTGAATTCTTTCAAGCATCACCAGGTAAGTAATATTATTAACTCATATGGGTATCATCCAATCATGCTGATCACTTCAAGAGCATCTTCTCTAAATGCCAAAGACAGTTAAATGTCTAGATGAAGCCAATCCCAGTACAATGATGAGAGTGCTTCACTGCCACAGAGGATCAACCTTTCCAACTAAATCTGCACCTACAAAGAGTAGGGATGTGTGAAACTAGTTGACTAAACGATTCTGATGCTGCTAGTCGACACAGGAATTGCTAGTCGGTCAATATTTTCCCCCATTAATCTGTTCGGCATTTTACACATTTACTTTTGGCTTTATAATAATACAAAGGCTGCAATTAAATTACTGTCATGTTAATGTTACACGTTTTAAATACAATTAATAATATAAATATTATAAAATCTCTGGAGCAGATGTATACTAAATTTCATTTCACCGCTGCGCTTCTATCCTCTCTCATCACGGCAAGCGCTGTAGCTATGGAAATCAATTTCGTGGTGGTGCAGGAAGCGATTTCCAATATGTTGGCTTGCTAGTCACTAGTTTTTACATTTAAGTCTTTAAATCTGTGCGTGCTTAAAAATAATTTTCTTGCTGAGCTGGATTTTTAAGCACAGGATAATCGCCTCAAGTAAGTCAGGTTCCGTCTTTCACCGTGCCATGTTGACATGTTGATTTTGTTCATTAAAAATTTTTGCATTGGAGTATGTAGCCTAGAAAATAACTATTTTAGGCTAGGTATGCAAAAGTTTTACCCTACTGATCAAGAAGTCTATTTTCAACGATGTGTGCCGACTGCTTCTATGGGTTAAACCCTTTTATTCTGTGCACACATCATGTTTAGAACAATGCATTAGGTTTATTTTACATTTATCACAGGCCTATAATTTCAGCCCTAGCTAATATTTATTACATCGTAACTGAACAGCTGTCTTATTAGATCATAGGCTAATGCATATCATGAAACTTTCATTTTATCTTTCTTCTCTCTTGTTGATTTGGCATACCTGTTTAATAAAAAAAAAATTAAAGAGTGCCCAATTCCCAATGCCCTTCTTAGTCCTCGTGGTCACGTAGAGACTCACCTAGATCCAGGTGGTGGAGGATGGATCCCAGCTGCCTCCACGTTTGAGACCGTCAACCCATACATCTTATCATGTGGCTTGTTCAGCACATTGCAACGGAGACATAACGTGTGTAGTGGCCTCACGCCATCCACTGAGGCATCCATGCTCTTGCTCACCATGCACCCCACTGGGAACGAGATTTGGGAACATAGATAAGCGATAATCTAACATAGATTAGGGAAAGGGTACAAAGTAATATCCAAATGTTTGGATATCCAAGTAAGCACAGTTGGATCAATAATCAGGAAGTGGAAGTGGCACCACACCACCCAGGCACTTTCATGAAAAGGCCGTCCCTCAAAACTCAGTGCTCTAACAAAAAGGAGACTTGTGAGAGAAGCCAAAGAGGGGCCAACAATCACTTTGAAGGAGCTACAGAGTTCAGTTGCTGGGAGTGGAGTAATGGTGCACCAGTCAACCATAACAAGAGCACTGCATAACGCTGGCCTGTATGGGAGGGTGGCTTGAAAGAAGCCGTTACTCAAAAAGTACCATCTGAAAGCACGTCTGGAGTTTGCAAGAAGAGTGACCAAGCTGCGATGTGGGATAAGGTTCTTTAGTCAGATGAGACCAAGATAGAGCTTTTTGACCAAAACAAATGTGTGGCACATGTGTGGCACATTTTAGAATAATGGTAAAGTCATCAAAACTATGGAATAACATAAATGGAACTATGGGAATTATGTTGTGACTAAACAAAATCCAAAATAAATCAAAACTGTTTTATATTTTAGCATCTTCAATGTAGTCACCCTTTGCCTAGAATCTGCAGATGTGTACTCTTGGCATTTTCTCCACCAACTTCTTGAGGTATCACCCTGGGATGCTTTTTAAAAACTATTGAAGGAGTTCCCATCTATGTTGGGCACTTATTGGCTGCTTTTCTTTATTATTTGGTAATAATAAAGTCATCAATTTCAAAAAGTTTTTTTTTTTTTTATAAAATTTTAGATTTATAATGAAATAAATTTATATGGTGGCACACCATATTAATATGGTCGTGGCAGGCGATGCTCAGCGGAGAGTGGAGACTCCACCCCCAAGTGGTCGAGCTTATTTGGAGTCAATTCGGCAAAGCACAGGTGGACCAGTTTGCTTCCTGGGAATCATCCCACTGCCCGCTCTGGAATTTCCTGACAGGAGCCCCCCTCGGGACAGATATGCATTCCCCCAGCTGTATGCCAGCACGTCTATCCGGAGGGGGGCTCCCATCAGGAAATTCCAGAGCGGGGGGGCTGCTGTATGTGGCCGCTATAGCGGGGCTCCACGATGCCCTGTACTGGGATAGGTACTTCATAGGTGCCGACTACTCCGGTATCCCTGTGATGTATTTTCCGGTTGGCAGACCCTACATTGACACAACGTCGAGTGAGTGACCGAAGGGGAACATCTTGGTTACTGTTTTAATCTCCGTTACCTAATGGAGTGAACAAGACGTTGTGTCCCTCTTGTCACAATGCTGTTCTATCCGCTGAAATGGCCAAGACCTTGTCTCGGCTCCTTAGCACAAAACCTGAATGAGTGACCGCATTCCAGCTCCTTGTATACCTAAATGTCCAGGGGGGTGGCATGTAAATTCCACTTGCCAATTCTCATTGGCCTTTTCTATAAGATTGGAGGTGTTTGAGGCTCCCAAGAGCGACCCCTATTGTCTACATCGTTCCATCAGGGAACGGAGGTTACAACAGTGACTTAACTGAGACGTTAAGCTCAATCAACAGCATTTGTGAAAAATTGAGTTTGACGTGTCTGTCCTTTTCTAGGAAAAAAAGCAAAATTGTGGGTTTAAAATCATTTTAACATGATTTTAGTGTGATGAAATTGCTTACCTTTTCTGTGTAAAGTTACATCCAATTTTACAACTTTGTTGCCTTGACGATGCCATTCTCTGCCATTGTAAGTGCCTCATTGTAACCTCGATTTTTGGTTTTTGTTTTAAAGAAAAGAAGGGACAAGTCAAAATAATGTTTTGTGGTAATTGACATTATGCAACAAATGTCGATTGAGCTTAACTTGAACCTGGAATTAGCTTGAGTCTGTTGGGGAACGTTACTTAAAAAGTAATGTGTTAGATTATTTTGCTACTGATTATGAAAGTAATAATGTTACATTACAACTGTATTGTTTGGAAAGAAGGTTGTTACATTTGAATTACTATTTTGCATTAAATGGTTATAGTTGTATTACATAAGCTAAATTAATCTTGCATAACATGTACTCGCTGTCTGTTCCATGGGTAAATGGAAAGCATTGCAGTTATTCAGGTAATGCACACTTGTAGACCTCCTGAAAGCTTAACAGAAACTGCAATGATAAGTGGGAGGGGACCTTATTTTCCACCAGTACATGCCTCTGTAAACCTTGCCAGCTCTGTTTACCTCTCTTCTCCTTCAATAGAACTTGGGATTGGAAACAGGGATGGAAAATTGTTATGCTATTTTTAGACCAGCATTCCTCCGTCTGTTCTCTCGTCATTATCAGGATCATTAGTCTTTCCTCTTTGAGCCCTTACATGTAAAAAATATATATAATGACATCCTCTGCAATTGGACACACAAGGCAATACATGAATGAAAGCTTATAAAACAGATAATGCAAAGTCTCTTCTGTCATTCGACACTGCAAGGCCTCAATTGACAAATACAAACAAAGCCTGACATCAAAGCCATGGATGAAAATCCTCCATCCCAAAAGTGTTTCTGTATGGGCCATAGGCTGTCAGTGTCATGTTACTGCTGTTCTTCTGGGTGGTCTTCGTGAGAGCCTGTTTAATTCCTATGTGAATATTCATTGTATCTGTTTGCATGTGATGAGAAGTGTCATGCATTCTGCAGAATTTGATGGGAGAGAGGAAAATAGCACTTTGCAAGGCCACTTTCAAATGGTCCTTTATGGCTTTGCATTTAGGTTTGATCTTTTGAAAGGAAAGAGGTTTATGTAAGCGTCCATACATAAGCAATGTCTAATGTAAACGTTTTTCATCATGGTTTATTTTTTTATTTTTTTTAATACTTCTTTGTCATGACAATGTTTAAACTTTTACAGTTCTCCTAAAGAGATAGTTCCAACATGTATGTATTTTCATATTTGGTTAACTATATATTTTATTCTGAAATCAATAGGTGAAAAGTTCATCTATGTTGTAAAGGTTTAGTGATGGTTGACATGTTCTAAAAAGATTTTATGAATCTGCTTTGAACATAAAAGGAGTGATGTGATTAGTAGGGTTGGGAACCAAGAACAAGTTCCATTGAAATAAGAAATAAATACCAGAACCAAATGATTTTCATGTATTTCAGTTCTGTTAACTCGATTGGACGATTAGATAATCAAATAAGTAGGGGTACAGGTGTTCCTAATAAAGTGCTCTGTGAGTGTAAGTTGGTTTGACAAATGTACAGTGGAGACAGAGTGGGAAATAGAATTTTAGGCCACCTCCTGTTCATCACATTCCAAAACATTGAGCCTGACTTTCTCTGAATGTTGGAACATGAAGGTTACTCACAGGAAATACTCTCAGGATTTACAACAATTCAATAAACAGGTGCACAGCCTGCAATGCCTCCTCTGGAAAAGCTCATTGTATAGAGGTCTGGAAACCTGACTGATGCCCTCTTCCCACGAGGTGCACAAATGGATAATGCCATGCCAGTGACCTCATCAGCGTTTGATATCGGAGAATCGCATTGACCTGATCAACATAGCCAAGAATAGAACACACTTATCTAGTGTGTCAAATGAGATCTGCTTCATGCTTTGGGCAGTGATGAGATAACTAGAGGACAAAGGTGAAAAAGGTGACCAAAAGACATTCACAGATGTGGCCAACAGAGCCATGTCTGTATTTTTCTCTCTGCTCAGGCTTATCTCCCTCCATTCAGAATAATGACTTTCCTCAAAGTGGATCTCTGAGCATCACACTGTCCCCAGATGCTGTCTGTGATTTTGCAGAGTATGTCCCTGGATCAGCATCCTTGCTAACATTCCAATTAACCAAATTTAGTGTAGGGTTGAGGTCTGGAGTCTACATTTCCCTCTGATTTTAGGGGAAGTTATTGGTTAAGGTTTGGGCTGGGATTGGGTAGACATTCTTATCAAACTATTATTTCCCTCTGCCAATTAGGACATGTTCCTGGATCAACAGTACTATTAGGCAATTATAGTATTGTCCATTGTTGCCAAAGGTTTATCACTAATGGCGACGAGCTGCAAACTTCTGGCAAACATTTGATGTGAATCCAAAGCTCATTTCCATGTGAAAATAACAAGTTTGTGGCTAGATTAGATTTTTTTGTATGAGTTTTAGTGAAGTAGCTATAGAATGATGCGAATTACCATTGTACTATGACTTAACAAATTGTCAGCTGTCCCAAAAGTATGCTTCATAGCATAAGCCTGATCTCAAGAAAATTACGTGACTGTGGTGGCATTTTGGCAAAAGTATATAACGTGGTTCCTTACACATATCACTACAGTTCTGAGGAAAAATTTCCACTGTGTGGTGCTAAAAGCAGGGGCGGGTTTACGATTTCTGAGGCCCCAAGCAACCGACCAAGCCGGGCCCCATTTCGAAAATGTTTGCTTAAATAAATTACATAAAATGTATTTTAAATCATAATTTGAAATTCATCCCATCAACCATTGTAGCCAAGTACATTCAAAATGTTTAATGAAATAAAAATCTAGTTAAATATAATGAATGCATGTTTTCCAGTTTTTCCACAATAAGTTACATTTATAACCCTTGTTCCCTGAAAAAAGCGGTACGAGATGCTGCGCTGCTAAGCACTACGGGGAACAACCCTAGTTGTGACCGAGCTGAATAATGTGTGCAACACGTCAATGAACATTGACCGGAATTTATAGCCTCGGCTGATGTAATCATTAGATGCACCTGCGGCCAGGCTATAAATGGATACGTCACCAGGTGTCGTCAGATACTTCTTTTTGACTCGGGGAGAAGTAGAGGAGACATTGCACTATCAACAGAGGCGAAGAGGCCCTCTTCTGCCCTGTAAAACCTACCCAGATCAGTTCCAAGTGGAGGGAGCCCTAGCACTTGAAATGGTCTCGATAACCTCAAGAGAAAACCCTGTGAACCTCATTTGGTACCCTTAGGGGCCAGACATGAAAGGTTTCACAATTCGGGCCAAGGATGAGAAGGTACTCCCTGTTTGGAATCGCCCAAGGCGAGCTGTCGAGGAGAGGAATTAACTCCGAGAAACATTTCCTGTTCGGCCAGCGCAGCGCCATTAATAGGAGGCAAGACCCTTGCTGGTGAACATTGCCAAGACTCCCAGGAGCAGAGAAACCGGGGAAAGAAACGCATACAGACACATTCTGGGTCATGTATGTGTCTTAACGTCCAGACCCAAGGGGGCTGGGTGATTTCAGGGAGAAGTAGAGGAGACATTGCGCTATTCATAGAGGCGAAGAGGTCCTCTTCTGCCTTAAGATCTCACCCAAACTTGTTCCAAGTGGGAAAAGCCCAGCATTTAAAAAGGTCTTGATAACCTCAGGAGAGAGCCCTGTGTCCCTCAGTTGGTACCCTTAGGGGTCAAACATGAAAGATTCCACAATTTGGGGCAGGGATGAAATATTGCCCTGTGCCTCAGATAGAAGATCCTTCCTGTTCGGAATCGCCCAAGGTGAGCCGTCGAGGGAAGAGATTAGCTCTGAGAACCAAGCCCTGTTCGGCCAGCGCAGTGCTATCAGTAAGAGGCAAAAACCCTTTGCTGGCGAACTCTGGGCAACTACTACCTTAGGGTGGAGTTCTTAACTCCCCCGTTGGTATTTTCTGTCTGGACCGTAAATCTGCTCCCATATACGGGCATCCAGGGATATAACTGACCTGAGTGACAGGAGCTTGCCCTGGGCCCTAAGGAGAACCCGACGTGTCAGAAATACAGCTGACAAGAACGTGGGTCTCCTTGATGATTTATGTAAGAGGCTACCGCTGTGTTGCACCCGCACCAAGACATGGCAGCCTCAGGAGGAGGTATTTCAGGGCCAGAAATACAGCCATCAACCCGAGACAGTGACTGTGACAACCGAGCTGATGACCCTCCTATCCCCTTAAGCTGGACGACCACTTAAGGCCGCTACCCCGCCCGTCAGGGAGGCGTCTGTTGTTAGCAGCCTGCGACAACAAGACGCACCTAGAGTGGGACCCAAGGCAGAAAACCGGGGTCTGAACCACACAGAAAGGGAACGAAGCCTGAGGCATGTAACCCTTTTTAGCCCTTGGAAGAAATCCCCTGGCTTTTGTCCACAACAAAAACGGTCTCATGAGCAGAAGGTCCAGAGGGATCACCGTGGACGCGGTCGCCCTGAGACCTGGAAATCGTTGATACTGATAACAGTGCAACTTTGACCTAGCCTGACTTTGCTCAGGGTGATCTGAATGGACTCAATCCTAGCGGGAGACAGTTGTGCCCGCATTGTGATTGAACTCCATACGATGCCCCGATAGACAGTGTTCTGAGTGGGAGAGAGGATGCTTTTCTTGGCGTTGAGCCTCAACCCCAGAGAAAAAGATGAGCTAAGATGATGTCCCTGTGCTGAACTGCCAGTTCCTGGAACTGCACTAGGATCAGCCAGTCGTCTACATAATTCAGAATGCAGATGCCCCGGAGTCGCAAGGAGCCAGCGCTACATCATGCATTGTGAATGTGCGGGTAAAAAGGGCTAGGCTGAGTGAAAGAACCTGACTCTGGAAGACTTCGCCCCCGGAAGCGAACCTCAGGAACTTTCCATGTTGTGGCAGAACTTCTAAATGAAGTATAGAAGTGCGTCATAAGATCGATGGTGACCAGCTAAACGAGTTTTAGGGCTTGAGACACGACCGTCTTGACAGGCATCATCTTGGACTTGAACACCCACGGGTTGTTCAAGCTTTAAGATCTAAGCCAGACGCCACCCCTAACCCTACATGGGAAACGGGAAGTATTTAGTGTAATAACCTAACTCTCTCTCTGGAAGGGGAATGCATACCATGGCCCCTTTAACCAGGAGATTGAGTTTTTTGTTTTTACATAAAAAAAAGAAAATCCGATTTACGGTAGTGAGAACACGCTGTTGAAACACGGAAAAGCGGTGAGTGAATTAAATCCTGACACCCTTATAAGACCCACAGAAAAGAATATATCTGGCAGAAGTTTCCACGCTGCCAAGATCTCTGAGATGGGTATTATATTTTAACACTTCCTGTTGAGGGGTTGTCGAGTATTTCGCGTCCTGAATAAAATGCAGGAACAGCGAAAACACCCAATTTTGATGGAAGCCTCTGCAACCCGAAACACCAAGAGGTGACTGGAATGGAGGGGCTTCGAGGGGGTACCGCAAGGGGTGAAGTGAAGCACGCGCCCCGTACCGAGGGGAGCTACCCCCTAATCTAGGCGCAAGACCGTCAGGGTTTTCTCTTTTCTCTTCGCCACAATTTGCTTTTGAGCCTCCCTTCATTCAGAACCGAGGCGGATCTGAGGCTTGCTCGTCAAGCGCAGAACCCACACTCAGGTCGTCCAGGAGGTCAGCCTGGTACGCCTGTAAAACAGCATAGTGTGCAGAGCAGCACCAGCCTGACCTGCTGCTTGATAAGCCCTTCCCACTAAAGTGGAGGTTGTCCTACAAGGCTTTGAGGGGAGAGAGGGCTTCTTAAGTGACGATGCCGAGCGCGGCGAGAGATAGCCTGCAAGCGTCTCTTCGACCGGCGGCATCACTGAATACCTACGATTGTCGAATATAATGACGTCGAGGGTATGTGAACACGGGAAGAAAAAAAATTTATAATATACTTATATATATATATATATATATATATATATATATATATATATATATATATATATATATATATATATATATATAATATTTTCTAAACAGAAGAGAAAAGAGAACAACGTTCACTGCACACTGCCTAACTGATTCTAACTCCTAACAGAGGAAAGAAAGTTTTGACAGGGTTTGTGAAACACACAGAAACAGAATCGCTCTGAAAAAAGAGTTTCTGACGACACCTGGTGACGTATCCATTTATAGCCTGGCCGCAGGTGCATCTAATGATTCATCAGCCGAGGCTATAAATTCCGGTCAATGTTCATTGACGTGTTGCACACATTATTCAGCTCAGTCACAACTAAGGTTGTTCCCCGTAGCGCTTAGCAGCGCAGCATCATAGTGAAGCTTTTTGTAAAGGGAACGATATTTACCTACATATAGTTTTACTAGGGCTGTCGATTTAACACGTTAATTCAGTGCGATTAATTTTATAAAAAATAACGTGTTAAAAAAATGTACGCAATTAACAGAAATGCCCCCGGTTGTAGTACCACCTGTTTACTCCAGAGGGCAGTAATTGACATTTCAGCTGTGTGGCTACACGCAGTTTATACAGTGAAGAAAACAACCAGACAAAACAGACATTCATTACATTCAAAATATTTGATGGAGTGCAAATTCGAACTAAGGGATCTCTAAGGGATGTTCTAAGTATTAAACTATATTTAACTTGACACAACGAACTAAACATTTTATGTTTATGACGCAACTCACCCGAGACGCTACACAGACATGTCTGATGCAGCTGTTCATTGACGGATCCTTAAACAAGCCCTCATAATAAATACCCAGCTGATTGAAAAATTCACTTGTGAAATGGATTGCTGTGAACTGTATGCCAATGATTGACTTATGATCAATAATATGGTAGTAAACAATACATTGTATTCTAAAGCTGTTTTTTGTATTGTCTTTATCAAATGTTTTTTTTTTATATTTAAAGATACCTATGTATAATTATTTAATAATTTTATATTGAGTTATTGTTATATGAGGGGCTTTCTCAGCAAATATTTGTATATGCGCTTAAATGCGATTAATCGCGATTAATTCATCGGGACGACGTGTAATTATTTCGATTAAAGATTTTAATCGATTGACAGCCCTAAGTTTTACAAAAAAAAAATGTTTTCTTTTTTTTAGTGTGTACAAATCCTACTACTTCACTCACTAACATTTTGGAATTCAGTTGTTATTTATTCATTTTATAACCCAACAGTAATTTATTGTTGTCCAGTTTGTCATTATAATATGATACAGTATTTCTATTATTACCTCGAGGATTTGTTGTATACAATAGTAATATATATTCCTGTCTAATTTACTTTACATTCACCTGGAGTTTATATTCTGATGCTGAGGCTGTATTTTATGTACGCATCGTAGGCAACGTTCGTATTGTAACAATAAACATACAAAGCACGGCTGCCCCTCAGCACACTAGAGCAGAAGGGAAAAAACATTACCGTTTATCAAGCGCTGAAACTTTGCTTGTTGCAGAACAATCTGGAATAATCTTAAACATTGTAAAAGTCCCCTCTTTGCAAGCTGAACTTGTTCAGAACGTTAAATCTTTGTGACTCCTGCGCTAAAAAAAAACTATCTAGGCAAAGTGAGGAGTGGTGGTGGTGTAGTGGGATAAACCATATAACTGTTAATCAGAAGGTCGCTGGTTCGAGCCCCACAGCCACCACCATTGTGTCCTTGAGCAAGGCACTTAACTCCAGGTTGCTCCGGGGGGATTATCCCATTATAAGTGCACTGTAAGTCACTTTGGATAAAAGCATCTGCCAAATGCATAAATGTAAAATGTAAATAGTGCAACAAATGAAACAGCACGCATAGTTATTATTAACTTGACACAGTGTTTAAAAATGTGCCAATTCACCGTGAGACACTGAAGAAACAGCGAGACTCGATGCAGCAGGTATGGACGTTCATCCAGCGTGTGTTTACACAGGAAAGCAATGGAAATACAGAGCAGATGCAGGCAAAAACACCTTCGGTGTGAACGGCCCTTTCTACCAGTGCACTGTTAACATGGGCTTGGTCCTCTCCAAAACAACACCTCTTTTCTCCACAGTTCCACAAAGAAGCATCTTGTTTTTCAAGTAGTGGTTTTCTAAAGCCGCACCATTTGATGTGGGCTTCCCTTAATCGCACAACACGCTCTCTAAACATGAAATGCATTCATTTTCTCCCCACAGCTTTCAGACATTTTCCTGTCGCTGCTTTTGAACACTGTTGTGCAGTCTTAATATAGAGCCAAGGACAAGACAATAAGAGAGACTCAAATTAAGTTATTATTTTTGTTGGTGTGCATCTACCACTTAGTACTACAAAGGGATAGTGAACCTCTAATCCGAGATGGGATGCAGGCACTTTGTATTCTTAATATCTTTCTTCCTTTCTGTCCACATCACTGGTTTATGGGTGCTGTGTTAGTATTAAACTAGGGCCTTGGAGAGAAGCCTACCATTAAGATTGAAATGTTGTGCTCTTTGAGGTCTGGACTTTTAATTACAAGCTAGGCCTGGATCGAGGAGCGTCTCTGTCGTCGGTCTGAATAGAGGGCTTGCACTACACTGGTAGGCAACCTGGTGCCAGCATTAGAGCGGGCAGCCAGCCCTGGTGAGCGGACAACAGACAAGGCGGTCTTTCGCAAGGATGCATGCTAGAGTCTTCTATACACAGAGGATTCCCTGAAAGGTCAATGCAAATCTGAATGAGAAAGATTCTGATTATTGTAAGTGGTAATTTAGTTGATCGTAACAAAAGGGATAGTCCTTAACTGGGGTATAAAGCTACAAAAAGTATAAAAAAAAATAAGATTATAAGAGCAGATCATGACCCGTGCATTATATTAAGTCTTCTAAAGCCATACAATATCTTTGTGTGAGCAAATGACAAAAATGTAAGTTGTTATTCACTGGGAATTTTGCCTTTGTCCCAAGGTCTAAAATCTCGATCACACTTCAGCACATTCAAACATGCTGCATTGAAAATATTAGTGAGAATCAATTAAGCTGTGTTTCCTACTGTGGATTCTAAAGAACCGGCTTATGAGAGTAATTTGTCCGTGAATCAGACTACACAGGGCTTGCTGTGGTTTGTGCTGTGGATTCTAAAGAACCGGCTCATAAGAGTTATTTGTCCGTGAATCGGACTACACTGGGCTTGCTGTGTTTCGTGCTGTGGATTCTAAAGAACCGGCTCATAAGAATCATTTGTCCGTGAATCGGACTACACTGGGCTTACTGTGGTTCGTGCTGTAGATTCTAAAGAACCGGCTCATAAGAATCATTTGTCCGTGAATCGGACTACACTGGGCTTATTGTGTTTCGTGCTGTAGATTCTAAAGAACCCGCTCATAAGTATCATTTGTCCGTGAATCTTACTACACTGGGCTTACTGTGTTTCGTGCTGTAAATTCTAAAGAACCGTCTAATAAGAATCATTTGTCCGTGAATCGGACTACACTGGGCTTGCTGTGTATCGTGCTGTAGATTCAAAAGAACCAGCTCATAAGAGTAATTTGTCCATGAATCAGACTACACTGGGCTTGCGGTGTATCGTGCTGTAGATTCAAAAGAACCAGCTCATAAGAGTCATTTGTCTATGAATCAGACTACACTGGGCTTGCGGTGTTTCATGTTGTAGTTTCAAAAGATCAGGCAAATTAGAGTCAGTCGTTTGTGAATCAGTCTACACTAGGTGTGCTGTTTTTCACACTGTAGATTAAAAAGAACTGGTTCATAAGAGTCATTAGTTGGGGAATTTGACTACACTGGATGTGCAGTTTGTTTTGTGCTGTAGATCCAAAAGAACCGGCTCATAAGTGTAGTTTTTCAGGAATTGGAATTTTCTGGACACTGTGTGTTTCACGCTGTAGATTCAGTGGTGGGGCAGCGCTGTCGATGAATGCCGCAGCCGGTAACACTATTTTAGTACGTACAGTGTTCTGTCCGCATCGGCAGAAATATAAATGTTCGGGAACTGTTAACGGAACCAAAAGTCATTAAAATCATGCAGGTACAGTTGTTTTTTTTTTTTTTTAAATGAAACCATTTAAAAACTAGTTTTAGGTTTGGTTCCCAACCCTAGTTTGTTTTTTTAAGGGGTATTTTGATCACCATTTAACTGTGACCCACAAATTCTCTTCTGTGCTTGTTAATTTAAAGATGCTGAGAGATATCAATTGAGTCTGCAAGTGTTAAACCAGTGAATCACAGATCTTTCTTCCACTCCTGACTCGTCTTCTTTACAACAACCTCTTTGAGAACTCTATTTTATAATTTAATGTGCTTTGTATTTGGAGGAACTTCAGTTGTACCCTGAATCCTTTGATGTTGTTGCCTGGGTGCTACTGGACAAAAGAGTCTCCCATCAGCTGGACTTAAGGGCAGGGGGTGCTGGTTAAGAAACAAGAGAGGACACGGTGCAAAATAAAGAATCAAAGCAATACCAACAGTCCTCAGGGGCGGAGGAATCCACATGAGACTAAACTATGTGTCGCATCTTAAATCTGACAAGGGGCTCGCCTGATGCCTTTGTTATTTTATGTGCTTTGTTTGCTGCTTGTCTGTGTATGTGAGTGGGAGTGAAGAGAATTCTGTTTCTATATGTAGGTGCATATATGAATATATTCCTACAAAAAAGAAGGTGATATGAAAGTGTGGCAGCTGGTGATCGCAGAAGCACTGGCCTCTTTGCAAGTCTTAGTGCTGTTTTTGGTACAATGTTCATGACCTCTCCCACAGTAGAAAGATGTATGCCCCTGTATTGGGTGCCTTTATGTTTAGGCCCTGTGCCCCTTGCAGTCCCATCATGGGGTTCAGGACTAGTGTCCCTAAGACCCCCATAGTAGGTCTTATCCTGCCTGGGGGGCTGAATTAAGGAACCTGCCTTTTGTGGAGCTGGCACAGAACATCTCTTAGCAACAACCTCATTAAACATGCAACTATTAAGAGCCCAGTTTATAGTTCTTGTTACTCAGTGTTGAACAGTAACTGAAGGTATTATCAAGGTGCAGATATGACCTCTTAGGGAGGACTTTAAAGTGTGATAAAGATTGGGTGATAAAGATTACAGTTTACATTCATTTGAATTTGCGTTCTAAAAGGAAGATTGAACTCAACAATAGATGTTGTAATCGTGACACCATCAAAACAACAACCCTGGACACTATATAGAGGATAAGGTTAGACATATTCTAGTTCACTTCATATGCAAAAACTGCTGCCAACTCAAATTGTCTTCTGAGGTGCACATACAATTGTGCATTCCATAAAAATGACTAATCATTGGCAGTTTAACAGTACATAAACATATACCACTTACTGTGTTTTTACAGATTTATGGTTCAATAAATGTCCCTTTTAAAGTGGAAAACTCTGCTAATGCAGTTAAATAAAAAGGCCTGTGGTCTGCCAGGTAATTTTCCACAGTAATTAGCAGATCAAAGTATGACGTTGCTGTGCTCTTCAGTTCCCTCAGTGTCTGCTAATATACAGAACATTCTGTATTTCTCTACATATACATCATCTAAAACCACTAGAACAAGCTGCAAACTCAGGTGCAAAGAGTAAACAGTCAGAATTTCAGTCAGAACAATATACAGCTCTGAAAAAAAAGTAAAAGACCACTGAAAAATGATCAGTTTCTCTGGATTTACTATTTATAGGCATGTGTTTGAGTAAAATGAAAATTTTAGTTTTATTCTATAAAGTACAGACAACATTTCTCCTAAATTCCAAATAAAAATATTGTCATTTAGAGCATTTATTTGCAGAAAATGACAACTGGTCAAAATAACAATAATGATGCAGTGTTTTCAGGGTTCTGGCGCCTATGGGCACTCGACGCTTGGGCTGAGAACTGGGCCTATGTTGAAGCAGAGCTGGCTGGCGGTTGATTAGGCACAGGGGAACACTCTCAGTGGGCAGGCGGAGCGCGGGCTGCTCTTGTGCGTCGCTGCATGATGTGGGATATCGCCTCCGTCTGCCTCTTTACCACCGAAAACTGCTGGGTGAAGTCATCGACAGTGTCTCCGAAGAGGCCAAGCTGGGAGTCGGGGGTGTTGAGGAAGCATGCCTTGTCAACATTGCACATCTCGTTGCGCATCTCGTTGCGCATCTCGCCTGCGCTGTGACCTTCGTAGCTATGAGAGTGAGGTCGGTAGCAGAGCGCATTTCCTGCAGCACATGGGGGTCGGGACTACCCAGGTGCCATTCTTTAAGTGCCTTGGCTTGGTGGACCTGCAGGAGAGCCATGGCGTGCAGGGCGGAGGCGGCCTGTCCGGTGGAGCTGTAGGCTTTTGAGGTCAGCGAGGACGTCATCCTACAGTCCTTGGAGGGGAGTACCGGGCGATCCTGCCAAGCTGGAAGTGGTGCCCTGATCTGAGGTACCAATCAGTGAGTGCTGTGTGGAGGACGGGTGGTTCGTGGGGATTTACCTGGCGAAACCAAGCCCTTTGTCATCCCCAAGTTGCCTTCATCGCAAACCGGGTCATCCTCAATACCGTGGGAAGGAGCGACGTTGGGGCGGCTGAAGTGGCGGTCACCTTAACTTAACACCTTAGCACCTCACACTGCCATGGTCATGTTCTCGCAATGAGTACACGACCCTTCCACAAACGCTGCCTCAGTGTGATCACTGCCCAGGCACACGAGGCAGCATCTGTGACCATCGGTCTTGGAGAGATATCGACCGCATCCAGGAACTACACAGAGGTGGAAAGGCATCTTTAAAAAGACGCGTCCTGAAAAGGACGTTCAATGCCTGCTTGTGTATTGCCCTTTTATGAGTGAAAACAAACTCTTTTAGAGAAATCAAACTCTTTTAGGAGGGGAAAACACTCTTTTAGACAGAGAAAGCGTGGAATGCACAGCACGCAGAGAGAGAGAACGCCGCTGGAAATGAGCCGTAGGATCTAACAACAGTGCTTTATGCCAACAGAGGTGAGTGGAACAGTGGTGAAACATCAGATTGCTGCTGCACAACTGCTCGGCTCTGAAGAAAAAATCTGACTGACAGACACACGCCCGGGACATGCAAATTCTGTCTGCCAATTTCTCATTGGCCTTTTCTCAAGTTCAGAGGTACGTGAGGCTCCCAAGTAAGACCCCTTGTGTCTCTTCATTCGACACAACATTGAGTGAGTGACAGAAGGGCAACATTATTTTTAGCTACAGCAGAAGTCAACTGAGTAAGAACTACCTTTTCCATCATTTTTGATAAACAGGGTTGCATAGAAATTGGCCGATAGTTTGTCAGATCCAGAGGGTCTAAGCTAGGCTTCTTAAGAAGAGGCTGAACAATTGCTTGCTTAAAGCACAGAAAGACTGCTATTAATAACAGACCTAATACTTGGCCTTAATTTCTACTATCTCACCAAGCAGGTGTGAGGGAACAACATCCCAGGGCCAAGATAAAGGCCTCAGGGGAACAATAATGTCTTTCAGTTTTGAAATAACATGAGGGCGAGTAAATGATGAGAGGATTTTCATTAATAGGTGGACTAGGCTACTTCTTTAACAAGACAGTAATGACAAGACTGACAGAAGAGATGGTGCTATAGAACCAATGCACATCTTTGTGTTTGGTAACTGCTGTATGCTGTCAAATCTGAAACTTAGTGAAGAGATATGATCAGAAAGACGAGATCAGGGCGTACAGAAACTGAACTTTGTTATTCGTTTTTGTGATCTGTGAGACATCAAACACTATGTTTATATATCTCTTCTTCCATTACCACATTTGAGGTTTTCCCGTCTTTGTGATCATGTCTTTCTCCGTATATGATCGACTTAAATAGTTTATTCAGCTGTAGGTGGATAGGTCTTGTTTTTCCATTAAATAACACGGATGCATAGAAGGGCAGGACTCCTCAGATGGCTTTGTTTTAACATTGTTTTAAGGGGCCTTGACTTCCTTTTAATATTGTAGCAATATTTCCACAATCAAGAGAGATTAAGGTAGAAGATATAAAGCCACAAAAGTCAGCAAGTATTCAAATTCCTCACCTTAAAAGTGGTGTACATGTTCTTTTGGTGTATTTCAGCAACACTGCACCTTGAAAAAATGTCATTCTTGGAGATAAAGGGCATAAAAGAAAAATAATAAGCCTTGTTTACCACCACCACAGATCGCAGCATATGCATCCGCGCATGTTAAGTTCACTCCAGCACTATCCTGTCCAGTCTGTCTGATACTCCTATCCCAGGTTAATATGTACAAGTACTCTTATCTCTGCAATCAGAACATATGAAAAAGTATGTTACTGTTTGTTGGGGCAGTGTGAACCTCTACAGAAGTAGAGCCTGTGATCTAGGCACAGAATCAAAGGGCTTGAACATTAGCATGCACTGGACATGAGGTTATTTAAAGGGTCTTCTTTTCTCCTTCATAACCCAAAGCCCTACTCAACCATGTCAGGGTGGTTTGGAGGTTCCCTTGGAAATGAGTGTAATGTATCTGGTGAACCCTCTTGCTCTCCTGGAAATGAGTGTTTTTTCACCCTTGTTTGGCAAGGAGCTTCTGAGAGGATATCAATGGGATTACAATTTCCTGCACCTATGACCGACTGCTCAGAAAGAAAGGACCAAATTTTCTCCTTAAATCAGTGCCCCTGTCACCCAGTGAGCTATGACGCTGGCACAGGAACTCTGAGCGCTGAGCTGTGGAGACTGAGCATGTCCATTAAACTATAGAGCTTTAATGCAAGTCCAGATTTGAGGTTGACCATAGTTTTAGTGCACTGAAGTTTAAAATGACAACAAATTGCATCCGACAGACGATTGCATCCAGAAATCATTAATTTCTAGTGAGGAAATGTGTGGAGGTCTATTTGAGTTTCAGGTACATTGAAATATTTAAACTCATGTGACTAGACTGTCTGTGATTTTATAAAAGCTGTTGAAACTTGTGGATTTAGCTGTATTAAATCATCGTTTTTAAGGTCTTTGTAGTTTACACCTTTACGTCATCATGGAAATTAAGTTAAGAAAAGGTTAGTAAGTGGTTTATCACAATAAAAATCATGTTAACACACATATTGTTTGTGTATTATCGCTATTCTTTGGAAACAATGAGTATTTTAACATTTACGGCCTCATTCTAACCCAGATTTTTGCTTTTTTTTTTTTTTTTTATAAGGAGGGATGAGTCAAATACATTTTTGTGATAATCAACATTATGCCACAAATGCTGTTGATTGAACTTAACTTGTAT
Organism: Xyrauchen texanus; assembly: GCF_025860055.1. Classification (NCBI taxonomy): domain Eukaryota; kingdom Metazoa; phylum Chordata; class Actinopteri; order Cypriniformes; family Catostomidae; genus Xyrauchen; species Xyrauchen texanus. The sequence continues at coordinate 5,263,891 of NC_068287.1, read as the reverse complement.
TGACTCCTGGATATTCCTTTTAAGCCCTGAATGTTTTTTGCAAGGATGTCAAAAGTACCAGTGCTTCGGTAACAAGTCGATACTAAAATTTAAATGTATTTAAATCAAGTGAAGTAAAAAAAAAATGGGGGGGGGGGTAGAGCTTACCACAACATACATCGTTTCAAAGAAGCATTACAGAAAATGGTGCTGTAATAGAAAATGAAGCTATATCATCTTAAATTCATCATTGTGTGGTGTTAAATTAATAATGCAATTGAAAATCATTGCTTAAAAATAATTGTTTTTAGGCCCCCAGTTAGCAAGCCAAAGAAAACGAACATCCTGTAATATGTTTTGAACATAAATATTATGTTCTGTTTATATGTAATGACACTGGTCTTTCTACAGTATCCATAATACCAAATACAGCATCAGTTCAGTACACACACGCTGTCTGTCTGGTGGCGGCTTTCCAGCACTCGTGCATATTTGTGGCCATACAAGAAGAGCGCTCGCAACTCTCAATTGTGTGTGTGTGTGTGAATGGTCAAAACGCTTGTCTTGGTGAGTTATTGGAAACGGTGTTGACATCGATCCAGATGCCATTAAGTACCAAATATTTAGATATATAATCCTGAAAACTTAGAGTAGTGCTCAAAGAATTTGCAAACTTTATAAGACACAAGCCAGAACATTTTTGTTTTAATAAACACCTATTTTAGCCTTTTAAACTTACTAAAAATACCTGACAAACCAACTACGTTCCCATCCAAGGGTTTTTTGCGACAAAAAGTGTAGCGCATCAAAATGTTTACTGATATAGCTGATGGAAATGCAAATTATCGCTGTAAGTGTATTTCCATTTAACTTTAGCGCACTTTAAAACTGGTTTGGAAACACTTTTTGTCAAGAAAATTGACATTAACTCAAAAATATAGCGTCACAAGTCCAATTTTTAGCCTGTGTTAATCATGACGACAAGGTATATACATCCTTGAAAGCCAATTTATTGTACCTGAAGCATTAATCGCACTGTTATTGATTGGTCTTAACGGCATACCTGCACAGATCCAATGCTTCAAACACATCTGCATCACGACACTTCCAGGAGTGCCAACACAAATATCTCGTATCATGCACCTGTTATCGACAAGTACAAGGAGAACAAATGAAAGGCTGCTCTTTGTGATTTATTTAATCACGGTAAACACCATTCAAAATAATAGATGGCAGTCATGGAATTATCCCACAATACAAAAAACATATAATTTCTATACACATAGATGTTTTAAATTAAAAATAAATACACAATACTAGGAGAAAAGCCTCAGTGTGCTTTTTTTGTAAAACTAACATATAGCCCAATTCTATAAAATTAATGTTTAGATTACATTTGAATAATTGCCCGCAAAATTCCCTGTATTAAATTATTAATTATTAATTTTAGATGACAATCAAGTTCAGTCGGTCATTAAAAGTTGCTAGATAAATATGCGCGACATAATGCAGTTGTTATGGCGATGCTTTAGATTAGACGATTGTTCAAAATAGCCTGTTGAATATCGGAATGTATCATACATATGGAAACCCTGATATTACACCGCATCAGTTTTTCTTTAATAGCTGTGCACACCGCATATTGCTTCCTTAGATAGCTTCAATATAGTGTTATAAACACTTTTGAAACGAGTAGTTTGACAGTAGCTTAACTACTTTACGTTATTCTGTATTTTTGGTAGCTACAGTTTCAAAGTAACTTCCCCAATCCTGACAGGTAAAGATGGCTGTTGGGTATCTCTCAATTTCTCAGCAGCATGACTTCACTGATCCACGCCGGACTAACACCATCTGGCCAATAGAGAATGTCTGTGTGTTGGACAGCTCCCCAGATCGACAACAAAAGCCCTCCATCAGGCGAATTCATAATGTTTCTCCTATCCTGCTCTTTTTCCAAGCATGTTGTGAGATGTTCTTCATAGCCAATAGCTAAAGTCCTTTTGTTTTATGTAAAAAAAGGTAAATGTACAGGCGGCTCCTTTGAAGGCTTTGCAAATTTATTGCTGTTTTTCCAGCAGGGCCATTTTTTTAAATTACAGCTCATTGAGATTTGATCTGTGCTGGTGCTGTTTTTGGAGATGGTATACTTTTCATGTCTGGGTAGGAGTAGAACAGTTAGATCAAGGGAGGAGGCCGAGTATGAGGGAGGAAAAGGGGTCTGTTCCAAGGTTATTATCGTAAACTAAAACTAAATGTAATTTTTTTTTTTTTGTAAACTGAAATGAATATCAACATAAATGAAAAAACTAAAATAAAAATAATCGTAAAAAAATATTTTGTTTTCATTTTCATAAACGTAAAAAAAAAACTTATTGTACATAAGTATTCACAGCCTTTGCTCAATACTTTGTTGAAGCACCTTTGGCACCAATTACAGTCTCAAGTCTTTTTGTGTATGATGCTACAAGCTTGGCACACCTACTTTTGGGCAGTTTCTCCCATTCTTCTTTGGAGGACCTCTCAAGCTCTATCAGGTTGGATGGGGAGCGTCGGTGCACAGCCATTTTCAGATCTTTCCAGAGATGTTCAATCGGGTTCAAGTCTGGGCTCTGGCTGGGCCACTCAAGGACATTCACAGAGTTGTCCCGTAGCCACTCCTTTGTTACCTTGGCTGTGTGCTTAGGGTCGATGTCCTGTTGGAAGATGAACCTTTGCCCCTGTCTGAGGTCCAGAGTGCTCTGGAGCAGGTTTTCATCAAGGATGTCTCTGTACATTGCTGCATTCATCTTTCCCTCGATCCTGACTAGTCTCCCAGTTCCTGCCGCTGAAAAACATCCCCACAGCATGATGCTGCCACCACCATGCTTCACTGTAGGGATGGTATTGGCCAAGTGATGAGCGGTGCCTGGTTTCCTCCAGACATGACTCTTGCCATTCAGGCCAAAGAGTTCAATCTTTGTTTCATCAGACCAGAGAATTTTGTTTCTCATGGTCTGAGAGTCCTTCAGGTGGCTTTTGGCAAATTCCAGACAGGCTGTCATGTGCCTTTTACTGAGGAGTGGCTTCCGTCTGTCCACTCTACCATACAGGCCTGATTGGTGGAGTGCTGCAGAGATGGTTGTTCTTCTGGAAGGTTCTCCTCTCTCCAAAGAGAAACGCTGTCAGAGTGACCATCAGGTTCTTGGTCACCTCCCTGACTAAGGCCCTTCTCCCCGATTGCTCAGTTTGGCCGGGCAGCCAGCTCTAGGAAGAGTCCTGGTGGTTCCAAACTTCTTCCATTTATGGATGATGGAGGCACTTTGCTCATTGGGACCTTCAGTTAAATTGAATTTACCACAGGTGAACTCCAATCAAGTTGTAGAAACATCTCAAGGATAATCAGTGGAAACAGGATGCACCTGAGCTCAATTTTGAGTGTCATGGCAAAGGCTGTAAATACTTATTTACATGTGATTTTTTCATTTTTTTTCCAAACAAACTTCTTTCACGTTGTCATTATGGGGTTTAGTTTTTAGAATTTTGAGGAAAATAATGAATTTAATCCATTTTGGCACCCTTTTATTCAATACTTTGTGCAACCTCCCTTTGCCAAGATAACAGCTCTGAGTCTTCTCCTATAATGCTCAATGAGGTTAGAAAACACATGGCAAGGGATCTGAGGCCATTCCTCTATACAGAATCGCTCCAGATCCTTCATATTATAAATTCTCTCCTCTCCTCTTCAGTTCACCCCACAGGTTTTCTATGGGGTTCAGGTCAGGGGACTGGCATGGCCATGGCAGAACCTTGATTTTATGGTCAGTGAACCATTTTTTGTGTTGATTTTGTTGTATGTTTTGGATCATTGTCTTGCTGGAAGGTCAAACCATGGCTCATTTAAAGCTCTCTAGCAGAGGCTGTCAGGTTTCGATTTTTTATCTTTTGGTATTTGATAGAGTCCATGAAGCCATGTATCCAAACAGGATGTCCAGGACCTTTGGCATAAAAACAGCCCCACAACATTAAAGATCTACCACCATCTTTAACCATGGGCACAAGGTACTTTTCCATATGGCTACCTCTCTGTGTACGCCAAACCCATCTCTGGTGTTTGCTGTCAAAAAGCTCTATTTTATGAAACATCTGGGAATAAATCATGGTCCCATTTGAAGTTCCAGTAGTGTCTGGCAAACTGAAGATGCTTGAGTTTTTTGTTTAATGAGAGCATGAAACCCTCACAAACAACTTGTTGTGATGTAGGTGTTTTCTGATTGTTGTTTTGGAGACTTTCTGGCCCCAAGACCCAACTAATTTCTGCAATTCTCCTGCTGTGATCCTTGGGGAATTTTTTGGCCACTTGAACCATCCTCATCACATGCGTGTAGAAAATATAGACCTGTCTTCCAGGCCGATTCGTTTCATCTCCAGTTGATTGGAATTTGTTAATTATTGCCCTGTTGGTGGAAATGGGCATTTAAAATGCTTAAGCTATTTTCTTTTAGCAACTTCCCAATTGGTGAAGCTCAACAACCACAATTTTGCTGCACATCAGAACTTTATTCTTTGGTCTTACACATTAAGGGAATTTGGCCTCATATTTATATCCCTGTGAAGTCACCCGGGTACTAAACAATATAAAATATGAATGGGAATATACTTCAGATATATTTTACTCATAAGAATTTCTAGGGGTGCCAGTAATTGTGGCAAATGTGTTTTTGGAGAAAATTATTTATCTAATTATGAGACCCCCCCCCCCTTAATTAGTTTTCTTCAATTAAAGGTTAGATTTTTGTGAATATTTTGAATGAACAATCAAAAGGATAAACAATAAAATCATATTTTTCACAGCCTTCTATGTTCATTTTTACCAAGGGTGCCAATATTTTTGGCCACAACTGTATATATGTGTGTGGCAAGGAGGAGGGCGGGGCCGGGCCGTGATGACACATGCCTGGCCCCTAATCGGTCTAATCAAGCCGACGAGAGGGATAAAGGCTGTTTAAAAAAGCAGTTTGGGAGAGAGAGAGAGAGCTACAGGCAGCTGCCCTGTATGTGGTTATGTTTGTTTCTTTTTGTTTAATTAAATATTACTTTGATGCTTTGTCCAGTTCTCCCCTCCTCCTTTCCCTTTACCCTCGTTACATTGGTTCTGGAACCCGGAAAGGAGGAGTGATGTGCCGGAGGAGAGTCCTCACCACTACCATCCACCCCAAAGGAGTAGCCAGGCCATATATATATATATATATATATATATATATATATATATATATAAGGCATTTTTGCCCACAGAACAGCCGCTCACTAGATGTTTTTTGTTTATCACACCATTTTCTTTACACTCTAGAGACTGTTGTGTGTCTCAGGAGATCAGCAGTTTCAGAAATAGGCTACTCAAACCAGCCTGTCTGGCACCAGCAATCATGACACGGTCGAAATGACTGAGATCACATTTTACCCATTCTGATGGTTGATTAATATTAACTGAAACTCCTGACCCATATCTGCATGATTTTATACATTACACTGCTGCCAATGTGATTGGCTGCTTAGATGTATAAGCAGATGTACATATGTACCCAAAAAAGTGGCCGGTGAGTGTATTTGATGCTCTCACGTTTAAATAATTTAAAGCAGACTTGTCCACAGATATTTGCATAAATATCTACTGTGTTATGAATGGTATAGCAAAATCTCCATCATTTTGGTATACACGTCACATACCGTCCACCCCAAGACACAATTCAGTGAGCATTAATTCTCCGTTCACTGATCCAAGAGAGGATGGGATTGCCATGTGTTTGACCACTGTGTGGGCCTGTCGAATGTGCCATGTGAGTAATATCTACACTCTTCCTGCCTCAAACCAACCACTTTTCAACAGCTCTGCTTTATTTCAGCTCTGATGTCAAGACAGGTTGGTAAATCACCTCTGCCGCTCACTCTTTGTTTTATTAGATTTCCTGCAGCAGAGACGTAAAAAGTAGTTTGAATAGCGTCTTCTTGTTCTCTTGCCATAAACAACACAAAACAAATGCCCTTCTTAACCCAACATTGTGATTTGTTTGAGGTTTTATGTGTTTCTAAAATAATACAAATCTTAAGGTTTTATATTCTACACAATTGAATTACGCAACAGGTGCACTTACTAACCAAAACAAGGCAACACATTACTCACATTACATAATCTATAAAGCATTCAAAATGCCCAGTATTTCACAGCTGAGACATTCAGAATATCCCAGATTTTATGGTCATCATTTCAGATTCATACATATACAGGTGAAACTCGAAAAATTAGAATATCGTGCAAAAGTTCATTAATTTCAGTAATTCAACTTAAAAGGTGAAAGTAATATATTGTATAGACTCATTACAAGCAAAGTAAGATATTTCAAGCCTTTATTTGATATAATTTTGATGATTATGGCTTACAGCTTATGAAAACCCCAAATTCAGAATCTCAGAAAATTAGAATATTACATGAAATCAATAAAAAAAGGATTTTAAATACAGAAATGTCGGCCCTCTGAAAAGTATAATCATGCATATGTACTCAGTACTTGGTTTGGGCCCCTTTTGCATTAATTACTGCCTCAATGCGGCGTGGCATGGATGCTATCAGCCTGCGGCACTGCTGAGGTGTTATGGAAGACCGAGATGCTTCAATAGCGGCCTTCAGCTCTTCTGCATTGTTTGGTCTCATGTCTCTCATCTTTCTCTTGGCAATGCCCCATAGATTCTCTATGGGGTTCAGGTCAGGCGAGTTTGCTGGCCAATCAAGCACAGTAATACCATGGTCATTGAACCAGGTTTTGGTACTTTTGGCAGTGTGGGCAGGTGCCAAGTCCTGCTGGAAAATGAAGTCAGCATCTCCATAAAGCTTGTCTGCTGAAGGAAGCATGAAGTGCTCTAAAATGTCCCAGTAGACGGCTGCGTTGACTCTGGACTTAATAAAGCACAGTGGACCAACACCAGCCGATGACATGGCTCCCCAAACCAACACAGACTGTGGAAACTTCACACTGGACTTCAAGCATCTTGGATTGTGTGCCTCTCCATTCTTCCTCCAGACTCTGGGACCTTGGTTTCCAAATGAGATGCAAAATTTGCTCTCATCAGAAAAGAGGACTTTGGACCACTGAGCAACAGACCAGTTCTTTTTTCTTTAGCCCAGGTAAGACGCTTCTGACGTTGTTTGTTGTTCAGGAGCGGCTTGACAAGAGGAATACGACATTTGAGGCCTCAGTCCACTCCTTGTGAAGCTCCCCCACACATTTGAATGGCCTTTTCCTGACAATCCTCTCCAGGCTACGGTCATCCCTGTTGCTTGTGCACCTTTTTCTTCCACACTTTTCCCTTCCACTTAACTTTCTATTAATGTGCTTTGATACAGCACTTTGAGAACATCCAACTTCTTTTGCAATTACCTTTTGAGGCTTTCCCTCCTTGTGGAGGGTGTCAATGATAGTTTTCTGCACAACTGTCAGGTCAGCAGTCTTCCCCATGATTTTGAATTCAACTGAACCAGACTGAGAGACCATTTAAAGGCTCAGGAACCCTTTGCAGGTGTTTAGCTGATTAGAGTGTGACACTTTGAGCCTACAATACTGAACCTTTTCACAATATTCTAATTTTCTGAGATTCTGAATTTGGGGTTTTCATAAGCTGTAAGCCATAATCATAAAAATTATATCAAATAAAGGCTTGAAATATCTTACTTTGCTTGTAATGAGTCTATATAATATATTACTTTCACCTTTTAAGTTGAATTACTGAAATTAATGAACTTTTGCACGATATTCTAATTTTTCGAGTTTCACCTGTAATGTATAAAGCCTTTTTGCAGCCAGTGTCATTTAAACTCAGCAGGCAGATTAATTTGTTTCAAGGTGCAAGTAATCTCTGTCTAGCATAGCAGAATTCAATGCAAGCTTTGGATCCAAAATTTCAAGGATCCAAAGTCTGGATCCAAAACCAGAATCCTAACGCACAGCTTTAAGCATTTAAGAATTCTTCATTTACGATGATTACCACACCTCACCTTTAACAATATGGGCTATTCTGATAAAATGAATGCCAGGATGCAGAGAGAGAGAGAGTTACAAGCAAATACTTGCTCATACAATCCTGCTAAATTTTCTTCTTACAAATTAGGTTTAACTAAGGTGTGTCGCCATACTGCCTTCACCACAAGCGCCCTGCGGGCTCCTAAAGAGATTTCAGTCATTAGTTGTTACGTTTCAAATATCACAGAGTTGAAGCACATGATATTATGGTGCACTAGGTCTACTAGGCTTGGACAAGTATATACAGGACCTTTGCAGTGGTGTTTTCTACCTTTGAAGGATCTAAAAATAGAGTTCTCTGCTGACCTCCAGTTAAGAGGTCACTTCTAGTTTGGGTTTCCCATCGCCCCAGTCACTTCTAACCTTTTGACGTCACTCAAGACAATGCAGCTTTTATTTTTAGAGGCCTTCCCAAAAACGAACTGAAGGACTTTCAGGCATTTACAGGCTACTGTTATGTAAGGAGATTACCTCGATGTTACTGCATGTGTCTTGGGCATCTAGTACGACCCGCTTGGTGGTTACCAACAAAGGAAAGGGCAGAGTGGCTCCAGAAATAACCCAGCCTAATTGTTCATCCCTTTAGCTCCAACAAGGTCAGTGACCCTATCATCCACCTCGCTTGTTCCGGAAGAGTCTTTTCCGCCCCCTGTGGTTTCAAGAGCACCAGTCAATAGGCAGAGCACAGCAGTAATCGACCTCAGCCCCAGAAAAACAGCCAAGTGCCAAAAGCACTTAGGAGTGATCCCAGCAAAGTGCCCTAGTGTCTGAAGCTGCCAGGTATGTTTTTATCAGCACAAATACGGAGCCTGAGGCTCCCTATGGAAGCTGAGCCAGTCTTTGGAGGAAGGCCTCTCAGAAGCCAGGTCAAGCTGCTTGTGGGCCCCCTTCAGGTCAGGCAACCAGTGATGAACAGCACTACATCTCTCCAGGCCTTGACATGCAACACTTTATGTAGATCTTTCCAAAATATTCTTGAAAGTAGAGAAGTGTGTAACTATTTCGATTTTAAATTAGTTTATCCTATACCAGCTTCATATCCAGAGAAAATTTAGAAAAAGTAAGCTATTGTAGGTTGATTCCACCAAACAGTAGTCTGTTTCCATTCAAATTATGACTTTACACACAAATTGCAATATCACAAAACGAAAAATGTCACATGCGAATTAAGCATGAATAGTGAATTATTTTAAGTTTGGAGTGCACAGACAACTCTGATGAACTTCATGTTTGCAAATGTTTAGTGGCAGATGCCTTTTGTCTAGGAGCGTGTCAAACAGTTCTGGAAGATAACAGAGTGAAACTGTGTCCGCACTCTTTTTCAGCTGTCTGGGATCCGGAAGTATTTTTCCCATACATTTTTTGCATAGGCTTTTAAAAAAATCCTCAATAAAAGTGTTGTAAGCCATGAACTAAACCAACCAGCTTCAACGTGAATCACAACATTACAAACTTTGCTTTGAGGATTTGAAAATCGGACCAAAAGACTAAGGTACAAGACTATGTACTTACCACCTTTAACTAGGGAACAAACTACAATCCCATGAAGTATTGCGAATTGTGTAATTCAATAAAAAACTAAAAACAATATTTTTAACAATTATTGTGAAATATTTTAATATGTACAACTATATAAGTAGTTTAAGAGTAAAAGTAGACTGACTTGATTGCATCATTCACAGTGTGTCATGGGAGTGGGAGGTCGCTCCTAGGCTCGTATCATGGGCTTTGTTGGCTACGGTTCTCTGATTCGTGAATATTTCTCTATATAATATGGATAAGGGGCAGACGCGGCATCAGCCGATTTTGCTGGGGCTTCAGCCCCGAATGTTTTCAGTGTAGCCCTGAATGTATTTTGAAAAGTTGACTGACAATTATGAAACAATAGCCTATGTAAACCCCCGAAATCATTAGTTGCTTTATTTCATTGTGCTTTGGCTTTGCATATACTGCATACAGCCTGTAAATATAGACATTAGTCTTAAAAATAATCTAGCCTATAGAATAAGTTTCTTTGCTGTCGGTAGCCTATGGGCAACTCCTTCTCTTCCTCTCTGTTGAATATGCAGTAGGTAGGGGAGGAGCTAGTATAGTCATTGACATCAACTAACGTTACTTAGTGGCGAGTTAACAGCATTTAGCAGGAAAGACAGCAAAAATGAAGCAAATGAGGCTTTGGGGATTTTTCCAAAAGGAAAGTCAGTGGGCAAAAATTCTATTTATTTTGGTAATAAAAGTCTGAAGATCATCCTCTGGCTGGCTTTCACCCACAGTAGGCTAGTTATTACCATAGGCTACATTAGCACTTGGACCAGCATGCTTATCATCGCATTTGAAGATAAACAACGGCTACACATTTCGAGATAAGTGTGCCCATTTCTAGAAAAGTGTAGGCTACATAACCTTGCTATTGTTCATGCTGAAGGTAGCCAGGAACACTAGTTTTATCCCACTGCACTGAATACTTTCCTTGTTTATCAGGTGTTGATTTCTCTAAGGATAACCAATAAGCATTAACAGAAAATGTATGTGTGACTTGTTTTGTGATATTAGTTTGTAGTAAATATACACTTTGATTTGATTAAATGGTTTTGTAGAGGGTAGCAAAGATGAGCAACAGACTGAGGAGCAGCAGCAGCAGCTGTGCCAGAATCAGGCATGGAAACTGGTAACAATTAATAAGTCACTTTACTATAAAGTTAAAAGTGAAACATTGTTTATCCCAATGCTCCTAATGATCCTAATGAAAGGATTTTGACAGATGAACATTGAGAATGATATACAGTTCGATGCCATGGTGTGTCAATGAACTTGGACTAAAGTAATTCATGTATTGCTTTAACTTAGGATCTTATACATCATTTTGACTAATATGTCAAAAAATATAAATTATTTATATTAAATATTTTTTTTTACCTCACTTTACTCACTATAATATAACTCTTTTATGATGACTTTATGGTAATGTACATGAAAATTCAAGAATCATGATAGATCATAGGGCAATCCCACTGATCTGCTCTTCCCAATACATTTTCTTCAATGGTATTGGTCTTCACTTTGAAATATGTAGCACTTGATGAATTAGTTGCTTGAAGCTGATTTGCAATAAGTTATGTGCTGTATCTGTTCTTTTGCATCACAGATGATTCAGGGAGGAGAGAGGATGAGTTAGTCGAGGATAGTACTAGAGAGAGAGAGAAACAACAGCAAGTGATGAAAGAGACAACATTAATTGATGAGAGAGTGAAATATAACAAGTAATGAGAAGGACACCAGATAGACAGCAAGAGGTGAATAGAGAGAGAGAGTGTGTGTATGTGTGTGTTAAACTAATGTTAACATGAAATACCTTTTGTCTCTCTGGTAGCTTTCTGGTGGAAGGAGAGAGAAAAAGACAGCAACACTTGATGAGAAGGGAGAGCGACAGGAGCAGGTGAAAAGAGATTGACTGAACTCTCTAGGACAGTTGTTTTGTTGACATAAATTGTAATATACCAATACATAACAGTTCATATTATGTTCTACTAAAGTCTTACACAATTAAGATGCACTTTGACTGAAAGTAAAGTATTACTGTAAAAAAAAAAAACTCTTCGAGTGATCCCTGTATTTGCATAAAATGGTCTGGGCTAAGCCTCAGATGTCCTTCAATGCTGTAAACACCTCTGATAAGGGGTAATGTAGTTGTTCACCAGGAATTCCCCTATCAAACTCAGTGAAGTTGAAATAATGCAGACTGATGGCTTCAACGGAAGCATATACCATTGAATAACAACCTCAGAGCTCAAGTTAGGTCTGTCTTTAAAGGTTTAAAAACGTTTTGGCTGTGTTTAGCCTGTCAGTCCAAATAAAATTTTTGTGCATCTCTGATTGGAATCCGATCATATTTAGCAAGCATGAACGGCAAAAATATCAAATTCACATGAAATACGTTTTTTACAAATACAGTTCAAGCTACATTCATGTGTGGTTTGAAATCCTATTCAAATCACATTTCTGGAAATCTATTTTAGTCTGACAGCTCTGATCAGATCTCAAGTGGCTTTTTGCCGTATGTCACTTTTTTAAAGACACGTTCCCCGTCTGTAGCTCACTTCGACGTTGTGTCGAAGCAGCGACACTAGGACCTCTTCGATTTCTTGAGAACCTCGGTCTCTTGAGAACCTTGCCCATCTCTGAAAGTCCAATGAGTAATTGGCAGACAGACTTTGCATGTCCCTCCCCCAGACATACGGGTATAAAGGGAGGGAATCATGCGTCTGTCCATTCAGATTTTTTCTTCGGAGCTGAGCGGTTGTGTGATCAGCGAGCTGCAGTGACTTACTGTTCCGCTCATCTCTGTAGAGTGTATGATGTTGGATCTACGGCGCATATCAGCGGATTTTTCTCCAGCTTTACCCCTGGGCGCTTCAACAGCGCTTCTAAAAGAGAATACTTCCTAAAAGAGTTTATTTTCTCTAAAAGAGCAATACACAGCGGCGTTGAATGTCCTTTCAGGTCGAGTCTTTATAAAGATGCCACTCTGCCCCTGTGAAGTTCCTGGATGTGGTCGATTTCTCTCCGCTCCTGAAGGTCACAGATGCTGCCGCATGTGACTGGGCAGCGATTACACCGAGGCAGCATTTGTAAATGGTTCGTGTTCTCACTGCAAGAACCTCACCATGGCAACATTGCGGTCGCAGCTTTCCTTCTTAAAGAGGAATGCCACTCCAGCCACCCCCTGCGTCGCTCATTCTTCCCACGGAATTGAGGAGGACCCGGCTGGCGATGGAGGCAATTTGGGAATGGCAGCGGGCTTGGTTTTGCCGATTAGATCCCCAGGAACCACCGTCGCCCCGGCACGCTTGTTGACTTCCGTCCAGGTTCAGGGTGAGAGCGGCTCGCCCCATGGCCAGTCTGCTTACTCCCTTGAGCCCCCTGAGCTGGATGATGAGTTCGCCGCTGCATCGGAGAGCGTTCCGGCATCTGATGCGGAAGACTCGTCTGGACTGCCACCTTCGGGTTTTTTTTTTCATCATTACAGCGAAAACAACATAAAATACTCTGTAATTTTGGGGCATACAGATATGTGTAAGACATCATTAGAGACTATAAAGGGTCTACTTTTATTTGTGTAACACTCACAATAACAACAAAACCTTGTGTTTTTGTAAAATAAAGAAAACAAAAAGGGGGAGCTTTCAGCAGTCTACAAACATCTATTTTGTTTTGTCCACATTCAGAGACAGGTTGTTGGCTCTACACCAGTCCGTTAGCCGCTGCACCTCCTCTCTGTATGCTGACTCGTCATTCTTGCTGATGAGACCCACCATGGTCGTGTCATCTGCGAATTTGATGATGTGGTTCGAGCTGTGCATTGCTGCACAGTCGTGAGTCAGCAGAGCAAACACCAGTGGACTGAGCACACAGCCCTGTGGGGGCCCCAGTGCTCAGTGTGGTGGTGGAGATGCTGTTCCCGATCCGGACTGACTGAGGTCTCCCAGTCAGGAAGTCCAGGATCCAGTTGCAGAGGGAGGTGTCCAGGCCCAGTAGGTTCAGCTTTCCAATCAGGTGCTGAGGAATTATTGTGTTGAATGCTGAGCTGAAGTTTATGAACAGCATTTGAACGTATGAGTCCTTTTTATCTAAGTGGGTGAGAGCCAGATGGAGGGTGGTGGCGATGGCGTCGTCTGTTGAACGGTTTGGACAATACGCAAACTGCAGTGGGTCTAGTAAGGGGGGCAGCTGATTCTTAATGTGCCTCATGACAAGCCTCTCGAAGCACTTCATGATGATGGGTGTAAGTGCAATGGGACGGTGGTCGTTGAGGCAGGACACCGAAGACTTCTTTGGCATGAGGACAATGGTGGTGGCCTTGAAGCACGTTTGAACGATGGTGCTGCTCAGAGAAATGTTGAAGATGTCGGTAAGAACATCTGCCAGCTGATCTACACATCCTCTGAGCACTCTGCCAGGAATGTTGTCTGGTCCAGCAGCCTTCCGTGGGTTGACTCTATGTAGAGTTTTTCTCACATCAGTCGTGGTAAGACAGAGCACCTGGTCGTTGGGAGGAGGGGTGGTCTTCCTCGCCACCACATCGTTCTGCGCCTCAAACCGAGCATAGAAGTCACATCCGGAAGGGAGGCATCTTTGTCACAGGCAACTGATGTTGTTCTGTAGTTGGTGATGGCCTGGATGCCCTGCCACATACTCCGCGTGTCGCCGCTGTCCTGGAAGTGACTGTGGATTCTCTGGGCGTGTGTGACATTGAAAACTGCAGTAATGATGCTGAAAATACAGCTTTGATCACAAATTGCATTTTACAATATTTTCAAAAAGAAAAAGTAAATTCTTTATGTAAAGAAAATGTATAGTCTGATTACTTCTTTTAACTTAAAACTTGATTTTGATCATTAAGTCACATTCCTCATTGATAGGCCTAGGGGAGGGATCCTTGTCTCCTCAGGTGTGAATTACAATATTCATGATAATTCACGCCTCCTCACATATGACATTTCTAACACTAAAAGTGTCTTACAAAAGTTAAATTACTATATTGTTTTGTATGAATGAGTGATCAGGATGGTTTTCACATAATTTTGTAGCAAAAACTCTAGGCTACAAGATCCAGTATTATGGACAAATGTTTAGTATGTGTTATATGGCTTTATTTCAATTACTTCAAAAACAAAGCAGAAACGTTACTTTCTAAAAAATACAAACATGTACACACATGTTGCTCACACATTATTTTAGCCCAGTTTGTGCTGAATACAGTGTTATCAGACTTTAGCCATTAATATGTTTTTAAGCAACTGAAAAAAGCACAAATGTCAAGACATGTCAAAACTTCTCCAAGGCCCAAAACAGTCCCGGCCGCAGACCCCCTGCCTCTGGACCCACGACTGCTGCCCCCCAGCCAGCCAGTTCTAACGAGTTCAGAGGATGCCACAAGGGACCTCCTCCTCAGTCACTAACCCAACCCCTGCCGGGTGTGCGGCGCAAGGTAAGTGCTTCGAGTCTTCTCTCAGCACCAGAGCCTCGGGACGCACTTTTTCCTCTCGACGCCACACTACCTGCCCTGCCCCGCTGCGATGAAAATGATCGTCCCCTTAGTGCCACTCGCACGGAGCTTGGACGCATTGGGTTTCACTTCCCAACCCGTCGCGCTGGTTGGCCAGGACTATCCGACTCGGCTATGTGATTCAGTTTGCCAGGCCCCCGCCTCATTTTGGCGGCGTCAACTTGACCTCGGTGCATGGCGAAGACCCTTTTACTCAAATATGCGATAGAGCCTGTCCCTCCAGCCGAGATGAAGAAGGGTTTCTACAGCCCTTACTTCATCGTACCCAAAAACGGCAGCGGCTTACGACCAATCTAGGACTTTTCAGCCGGGCCTTGCACAAACTCCGTTCAAAATGATCACGCAAGACACATTCTAATTTGCGTCCGACATCAAGATTGGTTCGCAGCAGTAGACCTGAAGGATGCGTACTTCAACATCTCTATCTTGCCTCGACACTGACCCTTTCTACAGTTCGCGTTCGACAGCCAGTCGTATCAGTACATGGTCCTCCCCTTTGGCATGTCCCTGTCCCCTTGCATCTTCACGAAGGTCACAGAGGCAGCTCTTGCCCCGCTAAGGGAAGTGGGCATCCGCATACTAAACTACATCGACTATTAGCTCATCCTGGCCCACTCTCGAGAGTTACTGTGCGCCCACAGGGACCAGGTGCTCAGGCACCTCAGCCATTTAGGGCTTCTGGTCAACTGGGAAAAGAGCAAGCTCGCCCCGGTTCAGAGCATCTCTTTTCTCGGCATGGAGTTAGACTCAGTCTCAATGACAGACTAGCAGACATATGCAGAGCAGTGGGCTGGGCAACACCCAATACCTTTACAAGATTTTACAGTCTCAATCTCTTGAGTCGGTCTTGTCCCGTGTTTTCTAAAATACGAGCCGATAGAATTTGGTAACACGGAACAACTGACCTGGTGTACCGCTTGCACCTAGTGCCTTTCCCCTCCACTGAGGCGATCATGTGCGCTCCTATCCCAGGATATCACACTAACTCGGCTCCCTGGATGACTCCTCCCTAGCCCTCTGGGCCGTGAATTCAGCAGAGGATACTGAAACTACTTTGTACTGGAATAGGTGCTCCACAGGACGGGCCCGTGTGTGGATTAATCCCCCTGTGTGTATTTTCCACGGTACAGTCCCTCTACGGGTGGACCCGCGTCTCCCTTGGGCTGTCCCCACTGCCCCCCAGTCACCGTGTTTGTAGCAACTCCTCCCTCACAGCAGGTAGGATCTACCACCGCGCCATTCCCACACGTGTCCTGAAAACCCATGTGACGTATTCCGCCAATCTTTACCTCCCCCCAGCCTGGGCAGGTGGTGGTCTCCGTGGGGTCTTTTCCCCCTGAAAGAATAGGAGTTGGAAAGGAACGCCTTCCCTGATGCATGTGATAGCGTTAAGATGGACAGAGGTTACAACAGTAACCTAGACGTTGTATGTCACATATTGTTGCAGGAAACAGCATTAATATGCTGTGCGGTGGTGAAGTGTAGGTCTCACGAAGAATAGTGCATTCTTCCAGAGTGCATTCTGAATTTCGACAGACACATCGTTGTTATACACAGTGCAGACACATCGTTTCATGAAAGGTGGTTACTACACGAGTCCACCAGTCACTGCTAGTATGTCTGGACAACAAACTACTTTGAAGTATGATACCGGCAGAGACGGCAGCACAAAATATAGTGGCGCATGCCAGCCTCCTCCTCCTCTGCCTTATAAGGAAGTCAAGCACCACAGATATACATTGCCATGTTATAAGCTAACATCTCTATTCCATTCCCCTTCATGTTTTATTTTTTTGATTACTGACTCAATGTCATTGCTACAGCAACCAATGCAGATATGGCAGAAAATGAAGGTGTCCATGGGACATATTGGATCTGATCAATTGAGATACACAGTACGGACAGTCAGTCATGAAGATCAGATTGCGATAAGACACACACAAAAAAATATTTGTTTTTGGACTGACAGTCTGAACATAGCTTTTAATGTGAATCTATATTACTATATCAGTTGTATAGAAATATATTTGGTAAATGTGTTACCATCGTAGTTTATGTGCATTTCTTCTTACCGAACAAAAAATATTGTCCACCTCAAGCGAGCTTATACTTTTTTTTAACCATTATTTTTGGAAATTTTTATTCGTATCTTGGTGTTTCCGTACAGTATTCTTTATGCGCTATCCCAACATTTACATAAAAATACATGGATGGAAACCCATCTACTGAGCATCCCGACATCACGACATCGGTTTGAACAATGGTGTGCGTTTGGGGCAGGACTGTTTGATCTGTTTGTCCGACCAACACCAGATGGGAAGTGTTTAGGAATTTTTTGCAATTCTGCTTGGTGATACCTGTGGTAGAGAAATTCTATTTGAGAAAAAAAAAGACACTCAAAAAAAGTTTTTACAAACACATCTAAGACTGACCCACAAGTTGTACGAGCACTGGAAATTTTACAATAAATTTGACATTTTACAGCAAATTTGACAACAAAACATGTATTTTTATGTACACACTACAAGTTTTATGGGGCACCTAAACTGCCCAACTTATTTCACCTGATATATGCAATTCTTGGATGGGATTGTTTTGTATTTTTGTGACTTGGACAAAATGCCTAATACTGTATTGCAAGGACAAGTAAAGAAAATTAGATGACATTAGGCACATGGCGACTGTTTATGCTGATGCCAACTCAACTAGCAACAAAGCAAATACTACAGCTCTTTGCAAAGTTGGAGAGCATACTCACACCATACATGGACATGCTATCATTTACAACACATGTACAGAGTGCATTCCAAAAGTTATATTGTGTTCTTGTCTGAGATGACTTGGTTTATTTCTCAGTTTCAGAGAATATAAATGGAGCTTGAACAAAGGAGCATCTTAGAAGGTAACATGATGGGTGTTGTGTTGAAGAAACTATACCAAAAAGTTAATATTTTTGCCAGAAGTGAAAAAGCTAGAGCTAGTTTAGAAGATGTGGTTCATATTTGTATAGCATTCAACAGTGTCTCGCTGCAGTAATTCTGTAACATCAGCCGAGATCATCCTCACAATCTACATCCCTGATTACTGACATATATATACAGGCAGCTCAAACTCTGCTGCTGAATTGGAGATGGATCAGTCTCTGTTTCGCGAGCTTCTCCAAAGTGTCTGGAATGGCTGTTGACACTCCCAGCCTTTAATGTTGGATCAAGAAAAACTTCAACTCATTACTCTTTTCAACCCACCCCTCCATTTTTAACTGCTTTCAAATGTTTAATAAGTAACCAACCTTGGTCACCCCGCTGCGAATGGGACTCGAACCGACGTCTATGGCGTGGGAGGCAGGAGCACTAACAAGGAGACTATAGGCAGTAAGATTTGCAGTGTGCAAGAATATTAGAGTGCAATTCTGCTGCATGTTGTAAGTTAAGGAAAAAAACCAGAAACATTTCTGGAATATCTAGAAATAAAGCAAAGCACAAAGAGTATGGCACTTATACAGTTCACAAAACCCAAATGCAGTTTTCTTGCAATACACTGCTTTCTGGTGTCCATGTAAATATAGTCAGTGCCTGTTCAGGTAAGACAGAACTTTTTGTTTCCTATAACAAACAACCCAAGCTTTCTAGGTACTCTGCTAACACAATAAGAAAAACAAGCAAGCAAACCTTCACTACTGGAAACTTATTGGCGTCAGGTTATTGTGACGCTTTTGAATTAGTAACGGAGGCTTGGGCGCATCTTTCGAACTAGCAATGGTACATCCTGAATCTGTGGTATAAGAAAGTAGTTCCACACACACATGCATTTTTTTGGGACAGCCCTTAGTTTTCCGTAGTTATTTTTTACTTGTTTGTTGAAATGTTGTATAAAAGCAATATCACTTGAGCAAGAGTTCCATTTAGTCCGTGCATACCAGCATGGCATTTACCTGCGGCCGAATCACAAAAGTGCTGATATACAGCTATAACAGCACTCTTGCTCATGTGATATGGCTTTAATATACACTCAAGGAGAACTTTATTAGGAACACTATGGTCCTACTAAAGTGCCTGACATGGTCTTCTGCTGTTGTAACCCATCTGCCTCAAGGTTTGATGTGTTGTGCATTCTGAGATGATATTCTGCTCACAACAATTGCACAGAGGGGTTATCTGAGTTGCCGTAGTCTTTCTGTCAGCTCGAACCAGTTTGGCCATTCGCCATTGACCACTCTCATCAACAAGGCATTTCTGACCACAGAACTGCCGCTCACTGAATGTTTTTGGTTTTTGGCACCATTCGGAGTAAACTCTAGAGACTGTTGTGTGTGAAAGTCCCAGGAGATCAGCAGTTACAGAAATACTCAAACCAGCCCGTCTGGCACCAACAATCATACCACGGTCCAAATCAAAACATTTTCCCCAGTCTGATGGCCCTTATGATTTTATGCACTGTACTGCTGCCACAAGATTGGCTGAATAGATAATTGCATGAATAAGTAGGTGTACAGGTGTACCTATTAAAGTGGTCTGTGAATGTATAATTTAAATACATGGGGGGGGTACAGTCTTGTACATTTTGACTGCTTAAGACTGAAAACTTCTGGTTAAACTGATTCCAAAGGCACAATTATCGGAGCAAAATCTGCCATGATGAAAGACTGGGAGCCCCCCTTATGCGACTCAACGTCTTGTTTATTTACCTTCAAAATTACACCCCTCTCTTCCTGTGTCATGTTTTTCTGTTCCAATTTGCTTTGTTATGCTTCCTCTAAAACCGAACAACTATGCGTGTGGTCACAGTAATTCTAACAGGCTGACACTCTCTCTGCGCACAAACACACACACATTCCGCTCTGTGCCCTCTCACCTCCATGACACCTTCAACTATACCACATTGCAGGACAGCGAGGGGAAAGGGGAACTTCAAAGTGGCTGGAGGGGGGTGCTCATTTATCCTGCCACTTGTCATCATCTAAGGGGCTTTGCTGCCTCCCTTATTACTTTAATCAATTCCAACTGCTTCAAGAGGCTTTGATGGGGAGCGGAGCGAAGCATGCTGGAAGCACCTGCTGCTGAGCGGAGCACAGGTGGCCTACAGAGCCACGACGGGGTGAGACTCAAGACCCCTTTACAAGGAGGCAATAACACTGCTGGTAACCAGCAGGCATTCCAACTGGCCAATCTTCACATGGCATTGCTGCAGTTAAACTACTAAACAACATAAAAGTTGAACAGACTGATAAAAACAAGATAACAAGTAAAATGACTAATAAAAATGTGAATGTTTTTTTATTTAATTAGTCATACATGAAAAACATACACAGTCAAGACAAGATTGCTGAAATTGGAAAGCTGCAAAGGAAGTGAAGTGAAATCCAGGTTGTTTGTGATCCGTAGAACTAGGTAACATCGCCATCTTGTGGTTCCATAGCGCAAAAATGATACATTAGACTGTAAGAGAAACTGCAGAATACTTGTTACAGAATACGCAAAATGATGCATTGCAGACTGATAGCAAACAATAATAATATTTGACATTCATTTTCATAAAAAATCAGTTCAGTAAAAACATTTAGAGCACAGAGCTGCAATTTTTTAAAATTGTTTTTTACATAAAATGAAAGTGAAACAAATAAATTATGAATTAAGATGGAAATTACTAAAAGTGCTAGTTCACCCAAAAAAATGTAAAATCTCTCATCATTTACTCACCCTCATGCATCCCAGATGTGTATGACTTTTTCTTCTGCTGAACACAAACAAAGATTTTTTAGAAGAATATCTCCGCTCTCTAGGCCCATACAATGGAAGTCAACATCGTACAAAACTTTGAAGCTACAAAAAGCAAATAAAGACAGCATAAAAGCAGAAGAGAGAAGAACTTTAGTGAATGCGCATAGGAGAGCTGTTTGAAAGTTTATTTATAGTAAAAAAGGACTTTAAAAAAATTATCTGTTTCTCATCCACACCTGTCATATCACTTCTGAAGACATTGATTTTACCACTGGAGTCTTATGGATTAATTTTATGCTGCTTTTATATGCTTTTTGGAGCTTCAAAGTTCTGGTCACCATTCACTTACATGTATATTGTATGGCCAAACAGAGCTAAGATATTCTTCTGAAAATGTTAATTTGTGTTCTACAAAAAAAAAAAATTCAGCATTTCGAAAGTGCTCTCTATTACCACATACTTTGTAAAAAGATGACGTTAGGAATCATTAGTATGGATATGGTATTAGAAGAGAGCTTTGAACAACCTTTAACTCAATATAAACAGTGTCACAGTTCTCACTGTCGTCCTGATTAACTGTTCTGCCACCTTTAAAGCATTAAGACATCACATTAATAGCATTAAAAGAAATAACCTCATATAGATCATATAATACATTAGCAATTCTCCAAACTATTATTTGGGGTTGTATGTACGACTGCTCAAGATAGAACAGAGTTATTTTCCAGATTAACTTTTGCAAATGGAATGAAGTATAGTTTGTTTTACCTTCAACAAACACTTTCAGCATCTCAGCCATGAGCAGCACAGCATCACTATGCTGTGGAAGAAAAATATGGTGAAACCACCTAAACCCGGATTCTTAACAGTTCTATGAAGACAACGTGTCAGATAATTCTAAATCATTGGGCTCTGGAGACATTAAAAGACACTTAAATGCTGAAGCTGATACCCCAGACAGGGCCGCAAACCAGGGACTCTGTTTGGACTGTGTGGCGGGAGAGATTCAGCATCAGCTGTCCAGTATGTTGGCAATGCTGGTGAAGGTTGTAGCTGACTTGGATGATCTTGCTGTAACCTTTCAATTGATTACGGCCATTGAGACTAAATTCACTGAGTGGGTTACAAGAATGGGGGACGTTGGGAAATGGATCGATTATCTGCTAACATGCCATCAACCATGGATTTGCAACGCATTTGGGAAAAACTGGAGGATTTGGCCGAGGTAAGGTGCAATTCCTAGACATGCTCTTCCAGAGTCTGCATGACATAACAGGCCATAAGCTGGAAATCGAGCGAGCTAACAGAGTCCCAGCTCGGAGATCTGCTAAGGGAGACAGGCCCCAATCAATTCTGGCCAAATTTCTGAGATCATCCGATAAAGTTCTTGTGTTACGTGAGGTGAGGAGTAAAGGAAAGCTTTCTTGGAAGAACCACAGCATTTTCTTGTTCCCAGACTTTGCAAATTTGACCGTTGAAACCTGATTGATTCAGGGAATGCAAGAATCTCTTACATCAATAGAAGGTCACTTTTGCTCTGATGTTTCCGGCCAAACTGAGAATAGATACTAAGGATGGCTGTAGAGACTATACATGCCCACAGCAAGCATTGTCCTTCATAAAGACAATCGAATGTGTAAGCCATTTGGTGATTTTCATGTTGCTGTCTAGTGGGCCTGACTCACTGAACATTCACTTGTCTGTCCGAGGAAGCTGGGTACCTTTTTCAGGGTTTATTTGTGCTGGTTCCTCTTAGCAGCTGGAATTATTTTGTGTAAGATCATTTCTTCGAGACAGCTTGTGGGTAAATCTGCAAAACCTGGGTTGTGATTCCACTCCCTTAATCAGGGATAAAGGCCGACTGGAAGCTGCATTGTGTGTGTGAGAGAGAGAGAGAGAGAGAGAGAGAGAGAGAGAGAGAGAGAGAGAGAGAGAGAGAGAGAGATTTACGGACAGCTGTCCGACACCTTTGTGTGTTTGTCTTTTTGTTTCAGATTTATATTAAAACTATTATTTATATTGTCAAGTCCCTCATTTCATCTGTCGTTGATTGCTCAGTTGGAAACATCTTAGTCTGAGATCACGCCCTGTTGAGTTTAGAAGTGTTGCCACATACAGAGAAAAAAAATCATTCAGCTTTAATGTATCCCCCCAAAGTCCTGAATTCCAACAAATGTTAAAGGCTGCAATCAATGTTTATATGGAGATCAACTGGTCCTCAGTATCCTCAGTGGGTGTAGATTGGGAGGCACTAAAGGTGGTTCATAGGGGCCGGAACGTACATTATGCCTCATTCATCAAAAAATCCTAAGCACGAGAACTCGTGGAGTTGGAAGGGAATATTAAAAGTGCCGAGGAAGAGATGAAGTGCCGAATGTCGTCTGATGTCCTCAGAGAACTGACCCAATTAAAATACAGATATAATACTATTTTGTCACAGAAAGTGGAGTTTTGGCTATTCAGGGCAAGACAGTCATACTTTGAGTCAGGGGACAAAGCAGGCATGCTTTTGGCAATATGTATAAAGCAAAGAGAATCTTTTTCTACCTTCCCTCAGTGAAATCTGCTGGTGGTAAAATATTTACCTCAGCCATTGATATTAATAATGCTTTTAAAGAATTCTATCTGGATCTCTATAGTTCCACATCTTCGTCTACTGATGAAGATATTAGAAACTTTGTGGAACCATTAGAACTCCCTAAACTGACGATTGAGCTAAAAGTTATCTTGATTCTGAAATAAACTTGGAGGAGCTTGATGAGGTAATTAAGGCCTTGCCTACAGGCAAGGCTCCATGGCCAGATGGCTTTGCCACTTAATTTTTTAGATCATTATGCTACAGAACTGGCTCCAATTTTGTTAGAAGTTCATACAGAATCATTAAAGAATGGAAAGCTTCTGCCAACCATGACGCAAGCCTGGATCAGTCTGATTCAAGTTATGACATCTCTTATACATACAGATCAGGTGGGGTTTATTTATGGGTGGCAGCTCTTCTGATAACATTAGGCGTTTCATTAATATTATGTGGTCAGTGGCGAATGATCAGACTCCGGCCGATGCCATCTCACTTGATGCCAAAAATGCTTTGATAGGTAGAATGGGATTATCTTTTTAAGCTTCTGGAAATATACAGGTTCGGGAATACTTTTAATGGATGGATTAAGTTACTTTATAGACACCCGGTAGCGGCAAACAAATGGATTCATTTCCGATTATTTAACTCTGGATAGGGGCACCCGGCTTGCCCGGGTTGCTCTCTTTCCCCATTATTGCTCTGTCTTGCCCTGGAACCATTAGCAGCCCCGATAAGAAAGGAAGATGGCACATAAACTTGATTTATGCAGATAATATTTTATTATTTGTCTTCGACCACACTAGATCTATGTCTTGGCTTTTATTAATTATTAATTCATTTTCTAAGTTCTCAGCATACAGAGTCAATTGGTCTAAATCTGAAGCTTTGCCTCTGACAGCATATTGCCCATTAACGGCTTTTCAGCCGAGCCCCTTCCAGTGGCCCAAACAGGGCATTAAGTATTTGGGCATTTATTCCCAGCAAATGTGTGTGATTTAGTTAATTTTGACCCCTTAATAAAAAGGTTTACGAGTAATGTTGGCAGCTGGGCTTCATTACATTTATCGATGATTGGGAATGTTAATGTTATTAAAATTAATTGTATTTCAAAATTCAACTACCTGCTACTATATCTCCCTGTAGATGTCCCCCTCTCTTATTTCAAGCAATTAGATAGCATAGTGAAGTCCTTCATTTGGAATGTTAAGCGTACCAGATTACATTTCAATAAGTTATATATGCTGATTGAGAAAGGTGGGCTAGGCCTACACAAGATTTAGTTTTATTATTATGCATTCGGTCTCAGACATTTGGCTTATTGGTTGCTTCCAACTGAGAGAGCCCCTGAAGTTGTTGCCCCTATTTTGCCATTACAAAACTTTTCTATTAAACTAAGAGGAGAAGTTAAGTTACACCCTGTTATCTCGTATTTGTACTCGGTATGGACAAAAGTATCCAGAGTGTTTAATTTGGACATTTATTTAAATGTTGACTCAAGCATTTGTATGAACCCAAATAATAAGTCCCCTTACTGCTGGCCAGAGTTGATTGTGAGGGGGTTACTACACTCGGTGACCTATATGAGAGTGGAGTGTTGAGATCTTTTAAAAATATGGTTCAACATTTTAGTATTCCCAGACCTTTAGGTATTTACAGCTGTGCCAGATACCGTGGAAGTAGTGATTACTGCTTTTGGAAAAGGTCATGAGGCATCAGTGTATTACTCCCAGTTAGTTCAGAGTCTGGGGGATGTGGCTTCAACTTCTCTCAAGAGATAATGTGAGAAAGATTTAAACTTGGTATTGGAGGAGGTAGTGTGTGCTAGGATTCTAAAAAACATCAAGTCTGCATCTAGAGATGCAAGGGTGCACCTATGCAATATAAGATTTTGCATAGATTCTATTGGACCCCTCTTGATTGTATAGGCTTGGCCTTAAAGACCCACCAACCTGCTGGCGATGCCAGTCAGAAGACACAGACATGTCCCATGTTTTTTTGGGGATGTGTTAAGATCCAGGAATTTTGGTTGAGGGTCCAGAGCTTTGTGTGTGACATACTGGACACTATACAGTATAGTATAAATGGTTATAAGTTGGATAATTCTGTGGTTAAATGTATTCTTGTCTTTGTTGGAATCAATACAAAATGTTAATAACAACAACAACAACTAGTGTCCCATCTCTAATTAGTCAGTCACTTTGTTATATTTAATGGTCAAAAGAAAGTTACTCATACAATTTTAGTTAATCAAGCTATTATATATATATATATA
Organism: Xyrauchen texanus; assembly: GCF_025860055.1. Taxonomy (NCBI): domain Eukaryota; kingdom Metazoa; phylum Chordata; class Actinopteri; order Cypriniformes; family Catostomidae; genus Xyrauchen; species Xyrauchen texanus. The sequence continues at coordinate 5,238,231 of NC_068287.1, read as the reverse complement.
TATATATATATATATATATATATATATATATATATATATATATATATATATATATATATGTATGTATATATATATATATATATAAACAGCTCTGAAAAAACTATAAAGACCATTGCAAAATGATCAGTTTCTCTGGGTTTACTATTTATAGGAATGTGTTTGAGTGAAATTATTTTTTTTATTTATTCTATAAAGTATTGACAAAATTTCTCCCAAACTCCAAATAAAAATATTGTAATTTAGATCATTTATTTGCATAAAATGACAACTGGTCAAAATAACAAAAAATAACAAAATATTTTCTTTTAATAATGAAAAAACAAAAATTAAATATTGAGTGTAGGTTTATTACATTATGCTTTGTGTTATATAACCCTGGAATTAGTTGTATAAACTGAATTTCCACAGCTGTGAGGGGGTTTGTATTAAAGCTGCTTAGAGAGCGACAGTAAATCTGGCATCTTCTCCCATCTGACTGTCTATATCACCGCTCTCTATTTATTAACTCTTCTGGAAAGTCAGTTAAATGTAAGAGTGGATTTTTTTCTTTTGGTCTTGGAGCAAATGGGTAAGTGAAAATAATATTTGCTGTGGTCTCCCATTCACTGCTGTCGATTTTATATTGTGACTTAGGTAGTTTTCACACTGGGCACGGTTTCTACACGTTTCAGACTCGTGTATGATTCTGTTGAATCCCGGTGCTTTTACGTCATCGACTTGAATCATCACAAACGTGCACATGATGGAAAGAAATGTGTGTGTTTGTTATTCATTTTGTGACATTATGCACACCAACATAAATGACACTGCACCTCTGTGCTTTGCATAGTGTCATTCAGCAGTTGTACATGTCCAGGGGAAGGAGACTATATCTGATGCTCCAAATGATCTTTTTTGAGGACACAGCTGGTTGCACTCACTCATGTATATAAAAGGCACCTCATCTTTACTGTGTCCTGCAACACTTCCCTGCCACTCATGACGCATGTGTTTGTTTTTGTGCAACTGATGATGCAATGCACAAGTGATTTTATTTCCTGAACAAGTGCGGACCCCAGTGCAAGGCTGCGTTCCATTTAAAATTTGCAACCCCTCACAAACTTTATTCCGTCTCATGGACTTGGATGTACGTCACTGCTTACGTTGCGCAAGTGTCCACTACTGGTGGAAGATGTGCAATGGGTTTAACTGGAACACATTTAACCCTTGATCACTTGGAGCATGTTGAAGGCTGATGTCAATTTGTGGAATTATTTAGTGATTTTTGCACCTAAGAAAACAATGTTTTCTGAGATTGATTTCAGAGACATATCTATAAATCTCGTATGTTATATTTTGTATTTTTTGGGGGGGGGGATTAGAATTAATTGTTAGAAAGGATTCATCAAGATTTACACGAACGAAAATGTTAACATAACAAAAGCTAACATAACTGATAAACCGTTCAAGGTAGCTACAAGTATTATGCTGTTAAATCTCAATATAAATTTTCTGAACTGCTTAACTGACCTAACTTCACTTCCATCATACATAAGGGTTGTGTGGGGGTGGGGTTGATAAAGGGTAATCTGCTGTCACATCACAATTGAGATTATTTGTGGGATATGGATCTGCCTGAAGCGTACATCAGAGTAAGCTCGCTCCCTCTGTCAAAATCGAGGGGTTAAGGGTCTGTTAACAGAAACTTCCCTCGCTCACTTAACGAAGTGGAACAGACTTCCAAAATGGTGGCGGGGATTCCCCCGAGGGGAAGTGCTTAGGGGAGTTAGAAAGTTGATGTTAAAAGTGAAGTGGAACGCAGCCCAGGTTGCTCAGATCACCTCCTACAGGTAGTGGTACCTACACATGAACCTTTCATGCATACTGTGCTCTGTTTCAGACTAAACTGTCAGTGTGTTCAATGGGAGAGCATATGATTTATGTGAGAATGTTCATGCTGAATTTTACTGAGCTTGCTCGAAGCTGCAAGCGGCTGGATCCGCAGGCATGGGCCCACACGGTAGGATGAACAGGATGAATCCTCGAGTGTGGACTCATGTGGCGTTTAACAGGAAGACCCCATGTTTTTGTGTGAAAGGTTTATGCTGCAAATAAGCAAGAACTCACCCTGCTGTTTGAATTGGTTGAGCAAGGCATTTCGATTTATTTGAGAAGACGGCCGAGGTATGGAAGTGGGCTCTCGACCAGTGTGCAGCCCACTTATTGCCCTTACTCTCCAGGGAGGTGCAGCTAGCGGCACAACAACTTCCCGCCGCCACCCTCCTTAACTATTAACATCTGAGGAAAGCCATCCAGCAACGGGTTGGTCGTAGCCCTGAACAGAGTCGTCAGCTCTTCGGATCCCTGAGCTTCGGGAGGCATGACCGCCCGTTCGCTTTTGCTGGCCGGAAATTGTTGCTGGCAGAGAAAACCCGTGGCTCCGTGGATGATGGAGTGGTACTGGAGTAGTTCGTCTCCAAGCTTCCTCGAGGAATGTCCGAGTGGGTCCAGTGCCACCATACAGCATCACTGGAGGAGGCCGTCCAGCTGGCAGAGGACTACATGGTGGCATTTTCAGGAGGCAGTGATGCAGTGTTTTTTTCTTCCCCCCCTTCTCGTCCCTCCCACCTGTGCCCTGTTCCGGCTCCCTGGAAGAGGGGAGGAGCCCCACCCAAACCCCTCTCCTTGTCCGTCCCTCCTACTCCCCCTGTCTCTCTCTCCGCTCTCCTCCCCAGGTTGGTGAGACCACCCCCATGAGTGTGAAAGGAAAGCCTGGGCCGGTCTGTTGGGGCTGCAGGGAAGCCGGGCACTGCCAGGATCAATGTCAGGGGATGGAGGTGGGGACACTGATCCAGATCCCTGACACTCCACAGGCCGCCCCTGATTAGGCGGGGGTGTATCGGATACTGGTAAAGGTAAAAGGGATACACATCAAGCTTTGGTGGATTCAGATTGTTCCCAAACCTCTATCCACCAACACTTGGTGCAAGACAGGGCATTGGATAAGTATAAATGGGTGAGGGGTCTGTGTGTGTGTGTGTGCATGGTGACATTCACAAGTTTCCGGTGGTTACCATTGAGATACGATTCAGGGTAAAAAGGCATAGAGTCAATGGTTAATTCCCGCCTCACCCCTCCACTAATTCTGGGAACCAATTGACCTGGCTTTAAAAATGTATTGAGGGTAATTTGTTTGGATGGGTCCTGCAAAGTGGTGTTGCGGTGTGTGATGTGCGACGCTATATCTGGAGAGGTGGTGCCAGGGCCGTTGATGACTGCTTTGCATCATGAGGACGCAAACGAGGGAACTCCCATACTCAGGGCTTCCCTGAGGGGTATTTCCCTCTGGAGCAGTCATGTGACAAGTCCCTCAAGCACTCCTTTGACCAAGTGAAAGTAATAGATGGTCCAGCCTAATGTTGTGCTCACATACCCATACTTCTCTATTATCAAAGAGCAGTTGTATCGAGTGAGGCAGGATTTTCAGACCAAAGAGAATACAACTCAGCTATTAGTACCAAAGAGCATCAGGAAACACTCTTCCAGGCAGCTCAATATAACCCAATGTCTGGTCACCTAGGTCACGACAATACTTTTAATCGTGTAATGGCCAGTGTCTTTTTTCCGGACATTCACAGAGATGTACGCAAATGGTCGGTGTGTGCTTTGAATGTCAGTTGGTGAATCCACCAGCAATGATTGAAATGGGCATAATAGAAGAGTCACACAGCGATTGGGCCAGCCCGATAGTTCTGGTATTGAAGAGCAATGGCTCAGTCTGGTTCTGTGATGACTACCAGAAAGTGAACGCGGTGTTCAAATTTTATGATTATCCAATGCCGCGAATTGACGAGCTATTCGATCGGTTGGGTGCGGCTCAATTTTACTCAATGCTGGACTTAACAAAGAGTTATTGGCAGATCCCTTTAACTCCAATATCCTGAGAAAAAATGGCTTTTCCAACACCATTCAGATTACGGCAATTTGTGACGCTTCCGTTCTGTTTGATCGGAGCCCCAGCCACAATTCAGCACCTCATGGACAAGATCCTCAGACCATATATGGCATATGATGCTACATATCTAGACAATATCGTCATTTATAGTAATGACTGGCAGCGGCATATGCAACATCTTAGGGCAGTCCTGAGAGTGCTGCGGCAGGTGGGACTCACTGCCAACCCGAAGAATTGTGCAATTGGGCAGGTGGAAGTTAGGTATCTAAGGTTCCACTTGGGTCAATGGCAGGTGCGTCCACAGGTTAACAAAACTGCAGCTATCGCAGCCTGCCTGTCACCCAAGACCAAAAAGGCAGTTTGAATCTGTTCCAGTGGACAGAGTTGTGCCAACAGGCTTTCCTGAAGGTAAACTCTGCACTTTGTGGGAGGCTGCTTTTACATGCACCTGACAACTCTCTCCCCTTTATTTTGCAGACTGATTCATTTTATGTGGCATGGGAAGGTGCTCTCGCAGGAGGTGGGAGAGGAGGAATGGCCAATGCAGTTTATTAGTAACAAGCTCTCCTTCAGGGAGACAAAATATATTACCTTTGAGAAGGAGTGTCTTGCGATTAAGTGGGCTGTTCTTACCCTATTCTACTACCTGATGGGGCAGGCCTTCACCCTCTGCTCTGATCACACTCCTCTGCAGTGTCTCCACCACATGAAGGATACTAACATGCGGATCACCCATTGGTATCTGGCTCTTCACCCCTAAAATTTGAGGTAGTCCACAGACCAGGGGTACAGATGGTTATGGTTTACTTTCTCTCCAGAAATGGGGGGGGTAGTAGGCAGGCTGGATGTTGTCCTGGCCTGAGTCCACAGCATGCCCATGTGTGAACCTTTGCCCAATCCTAATTGCCGAATACGCTGATGTGTGAGCAAAATTTCATTACATTTTAAGCATGCCAACTGCCTCAAAAACACCTAAATATAGGGAGAAAGGAATAATAACAATTAATGTGTTGCCAACAGTATTTAAGATATAAAATATTCCTTTAATATTTTACATCAACAGCGTCTTGACATTATTCTAGAGAATTTTGAAGCAATTCATGTAAACATAAGATAGCTATTTCAAAGTCTGTTAAAAGTGCCATTCTTCCAGCAGCCAGTTGGTGGCACTATGACCATGACCCATAATAGCCACATTAGTGTGCTCAGTCCCCATTACCAAACATACAGCTGAATTGTCATCAAAATCACACAATGCATACAGAAGATATAAGACACTTCCTGTTTTGCATTTTTCACCATAAATGTATTTCTTTGCTATGGCGACAGTTCAAAATATATAAAAATCTGTTCTCAATGTCTTGTCATAATATTGTCTAATTATGGTGACAATCTCTTGAATCACTTGGGAGTATTTAAAAGTTCAGAGGGTGCAATATTCAAAAAATCCAAAATGGCTGACTTCCTGTTGGGTGGACCTAACAACTATTATGAAAGTTGTCTTGAGTTGGCTTGATGAGAACTGTATACAGTATGTACCAAGTTTGGTGACTGTAAGTGAAAATGGGGGTGCGACAGAGGCCGTCTTACATGCCCATTTAAAGGGGGCGCTACAGAGCACCCCTGCATGACAAAGTGAAATGACAAATTGATTTTTAGTAATGGAGTGATATACACTCACCTAAAGGATTATTAGGAACACCTGTTCAATTTCTCATTAATGCAATTATCTAATCAACCAATCACATGGCAGTTGCTTCAATGCATTTAGGGGTGTGGTCCTGGTCAAGACAATCTCCTGAACTCCAAACTGAATGTCAGAATGGGAAAGAAAGGTGATTTAAGCAATTTTGAGCGTGGCATGGTTGTTGGTGCCAGACGGGCCGGTCTGAGTATTTCACAATCTGCTCAGTTACTGGGATTTTCACGCACAACCATTTCTAGGGTTTACAAAGAATGGTGTGAAAAGGGAAAAACATCCAGTATGCGGCAGTCCTGTGGGTGAAAATGCCTTGTTGATGCTAGAGGTCAGAGGAGAATGGGCCGACTGATTCAAGCTGATAGAAGAGCAACTTTGCCTGAAATAACCACTCATTACAACCGAGGTATGCAGCAAAGCATTTGTGAAGCCACAACACGCACAACCTTGAGGCGGATGGGCTACAACAGCAGAAGACCCCACCGGGTACCACTCATCTCCACTACAAATAGGAAAAAGAGGCTACAATTTGCAAGAGCTCACCAAAATTGGACAGTTGAAGACTGGAAAAATGTTGCCTGGTCTGATGAGTCTCGATTTCTGTTGAGACATTCAGATGGTAGAGTCAGAATTTGGCGTAAACAGAATGAGAACATGGATCCATCATGCCTTGTTACCACTGTGCAGGCTGGTGGTGGTGGTGGTGTAATGGTGTGGGGGATGTTTTCTTGGCACACTTTAGGCCCTTTAGTGCCAATTGGGCATCGTTTAAATGCCACGACCTACCTGAGCATTGTTTCTGACCATGTCCATCCCTTTATGGCCACCATGTACCCATCCTCTGATGGCTACTTCCAGCAGGATAATGCACCATGTCACAAAGCTTGAATCATTTCAAATTGGTTTCTTGAACATGACAATGAGTTCACTGTACTAAAATGGCCCCCACAGTCACCAGATCTCAACCCAATAGAGCATCTTTGGGATGTGGTGGAACGGGAGCTTCATGCCCTGGATGTGCATCCCACAAATCTCCATCAACTGCAAGATGCTATCCTATCAATATGGGCCAACATTTCTAAAGAATGCTTTCAGCACCTTGTTGAATCAATGCCACGTAGAATTAAGGCAGTTCTGAAGGCGAAAGGGGGTCAAACACAGTATTAGTATGGTGTTCCTAATAATCCTTTAGGTGAGTGTATAAAACACTGTCATCATCTGGACAGTATGTGAAATCTGCTGTGTAACCTATATTGTTACATTAGTGGGCAAAATAACAAAGAAATAAAATAAATATACCTTGCATGTCAATTAAAACTGATTTTAGAATGAATTTATTCAACATTATAAAAGGCATCCTTTACAGTAAGACATTTTACATACATAAAATCACATCAAAAACAAAAAAGGAATATGAAGGTGATAATTAAAGTTAAAAAAATGACAATAAATTGGTATAACAAACAGTTTGAGGGAGTAATATTAGAGTATGAGTTTAGAGTAAATCACTGCAGACAGAGACTGTTAGTGTGTCTGTATGGCATTTCTAATTCATGTGAAGGTTTGCATGAAAGGGTTGGTATTGGAGATTTTTTAACCGGCTCAGCAACCTGTTCAGGACAGACAGATGATAAAGTTGTAACAGAGTCTTGATGCTTCATATCTGATCATAAATGTTTAAGATGTTGCTACTCTGTTAGGGCAAAAACAGCAGTTTGACTCACCTTTGGTGTAACAACTTTGATTATATCTGTCTGAAACCCTCCAAGATGTGGCGGTCCAGCTGCCTCTGCTGCTTCAGCCTCCTCTGAAGTTGAATATCTAACAAACCCCACACCCTTTGGCCAACCTGATGTCTTGTCAGTCTTGATCTGTTCATTGGGGGAAAGTTGCACATGACAAGGAAAGTTTGTCACATTTAACTAGTTTATCACAAATACTAGTGTTTTGTCTCAATCAGCTTCCTATACTGATAGCACATATTCATCACCCAGACATCTAGTTGATGTGTGTTTACATCTGGAAGATATAATTTTTGTAATTATTTGTTCATCTGCAATATGTCTATAAGAGGTTTCCTCTCGGATGTCAATAAGACATTCATCAGATGTCTTTGAGACATTAATAACTTAAAAATAAAGATCTTTTTAAGATATTTAGCGGATGTTAATTAGATTGTGATGCCAGCTAGTTGTGATTTCCAGATGAAAAGATCTAAAACAGACATAACAGTGATGTATGCACACTATCCAGCTCAGTAGTCAGTGCACTGGCCAGGGTGTCAGCCATTTCTAGGGCTGTCCCATTCCAGTGCATCTGTGAAAACTACCAAGCATCAGCTGCGCACTACTGTGCCTTTCACGTCTCATCTATTACAAGTAAGTGAAGTAAGCTGATTTGGTATATTACTGTAATTACTTTTCAAAATCATGAATTAACTACATGTTTTTTCCTCTGTTGTGAGCCAGGAATGAGAGTGTGACATCTTCTCTGTAACCGAAGGACAGATCGCCCTGTTTTTACTATTCTTGATGACATAGCAATGACTGCTTTGTCGCAACAAGGTGCCCCCATGTTGTCTAGTGGCCCTCTCACTTTCCCCAATATCACCAGCCAGGAACGGGTTTGTTGCGTGGCACAGGTCACTTCGATGCCTGATGTTTTTACAGTTGTTGACGCAATGCTAGAAGACTGCCATATTGCAACAAGGAGATTTTTGGCCCCTCCATGTGAGCTAGGTAGCCCTCTCACATACCCCTCTTTTGCAAGATGGGAATGAGTTGACACAGGTCACTTTGATGCCCATTTTCACTGTTGGTTAAACCATGATGGACGACTTTAGGCACCGAAGATTTTAGGCACCGTCATGTCACATAGTAGCCCGCTCGCTTATCAACCGTTGAAGAGGCAGGAATGAGAACAGTTACAGTGTGTTCACTATGTGTTTCTGTTGGCTCTGTGTCATGATTGAAGTTTTCGAACCCCATTGCAGTTGCACAAGGCACAAAACTTCTCATGACCATGGGCTTCAGTCTAGAGTTGGGGTACTCAAGTTTGGACTTGGACTCAAGTCCAATTTTAATGAACTAGGACTCGTCACAGAATAAGATGCATCAAGCCTTTGGGACTCTGGATTCTAACCGCATCAATGACATTTGTGATGCAATAAAAAACATAATAAATAAATTAATGAACACATCTCTGTCTGCATGCAGCTGTTTTAGCCCCTGAAGTCGTAGACATGGCCAGATTTGTTTCACTGTGTTTTAGCAAACACACACACATACACATGTGCACAGGCACACTCATCAGTCAACCAATATGCTTGAAAGTTACTACTGAGACTACTGTATAACATTGACTTCCAAGGAGCTGGCACGACGAAAACATAAAGACAGGAATGTATCCAATGTAATAGAAACTAAACAAGGCAGTTTCACACAACACGGGACCGGACAACTGGTAGAATTGCATGTAGCGTTTGTGTAGCCAAGACAGTGCTCGCATTGAGGTTTCATCGTGGTTAAAAACTTAAAATCAAGAACATCATTGAGTCAAGTCACACATATTATGTCACTCACAGTTTACTAAAAACAGTATATCAAAATAAAAATACATGAATAGTATTAATATTGGATATTAAGTATTTTTAGGTGTAATATATTTACACGTGTAGGCTTCTGTAGTCTCTCGTGGTCCATGCAGTGTTGTCAGCTTGAACTGTTCATAATAGCTTGATGAATAAACTGTGCAACTTTTTAAATAGTCGGGGATATTAGGATATTTTGGGCAGTGAAATGTTTTGTTTATAATTTAAGTATAGACTATAAAATAAATGTATTATTTGATGACAGAATTTGCGTATGAAGCTAAACTTCATGTTACGAGATGAATTTAGTTGATTATGACGTTTTTATTTCATTTTTATTGTAAACCAGCAGGTAACTTATGCACGTCTTGTTTTAGCCTATATCTCTGACATATTTGAGGGAAAATTCTGTTAAATTTATGATTCAAAATGATTATTCTTCAAGTTTTTGCGGTTAAAAAGAGCTCAATAAAAATGTTTTTGGTTGACCCACTGCATTGTCCTTGGACTACCTATGACAATAATGTCCTGCTGAGACTGTCCTCAAATCTAGTGAATTTTAATTGCATGGTAGTCTTCTTTGAGTATTTTTTGTACAGTAAAGCCATTTGAGCTTCATCCCCTGCATGTAAACAAAATACACCAACAACTGTATATTGACTTTATGTTAGGATAATGTCATAAGGAAATTGTTTGCCCGAGACAAAGGTCCATAATAAAGTTTAGACGTCTTTATACAAAAATATTTGACAGCAGAATTCCATAATTGGCATTCACTAACAAGTCTTTAATTATTCAGAAGTTTTGCTAATTTAAAACATCAGATGTTGCATTTATTTGTTAATCTTAAACCTCCAAATAACAGAAAAACAATAAACTTAATTGAATCTAATTTTTTTGGTTGGTATTTAAAGATTTCTGACTGATTGCAGACCAATGCGGCTGCTGCTCAAGGAAATATTTATTATTATTTTTTTGTTCTACGGCAGCTGCTGCGTGACACACATGGATGCATCAGGTATTTAGATACACAATCAGCATGCAAATGCCCTGCATTTTGCGGTTTCCTGCAAATTAAATAGAAGATCATGTCCGTGACGATATGACCCTAATATTATCAGTGGGCTTTTCAAAACTGTTTTTGGATGTAGCATTTGCAGTCAAATTGTGAGACGTAACTTCTCATCGAGTGCAAATTACTACTGTGCTGACTCATTTCTATGTACTATATTTTCCCAAATCAGTCAGCAGATGGCTCAGTATAAACTATTATTTCTTTAGATAGGGATAATTTTAAATAAAACTTAAATTGACAAATTGAAGTAGAAATAAAAATGAAATACATTTTTTAAACATAACTCAGGTTGTATTGACTAACACAGATTTCACTTCTTTATTCTATGTTTGAGTGGAGGAGAAAAAGCAACAAATAATTGAAATGTCAACAGGATTTCTCAATAAGATTTGTGTTGAAGGACAGTTTTGTATATGTAAAGTATGCTTTCATTCTGAAACCATTTGAAGTGTTCAGCAGGATACCAATCATAAAATGTGAATATGAATGTAACAAGAGGTGTTTTGTTACATTTATATTGACAAACTGATTTTCTTAGTTGTGAAGTTTAAAATAAGTTTAAAATATTGATGTAGAGTTTAAATTCAGATTCATGAACAGATTCATTCGGACTCGATTTGGCCTGTTATGGACTCTGTCTTGAGTCTGACTCTGCCCCTTTTGGACTCCAACGTGATTGTTTGAAGACTTGGACTCGACTAAGTTGGACTAGAAACCAACACTACTTCAGTCAAAGGGCATCCATCTTGCTTTTACGGCATCCACTCCTCGGAAATCTTCATCTAAGATGATTACTCAAGAGACAGATTTTGTCTTGCGTCCATACTCTTTTTGCCTTATCGGTCTGTGGCCATTATTTGTTTCACTTACTGAAAGTGTGAATGCGTACCATACATTTGTGTATATATTTGTACATTGTCTCACTACTCGATGGCTAGTGTCATTATTGACTTCTAACCCATTTATTGTGCATTTTGGTTCTCCTTCCTTTCTATTATTCAATACAAAGGGGAGATCATGTCTGAACTTTTCTACCCTTTTGGCTAGAAGCGCAAAAATGTATTGAATCATCACCTCTGCTAGTGCCCAAACTCGTGTTCACAAGGGAGTCCACAACAACATAGGTAAGTTGCTAATGAGAAGGTTGAAAAGTGTGTTGTACCCTGGTTTAAATATTTTCATTATAAAAGCACTTACAACACATTCTGTAATTGTCCCAAACTTTTGGAAGTAGGCCTGAAGCCCAGTCTCTGTCAAGAATGGATTCAGGTCTACGACAACAATCCCATGGTCCTGTGAAAAAGATAGAGGATAACATCTATCAGAGTTGTAAATCTATTAGCATAACTTAAAAATTACAGCATAAAAAACATAATATAACAACAGCTTACCCATTCTCCCAATTCTTGAATAGATCTTTCATATTCTTTTGGGAGACTGATGTATAAGGGGCGTGTGGATTTCATTGCCATTCAAACCCAGTATCTATAAATAATGAATAGAAAACAATTCCAAGGTTGTGTGCTGATGTACCATAAACAAGCAGTTATACAAAACCAGCATGGTTAACCAATTAATCTAATCATAAACAGATGCAGAATAGTTTAAAGTAATAGTATTTTTTTTTAAAGTACCAAGTAAAAAACAAAAAAAGGCTATAGTACAAGATAAGAAATACACGCTGAACATACCTTCCTTTGGGTGAGTAAATGACAGATTCTGTAGTTAATATGGCATGATATTGACACCTCAAATGAAAACACCTCTTTTATACAGTGGATAGCAGATCAAGATATGCAAGATCCTCCCTCTGAGAATGCATTTCTGGCATTCTTATCCTTCCTCAGAATAAAATCGGACCAGTTTCAATGACAGTTAAGAAACCAAAACTTGACCCACTGCATTGTCCTTGTACTACCTATGACAATAATGTCCTGCTGAGACTGTCCTCAAATCTAGTGACTTTTTAATTGCATGGTAGTCTTCTTTGAGTATTTTTTGTACAGTAAAGCCATTTGTGCTTCATCCCCTGGATGTAAACAAAATACACCAACAACAACAAATAAGGGATTGTATATTGACTTTATGTTAGGATAATGTCCTTCGGAAATTGGTTGGCCGAGACAAAGGTCGAAATACGAAAATATTTGACAGCAGAATTCCAGAATTGGCATTCACCAACAAACTCATTAATTATTCAGAAGTATTGCTCATTTAAAACATCAAATGTTGCATTTATTTGTTAATCTTAAACCTCCAAATAACAGCAAAACAATAAACTAATGAATCTCATTAATGTGTAATGGAAAATGCTAAATAAAAGGTATTGATCGTCTTCCTCGTTTAAAATGATCATAATTTACTCAAACATACCAAAATGTTGCTGTTGCGATGCAACAAATAATTGATGCAAGAAAAAAAGGTATTAAAAGGTATTAAAAAAACATTTTAAATTATGCTTAACATGATTACATCACAAGAACAACCACAAAGCACAGGTGTAATTTGAGTCCAACAAGCAGCTTTAATCCTAGTCCATCTACTATGCACTGGTTTTTCAGGTCTCGTGTTTCCTGGATTACGTATTGTTGAAAATTTTCTGTAGAATCCAGCCTTCCTTGAAACAAACAACTCCTTTACAGAAGAAGGAAAAATGACAACAAGTATAAAAGCTGTGGTATTTCAATTTATCCATGACTCAAATGAAAAAAAATCAAACCTCTAGAATGTACAAAAGGAATGTGCCAACAAGAATTCAGAGGATTACAAAGAATGTCTCACCTGAGTCCTTGGGAGTTATAGCACATGTGCACTCTGCTCATTGATAGCCTGCAGTTTAGCTATAAGGAACTTCTTATCTTCACCCTCCTAAGAAAGTCAGATTTGTTTATCCATTAATGCAGCCAAGAAAGGGGTGAAAACCAAAATGTCATAATTATAAGGTTATTGTGACGATTACTATGGCAAACCTCCTTATTAAAGCAGATTTGGTCCATTTCAGTGGTTCCCAAACTTTTTAGTGTTGTACCCCTCCAAACATTTAACATTCTTTTGCGTACCCCCTCTCTAACGCATAATCACATTCACGCAAGGTATTTTAAAATATATGTGCATTTAACACAATTATCTTTGTAAAACAACTCTTCAACTCAACTCAAACATGTTAGATCACATTTTATGGGCCCTATTTTAAGATCGCAAGCGTTAAGCACAGGGCTTTAAGTCATAAGAGCAAAGTCAATGGCCATGCCCAAGACATTTTGGTATTTTCATGCAAGCATGTGCCAAGTCCAGATGCAAGTGGGGTTGGTGAAATTGCCTGCGCAAACTGCAAAAAAGCTGGACCAAGTGCCATTTAATTCTGAGGTTTTTCTCCCGTTATTCCTGCATCTGCATTATATTATATCCTGCATTATATTAGTCCATTCCCTCGAGCACCAACGAACGAACCAAACGTTTCAGCACAATTACATATTTCTCAGGAAAATAGCAAATGGCACTTTACGGCATTTAATTTCTATCCAATACACCTTCAGTTTGTGCTCATACACCCACAGTAGCACAAACACTCCCTCCCACGCCCAATTGCACTAGCAAGAAAGTTGCACTTAGAATTAGCACTCACAAAAATTGGATAAGACATGGTCTTAGCACTGCACTTTCACATTTGACACGGTCAGCAAAATTGAGCTAATTTGCTGAAAAAACATCCTAAACAATGAAAAAAACCCTAGGGTGTGAGCAAATGCGAGTGAAAATTACTGCGTGGGAATGTGTCAAAATATTTTGCCGCACCAGTGTGAGTGACATCTGAAACCGGTCATCAAAACTTAAGAACCTTTACCATCAGAATCAAATCTCCCTATGCATCTCATCTTTTACAAATTATGTTTCAAACGGTGATAAAAAAAAAACATAACAGACGAGCTTGGCAGACAACATGTCACATTCTAAAATTAGTAACAATTATTTATTTTCTACAAAAGGTACAAACACACCGTCAACGCTTGGTGTCAACATTCTGAAGTGCCACGGAGCACAACTCACATAGTTTTCCATTAAATTCTAAACAAATCATTATCAAATGGACAAAGATTATTCACTCTAGTATAACTGGATATATTGTGTATAAGTATCTTTCATAGAGCCTACACAATGTATTTTCAATTACAAATATGTCTATTTGTGGTTGTTTGACAGCTTGAATGAAAAGGCCTATTCAATGCTTCATACAGAGAAATTGCATAATAAAATTAGCAGTTATACAAGTTTCACTAACCTGCAAACCAATCAACATCACTGTTAATTCTTAAATTACAAAAACATTTGTACATTTGGACTTCAATCTGCGCAAACTCCCGTGTGTGTGTGTGTGTTATGCGTGTGATCATGACCGGCTTCAGTAAATGGTATATCGCCCTCTTGTGGTCTCCCAATGCTATTACGCCTCACTGTTAAACAGTAATCATAATCGTAGCCCCATCGTCACATCACGAACCCCCAGGGGTATGCTTACTCCAGTTTGGGAAACACTGATCTATTTGAAAAACCTCTAGCCAGAAGTACAATACATCATTGTGTACCTTGTACCACACTGTTTATGTTACAAACATGAATGAAACCTAAAATCATGCAGCTTAATGACAAATTAGGCTTAATTTTAGGAAACTCTGTGGCACAGGCTGATAGGTCACCCTGGCAATCCTTTCTACGTTAACCAATCAGAACCCCTTTTGTCCTCATCAAATGTATATATATATATATATATATATATATATATATATATATATATATATATATATATATATATATATATATATATATATATATGTTATATTATTCCAAGTGTTGTCCTAACTAAATTGACATAAGGTGTTCTATTGCAATAAAACACATAGGTGGAAAAAAAGAAACTTGGACTTGAGCCATATCTAAAGACCAAAGTGACATGGGGTGGGCCCTTTTGTGTCATACCTCCAAATGAAGAGAGCAAGATCTCATCAAAACAGTTTGGCAGACACTCTCAGCCAAAATCTATTTGTTTTGAGTCTGCTAGTGTGGTGCCGGCTTTAGTAACCACATTGCGACTTCCTGGCAACTACCTTCAACACCCTAACATCATGGCAAGCACCACTCACATTTTCTTCAGAAGATGTAAAAACGAAGGATGCCACAATTCTCAATATAATATTGAACCATTCGGTACGACATCCACTATTAAATACCGTAATTTCCATGTGTTTCATTTCCTCCAAATTGGCTCTGTTTGTGTGCCCATGAGTCTACATGCTGAGATGAGGAAACGCCAAACCATGAGTAAATATCCAATCACCATGCACTAAATTTAGGGGGCACTTAACCATGCTTGCAATGCTGGTGCAGATTTCACACTTTAACATAACGTAGGAAAAGATATATATTGCACTTTACATTCTGAATGAATGGAGTACTGGGAAGTTTAATTGAGATGGTTAATGTTTACTGAAGTACATGTATGTTTATTTGAAATGGTCAATTTATGTTTACATGTATGTTTATTTAAAAAAATTTGGAATTCATGTGCTCCCCAGTTTATATATGGGCTACCAGCAGCTGTGAGCTACCAGTGTTAATTTTTTTATATACATTTATTTTATACTATACAATACACTAATGTGTACAAGTGGAATCTCATTTTCTTTTTTATTTCAAGTAAAAGAGTATTGCAAAAAAATATATATATATATATATATTTTCTCCTTAACCTCTTACTGTTACTCAAGCATAGAATAACAAAAAAACACTCTGATGTGCCAAGCCATCAGAACCGAACATCATGGTTAAAAAAACCGAGGTATGTATTGAAACGTGGGCTAACTGTATTGTTGCATCCCTAGTAAAAAAAATATAGTTAGGATACTTTTCTTGCTTGCTTTATCACCCGCTTACTGCTGTATTGCTTATTCACTATCTGGGTGTAATAAATAAATAAATAAATAAAATTTACCACAAGAGTGCAAAGGATTTTACTAATTCAAAGTGGATAATAGTACTCACATAGCCCATTTGTTCCTGTAACACTGAAATCACTTTTTTTTGTCCATCCAAAATTTGCATGTGAATGTATATAACAGTTCTGGAAAGAGACAGAGAGGGCAATTAAAAAAATCACATGGGAAGTTAAGCACATTGCATCAGCAGTATGGGAGACCTGGGTTCAGATTCTGCATTGGAACCAGGAAGTAATTGCATAATCAGTGATAAGTGATTGGGGGTTCCATTTTTACTCAGCTGATTGATAGGTTTAGGTTTGGGGAGGGAGTTCACTGGGGCAGCATTTTGCATTCCAGTAAGCGCAGACCGATTTTATCAAAAGAAATGTCAACCTACGGTTTCCGATTTCACTGTGAGATCAGCATTTGTAAATTGCAGTTCATGTTAAGTCTGTCAATGCATCTGGAGCATAAAGGCCAAATCATACTCTACCCAAATACGTGAACGCAGACACTTTCAGATACACAAACTCAATTTTGAGAGTTGTTGTGTTCCAAAATGTGTCAGGCTGCAATTCATAACAGTGCAAGTAAGTGTTGCATTCTCAATGTTGCCACAAGAGGCGATATAGTGGACATTAATATTCCTATTTTAAGCTGAGTTTTCAGTTTCAAGACAACTACTGTCATGGCGGTGCAACTGTTTGAAGAGAATATTGCTGCGCAAGTAAGATATAGTCAATATATTTATAGCAATTTACAAGAATAATAACACATCCAGTTGCTTGAAGGTAACTATCGCCCCCTTATGTAATGAGGTTTGTTCCAGCAGTTTTCTGAGGTTTGTTGTCAACATTAACACAAGAAAACACATTAAGCCTGTTCAGCCAGACAGCGTGTTGGCGATATGGTGGTCAAGTGCTCGCATCTGTGTTTACATACTTAAGTGTGTTTTGGCCTTAATGGTTTGGGGAAAAAATGTCAATGTTATTGCCAAAAATATGTAGCCATACTCCATTGTTAAAGATTTGATATTTCAGCTTATGATTAAAACATTCAAGCCACATTACGTCCCTTCCCATATCCATTTTTGCAATGATGCATTCCTTATAGTGATGTTACAGAATGTTGAATATATGGCATGTTCAGTTTGAAATAATAATGTATTTAAGTTCAAATGTTGATTTAGCCTGCTAAAAAGACCAGCTTATTTCCATGCTGGTCTAGGCTGGTTATTGCAGGTTTAGCTGGTGGACCAGCATATCCATGTTTGTCACCAGCAAAATATAACTGTTAAATGGTTGACCAGCATGGCCTTTCTGAAGAAGCTGGTTAAGATAGTTTAAAAGCCTTGTGAAGACACCAGCATCCCATGCTGGGGAACCAGCACCCAAAATAAAATCTGTTGATCAGAAATGCTGGGTAGTAAAAAATATTTAAAAGCAAGCATGTTTAAGTGTTTGTTACCAAGTAAAGATAATTCTCACTTCACATTTGGCAGCACTAGTTATTTTCTGTACATAACAAGTGGTGAACCATAGATAGTATGTGATTATGTCTTCAAACACACCCCTTCTGCCATTTTAGATCGGGACACCGGTAAACAAAGCACTGAGTTTCCAACAAGATAAAGAAATTTGAAACATTGTGATCGCAAAAAAAACAAAAACATTAAGTTTATATAGAAACACTGGATTATTTTTCACAAAGTTGTTAAAAGATGATATTACAACCTGGAGTTAAGTGCCTTGCTCAAGGACACAACGGTGGCTGTGGGGATCGAACCGACAACATTCTGCTTAAAAGTTGTGTGCTTTAGCTCATTACGCCGTCACTTCATTTACTGTGATCAAGGAATATATATATATATAAAAAAAAGCCTATCACATTCATAAATTAAAAAGGGTCTCTTTATTCCTATACCTGCTTTATTTACAGTGATTGAGAGCGTTTACTACAGACTTTAGGAACAAGACCCAGCCATGTTTTGTATTACCTTAAAAGTAACATTGTCGACTTGAAAATAAATGTAATAATTGAGATTGTCAAACACGTATTAATTTTGAAGTATTAAGCAAATAAGAGCCTACTTACAAGACATGAAAGCAAGCTTGCATGCAGATGCTAGTGGTTTTGCTTTATGTAAACAAGCCACAGAATGCTAGTGTTGTAACCTCAAGATTAAATTCATTGCATTTACACAGGTGTACAAGAGATACAAATATTTGTCTAAAGGGCCTGTATTACTCCAGTAACAATGAGATATATATCCTTACAGTTCCTAGATTTATCTTAAAATATGTGACCAGAATACACTTGGCTGAAATTATTTAATAATACTCTTTCTCCCACCACACTGGCAGAGAACTGTTTTGATCGGTGTCTCCAGATAATGTAGCGGTGGTGCTAGTCGTGACATCAGAATACTATCTCCTGTATACAGACACCGTGACCCTGAAACCGTAATACAAACCAGCACATGACAAATTTTAACTGTTAAATCCCCTTAAAGTTGTTTATCATCGCAGTCTAATGAAAGGCAACTATCTCCAAAAGATTTTATATTTTAATTGGACTTACATTGGATTTTTGTTAGCTTACATAGACAAACAAGGTTTTCTTAACGTGGGTTCCAATGGTGCGTGTTCAGTTAACAAATCATGTCTAAATGTTTGTGTTCCCAGAACTCAGTTGTTAGGTTATTGATTGCTTGAGAATTTATTTTTGGATATAATCGGAGCTTTCACTTACCATTTTAGATCAAAATCAATTTTAATAGAAGGGTTTCTAGTCCGGTTGTTGAGTGGACTGTTCGGTTTCGAGATTAATTTTCTGGGTCCAATACATAAATTGTCAGAATTAGCTTTCACTTGCAGTTTCGCGAAGCTGGAAATCTGGCAACCGTATATGGCTGGTATACTCTACTTTTTAAAGCCACCTGACATTGTGGGTGCATGAATGGCTTTGGTTGTCAGGGAAATCACAGAGCCAGCATGATGTAGGCAATCTCTTCACTACACTTCAAACTAAAAAACAATAATATTTTTACACAAACACATGCTTTTGGACTCCTTTATACTGTACATAACACTATCTTCAAAGAACAAGAGGAGATACTTTACATTGGTGGAGGTGTTATAAATGAGCAGACATTTAGAACCTCATTCTAGTGTTAACAAATCTCACAAATCTATACTGGCCCACCAGACCAACAAGTAAAAAATACTCACAGCAACAGGCCTGCAATAATGAAAAGGAATAAAGGGTTGTCCACCATATAGGTGTATGCCCAGCTCAGCCAGGCCATATTGGGGTTAGAGTTTTCCAGACCCCTGATCCACTCCTTGGCTGATAGAAGCATGTTGTGGAGGTTCCTGAATGGCCCACATCCTGACGACGGCTTGATCCTAAGAGAACCGATCAAATAAACCAATTAACAAATCACACTCACATTGTAATATCAACTATTATGGAAATAATTTGTTCCCCGTCTGTCGCTCACTTCGACATTGTGTCAAAGAAGCGACACTAGGGGTCTCTCTTGAGTGCCGAATATGCCTCTGATCTATGAAAAAAGGCCAATGAGAAATTGGCAGATAGTATTTGCATACCCTGCCCCCGGACATACGGGTATAAAGGCGAGGTAATATTATGAGTTCATTCAGAAACTTTCTTCGGAGCCGATGGTAGTGCATGCAGTCAGCTGCGAGTCACACACACCAGTTCCTGCCTTTTCCTCTGACGTTCTGCATGCTGTTGGATTGACGGCGCATAAACAGTGGCTTTCTCCTTCTCTGCACGGCAGTGCAGTTGCCCCTGGGCACATCGACAGCGCAGTTAAAAGAGTTAATTTCTCTAAAAGAGCAAATACACAGCTGGCGTTGAACGCTTTTTAAAGACGTGTTTCCACCTCGGTGTATTTTCTGGGTGCGGTAGATTTCTCCCCACCTCTGACGGTCATAAAAGCTGCCTTGCGTGCCTGTGCTGCGATTACACACAGGCAGTGTTTTATGAATGGTCTATGTTCTCAGTGCGAGAACATAGCCATAACAGCATTGCGGTCGCGGCTTTCTTTTGTCATGAGAGAAAGCCACTTCAGCCGCTCCCCGCGTCTCGCCTCTTTCCTACGGGATTGGGGCAGGTGCCCCCCGGTTCCTTTCTTCCTGGACGTTCATGACGAGTTGAGTAAGCAGTAGAAGGGCACCTTTTACACGGACGGCTTCCTCACTCCTCCGCTCTCACTACCCTCGATGGTGGACCGACCCAGAGTCCGAGACGTTAGCTCCAGAGGTGGTAAGACTGCTCCGTCCCCCGGTGGAGGGCCGGGAGGAGAATGTTGTGTTGAAATTATTTCACATTCTCAATAACAGAGCTATTTCCTTTGTCTCGGCACCAAAGCCTCTGGACGCACCTTTACCTCCCGACGCCGCGTTACCTGCTCCACCCCGCTGCGAAGCCCTGCCGGGTACGTCAAAAATACTCATCCCCTTGATGCCCCTAGCTCGGAGTTTAGAGGCGTGGCTTTCACTGCACAACCCATCACGCTGGCTGGGCCGGACCATTCGACTCGGTTCCGCAATTCAGTTTGCGGGCGTCCGTTTTTCCGCAGTATACGGCGAACATGCAAAGTCCCTGCGTACGGAAATCGTTACTCTTTTACTCAAAGACGCGATAGAGCCTGTCCCTCCAACCAAAATGAAGAAGGGTCTATACAGCCCTTACTTCGTTGTACCCAAGAAAGGCGGCGGCTTACGACCGATCTTGGACTTGCGAGTTTTCAACCGGACTCTGCTCAAACTCCCGTTCAAAATGCTCACGCAAAAACATATGCTGACTTGCGTCCGGCATCTAGACTGGTTTGCAGCAGTACACCTGAAGGACGCATACTTTCACGTCTCGATTTTGCCGCGACATCGACCCTTTCTACGGTTCACGTTCTGATACGCCGGGCATATTCTCCCTTTCGGCCTGTCTCTGTCCCCTCGCGTCTTCACGGAAGTCGCAGAGGCAGCCCTTGCCCCACTCCGAGAAGCCTGTATCCACATACCCAACTATCCTGCCACATGTCACGGCTCGCCCGTCGTCTCCTCCTTTGGAGCCAGCAGCGACACTGCGTGCCACTCACATCCCGGCAACCTCAATGTGATAGCGGACGCGTTGTCACGACAACACTGTGCAAGGTCAGGGAGGATGAGGAGCAAGTCACCCTAGTGGCTCCATATTGGCTTACTCGGACTTGGTTCTCAGACCTTACGCTTCTCGCAACAGCCCCTCCCTGGCGAATTCCGACGGGGCACGCTCTGGCATCCGCACCCAGACCTCTGGAACCTCCACGTCTGGCCCTTGGACAGGACGTGGAAAATCTAGCTGGTCTACCACCGGCCATCTTACACACGATTAACCAAGCCAGAGCCCCTTCCACCAGGCACCTTTACATCCTAAAGTGGCGCCTGTTCGCAAATTGGTGTTTTTCCCGAGCTGAAGACCCATAGAGGTGCGCAGTTAGGTCAGTGCTTTTATTCTTACAGGAGCGGTTTGAGGGGAGGCTGTCCCCTTCCACCCTTAAGGTGTATGTCGCCGCCATCATGGCTCACCACGATGCAGTAGACGGCAAGTCTCTGGGTAAGCACTACTTAATTAGCAGGTTCCTAAGAGGCGCCCGGAGGTCAAATCCCTCCCGGCCAAGCCTGTTCCCCTCCTGGGATCTCCCAGTGGTCCTCACGTGCCTCCAGAGACCCCCTTCGAGCTGCTAGATTCAGCTGGACTCAGGGCCCTCTCTCTCAAAACGGCCGTGCTGATCGTGCTCGCCTCCATCAAGCGGGTCGGGGACCTTCAAGTGTTCTCTGTCAGCGACACTTGCCTGGAGTTCGGTCCGGCAGACACATATGTGATCCTAGGACCGCGGCCAGGCTACGTGCCCAAGGTTCCTACCACGCCCTTCAGAGATCAGGTAGTGAGCCTGCAAGCGCTGCCCGGGAGGACGCAAACCCAGCCCTTTCGTTGCTGTGTCCGGTACGTGCTTTGCGTACTTATTTGGACCGCACACAGAGCTCTAGACGTTCTGAGCAGCTCTTTGTCTGCTTCGGGGACAGCGGAAAGGGAACGCTGTCTCCAAACAGAGGCTCACCCACTGGGTTGATGATGACATTTCATTGGCTTATCACACCTAGGCCATCCCCCCTCCTTGTGGGTTCGAGCGCACTCAACCAGAAGTGTTGCGTCCTTGTGGGCACTGGCACGAGGCACCTCCCTGGCAGACATTTGTAGAGCAGCAGGGTGGGCAACACCTAATACCTTCACGAGATTTTACAATCTGAGTCAGTATCGTCCCGTGTTCTCTCAGGTCCGAGTCCGTAGAACTCGGTAACACGCTGACGAACTGGCCGGGTGAATCGCTTACGCCTAGCACCCTTTCCCTCAGCTGAGGTAAAACCATGCGCCTGTTTCTCCCAGGAGACCCCATCTCTCGGATCCCTTGATGATTTCTCCCTAGCTCTCGTGGGTCCGCAGTTCAGCGGAGGAACTCGCCGACCCAATCCACTGCGGGTACTTAATCTACCCTGTACTGGAATAGGTGATCCACAGGTCAAAGGCTCCTACGCGGACTCCCCCTGTGTGTATATTCCGCGGTGTACGGTCCCCTTACAAAAGTGGACCCGCGTTTTCTTTAGGCAGTCCCCGGCTGCCCTCCGTTCGCAGTGTGTAGCAACTCCCCCCTCCTTGAGGCTGGATCTACCACCGCGCCACTTTCCACATGTCGCCTAAAGAGCCCATGTGACGTATTTACCACGCTGACCTACCCTTTCGGGTAGGTGTGGTCTCCGCAGGGTCTTTTCCCCCTGAAAGAATAGGAAACTGGGAAGACCCCCTTCCCTTGATGCATGTAAGGGCCCCGACCGTAATTGCTCTATGCGAGAAACATAGAGAGAAAAGAGGCCCGACCAGGCTTGGCCCATTCCCAGGTTGGCAAGTATCACCTTGTTCCCCTCATTAGGGTAACCAGAAGGAATCTGATGACATTTTTGGGGCATGGGGGAAGGGTACGTGCAGCCTGATACAGCTGGTCAAGTTTGCACGTAAGAGTACCTGTATCAGCAGTTCACGTTCATGGCATGATCCAAGTGGGACCTACGGTTACGTATGTAACCTCAGTTCCCTGATGGAAGGAACGAGACGTTGTGTCTTCCCTGCCATATCTCTGAGTCAAGCCACTGTTGTGGCCGGACCATTTCCGGCTCCTCAGAAAAATCCTGAATGAACTCATAGTATGCCTCGCCTTTATACCCATATGTCCGGGGGCGGGGTATGCAATTACTATCTGCCAACTTCTCATTGGCCTTTTTTCATAGATCAGAGGCATATTCGGCGCTCAAGAGAGACCCCTAGTGTCGCTTCTTCGACACAACGTCTCGATCCCTCCATCGGGGAACTGAGGTTACATATGTAACCTAGACGTTTTGTGTGCTGGACTAGCATGCAGTGTGCATTGCCAGGACTTTAATGCCATTTATTTATAGGCTGTAATTCAAATTAAACAAGAGTTAGTATTTATTTACATTTGTATTAAACTACTTATTAGTGTAATACATATTTATTTGAATGTATTTACATATATTTATGTCTGGATTTATTTTTCATTTATTTAGGTATTTCTTTGTCCTTATGTGATAATGGGGAGGTGTGGCTTTCACATTCAAGCATAGCTATAGAGTCCTGATTAGAGCAGTCAGAGTGTACAGTGAAATATATAGATATTTTGTAGGGCTGTCGAGATAACGCGTTAATAACGCGTGATTAATTATACAAAAAATTATGCGTTAAAATAATTAACACATTTAATCGCAGTACCACTTGTATACTCCAGAGGGCAGTAAGTGAAATGTCAGCTGTGTGAGCAACACACAGTTTATACAGTGAAGAAACAACACAGATATGCATTACTAAGGGTTCAAATGTGAACTAAGGGATCTCAATATGTGTTTAAAGATTGAGTATTAAACTATATTTAACTTGACACAGTGACCTAAACGTTTTATTTTTATGATGCAACACACCCGAGACACGACACAAGCATGTCTGACGCAGGTCATATTGTAGAGTGACCACCTGTTCCCGCATTTTGCTTTGTCCCGCATCCTGCAAGTCATAAGCAGTGTCCCGCATTTTAATTTTGTATGTATAATTTTTTATCTTTATTATTATTTCGGCATCATTTTATTTAATCGTCCTTTAATTACAAAATCACTATAAAAAAATTGTTAATAAGAAAACACTGAACATGCACAGCGCAGCCTTTTTTTCTTGCCAGAGCAGGAAAACACTGGAAAAAAAACTGCAACAGAAAAATGGGTCTATCCGGAGCTCCCGAGAAGAAAAAGTGTCTTTGTTCGTTAAATAACGAATTGGAGACAATATATACATGGTTAAAACCAGTTACAAGTGACCCTAAAAAAGGAGAGTGCAGGGTATGCCACCAAAGTTTCACAGACAGCTCTGCTGAAGCAGTTCAGTGCTCCAAACATGACAGCTCTGATATCTTTGGCTTTGAGCATTCCTGTCACCAACACGTTCGTGGAGAGGGTGTTTTCACTGATGACCGCTGCATGGACAGAGACAAGGAACTGAGCATCTGTGGACCTCATCAAAAGTGAACTCCTGGTGAAAGTGAACACCTACACCTGCCAGGAGTTCTACAGTCATACTGAATGAGAAGGCCCTACTCGAAGCAGCCAGATCAGACCAAAAAAAATGAATTCAAGATGCACTAAATCCGGTAAGAACGCATTTAATCTTTCTAGTCTTTAATAATGGAATTGATGTGCTTATTTGGAAATGTGCTTTTTAAAATGAGTTAAAATGAGTGTTGTTCACAGCGCGTCATTAACATTTAACATCACTGCAAAAATACATCTAATATAAAATCAATATTTATTCACCTTGTACAATAATAGTACGTTATCTCTCCCACTTGTCCAGCAAAATCAGGTCTGCTGACCTGCAACAGAGCAATAGCCAGGTGGTCACCCTATGTATACCCCTGGCTTGTTTCTAAAAAATAAAAAAAATGTCCGACACAGGTGTACATTGACGCTTCTTAAACAAACTCTCATAATAAATCTCCAACTGATTGACAAATGCACTTGTGAAATGGATTGCTGTGAACTGTATGCCAATGATTGACTTATGATCAATAATATGGTAATAAACAATACATTGTATTCTAAAGCTACTTTTATATTGTTTTATCAATGATGAACTCTTCTGCTACAAGAATGTCATGCATTTTAATAATCTGAATATTTTTTTATTTTATATATATATATATATATATATATATATATATATATATATAATTTTTCTCAGCAAATATTTGTATATGCGATTAATCGCGATTAATTAATCGGGATACCATGTAATTAATTCGATTAAAAATTTTTATCGATTTACAGCCCTAATATTTTGTTTAGTTTTTTGCCAGATTTAGTCCTCCATAGGCAGTGTCTTGCAGAGTGTGAATGTAAATGCTCTTATCATACCTCCACATTGTATATAAGACACATGCAAGGGCTCCAATGAAGCAGGGGAAGAACAGGAGGGTGATGAAGAGGGTGCTCATATGTGTGGCTCTCCAGTGCTTCTTGGGTGCTTGGAAGTTAATCATCAAACTTTTCTATTAAAGGGGTGAGAGAAATAGGCCCTCAGTGAACAGTGGATATTACATTTTACATTTATGCATTTGTCAGAAAATATTTCAAATTTTTGGGTGAACTATCCCTTCACCTTTTTCATGTAGAACAAGAGAAACAGTTTCCCAGTTTGTACTGAAGGCAGCAGCGGGGCAAACAGAACACCAAGCCTAAAAAGAGAACAAAGAAAGACAGTTTGAGAGAAACTACCTGAAAAAAAAGTGGGGATGATATGTTTCTTCATGATTGGCAAGGGGAGATGACATTACCACACAAGTGTTTGACCATAGATAAGCTCCAGTACATTTCGTGCTATGTCAAACACTAGTTTCCTTCTTCTAAATGATATGCTTTGAGTACATAGCCTGAGGGGACAGAAAACATCAACAAACCTGGGCGAACATCATTCACTGTCACAATAGAGAATCATATGAACTCACCCCCACAGAAATTCTCTAATGATTATGTAAAGCATCGCAAATATGAGATCCATCAAAACCAGACGATAAACCTCTTGACCAACAAGTGTCTCCCAACACTGCAAGGAAACACAATTGAAAATTTGTTTTGTAAACAAACCCTTGTCATAATAAAAAAAAAAAATAGAAAGAAGATACAGTTTAAGTCAGAAGTTTAAGTCATACATCTTAGACAAATACAGTACATTTAAACTCAGCCTTCCACAAGCTCCTCACAATAAGTTGTTGGACATTTGGCCCATTCCTCCAGTCAGAACTGATGTAAGTTAGGTTTGTAGGCCTCCTTGCTCACACACGCCTTTTCAATTCTGCCCACAAATGTTCTATCGGATTGAGGTCAGGGCCTTGTGATGGCCACTCCAATACCTTGACTTTGTTGTTCTTAAGCCATTTTGCCACAATTTTGGAGGAATGCTTGGGGTCATTGTCCATTTAGAAGACCCATTTGTGACTGAGCTTTAACTTCCTGGCTGAAGTCTTGAGATGTTGCTTCAATATGTCCATATTTTCCTTCCTCATGATGTCATCTATTTTGTGAAGTGCACCAGTCCCTCCTGCAGCAAAGCACCCCCACAACATGATGCTGCCGCCCCCATGCTTCACATTTGGTATGGTGTTCTTCGGCTTGCAAGCCTCTCCCTTTATCCTCCAAACATAACGATGGTCATTGTGGCCAAACAGTTACATTTTTGTTTCATCAGACCAGAGGACATTTCTCCAAAAAGTAAGATCTTTGTCCCCATGTGCACTTGCAAACTTTTTATGGTGGTTTTGGAGCAGAGGCTTCTTCCTTGCCAAGCAGCCTTTCAGTTTACATTTACATACATTTATTCATTTGGCAGACGCTTTTATCTAAAGGGACTTACAAAAGAGGAAGAACATCAGCGAATCATCTTAGGGAGACAGTGGTACAAAAAGTGCCACATTACAAAGTTTTACTACCATCAGAATAGTATACAAAACAGATTTAAGTGCAACAAGAAATGTAAATAATTATTTTTTTATTTTTTTTTTAGTGACCGGTTAAGTGCTTTTGGAAAAGATGTGTTTTTAGCCGTTCTTTGAAGATAGAGAGTGAGTTAGCTTCCCGGATTGAGTTGGGAAGGTCATTCCACCACCGTGGTATGATGAAACTGAAAGTCCGGGAAAGTGTTTTGGTGCCTCTTTGTTTTGGTATGACAAGGTGACGTTCCTTAGCCGACCGCAGGCTTCTGGTGGGAACGTAGCTCTGCATAAATGTTCTCTTACGAGAGGTTCTCTCGTATTGCGTAAACTAGCTTACGCTACGGGAAAGATTAATCTTTTCTGAGATATTGAAGCCAAAAAATTATCCTTAATTTTGTATCCATTGTCAACGCAGTGCGGCAGCTGCAGACCTTGAGCGGGCTAGCTAGCGAGCTCATTGGTTGCTCTGTGGCAACTGCTGCAGCCTATAGACGAGCTTGGGCGAACTCGCATCCAATGAGAGGCGTCCGCGCTCACTGCATCAAAGCCCGCCAAAAGGGCGTGACTAGAGTGCATATAAGCGTAGTTCGTAGGCTGGAACCCTGATTTTCATCTCTTCAGCGAAGCTCTTCGCATCACTGAACTGGAAGCCGCGTCGCCGTTTGAGGGGCATCAAGCAAGCGTGGACAGCGCTCGAAGAAGCCGGCCGTCTTCGCCACCTTCAGCCGTCCTGCGAGCTACGCCATCCGGCGACGTATCCTTTTAAAAGCAAGCTAGTTCTTAAAGAACTTCACAAAAGAGTACTGAGCGTCTTTTTAAGATGCCTCGCTCCACTTGCGCCTCATGCCGCGCTCCTCTCAGCACCGGAGACCGCCACATCATCTGCGCTCTCTGCCTGGGACTGGGGCATGCAGAGCTCGCCCTCGCCGAAGGCGGATGCGATCTATGCGAGGAGCTGCCGATGTCGACCCTGCGGGCTCGACTCGAAGCGCTCAGGACCGAAGCCGCCGCGGCACCTTCCGTTCAGCCGCGCAGAAAAAAGCGCCGCTCTCAAAGGCTGCCGGAAACAGTGGTAGAAGCGATTGCCTCACCGGAGCCCATCCCTCGAGCATCGCCTTCACCCTCCCCGCCCACCCGGGACGCGCAGTTGCCGCCGAGCGGCTGCTCTGCTGCCATCTCGGATGAAGAAGCGGAGGATAAGGGCTGTTCCATCATGGCTTCGGACAGCGAGGAGTGGTCAGGCTCACACGCCTCCTCCTCAGCCCAGGAATCCAGCAGGACCCGCGCCGGAGTCGAAGGGGAACTAACATGCCTCCTCACACAGGCCGTCGACCGCATTGGGCTTGAGTGGTCACCGCCCCTTGAGCAGGCACCCAACAGACTTGACGGCTGCTTTCTACAGAGCCGCCGCCGCGCAGCACCCGCTACCCGGGCCGCTCCCTTCCTGCCGGAACTCCACGCCGAGCTTTCCAAATCATGGAACGCGCCTTTCTCGGCCAGGGTCCGATCCCACGTCTCCACCTCTCTTGCTTCGGTGGACGGCGCCACTGAGAAGGGCTACGCTTCCATCCCTCCGGTCAAGGATGCGGTAGCAGCACACCTTTTGCCCGCCCTCCGCGAGATGGCGGTCTAAACCAGTGCTCCCGTCTAAGGCCTGCAGAACAACTTCCGCCTGTGTTGGCCGCGCCTATTCCACCGCCGGCCAAGCTGCATCTGCTCTGCACTCTATGGCCGTCCTACAGATCCTCCAAGCGGACCTTCTGCGGGAGTGGGATGAGGAAATCAGGCATCCAGAGGCGGTTGCAGACATACGGAGTGCTACGGACCTCGCCCTCCTCGCTACCAAAGCTGCAGCCCAAACTATAGGGAAGTGCTTGGCCGCGCTGACTGTGACCGAGAGACATCTGTGGCTAACGCTAGCCGACATGGGAGAAGCAGAGCACTCTACGTTCCTCAACGCACCGCTCTCTCCATCCGGTCTCTTCGGCTCCGCGGTGAGTGGTATCTTTGACCGGTTTTCAGAGGTCCAAAAAGCCACACAAGCCATGAATCTCTTTCTGCCTCGTCGCGCTAGCTCCTCTGCAGGCCGCCCACGTGAGCCTCCTGCACGAGCCTCTTCAGAGCGCGCCCAGCTCAACAAAGCCAGACTTCTCAGCGTCGACAGGGCGGCCGCCCTCGATCGCGCTCAGACAGCCGCCGCAGACCGCCGCCCCCCCGCGGGCCTCGGACTAGAATTGCGCTGAAACCTGAACAACCGAAGTCCTCCTAGCTTTGTTGACAAAACGACGGATCAGTCCCGCTGCGGCCGGACCACCGTCAAAGCTTCGCCCCCTGTCAGTCCCCTTCAGGCTACTACGGTGGTAGATTCAGCAGCCAACAAGCCGGTGTTAACGCCCGTTTTCACGGCGACCCAAATAAATCTGGTAAAGAGCAAGCATGCCATATGTGTAGAAAATGTGCCCACAACCCAGTGTTCACCTCTACACACAAGCATTACACATCCCGTGTCCATACCAGAGAGCAAACATGTCTTATGTGTAGAAAATGTGCCCACACTCCAGTGTTCACCCCTACACACAAGCATTACACATCCCGTGGCCCTATCACGGCACACTCACATAAATCGGTTACGAACCGCTCGAGGGTTAGGGTTAATAAACGCACCCACGAATCCGTCCGCGCGCCCATTCTCTGGCCGCTCCGTCACACGACCAGCCTTATGTGTAGAAAATGTGCCCACAATCCAGTGTTCACCTCTACACACAAGCATTACACGTTCCGTGTCCCCATCAGAGCACACTCAAAAGCGGTTACGAACCACTCGAGTGTTAGAGTCAATAAATGCGCTCACGAATACGTGCGCGCGCCCATTCTCTGCCCGCTCTGTCAAACGGCCAGCAAACACTTCTCTGTATGTAAGTCCCGTGCCCGTGACTATGCTTGCGTATCACTTAACAGACGTGACTCTTTCCCCATTCACCTCAATCGGGAAGTCACTCACAGAACAGCCTGTCCATGCTGTCTGCGAGCAGTCCAGCATAAGCACAGTAAGCACGCTCACACATTCTGTTCAGCGTGCTGTGTGCGGCAATCAGAGCGATTTGGCCACTCACCCTCTAACATTACGCTTCAAAGCGTGGGAAGATATCCCAGGGATATCCGAATGGGTGTTAAGCACAGTAAAACAGGGCTATTTACTACAGTTTGATCGCCGTCCTCCTCGCTTCAGAGCGCGGCTCGAAACTACTGTGAACACAGAAGCAGCGTGCATGCTTCGTTCAGAAATAGCAAACCTTCTGTGCAAAAGGGCCATAGAGAGAGTGCCGCCTCCCCTGAGCGAGTCGGGGTTTTACAGCCGTTATTTTCTTGTCCCCAAGAAAGACGGCGGCCTCAGACCAATATTAGATCTCAGGGTTTTGAACAAAGCGCTTGCAAAAAGACCATTCAAAATGCTTACAACCAGCAAACTCCTCGTGCATGTGCGCCAGGGGGACTGGTTTATTTCTCTCGATCTGAAAGATGCATACTTTCAGATTCAGATAAATCTCCGTCACAGGCCATTCTTGAGATTCGCCTTCGACGGCCAGGTTTATCAAGACACCGTCCTTCCGTTCGGCCTGTCCTTAGCACCCCGTACTTTCACGAAGTGCATGGACGCGGTGCTCGCACCCCTGCGGAGTCAGGGTTTGCGAATTCTGAACTATTTGGACGATTGGCTGATTTTGGCACAATCACATACGGAGCTTCTGTCTCACAGGACAGTTCTCCTCAGTCATCTGAACAGTTTGGGCCTTGCAGTCAATTGGACCAAGAGCTCACTACAGCCCAGTCAGACAATTTCCTTCCTTGGAATAGAACTAGACTCAGTGGCAATGACGGCTCGCTTATCTACACAGCGCGCGCGCCGTGTGCAGCAACTAGCCGCGTCATTTCAGATGAACAGCCTCACACCTCTGAAGAAGTTTCAGAGAGTGCTAGGCTACATGGCCTCAACCGCAGCAGTACTTCAACTGGGTTTACTGCGCATGCGCCCGCTTCAGCATTGGCTAAACACCCGCGCGTCTCGCCGGGCTTGGGCCACAGGCCGCCAGCCAATCAGAGTGACTCAGACCTGTATTTCAGCTCTGCAGCCCTGGACAGTGGCCGAGTGGTATCAGCGGGGAGTGATGATGGGAGCTGTATCTTGCCGAAAAGTCATCTCGACAGACGCGTCCAACACGGGTTGGGGCGCGGTCTGCGAGGGCTCTCCGGTTTTTGGCCTATGGTCAGTTCAGGAAAAGCTCCTTCACATAAATTGTCTGGAAATGATAGTGGTCGAGTACGCGCTCGTGCGCTTCCTCCCGATCATTCAGGGTCACCACGTCCTGGTCCGCTCGGACAACAGGTCTGTGGTATCCTATCTAAACCGTCAGGGCGGTGTCAGATCCAGGAACCTCTTCCATCTGACGAAACGCATACTGAGTTGGTCCCAGCGCCACCTGCGCTCGCTGAGGGTGATGCACGTGCCAGGCCACCTGAACGACGGCCCAGACAGACTGTCCAGAGACAATATTCCCCCAGGGGAATGGTCCCTGCACGCTCAAACAGTCCAGACGTTATGGCGCATATTCGGCAGAGCAGAGATAGACCTCTTTGCGTCAGAAGAGAACTCTCACTGCCCAATATTTTTCTCGAAAAACGAGGACGCGCTGGCCCAGGACTGCTGGGCGCTACACGCGTGGGTGATCAACGACTACCCGTCACTTTGCCAGAAGGAGTAATAAACACCATCATACACGCTAGAGCCCCCTCCATGAGAAGACTCAATGCGTCAAAATGGTCTGTGTTTTCAAAATGGTGCACCGACAGAGACCTGGATCCACGGACATGTGGGGTGTCACCGCTGCTCGTGTTTTTACAAGAGCTGCTGGATAAGGGCAGATCCCCATCCACGCTCAAAGTGTACGTGGCGGCCGTCGCGGCGTTCGCTGAACCCCTGCACGGCCAGATTTTACAATCTGGAAGTACCCGCTCTGCAGGCTAAACTGCTAGCGGCTTAATACGCTACAGCTCCCCTGGTGAGCTGCATTAATGGGACACAGTCCACACAGACCGGCACCGCCGCTCTGTCTATGTGCTTATGTACTACACACACACTGGCCCGCACTCTTGCCGGCCAAATATTAATTCCCCACTCACAAGGGCTCCCCCGGGTCCCCCTTAATTCCCTGGGGCTCATGCAGTGGATGCTTGGCGCGCCATGAGCGATTTTTCGCTTCATTCAATGAAAACCAGGGTTCCAGCCTACGAACTAGGCTTATATGCATTCTAGTCATGCCCTTTTTGGCGGGCTTTGATGCAGTGAGCGCGCGGACGCCTCTCATTGGATGCGAGTTCGCCCAAGCTCGTCTATAGGCTGCAGCATTTGCCACAGAGCAACCAATGAGCTCGCTAGCTAGCCCGCTCAAGGTCTGCAGCTGCCGCACTGCGTTGACAATGGATACAAAATTAAGGATAATTTTTGGCTTCAATATCTCAGAAAAGATTAATCTTTCCCATAGCGTAAGCTAGCTTACGCAATACTCGTTCCCTCATCTAGAGAGAACCGAGGTTACGTTAGTAACCGATTCGTTTTTAGGTATGCTGGAGCAGACCCAGTGACTGTTTTGTATGCCAGCATCAGGGCCTTGAATCCGGGATAGTGTTTTGGTGCCTCTTTGTTTTGGTACGACAAGGTGACGTTCCTTAGCCGACCGCAGGCTTCTGGTGGGAACGTAGCTCTGCATAAATGTTTTTAGGTATGCTGGAGCAGACCCAGTGACTGTTTTGTATGCCAGCATCAGGGCCTTGAATTTAATACGTGCATGAACCGGCAGCCAGTGGAGAGAGACAAAGAGTGGTGTAACATGTGCTCTCTTAGGTTCATTAAAGACCAGACGTGCTGCTGCATTCTGGATCATTTGGAGAGGTCTAATAGCACATGCAGGAAGGCCTGCAATGAGAGCGTTACAGTAGTCCAGTCTAGTTATGACAAGGGACTGAACGAGCAGTTGTGTGGCCTGTGCAGAGAGGAAGGGTCTTATCTTCCTGATATTGTAGAGTGTAAATCTACATGATCTTGCAGTTTTTGAAATGTGGTCTGTGAAATTTAGCTCATCATCAATGGTAACCCCTAGATTTCTGACCGTTTTGGAAGGCGAAACTGTAGTTGGACCCAGCTGCACGGTGATGTTGTGTTCAACAGCCGTGTTGGCTGGAAAGACAAGGAGTTCGGTCTTGGCTGGGTTGAGTTGAAGGTGGTGTTCCTTCATCCAGGCTGAGATGTCTGCCAGACAGGCAGCGATTCGAGCGGTCACTGTGGTGTCTTGGGCTGGAAAGACAAGTAGAGTTGCGTGTCATCAGCGTAGCAGTGGTAAGAGAAACCATGTGACTGGATGATGGGTCCCAGTGATGTTGTGTATATGGAGAAGAGAAGTGGCCCAAGCACTGATCCCTGAGATACCCCAGTAAGTAACTGGTGTGGCTTGGATACTTCCCCTCTCCATGCTACCTCAAAGGACATTTCTGAGAGATAAGAGTTGAACCAGTCAAGCACAGTTCCAGTGATGCCCAGTTTAGAGAGGGTGGAGAGAAGGATCTGATGGTTGACTGTGTCAAAGGCAGCAGAAAGGTCCAGCAGAATCAGAACGGATGATCTGGATTCAGCTTTCGCCTGTCTCAGCGACTCGATGACAGACAGCAGGGCAGTCTCAGTGGAGTGTCCACTTTTGAAGCCTGACTGATTGTCATCCAGCAGCTTGTTCTGTGAGAGATAAGCAGAGATCTGATTGAAAACTGCCCTTTCAAGTGTTTTTGCCATGAATGGGATGAGAGAGACTGGTCTGTAGTGTTCTATCTGTGTGGGGTTAAGTGCAGGTTTTTTCAGCAGTGGGGTTACTCGAGCCTGCTTAAATGTAGTGGGAAAAGTGCCTGCAAGAAGGGATGTGTTAATTATGTGTGTAATTGCCGGTAGGATGGACGAAGAGATGGCCTGGAGAAGGTGTGATGGAATGGGGTCAAGGGAATAGGTTGTGGGGTGGTTGGAGAGGAGGAGTTTAGAGACCTCAGTGTCAGTTAAAGGAGAGAACATAGGGTTTATGTTGATATAGGACTCGTTTTACTGTGGATATAGATGCTTGTCTACCAGTATCCTCCAGCATCTTCCTTTGCTTGAATACTATTGTTTATACAGATGAACGTGGTATATTCAGGTGTTTGGAAATTGCCCCAAGGATGAATCAGACTTGTGGAGGTCCACAATTCTTTTTTTCTGTGGTCTTGCCTGATTTATTTTGATTTTCCCATGATATCAAGCAAAGAGGCACTGAGTTTGAAGGTAGGCCTTAAAATACATCCACAGGTACACTCCAATTGACTCCAATTAGCCAATTACCCTATCAGAAGCTAATTGGCTAATTACCTAAAGGCTTGACATAATTTTCTGTAATTGTCCAAGCTGCTTAAAGGCACAGTTAACTTAGTGTATGTAAACTTCTGACCCACCGGAATTGTGATATAGTCAATTAAAAGTGGAACAATCTGTCTGTAAACAATTGTTGGGAAAATGACTCATGTCGTGCACAAATTAGATCTTAAACAACAAGCCTATATATAGTTTGCTAATATGAAATCTGTGTTTGGTTAAAAAAATTGTTTTAATGGCTTCAACCTAAGTGTACATAAACTTCTGACTTCAACTGTACATCTATAAATAAAAAGTACAAAGTTTTTATTCACATGCATCCTAATGGTTGGGATTGACAGCTTGATCGATTGCAATGAATCGTAATGAATTGCCATGATTGTCATTTGCAACACCAGTAATAACATTGTGCTACTAGATTCAGAAAGATCAGAAAGAAGTTTCATGTTTTATGGTCACCTGAATATTTTGTGCTTCCTGCTCAGCAGCAATCTTACCCAGCCAGTGGAAACACAACACACTAAAAATGCAACCCTTCAACAACAAGTTCCTATGAAAAAGGAAGAAACAAAAATGTTATATGATTCATGTGATAACGGTCTACTAATATGTTAACAAACTTATCTGGAACTCACGATTCTGAATTGTGCAAGTATTACTAGGAAATTAACATTAGTATTAGACAATTAGATAAGTATTACAGAATTACACACATTAAGAAAATTAATTAAATCACATGAGAGAAGTAGGACTGAGCTCCAAATAGACATTAAAGATATAGGGAGCCCCTAACCTAACACTTTGCCTAACCTTAACTGTGAGTGACCCAGCAACAATGGGTTTTTTTATTTTCTGGATCATTTCTATAAAAATCAGCTTAAAACTTCTCAAACAATTATAATAGACTCTCGTTAGAAAAAGTAAATGGGATACTGCAACAGTTGCTAAAATAGAATTGGTTAGAAATGCTTTTAAAGCAGGGCTTAGGGAAGGGTCAAATTGTGCCACTAGCGTCACCGAACAGAATTGAAGAAAAACATTCGCTATGTCAGAATATCCATACTATATAGTATGCCAAAAACAGTATGCCAATGGAGTAGTATGTCCGAATCCTCAATATTCATAAAACAGTATGTGAGAAATACCCGGACAACCTACTGTTTCCTGCGAGATTCTGAAGTCTGGATTGACTGGACACTTTACAATCCCATAATCCACCTGAAGCCGAGGAGATGTCATGTTGAAATGCTGGATTTTACCCTTTGCACTTGCAATCAAACCAGTGTGTTTACACTAGGCTGGGCTAAGAGATGTACGATCAAACCGGTGTGATCAGCATTCGTGTTGCTGTTTACTAGCAAAAGAGGGACTGGAGCGGTTGTCATAATGAACCAGCTGCTCAAATAGTCTTTTCAACATCACAAAATCTTTATTTTTATATGTTACAAACATTCAAACAATCACTAAATAAAGGTTTAAAGCCATTACCATTGGAGCGCACTGACTGGATGCAGCGATATGGCTATGTTCCCTATCCGTCACTCACTCGACGTTGTGTCGATGAGTTGACACTAGGGGTCACCCAGACATCTCTGATCTTTGAGAAAAGGCTAATGAGAATTGGATTGTGGGATTTGCAATGACACTCCTCCGGACAATAGGGTATAAAAGGAGTGCCGCTTGCAAACACGCACTCAGATTTCATCTTCGGAGCCGAGCAGACACATTCACTGAGCTGAATCCTTCCTGCCATTCCATTCATCTCTACCTCTTGCTGAAGTTTCTTGATCTACGGTGCATTACAGCGGTTCTCCCCATCACACACTACACTTCCGCCTTGCACGCCGTGGCGCTCCTGCAGGTGCACCAAGCCAAGACATTTAGAGAACTACACGAAGGTAGTCCTGATCAAAGTCTAATCAGGAGCTGCGCTCTGCGACCAACTTCGCCCAGTTTCCTTGATGCCCCCATCTCCCAGGTTGGACTGTTTGGCGAAAACGTTGTAGACTTCGTCCAGCAGTTTTCAACATTATGAAAGCAGACGGAGGCCATACAACATATCCTGTCCTGGAGGAGCCACAGACTCCACACTTCGTCTACTCGTCGCCCTGGGCATCCCCCTGCGGTGGCAACACCAGCTCATTCTGGAACCGGGCCTCCCGCTTCCGCGCGCCCAGCCGTGGCACAAATCCACCTCGATGTGATGGTCCCACAGGCTTCGAGGATGAAGATCTTCCTCCCCTGTCCCAGGATGTTCCGGCAGCATTCACAAGGAGCCAGGTAAGTGCGTTGATGTCTCTAGACTCAGCACCTCGGGCTCTCCCCCGTCGCGAGGCCCAGTCCGCTGGTACGTCCGATGTGGTAGTTCCATTGGTCTCTCTCGCACGGAGCTTGGGGCTGTGGCTCGCGCTCCCCAACCCTCTCGATGACAGCGCGCCTCACCAATGAGCACAGTTGGTGCTGCACTGTCTGCATGCGTTCAGACAGAATACGCTGGTCCCACTGAAATCCTTTCAGAGGCTACTGGGGCATATGGCATCCTCAGTGACGGTCATGCCGCTTGGGTTGATGCATATGAGACCACTTCAGCACTGGCTACAGACTCGAGTCGAGAGACAAGTATGGCGCCACGGCACATACCTTGTTCTCGTCACGCAGGTTTGTCACCGTCTTTTCAGTCCCTGGTCAGACCTAGCGTTCCTACGGACAGGAGTCCCCTAGGCCAGGTCCCCAGGCATGTCGTGGTTACGACAGATGCCTCCCAGCGTGGCCCTTGGATCGGCCCGCGACTGCATTGGCACATCAACTGCCTCGAGTTGGAGCTGTGCGTGTGTGGGTGTGCGTGTGTGCGTCATCATTTCGCAGGGGGCATGCCTTAGCAAGCACATATACAAAAGGTTGATACAGAGATTAGCGTGGCAATTTTTCCTTTTTCACAAATAATAGCTTATTCTGTTATATTTCTCACAAAAAGCACCATGTTAATACAATTGTTGTTTATTTATTTTCAGACATGGTCTGTGATAACCCCATGTTTATGACATATGTCATAGTAAAACCATGGTATTTTTTAAAGTACCTTGGAGTACCATGACAGTATCATGAAATATGAACATGATCAATCATTCAGTACCATGGCATTACCCTGGAAATGGGGTGCATGGTGCAGCGGCGCAATGAAAAGATGTGAGCGCAAGGCTACAGGGTCCTTGAATAAGTCATGTCAAGTCAAGCCAATTTTATTTGTATAGCGCCTTTCACAACACACATCGTTTCAAAGCAGCTTTACAGAATATCAGCATTAACAGACGATAAAATTGTAATGTCTATAAAGTCATGAATCATCATTGTGTAATTTAGATAAAATACGATTTTTAATAGTGTTTTAAAAATAATTAAATGATAATTGTATTAATAACCCCAGTGAGCAAGATGTAGGCGACTGTGGCAAGGAACACAAAACTCCATAAGATGTAGATTAATGGAGAAAAATAACCTTGGGAGAATAATGTATAACATGCAAGTGAGGGCAGTTTCTGGTGCCCCCCTAGGGAGTTTGTGCCGTACGCTTGCACCCCAGCTGCCCCCGTTCTGTGTACGTCAGTGCCAGGTGTGATTGTGTGTGTGAGAGATTTCTTATAAAATATGGCCAGTTGTATACTGTATACGAAATATTGTAATTACTGTTGTAAAAGGAAAAATATATATATTAAAATGACATTATTTTGCAGCAAGTTAGCAATTTAGCAGTGTTTAACCACCAACACAGTATAAGAGACATGCCATGGCAATACTTAAACAAGTCATGTTTGATTGAGCAGCAATATAAGTGATCAAATGAAGCATGCTGTTTCCTGCTGCATGCAGGGGAGTTAGACAGGAAGTGAATAAGTGGTAAATAGTGTAGAAGTGTAATGGGCCTTTACTGACCTTATGATGGAGACATAAATGTGAACGTTTGGTGACTCATAATGCTCCACCCAAGATAAGATGTCAAAAAAACCAGGCAGTAGATGACTGATGCAAGACACGACCACAGGCAACATCAGCAAACGCAAAGGATCATCTTCCTTAACAGAGCTCACCTATATGTGAGGCAGGCATGCACATACAATATATATTATTTCAAATAAAGTTTTCACAGAAACTATGGCAGATAAGATAAGGCTTATTCTCAGGAAATGGTGCATGAAATTTGGTTTTTCATTTGTAAAATGGAGAAATTTCACAGCATAACAGGTTTGAAAAGGACAAAGCAAGTGACAAAGACATTTTCTCAGAATATGCATGAGGCTGATATTTTAATTTCAATAAAGCACAAATATTTTTTTATTTTATATCATGCAGATTTTGTTATATTCTGATGAGAAAAATAAAAGGTTTGTTTTTTAGTTTAAAAATGTATTTTCTATTTCAGACTAAACACAGTTAAATTTATCAAATAATGTGACTAGATTAAATATCTGTGAATTTTCCTGTTAAATAGGATAAATTAGCAAGTTCACTTCCACACATTGTTTGACGTTTTTGTACATCGAAGAATTTAGCTTTTCGAAAACGCTCTCCCAATTGGATAAATTTGAAAACAGCGTCATGTTCGCATTGTAGTGTGGACAGGGATATAGATATTTTTTAAAAACTGTGATGTATTTGTTGTCATGTGACCCAGTCATGTGACCCATTCAACCCAAAACAATCAAGATGATGGCCCATTTTGTAGTGGTGTTGTTGTGTCTGATATCCACTTTGATAACATTGTTAAAGATAAATGGTATTTTGTACAACCTTTACATTGCATTCCTTCAAAGGCGATGGGAAGTTTATTTGGAATTGCTGTCTGGCAGCGGATCACAATTGTGTTTCAGATTGTACATGGAAATGCCTCCGGGCTTATGTTTCTTTTTCTTTTTTCACATGCTCAGTAAGGGGGTTTTAGCATTTTCAGACATTTGAGTGTGGACAAGCAACTTATGGAAAACATTTGGCACATTGTTGGCATCATTTGGACAGAGAGCATTTCAAAAACGAAAACACCATTTTCAAATGTATCCAAATTAGTGTGGCTGTAGTCCAAGTCAGTTTCAGCATGCACTTAGACCAGTGATGGGTAATTTACTCAAAAAAAGTAATCCACTACAATTAATTAATTACTTCTCTAAAATTGTAATCAGATTAATTTACTAATTACTTCCTCAAGTAATCACATTACTAATTACTTTCATTTTAAGTTACTTTCTAAAATGCTTTCCACAGAAAAGTTTGTTTTTCCACTCAACAAATTCAAAATAATGTCTGTATTTCCTTTTTTTGCATTGTTGCACATGAGTCATACACTCAGCAAATCTAATTTATCCCTTACAGTGACTCTTTAGAAGGCTCATGCTTTCATAGAAACGTCCACATATGTGCATAATTTATGTTTTAAATGTAGTCTACATAAATAATACTACTTTAGTGTAAACCAAGTAATGTACTTAAAAGTAATGAACTTTATTGAAAGTCAGTAACTGTAATCTGATTACAAGATTTTAAAATGATATGCGTTACGGCCCGATATACATTGAACATTCTGATACTTGCCACACAGCTGTGTGAGGCGTTTAGAAGTAAAACATTTTTTTTGTTTATTGTAATTAACATTTTTGATAGATTACTTCATTAAATAAAGAAGAGCAAAACATATACATGGAATCAACATTTAAACCACATAACCACCCCTTCCCCTCCCAATCTCCAACCCCACCCTGACCCCCAACAAACATCCCTGTGGTCACATATGAGTATATACTCATGATTATAGACAAACACACAAAGTCCAGCAACGTCAGATATCCGCCCCATTTCTAACCCCTTAAAAGAATCTGTCTGGCGATCATGATGCTGGCTAGGACCCAACTCTTTATGTGTCTATTCTCAATGTCGATGACTGCCCCATCGCCCAAAATACAGAGCCTGGGGCAAAATGTAACCTGAGTGGCCAATACATCACACACAAGACTCAAGAACCTTCAACCAAAACTCCTGGATCTTAACACACCCCCAAAGACATGGGTTATGTATCCATCCTCTGATTGACATCGCAGCAGGTGGGTGTGTCTTTAAGAACAAGCCTATACAATTAAGAGGGGGTACAATAGAATCTATGTAAAATCTTGAATTGCATAAGATGCATCCTTGCATCTCTAGTTTCAGACTTGATGTTTTTTTTAGAATCCTAGCCCACTCTCCCTCCTCCAATACCAAGTTTAAATCTTTCTTCCATAATCTCTTGATAGAAGTTTAAGCTCCGTCACCCAGACTCTGAATTAGCAGGCAGTAATTCACTGATGCCTCATGACCTTCTCAAAAAGCAGTAATCACCACTCGCAGAGTATCTGCTGCTTTAGGGAGGTGTATGCTACTACCAAAAATAGTACAGAGCAGGTGGCACAGCTGTAAATATATAAGAAATGAGATCTGGGAATCCGAAAATGTTGAATAAGATTTTTAAAGGATCTCAACACTTCGCTCTTATTTAGGACACCAAGTGTATTAACCTCTCTCACAACCCAGTCTAACC
This sequence comes from Xyrauchen texanus, assembly GCF_025860055.1. NCBI lineage: Eukaryota > Metazoa > Chordata > Actinopteri > Cypriniformes > Catostomidae > Xyrauchen > Xyrauchen texanus. The sequence continues at coordinate 5,196,852 of NC_068287.1, read as the reverse complement.
AGCAGAAAGGGGACTTATTAATACATAATTTGGGGTTAAGACATAAGTTTGAGGCAACATTTAAATAAATGTAATTTAATTTAACTTCGCCGGTTAGTTTGATAGAAAGGCTTTGCCATGGCGAAATAGGGGCAAGAACTTCCTGTTCAATACAAAATTAGGGAGTGGCTGTCTCAGGTGGAAGCGTCCAATGAGTCAAATGTCTGTGACAGAACACATAGTAATAAAACAAATCTTGGGAAGGCCTAGCCCACCTTTGTCAATCGGCCTATGCAACTTACTGAAATGTAATCTGGGACATTTCCCATTCCAAATAAATCAAATTGTTTGAAAAAAGAGAGGGGGACATCTATTTAGAGTGACTGTAGCAGGTAGTTTAATTTTGGAATACAATTCATTTTAATAACATTAACCTTCCCTATCATCGATAAATGTAATGAAGCCCACCTGCCCACATCGCTCGAAAACCTTTTAAATAAAGGGTCAAAATGAACTCTTTCACACAAATTTGCTTGGAATAAAATACCCAAATATTTAATGCCCTGTTTGGGCCACTGAAAGGCACCTGGCTGAAAAGCTGTTATCGGGCAGTACGCTGTCAGAGTCAAAGCTTCAAATTTAGACAAATTAACTCTGTATCCTAAGTTAATATTAGGACATAGAATTAATAATTCTGTGGAGGCAGGGCATAGATCTAGAAGGGTCAGAATTGTGAGACAGAATTACACAACAGAGCGTAATCTGTAAAACAAACAGATTTTTATCCCACCAAAAGCCAAAAGGTGGGATAAATACAAAGACATGTAGATTCATCCACAACTGTTTCGAAGGTGTGTTACTCCACAAAACAAACTCCAGCCGCTAGATGGACCCAGCACAAAAAGAAACAAAACAGGCACTCAGTTTCCTTGAACAGTCAAGTGAATGTTCAGTGAGTCGGGCCCACTCGGCTATTACACAAGAGCAACAAGTACCTTAATCACTCCAATGATTGCAAGAAATATTCCAGAAAACGAACTCCAACCAATAGGAGGCAAAAGAACATATAACGTACAGGTTCATCCACAAACTGCTCCGAAGGATTGTTATTCCACAAAACATACTCCAGCCGCTAGGCGGAACCAGCACAAAGTAGGCGCTCAGTTCCTCATACGAACAAGTGAATGTACAGTGAGTCAGGTCCACTCGGCTGCATAGACAGTATCAAACAATAACTTATTCCATTGACTTTATAAAGGACATCGCTAGCTGTGGGCATGTAAATATTTTGCGTCCATCCTTAGTATCTCTTCACAATTTGGCCTCATGTTACACCTACTGATGGCATGGACCACTGGCAGTAAGAAGGTGTTTAGCAGCCGGTTAGAGGTTTTCCTAAAAGTTCACCCAGACGAGCTGTTCTGAAACACTGAAAAGAATGCAAAAACACCTTCTTTTTGGCTAACTTTTGTTCCACATTACATCATACCTGTTCGTTCTTCGATTTCATATGAAGTACATTTGGGGCAATTAGATTATGGTAACAGATCCAACAATGACCTTGACAGTTAATAAAACCACTCCATTATGTAGACATTTACTTCTAATGAACGTGCTTGGCTTGGCCACTTAATTCCAGTGAAGACAAATCATAATGGTACAACATATAGTGACATTCTGCAGAACTGTGTCCTTCCAACAGTTTGTGGAGGGTAACTGTCTGTTCTTGCAAGGCATTGCCCCTGTGCACAAATTGAGATCCATAGAGAAATGTTTTCCTGAGTCTGGTGTGGAAGAAGTTGACTGGACAGCACAAAGTCCAAATATGAACCCCACTGAACACCTTTGGGACGAGTTGGATGCTGACTGCAAGCCAGGCACCAATGCCCGACACCAGTGTCTGACCTTACTGATGCTCTTGTGTCTGAATGGGAGCAACAAAAAAAAATCTAGTGGAAAGCCCTCAAAGGAGAGTGGAAGCTGTTAAGGAAGTCCAACTTCCTATTAATGGTTTTGAATGTAAAATTTCAACTTATGGGAGTTTTATTTGGATATCCACATATTTTTTACCATATAGTGAGTAAGCCGTCCACATAAAAAATATTTTAAGATGTCGAGTTTAATATGTCATTAAGAAATGTGTAGAAAATGGCCAAGCAGAGAACACAGTTTGCAGATGCACAAAGCTGTTTGTACATGATGAGGTTGCAGAAGTGTGTGCACTAAACCGGATGTGACTGGTCTGAAGCGCCACTAATTGTATGATTTCTTTAGTAATAAGCTTTCCGCTACCAACGCAGAGCACCACAGTCTCAAATAGACACATATCTGAAAATAAGCCTTTGCTCAATGAATATAAAAATGAATATAGTCTGACCTGGTTAATATCATGACAGAAGTAGTAAACAGCCAGCATGCACAAAGCTATGCTAAGTAGGCAAATGGTCCATGCTAGTGTGTGTATAGCTAACAAGCCCAGTGTTGACCTCATATTTCCCTTCTTTTTAGTGCAGCTGAGCTCCGACAGCATCTCCTAAAACACAAACAAAAGCACAGAGTCTGTAGTTTGACATTTCGGCATAACTATAGTCGCACCAAATGGAACTTTCTGGAAGTCAACCTGCGTTCAGCTTACTTGAAAAAATGGCAATGATTATGAAAAGCAATCTCTGCACTCTCTGGAAAAAAGTACCTGTTTAAGGTACAAGGGCCGTCAATGGGGTGGTACATTCAAGGGGATGTTTTCTGTGCCTCTAGTTAAAATGTATAACTCAAATTGTGTACAGAATTGTATATAAGGTAGCAGTGATGGTCTTGTATCTTTTTTAGAGAGTGTTTACAGATCTTTAAAGTTTAAAAAATTGTTCACCCAAAAATGAAAATTCTCTCATCATTTACTCACCCTCATGCCATCCCAGATGTGTATGACTTTCTTTCTTCTGCTGAACACAAACGAAGATTTTTAAAAGATTATCTCAGCTCTGTAGGTTCACACAATGCAAGTGAATGGTGATCAGGCCTTTGAAGCTCCAAGGACATAAAGTCAGTGTAAAAATAATCCATATGACTCCAGTGGTTAAACAATGTCTTCCAAAGTGATATAATAGGTGTGGGTGAGAAACAGATTCATATTTAAGTAATTATATCTATTTATGTCATTTCCACTCTCACTTTCATGTTCTTTTTCTTTTGTTTTTGTCAATTATTTGGCAACCCACACCTATCATATCACTTCTGAAGATATAGATTTAACAACTGGAGTCTTCAAAATTTTCATCTTCATTGGTGTTAAGCAGAAAACAAATGTAATCTGGGATGGCATGAGGGTGAGTAAATGATGAGAACTTTTATTTTTAGGTGAACTAATCCTTTAGAAATAGTAGATAGGAGTTTTTTTTTTTTTTGGAACATAATGGTTGATAGCTGATCCAAGATGGCTTACATAACGGGTTTTCAAACTTTTTGATGCCAAGGACCCTCAAATATATTGATCCCATTGTGGGGACCCCTTCGTAAAATATACAGGTAGCTATACCTGGGGTAGCTATGCCCCCTCTTTCCAAAACCCTGCACTCCAAAGCTACCAAATTAGTTTTATTGAGACCAATATCATGCAGAAACAGCAAAAATAGTAAAATAGCGCCCTCAACTGACAACTGTTATGAGCAACATGGCATAAAAATGTCTTTAAGCCTCAATAATTTGCTGCAACTACAATGCATTGGTTGATGTAAAAGTCATACGCTTTCTTACAAATTAATTTGTACGCATTGCTACAAAGTTGCCACCTAGAGGTATTGTGATGTATTCTCAATAACTATGTTGCAACAGACCAATTTAACAGCGTGAGAAAAATTGTAACTGTGATATTATAAATAAAACATGGTCTTTGATAAATTAATTAATTGCCTTTTACATTGTCATTGTTTTAAATGTTGTTTTTATTCAATTACAATAACATATATAAATATTTTACATATCTAATATAAAAATTACATTTAGTAAAACGATTTGTTTTTCTGCAGACTTCCAAATGCTCCCGAGTGGAAACCTGGTCTCCTGACCCCAGTTTGAAAACCCCTGGCTTATAGATGGATTATCAGCCAGTAGAGACACAGACCATATGTTTGATCATATCAGACCAGCAACAACTCTGCTTTCACATAAACCAGCTTAAAATTGGCATGACCTGGTTATTCCAGCAATGACCATGGTAAAAATGGTCTACCAACTGAGCCAGGTCCATTTTACACAAAAATTCAAAAATATGCCACTTTTGATTTCTTTGTCATTTGTATTACTCATCATAATGATTCTCATTACTGTAATAGCGTGAAAAATACTGTAAAACAATATTTTTTTAAAACCAAAAATAAAGGCAGCACATCAAATACTACCATAATGTAGAAACACTTTATAATTTAATATTTCATTGCTGTATTTTTCACCACATCTGCTGTTAGTTTCTCTAGGTGTGATCTGAATCAAAGTGCGAGACGCTATCAACAACACAAGGCTTCATTGACTTCTCTTTTCTACTCTAATGACATGTTACTTTCATATGCTCTTTAAACCTTACACATTTGCATCGCATATGTGACCTGCAATTTTTTTACACTAGCTAGTATGTTGACCACAATTAGAACAGAAAATGTGCAAAAATGTGTGTTTCTTCAAACATTAAAATGAGTGAAATGATGCACAATCATCAGCTCACAAGGTATAACTGCCAGGGATTTTTAGTTTTTTTGTTTAGTTTTGTTTTGTTTGTCCTTGTACACTTTTGGGACAAAATTGTGGTGGAAACAATTGAGGGCAACTGATATAATTTTCACACAATAAATACTTAAAGGGATAATTCAACCAAAAATGAAAATGTTGTCTTTGTTTACTCACCTCTGTGTTGTTATAACACTGTATCTTTCTTTTTCTGAACACAAAGGGAGAAACCGTGAAAATATGATGTGCTCAGTGATGTCATAGAATGGCAGTTTATAGTGACCACCTCATCAAGCTTCAAAAGGACACAAAAGTATAATTCAGAAGTCTAATAAATGATTCCATGATACTCATGATTGTTATAAAAGTATACAATAAGGTCTGGTGGGAAACAAACCAAAATTTTATGTATTATTTAATGAAAATGTTCACTGACCATTGATCTTCTGTTCACATTCATGATAGGGCATGAGAGCAAGAATTCACGCAGTCCCCTCGCGACATTGGGGCATTCAAGCAAAAATCTGTTCGCAAAAATTTGCAAAAAATCTAAAAACATGTCCACCACAGCAATAATGACAAAAGAACACAACACAGCTGGATACAAAGAGAGAACTGAATTTATTAAACATGTCTGACGAGTTTGTAGGAGAAGAATTGATGCAATTCTATGCCCAGCCTTATTTACATTTACATTTACATTTATTCATTTGGCAGACGCTGGTTAGGACAACAACTCTGATTAACATAGATAAGATATATTTTATCGCATGTTGTTTGCTGTCAGGTTAGGACAAGGTGTGACAGTGGCTGCCTTTAGCCTCATCTATGTTTATGTTTGATTTCCAAGTACTCCGAAAAATAAGGGTGTGCATAGAAATGCATCAATTCTTCAGCTACAAACTCTTCAGACATGTTTAGTAAATTCTATTCTCTGTTTTGTGTGCAGCTGTGTTGTGTTCTGATGTCACTATCGCTGTGGGGGACTTGTTTTTAGATCAACAAAACAAGTTTTCTAATGAACGCCCCAATGTCGCAAGGGGGCTGCGTGAACTGCTCTCATGCTTCTTTTGAAGCTTGAATCTTTTGGTCACTATAAACTGCCAATGCATGACATCACTTAGCACAACATTTTGTAAACAATGACTGAATTAAAATTTTTGGGTTAACTATATCTTTAAATGATTTAAAGTTAAATGTTTAAGTAATATTTCTATGATGGACTTTCAAATGTTTGGGCCAGGGACAATGGTGAAATTATAAAATCTACACAGAAAAGACATTTGATAAGTACCAAAAGTTTTTAAAGGTTTTCTGACAGTTTTAATATGGGACATAAAAGTGCCTGTAACTGAAGAAATACCTTTGAATTCAATTTGCCCTTGCATCACATATCGCAGTGCAATTATTGGTGTTCTCCAGCATACAATCCTACCATGAATTAAATAATATATTTCTACAAACCTTCAGCTGATTACAGATGTTCACTGACTGCAGTTTAACAGATCTTTTCCTGCTCACTTTAAAGTCCCATGAGCTGAACACCTTCAAAGCCAGGAAACCAGTAGACTTGAATAAGTGGAAACTCTTCCCAAATGATTCAGACATGCTACAAGAGAAACAAAAGTTGATTCGGTCAAAAGGCAAGTGATGATGTAAAACTGAATTGACTCAAATTGTGAATTACAGAGAAAGAGAAACAAACCTGTACACTAGCATTACACAGGTGATAAACAGGCCTATTCCAATGGTAAATATATACGCCAGAGGAATGTTGTAATTTTCAGGACACATCATCATTGTATTTTCAGCTCTGCAGTTTCCGCTTGTGGAGTTGGAATAGTAACCGTAAAACATACCAGAGTCTTTAAGAATACCCTGTTTAGGAAGAAAGAAATCATTTATATCAGTATTTTTGATTAAGCAATCTTTAAGCAAGATAGTAACACTTATATTCATTTTAATCTCATTTGGCATTTTATAACAAGTATTCCGTAAACAATATATGATTGGATCAGTCAACATGAGCACACTGATAATTCATCATATCAAATCTATTTGCCCAACTTAAAAAAATAAACCAATGTGATTAATGAGGGCTTTTAGCCCCTTTAACAGGGGGCCTTTTACCCCAAATACTTTCATTTCATTTATTGGACAGTTATTGAATAACTTTTGATTAAATCACCTTGAACAAAACTGAACATATTTCAACAGGGTCAAGGGGGATAATGTTCCCAGTTGTCCAACACTGGCAAATGGCCCTGATAAAAAGTTCCTACAAAATATGCAATCCTTACCATCCCAGTAAGCAGCCAGGGGCCTGTCAGGGCAGCTGTGGTTCTGGCTTCTGAATGAGGGGGATTTGTGATTTGTGGCAGGAACAGAAAGAGGCAGTTGATGAGGAAGAGGAGGATGTTGTAGTGTAATAGAGTTCTGAGGAAGATAAAATAAGACAGAACCCCAGTGCCAAAGCGGGCGCTGATACTTTTAAGCATACCCTGCCACAGCTGTAGTCTACCTGACCAGCCAACACACAGGACCTAAGCATCAAAAACAGGTGTGCATTCAGGTCTAACAATTATAAATAGCTTATTTTAAATATTAAACACTCCAGAAAATCTCATTTTAAAGGGGTCATGTCATGATGAATCAAACTTTCCTTGATATTTTGACATATAAGAGGTCTTTCTACAATAAACGCTACTCAACGGCTACTTTTGCATCATCGCACCCTTGGCCCTGCCCATTGGTGCTTCCGTTCGTAAACCGAGAGAGAATGAAAAGCAAGGCCTGCTGTTGCAGTAACTATTAAGTTTTTTTCCGCCTGTGTAAGGCGCATTATAATTATCACAGAAGCACATCAAATCTTAACTTGCACCAAAACGCAGAATGAGATTTTGTGGATATCACAGCGTTGCCTGCGATGCTGCCCTGATGCGACTCATGAATGCAGCTTCACGATTGCTGTAACAAAGCATATAGCCGGCAGATTAGTGTTGGAAGATTTCAATTTAAGAGATTTAATGCACATTGCAATGAATATGCAACCTATGTGGGTACTAGTAGTCTTTAAATTAGTCAAACTCCCACTTAGACTTTGGGAAATGTTTAATGTTACTTGAATTGGTGCTATATTAGTGCAATTCTATCTTTGTACTGTAGAAGTCTTTGTTTGGAAAATGTTAATAAAGAATTATATTGTTCCATATTGTTTTTGTTTCTTTCTTAAGACAGGAATAAAAGCATTTTGACAGCACAAGAATTATAAATAGTGTAAAATTTCAGCACTTTCAAAATCTGCAATTAATCACGATTAACTACAAAAAACTTATGTGATTAATTGTGATTACAAATTTTAATCGACTGACAGCACTAAATAAAACTATATATATATAAAAAAGAGCATTTCATGACCCCTTTAATATATTTATAAGTGGCACTCTCCATTTACAGGGAACAAACTGGTGTCTTATTACATTTTAAAAGCAAAAATGGCCTAAGCAATGTTGTTCTTAACATTTTCCATACAAATAAATTCATACATTAATGTCATCATAGTTTTGACAAAATCTGTTAAAAATGTATATTTAATAAACATTTTTATCTGTAAAGTTTTGTATAATTTAAACATCTGTGTAATTGTGCATACAACCTTAATGATTAAGAAACAAAATATTCCATCAAATTCTGGCACTTAAGAATCATCAAGAATCAAGAAACACCACATAATTTGGACCTTTTTCACAGTATGGGGAAGGAAATTAAATAATCTCATTCCATTTTCTCAATTTTCTCATTAATTGTAGTGTTGCTTTCATCAAACTAAACTATTCAACCCTGTTACTAAAGTTATTATATATTATATATATACGACAATGAACAAGAAGAAAAGTAATTAGTCATGTGATTACTTTATGGGAAAGTAATCAACTAAGTAATGTGATTAAAATTTTATATATAAGTTATTAGTAACTTGTTATTACTAATTTAGAGTAACTTACCCAACACTGCAAACTAGCCCCTACTGAGTGACAAAGTTAATTTAGGCTAAATCTGCAAATGTCATTCAGCCATATTTGTATCTTGTTTGGCCCAGGATTTTCTTTTGCATGTTTATTTTTGCATGTTGCTGGAAAATCATACATAATAATGCAACAAAAAATTTGCCCTGTTTTGTACCCTATTCATGCAGAGTGCCAAATATTCATCAGATAAAGTTTATTTTAATGTAACTGCCCTTAATGATGATGTGCACACAGTAAAAGTGTTTCACCTTCAAGACACTAGCTTTAACCTGATGGCAACACCAAGCTTTTTTAGCAAAAAGAGACTGTCCCGACTTCCCAACACAGGCCAGAGCTCTAATGAGACACATTTAGAAACAGAAAGCTTATATAGAGGCTGTATTCCATCAGAATTTTGATCATTTAAAGCTGAATTTTGTACCTGAGTTGACGCTTCTCAGAGATGGTAAGAGGCATTTCACGCAAGAGACGTACACATTCACCAGCAGACAAACCCTGCAGGTTCTCTAGCAACCCTTTATTTTGGGTCACTAAGACCAAAACACAAAGAAAGATGATTGAAAACGTCTCGGGTTACGTATGTAACCATTGTTCTCCGAAAAAAGCGCAACGAGATGCTGTGCTGAAAAGCGCTTTGGGAACAATCCTAGTTGTGACCGAGCTGTGAATATGTGTGTAACACGTCAATGAACATTGACTGGAATTTATAGCCTCGGCTGATGAAATCATTAGATGCACCTGTAGCCAGGCTATAAATGGATGCATCACCAGAGTGTCGTCAGATACTTCTTTTTGAAGAGCAGTCCTGGGGCATCCCAGTGCGGCAAAGAAGCGCAGCATCTCGTTCCGCTTTTTTCAGGGAACAAGGGTTACATACGTAACCCGAGACGTTCCCTTTACAAAAAGCTCCACTAGGATGCTGCGCTGAAAAGCGCTTTGGGAATGAGAGTACCCACGCTGCCGCATTCTGGCTGTCCGGAGCCCTTACGGTTGTGTAGTGTGTTCACAAGAGCGTGAGAGGCCTCAGGCATGAGTTTGAGATGTCGACACAAGGACATAAGAGTGGCGAAAACCTCCAAACTATAAAAATTGAATGAATGTGTGCGGAGGGGATAACCTGCCGCATCACACACTTGCTGCAGAGGGAGACCTCTAGCCAAGGCTTTAGAGGAGGCGAGCCCTCTGGTAGAGTGAGACTTAATACCTACTGGCGAAGCTTGACCGCGCACCTCGTAGGCCAGGCCAGTAGCGTCCCTCACTCATGTTCCACAATTCGGGCCGGGGATGAAATACAGTCCCCTGTGCCTGTGAAAGAAGGTCCTTCCTGTTCGAAATCTCCCAATGCGAGCCGTCGAGGAGAGAATTTAGTTCCGAGAACCATACCCTGTTCGGCCAGCGTGGTGCTACCAGTAGGAGGCAAGACCCTTGCTGGCGAACTCTGGCCAAGACTCCCGGGAGCAGAGAGACCGGGGAAAAAACGCATACAGAGGCATTCCGGGTGTCATTACATCCAGACCCAAGGGGGCTGGGTGACTCAGGGAGAAGTCGAGGAAACATTGCGCTGTTCATAGAGGCGAAGAGGTTCTCTTCCGCCCTGAAAAATCTCGCCCAGATTTATTCCACTACCTCAGGGTGGAGTTTCCACTCCCCCGTCAGTATTTTTTGCCTGGACAGTAAATCTTCTCCCACATACGGGCATCCAGGGATATAATCTGCTCTGAGTAACAGGAGCTGACCTGGACCCCAAGGAGAATCTGACGCATCAAAAATACAGCTGACAAGAACTTGGATCTCCCTGATGTTTTATGTTAGAGGCTACCGCTGTATTACCCACCCGCACCAAGACATGGCAGCCTGAGGAGGAAGTATTTCAGGGCCAGAAATACAGGCATCAACTCGAGACAGTGACTGTGACAACTGAGCTGACGACCCTCCTATTCCCTTTAAGTTGGACAACCACTTAAGGCCGCTACCCAGCCCGTCAGGGAAGCGTCTGTCATTAGCAGCCTGCGACAACAAGACACACCTAGAGTGGGACCCAAGGTAAAAAACTGGGGTCTGAACCACATAGAAAGGGAACGAAGCCTGCGGCGCGTAACCCTTATTAGCCCAAGGGATTTGGCCCTTGGAAGAAATCCCCTGACTTTGAGTCACAACAAAAACGGTCTCATGAGCAGAAGGTCCAGAGGGATCACCGAGGATGCAGTCACCCTGAGACCTAGAAATCGTTGATACTGATAACAGTGCAACCTTGAACTAGCCTGACTTTGCTCAGGGTGATCTGAATGGACTCAATCCTAGCAGGAGACAGTTGTGCCCGCATTGTGATTGAACTCCATACGATGCCCGACAGACAGTGTTCTGAGTGGGAGAGAGGACGCTTTTCTTGGCGTTGAGCCTCAACCCCAGAGAAACATGGAGACGATGTCCCTGTGCTGAACTGCCAGTTCCTGGAACTGCGCTAGGATCAGCCAGTCGTCTACATAATTCAGAATGCAGATGCCCCGGAGTCGCAAGGAGCCAGCGCTACATCATGCTTTGTGAATGTGCGGGTAAAAAGGGCTAGGCCGAGTGAAAGAACCTGACACTGGAAGACTTCGCCCCCGGAAGCGAACCTCAGGAACTTTCCATGTTGTGGCAGAACTTCTAAATGAAGTATAGAAGTGCGTCATAAGATCGATGGTGACCAGCCAAACGAGTTGTAGGGCTTGAAACAAGACCGTCTTGATCATCTTGGACTTGAACACCCATGGGCAGTTCAAGCTTTAAGATCTAAGCCAGACGCCACCCCTCACCTTCCATGGGAACCAGGAAGTTCTTGGTGTAATAACCTAACTCTCTCTCTGGAAGGGAAACATGTTCTATGGCCCCTTTAACCAGGAGATTTGCAGGTTTTTTTTTTTTTGCTTTTCACAGTAGACATAACAAATCCGGTTTACGGTAGTGAGAACCACGGAAGGCGGCGAGTGAATTAAATCCTGTCGCCCTTTCCTACTGTCCTTGAGACCCACAAAAAACTATGCTTCTACGCTGCCAGGATCTCTGAGATGGGTATTCAATTTTTAACACTTCCTGTTGAGGGGCTGTCGAGTGTTCCACGTCCTGAATAAATGCAGGGAGCAGTGAAAACACCCAACTCTTGATGGGAGCCTCTGCCACCCGAAACACCAAGAGGTGGCGGGAATGGAGAGGCTTTGCCGAGATACCGGGAGGGGTGAAATGGAGCATGCGCCCCGTCCCGAGGTGAGCTACCCCCTAAATCTAGGCGCAAGACCATCAGGGTTTTCTCTTTTTTGAAATTATGGTCCTGAGGGGGCTGCCGAGGGCGACGAGACTGTCCCCAATCCCTGGGAGGAGGAGCACGACTCGCCACGCTTTGCTTTTGTGACTCCCTTCTAACGGGACCGAGGCCGGTCTGGGGGGCCGAAGGACCCGCCCCCTGAGTGCGGCGAGGGAGGAACTGCCCGAAGGATTCCTCATGGCTTTTCGTCTCCAAATAGGCCAGTGGGAGAAACCGGGGCATCAAGGAGGAAAACTTTGTCCTTGTCCTTGATGCTCGAAGGGTTGAGCCAAAGGTGCCTCTCTGCGGTGACCAAGGCAGACATAGACCGGCCAATAGCACGGGCTGTTTGCTTGGTCACACGGAGAGAAAGATCTGTGGCTCGGCAAAAATCTGAAAAAGCTTGCTCGTCGAGCACAGCATCCACCCTCAGGTCGTCCAGCAGGTCAGCCTGGTCGAACTGATGAGGCGTTCCCTTCACCAGATTACTAGATAAAAATATATCCCCTAACTTGGAGGGTTTGGGGGTCTCTTTTTGGCGTGGCCAGTCCAACTGGAGTCTGGCCACCGCACGAGTAACCACATCAAGCAATTCCTCCACTGATTTTTTATCGCGGACGGAAAGCTCGGAGGCGGGTAGAGATTCGAGGTCCCCCTCATGAACTGAAGAGGCGCCGGAACGTTCTTCGAGATCATGGGAAAGACCAGCTGGGTTTGGGGAGAGAGCGAGAGAAAGGGACAAACTCGTCTCTTGCTCCTCAGCCAAATCCATGCGAGAGCCCCACGACGTAAGCGTGGGTGCTGACTCCCGGAATCAAGCGAGTTGAGTGCGAAGCACTTTGCCCGAAAGCAGATCGCAGTGCTCGCACCCGCCCCACTGCAACGCGAGAGCAGCGTGCTCCTCCCCCAAACAAACAGAGCAAAACTCATGCGTGTCCTCTTCGGCTATAGAGTGAGAACAGGGGAACACGCATCTTTGGCTTTCAGTCATTCTCTTTTTCTATAAATATATATGTAATATTTTCTGGAAAGCAGAGAAAGGAGAAAAGGTTCATGTCTGCATAACCTAACCTAACCCTAACCCTAACCCTAACTGCCTAACTAAATTCTAACTCCTAACAGAGGAAAGAAAGTTTTGACAGGCTTGTGAAACACACACACAGAATCGCTCCTAAAAAAGAGGATCTGACGACACTCTGGTGACGCATCCATTTATAGCCTGGCTACAGGTGCATCTTTCATCAGCCGAGGCAATAAATGCCATTGACATGTTACACACATATTCACAGCTTGGCCACAACTAGGATTGTTCCCAAAGCGCTTTTCAGCGCAGCATCCTATTGAAGCTTTTTGTAAAGGGAACCGCACTCAGAGTCTCACAGAAGTGGTGTGGAGTTGACATGAATATTTGCTATATTTTATTGAAAACTATTCAAAAGCATTTTGCTCATTCTTTTGTAATTATTATGGATGCAGCTTTTATTAATTTATATTATTGAGAGACTACATGGAATATATGTACTTATTGTTAGGAATTCCTTACATAGCCCCCCCTCAACAAAATGGCAGTGAAGATGGCAGGTGGATTCTGGGAAGTGTAGTTCTAAACAATGACAAGTGAACACGAAGGCTAACCAAAAGACAAAAGTGAAAACTAAGGAATGCAAAGGTGGCAGACAAAGGGCAACAGTGAAACAAGACAAGGAATTCCTAACACTTATAAACATGCATGTGTCATACCGTAGGATAATTTATGGGAATGTTCAGAGTTCAAAACAGGTTAATCTCAATAAACAGCATTTGTGGCATAATGTTGATTACCACAAAAAAAATTATAATAAAAAAAAAACATTCAATCATTTAAAAAAGTAAATGGAACTATGAAGTGAATGGGTCCAGTCCATGAATGCTAAAATAAACACCCTTTCAAAAGTATAGCCATAAGACATAAACATTAAATGTGTTAACATGATTTTAGTGTGATAACATTACTTACTAACATTATCTGTGTAAATTTAAATCCAATATTTCAACTTTTGAGGGTGTTAATATTGAGGGTGTTTTTAAAGATTTACTGTTTCAGTGGAATACTCAAAATGAAAGGCTTATGACCCAACAGAAATAAAAATGGATGGTCTAGTGGTTGCATTTACATTTAAATTTAGCAGATGCTTTTATCCAAAGCAACTTAGAAATGAGGAACAAAGCAAGCAATTATTTGTCATACAAAGTTCAACAACATCTGCCAAGCTCTCAAGGTGTTTGGAGCAATATAGGTGCTAGCGCAAAAGAGAGAGAAGTATATATATATATATATATATATATATATATATAGATATAGATATATATACACACACACATACATATATGTAAATGTTCAGCTCTATAGTAAGTACAATTAGTGTGGGTTGGTTAAGTGCTTGCGGAACAGATGTGTTTTCAGCTGGTTCTTGAATGCTGAGATGTATCAGCAGATCGTGAGAAGTTTGGAAGCTCATTCCACAACAGTGGAACAGAGAAAGTGAACCATCTTGAAATAGACTTTGAACCTCTTTGTGATGGGACCACCAGGTGCCCCTCATTCATAGATTGCAGAGAGAGAGAGTTGGAGCATAGACCTGGAGAACTGAATTGAATTAAGTGGGTGCGGATCCATTTGCTGTCCTGAATGCCAGAGTCAAAGCCTTGAATCTGATGCAGGCAGCTACAAGTAGCCAGTCAATGGTATCATTGAAATGTTTGGTATTATTTTAAAGAATACTTTTTTTTATGATACAGATTATGATAAATTCTGAGACTCTCGGCCTAAGAAACTGCTGAAAAATCACAAAAAAATATTGAGCCAAAAAAAATCTTTCTTTCTTATTTTTCTGATTTTACATTATATATTAGGTGGCTCAGAATAAAAAATTTTTTTTATTTTGTTCCCAGTCATGTGAACTGTAACTGAGTAAAATTGGTTGTTGATATAACAAAGCAATCAAAAGTTATAGCATTACAAATATCATTTACCCTAGTTTCCAAAAATGTTTCCATCTCTCCAAAAGCCTCTCCAAACAAATGAAGCATAATAATTGTACATACAAACTAATTACAGATGCAAACACAACAATGACTAATAGTTTGCATAGCATGCAGACATAATTGTAGTAATAAGATTTAACAGGGTTTCATTCTGTGCGATTTGAGTCATCATTGAGTCTGTGTCATGTACTTGGCATCATCTCCTGGTGGCCATATGTAATTACAGTGATTGATCACATGACTCTCTATCCAATTAGTGGTTGCAACAATCTGAACCCAATCTGATTGGTTTAACATTACATGACGCTTCATCATTTCTGATGACGTCTTCTAATCCAGGAAAGCTAAGCGCTGCATCCGAATATCCATATTTCTCTACTATGTAGTATGCCAAAAACTGTATGTCAATGGAATAGTATGTCTGAATCTACAGTAGTCATGAAGCAATAAGCGAGAAATGCCTGGATAACCTATTTCCGGCGAGATTTTGAAGTGTGGCTCGACTGGACAATTAATGATCCTATAATCCCTTGGGAGCTGATGAGACATCATGTTCAAAACACTAGATTTAAATTAAAGGGTTAGTTCACCCAAAAATGAAAATGATCCCATAATTTACTCACGCTCAAGCCAGTAGGTGGATATATCTTTATTCTTTCAGCCAAACACAAACAATTATATAAAAAAATATCCTGGCTCGTGCGGATGGCCGTTACTGGCTGTTACCGGAAGCCAGTGATTATAGTTTATGAAGTTATAAAAATATATATTTTATAACATACCGCTTCACTTCAGAAGGTCTTTATTAACCCCCTGGAGCAGTATGGATTACTTTATTGATGGATGGATGCGCTTTTTTGGGCTTCAAAATCTAAGGTACCATTCACTCCCATTATAAAGTTTGGAAGAGCCAGGATATTTTTTAATATAACTCCGATTGTGTTTGGCTGAAAGAAGAAAGTCATATACACCTAAGATGGCTTGAGGGTGAGTAAATTATGGGATAATTTTTGTGTGAACTAACCCTTTAACGATGGTGAATCACGAGGCAGATGCCTCTAATCAACTGTAAGTTCTAGACAATAATAATTGTTCCCTTTTTCTCCCCAATTTGGAATAATCAATCCCTAGTGCACTCTAAGTCCTAGTGGTGGTGTAGTGACTCACCTCAATCTGGGTGGAGGAGGACGAATCTCAGTTGCGTCTGAGACGTCAACTCACGTATCTTATCACTTGGCTTGTTGAGCGCATTACAGCGGAGGAGGCTTCACACTATTCTCCGCGGCATCCACGCACAACTCGCCATGTACCCCACTGAGAGCGAGATCCACATTATAGCGACTACGAGGTTACCCCATGTGACTCTACCCTCCATAGCAACCGGGCCAATTTGGTTGCTTAGGAGACCTGGCTGGAGTCACTCAGCATGCCCTGGATTCAAACTTGTGACTCCAAGTGTGGTAGTCAGCATCTTTACTCGCTGACATACCCAGGCCCCCCTGAATAGTGCTTGTCAAAACCAAAGCAGAAAGTTTCTATGGCTGTTGTTATTACATCCTATATTCGGGTCACGAGATGATGCCAACATCCCCGTATGATGTATGAAATCTATTCATACTACTTGAATGCACACCTAAAAGAACAGCTGGCAGATAGGAGCATCCTTAATCAAATACTATGACAATACGCATTTTCAGACACAGCAAAGGTGTTTGTAGCCAGATAGCACATCTGAGCTAAAAGGGATCATGTTTACGTCTTGTGGATATACTATTGAAACTGTGCAAATTTTAGCATTTATGGACTGGCCTTATTCACTTCCATTGTTAGTGCCTCACTGTAACCAAGATTTTTACCTCTTGATGTTATGTGTAAACTACCCATATATCTACTATAACTGCCCACTATCATCGACATAACTGTAGAAAAAGTTTATGAGATTGTGTCTTGTATAAAGAAATTCATATAGCTCATTGTAAGTGTTTTGGTGTACTGTCACAAACCATCATTGGAGCAATCTTCCAGCCTTATAAAAGTGTCCTGCTCTGTAGAGCAGGGTGTGGTGAAGACAGTGCTGTAAGGTCGTCTTCTGCGTGTCTGGTTGGATCGGCTCTGATTTTGGGAGAGCACAGCTGTCTGACTCCATCCTGAGAATAAGAGATGTACAGTAGGTACTCATAGATATAGAAACTCCCAGATGTTCAGTGTGACGGTACTAAAATTATCTCTCACCGACAGAGCGACTTGGCATGGAGGAAAGGACCCTTTGGGTTAAAGTGGACCAGTTATTCCTCAGCAGTGAATTTGTCTGATTGGGCTCTTGGCAACTATCCTCCTCTCTCAGGTCATCTTGATTCTCATGTATCAGATCAACTACAAGCAAAATAGAGTCATTCCTCTGGATTCATTGAAAGCATTTACAGAGAAATAACACTATGTTATCTGTTTGAGTGCCTACATCTCACTCCTCTGTGGGGACTCCTAACAGCATCCAGCTTGATCAACTCTTGGGCTCCATCTCCACTCGGAACAGTTTCCATGATTAGGCCAGAGCTGCCTAGAGCTGCATGCATCAGAGCAGTGATGGGTCGTGACTCAAAAACCCACAAAATATTAGAAAAATATAGATCTTTCAAGACACATTAATCTGATTGTCATAACCATATCTAGACGATATTCAGGTTTCTAGAAATCTGAATAAGACAGCAGAATATTCTGAAATTAATATTCCATATTAATCAGAATCTGGTCATATTCTGATTATATAAGCATCATGTAAACACATTAACCGATTGTCATAACCATTTTGAGACAATATTCTGGTTTGTAGAAATCAAAATGAGCCGGCAGAATACTGTATTCCAATAATCATTTATATTCAGAACATTCCAATATTCATCAGAATTTGGTCATATTCTGATTACGTGAGCATCATGTAAACAAATTAACCTGATTGTCATAACCATTCTGAGCCAATATTCTGGATTTTAGAAATCTTATATCTTATATTTTGATATTAATTTATATTAAGAATATTCTAATATTCATCAGAATTTGGTCATATTCTGATTATATAAACACCATGCAAACACATTAAGCTGATTGTCATAACCATTTTTGACAAAATTCTGGTTTCTAGAAATCTGAATGTGACAGTAGAATACTGTATTCCAATAATAATTTATATTCAGAATATTCCAATATTCATCAGAATTTGGATATATTCTGATTATGTAAGCATCAAGTAAACAAATTAGCCTGATTGTCAACCATTTTGAGATGATATTCTGGTTTCTAGAAATCTAAATAAGACAACAGAATACTGTATTCCAATAATAATTTATATTCAGAATATTCTAACATTCATCAAGATTTGGTCATATCCTTATTACATAAACATCACGTAAACAAACTAACCTGATTGCCATTACCGTATTGATACAATATTTTGGTTTCTAGAAAGCTGAATAAGACAAAAGAATACTGAATTCCAATAATAATTTATATTCAGAATATTCTAACATTCATCAAGATTTGGTCATATCCTTATTACATAAACATCACGTAAACAAACTAACCTGATTGCCATTACCGTATTGATACAATATTTTGGTTTCTAGAAAGCTGAATAAGACAAAAGAATACTGAATTCCAATAATAATTTATATTCTGAATATTCCAATATTCATCAGAATTTGGTCATATTCTGATTACGTAACCATCATGTAAACAAATTAACCTGATTGTCATAAGGAATACAGTATATCTCTATTAATCAGAATTTTGAAAAGTTGTGAAAAGTCTAGCTATTGAAGAAACACATTTGTGGAGCGAGGAGGACACTTTTTCAACTAACATTTTACAAACATTTAGAAATGTCATAGCCTACATTAATACAAATCTAATAAACAAAATTTTTAAATGAATTGCGCTATTGTGTTAAATTGTTAAAGACATGAATGAGAATGAATTAATTTATTAAAGTCATTATAGAGTTGATTAGCAGGAAAGGCATCTCTACGTTTATTAGGAGTAAGGGAGTAAAAGGCTTAGCCAGAATTAAAACCTTAATTGGAAAACTTTACATATAAACATAATTAATAATTTTGGCAAATTTGAAGTAGAACACCACAGACTCAACAGGAGATTCACCAGACTCACTACTTGTCATGAATGATGTACTAACATCTGGAATCAAATAGATAACATCATGAGAAATAGTGCAACAAATTGCGATACTCACGTTAATGGCCGCTGCTCTACAGAGTTTCAAACACAGATCTGAACGAAATAACAATGTATCTTTAGAAAATTTTGTTGCAACATGCAAGCTGTGAATTGCAGACACACTTCACAGTTAAGAGTCTGCAAATAAAGTGACAAACCACGGTCAGCATGCAGGAGGAAGTAACAAGAAGTGTCTTTCATTTAAAAGTTTCAAAGATAAACATAAAGGGCTGATTATTTGAACTTACTCAAATTTGGTAAGCATATAGAATTGTGCTGCCATTGTTGACCTCCATGTATCCTGATATGCAGCGTTAAGGGAGAAAGATGAAAGTGAAGTGACTGACTGCTATAGTGGGAGTTCCAGCCTATTCATATGTCTTAGCACAGGGTGCCACCTCATGTTTATTCATTTGTTTATATTTCCAAAAAAGCTGATTGACAGATATAATACTGTTTTTTGTTTTTTTTTCATAATTTATTAAAAAAAACACAGACGACTACATAAAAAAAACATAAAAGAAACGAATAATAACTCAAAATGACACCCCTAACCCACCATCACACGCAACAAAGAAGAGAGAGAGAGAGAGAGAGAGAGAGAGAGAGAGAGAGAGAGAGAGAGAGAGAGAGAGAGAGAGAGAGAGAGAGAAAATCCTCTTTGGCTTTCTCACAATATCAAGATATAACAGTCTGTACTATAACAATATGTACACAATTAATAGCTAGGTGTCATTAAAACTGAACCACTCTAACTTATAATTTCCTCATTTACATTTTTATTTACATTTATGCATTTGGCAGACACTTTTATCCAAAGTGACTTACAGAGCCCTTATTACAGGGACAATCCCCCCCGGAGCAACCTGGAGTTAAGTGCCTTGATCAAGGACACAATGGTGGTGGCTGTGGGGCTCAAACCAGCATCCTTCTGATTACCAGATTACCAGTTATGTGCTTAGACCACTACACCACCACCACCACTCCATATATCTACCATTTCCTCTCCACGATATCTACCAAGTCATTAGGGACATGATCTAAAACATCTGGTGTAACCCCTGTTACCTGATGGACATTGTGTAGATGTAGTGACACTAGTGACTGTTGTACATGAAAATCCCAGGAGATCAGCAGTTGCAGAAATATTCAAACCATCCCGTCTGGCACCAACAATCATGTCATGGTCAAAATCTTTATTTTCCCATTCTGATGGTTGATGTGAACATTAACTGAAGCTCCTAACCTATATCTGAATGATTTTATTCATTGCACTGCTGCCACATGATTGGCTGATTAGAAAACCACATGAATAAGTAGGTGAACAGGTGTACCTAATAAGTGGTCAGTGAGTGTATTCCTATACCACCTTTGCATTTTGAGCATAGTGGTCAGTGTTTTCTATGTAATATCTTAAATTGAGTTTCTATAAATGTATTATAACAAAATATAATGGGGAAATACTGTATTGCCTTTCAAAGAGGCAAACAAAGAGGACATTCTTTTCCTGTCTGTCATTTTCAATAATTCTTGCCATATTCTTCTTGTTGGAAACCAACTGAATTCTTTCTAATATAAGTTGGAATTTTCCCCCCACAGTTGGTAAGCATACAGTAGGTTTGCTGGAGCACAATACCATGTATCTAGGGGATCCACACCCATGCACGCAGAACACGAGCAAAACATTTCCCCTCACTTTCAATAAAACCAAACTTCACCCACAAACTTTTTCACAGGATAAATGTGTTTACTTTATGTGTTTCATAACCAAATGGGTACAGTATATGTGTAAATGCAAATGCTAAAATTCACTGGTCAATCTTTTAAGAGGAGATATCTGCTTAACCATGCACTACATGAGTTTGACATGTAGCATCGTTTCAATGGTGGTGACTATGTCACTCACCCAGCATACCAGTTCATTTGCCCACTTTGTGAATCACTCAAGGCAACAATGGTGGCAGGAACAATGAAGGAAAGTTAAAAAAATATTTTCTCAGTTCTTCCATGTCTCCACTGAATGACCATTAGGCTCTATATAATACATTTGTACTAATTCTGTGCTGTCTGAGTTTGACTGAAAAATAGGTCTGTAAATTAAAATGATCAATATAATGTATGTATTACTGCTTATATACATAATATGAAGTTATCCAGCCAAAGAGTGGTTTTTTTTCTCTAGCTATTAGCTGTCAAATTGTGCCCCACAAAGGCAAAATGCAGTAATTACGGCAACACTTAAACAGAAATATTGGCTTCAAAGTGCTTCAGATTTCTACACACTTTTCAGAATCGGTTAGTAGATAATAATAGATATTAATAATAGACCAATAGATAGTTGAGCTAAACCTGTCTGTCGCAGGATCACTGTAAAAAGTGGTATCCTGCATTGTTACCTTAAGGAGCTATTTCTATTTAAATAAACTCAAAAGCTAGTTTGTTATGGTGTAACCTAATGTAGTTAAATAAAATCAGTTATGTAAAATAATATTTTTGACTTCAAAGCAATTACCGGTCATTTAGATGTTAGGACATGAAGCAAATTTTAAGTCTAAAGAGTTTAAGACTGAAAAGAAAGAGACCCAATTCCAGTCATAATTAATAGACTTCATATGGACGAAATGTGTTGTTACTGTGTTTTGCATTTGATATACATATTGATCTATGTAAAAAGCTGGTAGCTTGAGTTAGAAAAAATGTGCTTCAACATCTAAATGAACTTTTCATTTTTAAATTATTATTTGATAGGACTGAATCAATATGATTACATTTCTGTAAGTTATACAAACAAAATACCCCTTTTACCATGTAAATTTCATGAAATCTTAAGCTTTCTGGAAAATGAAATGAGTGAATTGGATGTTCTCCCTTTTAATTTTTTACCCAAAATCTGTTTTTAAAGCAGCATAAAGTTGATTATGGACTTTACTGTAACTTTAGTCTTTGTGTCATCTTGGACACACACTGACACCTAGTGGTTTTGATGCAGCATCATTTAAAATCAATAGTTTTCAGTTTCAGATGTCATTGTAGAAATGTTGTATTCACAGTCAGTCATGATTACTTTAATCAATGAGTGAAAGTGTCCAATATCAGGACGGTTACTGAGATTAAGTGAGTAGTATTGAGCTGGACATGCGATTCAAACACGGCAGCCTCATGTGTAAATCACCATTCATCACCTCCTTAAATGAATGTGAATGGGGACTGAAGCTGTGAGTCTTTAAAATTCTGCCTAACATCTCCTTTTGGAATGACTTGAGGGTGAGCAAATGACAAAATAAATACATTTTAAAATAAATAACTTTAAATCGAGGATCGTTTTTTTTTTATATCGAGGATCGTTTTTTAAGAGCTGTAATTTTACTTCAAGTGAAATGGGAAAGTCTATTACAAAGCAATGTGAAGGTCTGTTCAACTTAAATTGCTCCATTTCTATCATTGCTTATTTAAAACATCTGTATGTTTGCGGTTGAATTAAAAATTGTATTTAAATGTTTGGAACTTTAACAGACAGAATTATACTGATATTGATTACATGCTGAGCTTGACAATCTCAAAACACATTTCAAACTATCCCAAAACAAAGCATAACACTGCAATCTAGAGGCCAACCTTGGTTTTAAATGTACATTATGTTACTTTAAAATAAATAAAGGGACAGTTCACCCAAAAATTCTAATTCTCTCATAATTTACTCACCCTCATGCCATCCCAGATGTGTATGACTCACTTTCTTCTGCTGAACACAAATGAAGATTTTCAGAAGAATATCTCAGCTCTGTAGGCCCATGCAATGTAAGTTAATGGTGGCCAGAACTTTGAATCTCCAAAAAAGCATATTATTTGCTGTCCCCTCAAAATAACTCAACACACAGCCATTAATGTCTAAACCTCTGGCAACAAAAGTGAGTACACCCCTAAGTGAAAATGTCCAAATTGGGCCCAAAGTGTCAATATTTTGTGTGGCCACCATTATTTTTCAGCGCTGCTTTAACCCTCTTGGGCATGGAGTTCACCAGAGCTTCACATGTTGCCACTGGAGTCCTCTTCCACTCCTCCATAATGACATCACGGAGCTGGTGGATGTTAGAGAACTTGTGCTCCTCCACCTTCCGTTTGAGGTTGCCCCACAGATGCTCAATAGGGTTTAGGTCTGGAGACATGCTTGGCCAGTCCATCACCTTTACCCTCAGCTTCTTTAGCAAGGCAGTGGTCATCTTGGAGGTGTATTTGGGGTCGTTATCATGCTGGAATACTGCCCTGCGGCCCAGTTTTCGAAGGTTGGGGATCATGCTCTGCTTCAGTATGTTACAGTACATGTTGGCATTCATGGTTCCCACAATGAACTGTAGCTCCCCAGTGCTGGCAGCACTCATGCAGTCCCAGACCATCACACTCCCACCACCATGCTTGACTGTAGGCAAGACACACTTGTCTTTGTACTCCTCACCTGGTTTCCGCCTCACACGCTTGACACCATCTGAACCAAATACGTTTATCTTGGTCTCATCAGACCACAGGACATGGTTCCAGTAATCCATGTCCTTAGTCTGCTTGTCTTCAGCAAACTGTTTGCAGGCTTTCTTGTGCATCATCTTTAGAAGAGGCTTCCTTCTGGGACGACAGCCATGCAGACCAATTTGATGCAGTGTGCGGCGTATGGTTTTAGCACTGACAGGCTGACCCCCCACCCCTTCAACCTCTGCAGTAATAATGGCAGCACTCACACGTCTATTTCCCAAAGACAACCTCTGGATATGACGCTGAGCATGTGCACTCAACTTCTTTGGTCAATCATGGCGAGGCCTGTTCTGAGTGGAACCTGTCCTGTTAAACCGCTGTATGGTCTTGGCCACCATGCAGCAGCTCAGTGTCAGGGTCTTGGTAATCTTCTTATAGCCTAGGCCATCTTTATGTAGAGCAACAATTCTTTTTTTTTCAGATACTCAGTTCTCATCCACCATCAGTTATTTGCCATAAGGTGCTTTGTTGAACTTTCAGTGTCCAGTTTGAGGGAGTGTGAGAGCGATGCCACCAAATTTAACACCCCTGCTACCCATTCACACCTGAAACCTTGTAACACTAACGAGTCACATGACACCGGGGAGGGAAAATGGCTAATTGGGCCCAATTTGGACATTTTCACTAAGGGGTGTACTCACTTTTGTTGCCAGCGGTTTAGACATTAATGGCTGTGTGTTGAGTTATTTTGAGGGGACAGTAAATTTACAATGTTATACAAGCTGTACACTAACTACTTTACATTGTAGCAAAGTGTAATTTCTTCAGTGTTGTCACATGAAAAGATATAATAAAATATTTACAAAAATGTGAGGGGTGTACTCACTTTGGTGAGATACTGTAGCTACATGATATTTCTTCTGCATCACTCGAGACACCAAACAGAATTGAAAAATAATGACGTTTGGCTTAGTTTAGAATAGTATACTTACATGCTTGCTACTATGTAGTATGGTACTATCCTATTCCGAACAATTATGCTTGTAATGGAACACTAACATATTACTTACTATATCGATTATTTCATTGTTTGTAATGTTTCTGTACTTTCATATTCTGTAGTTCTGTTTGTATTGTGCACCCCCAGTGCTTTTGCATTAAATAATACAAAATATTGCGTAAAGTCTACGCAAGATTGAGCTTAAAGAATCGTTTCGCCCAGCACGCGAGCATGCCCCCAAATGCGGAAGTGAACGGGACGCGCAGAGCACCTTGAATGGGTATGTAGGAATGAGACTTTACAACATCAAAGAGTGGCGATTTGAACATCAACAGAGCACGGAATCATTTTTAGCTTTGTCTGCCACCCATCTGTAAGGTGAGCCATCTTTATATAATGCTCGAGCTCTTGAATTAAAGAAAACGGCACTATATTTATGCAGCAACCAGCTTCTGTCTGACCAATGACACTGTTATGTGGAATCACGAATCTGTGAAATTAGATTTACACCTGAAAAACGTTTACTGAAATTTAGAGTAATAGCTCTCCGTGTGTATGCGACAGTTTCGTGTGTGATTGTAAAACGAAGTGAAGTCTGATCTCAATATAGGGCTTCAAGAGGTTGATTCTTATCAAACATATTTTATAAATACAATCAGCATATTTAGATAAATAATTTCACTGGGCAGAGAGATACATATAAGTGTAGCGTATTTTACGGTGAGTTTATTTAGTAACAATAATCAGATTGTAAAGGAGCAGTTAAAGTGGATACACGTAGAGTCAAGAGCTCTTTCTGATTGGTCCAGCGGGGATTGTTTACATCTCTTGATTACAGAAATGAAAAAGCAGAATCGAAAAAGAATTGAAGCTAGTCCATTTAGTTCTGCAACAATAATGGATTTCTTAACTACATTGTTCGATAGTGCCTACTATTGGATCAATATATATTTGTGGTCAACCATTATGGAGGTTTTGGACCCTGATAACGAAAAGAGTTGAATGGCCAGGATATGGTCGATATTATAATAAATAATAATAATTTTACGCAACATTTCCTCAAAATTCACAAAATATTTAAAAACAGAAATTGTGCAGATGACGGTAATCTAAAAATCGGTCGCTTAATCAGTCTCAATATTATATAGCGTTGCCATAGGGAGAACCGGGACTTATCCCGGTGGGCCAGCCACGAAACAGGGCCGAACAGCGTGTTATGCCGAACATGCCCTGATATGCAGAGAATAAAATATACTGTGTATATAGTACTGGGGCCGGATTCACAAAGTTTCTTAGGAAAAAGTTCATAGGATAAATTAAAAGAACATTCTTAAATGCAATTCTTGAAAAATTCTTAAGTTCTCAAATATTTTCTAGGAGTTTTTATTTTATTTCTTAAGAATAAAAAGACAAGCTTTAACATTGTCTGATCAGCCTGCTCATTTACTTGCCTTGTCTAATAACCTACAACAAATACAATACTTCAATACTGGGAAATCGTAACAATACATTTATCTATTAATCTTTTTTTTTTCAAGTAGCAAGCATCTCGCAATATTTTATTTTGAATGTAACGTGCGTCATTAACAGTCAAAGGAGAATTTATTTGCTGCCAACCATAACTTTTAATTTTACATTGAGGAAAAGAAAAGAAACAAAAGCTGAGGAAGAGCTGAGAAAATGACTGCAAGGAAAAAAAATTCCTTGGGAAGCTTGATAATAATATCATGTCGGGCAGTAAGAGGCGGGTAAATAGGAAAGGGTGATGGAGCCTGTCTCCGCTGTGCCCAACTCTGATAGGGATGTGGATGGGGGTTAAAAAGAGTCTCAGCTTTCTAATGTTATTAAGTTTCAAGGAACTCTAAAGATTGTTGAAAGAGCGTTATATGCAGCACATCCATTAGCATGATTGGTCACCACATAAAGAAGTTTCAAAACAAAAAGTATTGTTTGAATTTGGTGATAACATTTACATGGTTTAGTGCAAGCTGAAAATTAAAATATAATTAATCACAAAAAAATCAAAAAGGTTTTTTGGACTAAAACAACATTTCAACATAAAGACTCAACAAGAAATCCCCAGTAAATTAATTAAACATCTTACCTTTTAGGATTTAAGACAGCTGTGAGGTTATCCTAACTTTAAGGTGTTATTTAAGATGATATTTAAGAGAAAAAAACTAAATAGAGAATTTGAATGCTTCTAAAGAACAATCTTAAGAAAAAAAGATGAGAAATTCTTAAGAAGTTTATTCAGGAATACAAAATATTCTTAACTTTTTTCTTAAGTTACAAATTAAGAAGAAAATATTTCCTCTAAAGAAAGTTTTGTGAATCCGGCCCCTGGACTAGTTTTAATTCTTCTTTGTCGCAGCCACACTTCGTTTTAGAGAAGCATACTTTTAAAAGAACGATTAAAATACAATGCACTACATTGACACCACAGGCCAACATAAGCATAAATTATATTCAGGTTCGTGGAGTAACGGTATACATTTAACAGGATTACGTATTTAAAATACAAAATATAAGTAACTGTATTCCACTACAGTTACAGTTTAAATAGTTGGTAATCAGAATACAGTTACATTCCATATAAATGATGCGATCAAAACCAACAGCGGTGAAACACTTTATTAAGATGTGTTACATTTATACGAGCAGACAGAGAATTACTTTTTAAGCAGCAGAAATAGAAATAAACCTTGGGTAAATTGTTATGTGAACATTTAGCTTTACAGTAAGCTAAATAGCAGTAAGCACTTCTATAGCGCCTGTTTTTAACCTTAAGGTTTAGCGAAGCGCTTTACGCTGTGTCCCATTCACACTCACATGTAAGGTGCTAGTCTGCCATTGGGAGCAACTTGGGGTTCAGTGTCTTGCCCAAGGACACTTCGGCATTTGGGCCGGAAATCGAACCGCCAACCCTGCGATTCGCGACCGACCCGCTCTACCACCTGAGCCACAGCCGCCCCCGTGGCTCAGCTATCAAATAAAAGTAAACAGAAGTGTAACCATATGCAGATTAAATATATATTTTGAGATTTGGTCAAATCTAGTGGTGGGCATTTCAGCTCTTTTCAGTGAGCCGGCTCATTTGGTTCCCAAACGAATTTTTTTTTCAAGTCAAACAGTTTGCAATATTTTGACTATAATTGGTGTTAAAACAATTCTAATTAAATTATTAAATGAAATCATACTCTACCTTAACCACAATGTATTTAAATGCATTGGTTTGTTATGAAAAAGAATGCTATTAAACATTTGCATTTAATGTATAACTTTTTAATGTATATAAACAAAGTGCATATAAATGTAACCATTCAAAACGAATACAATCTGAACAACATAATAAGTTGGCTCCGCCATATTGATCAAATATTAATTGTCTGGTTATTAAAACCAGTTTGAAGATTTTCATTTATTTTTACTACTAGAAACTATATTAATGCTGCTAATTACCATTACTGTAATTTAGTTATTTAAGTAACAATTGTGTTAAACCATCAAGCAGGTTCACTATCCAGCCATACCTGTTTTCACTCTATTTGCCTAAACTCCAGTCACTAAGCCACTCCTTACCTCCACGTCAACTCTGTTCATTTCCTACTGAAAATGTTGTCATACATGTCCTGTCATACATGTCCTGTCATAATCTGACAACTTCGGTACAGAAGAGACGCTGGTAAGTGGTTGGTGTCTTGTGTCCAAATTATGTAGGACCAGAATGTTCTTCTAACAATTGTTTGTTGTGAGCATTGGATTTTGTTTACATTTTTAAATCTTAAAAAGTTTAGTTAAATGAGAATCTACCGGTAGTCAAAGTAGTAAATGTTTGTTGAGATTCACTAACTAGTTGAGGTGTCTTGCATTTGTGTTGGGAAAATATCCTACTGTAAATGTAAAAACTTTGATTTGGTATGTTTCAATGAATGAATTGAGAGGAAAAGTTAGTAGAAGAAAGCTGCTAAACAAGTATATCAGCACTGCAAGAAGGTGGTTATGCTTGGAAAAGATTGTGAATTCACACTGGCAGCAATTTAAAGCATAGTGAACAGAAGTCATTCAGTTCCATTAAGAGTTGGCAGTTTGAGGTGACAGGAGTAACAACAACTTTGGGCATATGAAAGAACAAGGCTGAGTAAAAAATTTTACTTAATGCAAATAAGCAGCAACATGATGCAGCGACCAGAGATGGCATAAGGAAAAGACAGCCAACTTATAGGAAACTGAAGGGAAGAAATCGCAATGTTAAATATGGTGGCTGTAAGTAACCCAGCACTAGGAACACTTACTTCGCACAACTTTAACCACGTGAGTGGGACTGCTGTGTGCATTTTCATTTCCCTCTTTGATTTGTAACTAGTAGCACCTAATAAACAGGAAAAATAGTTTTCCTAAAAATTTATGGCAAAATTACATTAAAATTTAAAGAATGCTAGCCATATCGGATGAATCTAGTGACTTTCGACTCAAACAGGTTTCAAATTAAAACCTAATTAGGTTTCTTACCAGATGTAGTTTTGTTGGCGTTCCTCCCAAAGACAAACTCTGCTGTGGTCGGCACCATGTTGTTTTGTCACATGAAAATGTAACCCTTTACTGAGAGCAGTGTCTTCTGAACTGAGATCAGTTGGTTTAAATTAATTTAAATTATGCATTGCATATAGCGAAACCAAAATACAAAGTCCACACATGTGCATGCGAGGTCAAACGAGGATATAGCCATTGTGTGACCTCAATAAAATATTTTTCAGTATGAACCGAGCTTAGCTACATAAGGTGGAAATATGTTGTTAAAGATTAAGTGTGCAAATTCTGCACTACTAGTGTCAACAAATGGAATTGCAAAAGTAACAGTTGTTTCCCCGCCTGCCCCCAAAATCATGGCATTGGTTGAGCCAATGATACTTGTTGGGATGCTTAAACAACAAAGCAAAACAGAGATTTGATAACCCAACAGTGTTCATATTTTGAAGGAATTCAACCTACTAAAAGTTGACTCTGCATATACTATAATACTTTGATAGGAGAAAGTATCACACATCACCTTAACTGTGTCACATGGACCTACAGTTGAAGTCAGAAGTTTACATACAGAAGTTTGTAAAAATAAGTTTTGAACCAATCCACAGATTTTATATTAGCAAACTATAGTTTTGGCAAGTTGTTTAGGACATCTACTTTGTGCACGACACAAGTAATTTTTCCAAAAATTGTTTACAGACAGATTGTTTCAATTTAAATGACTATATCACAATTCCAGTGGGTCAGAAGTTTACATTCGTAAACAGAAGTTTACACAAGTTATCTGTGCCTTTAAGCAGCTTGGAAAATTCCAGAAAATTAAGTCAAGCATTTAGGCAATTATCTTCTGATAGCAGGTGGATATGTGGATGTATTTTAAGGCCTACCTTCAAACTCAGTGCCTCTTTGCTTGACATCATGGGAAAATCTAAAGAAATTAGCCAAGATTAAGAAACTAAATGTATGGACCTCCACAAGTCTGGTTTATCCTTGGGAACAATTTCCAAATGCCTGAAGGTACCCTGTTCACGTGTACAAACAATAGTATGCAAGTATAAACACCATGGGACCACGCAGCCATCATACCGCACAGGAAGGAGATGCATTCTGTCTCCTAGATATGAATATAGTTTGGTGCGTAAAGTGCAAAACAATCCCAAAACAACAGCAAAGGACCTTGTGAAAATGCTGGAGGAAACAGGTAGACAAGTATCTATATGCACTGTAAAACGAGTCCTATATCGACATAACCTGAAATGCTGCTCAGCAAGGAAGAAATCACTGCTCCAAAATAACTAGACTACAGTTTTCAAGTGCACATGGGGACAAAGATCTTACTCTTTGGAGAAATGTCCTCTGGTCTGATTAAATAAATATTGAACTGTTTGGCCATAATGACCTTTGTTATGTTTGGAGGAAAAAGGGTGAGGCTTGCAAGCCTAAGAACACCATCCCAACCGTGAAGCATGGGGGTGGGAACATCATGTTGTGGGGGTGTTTTGCTGCAGGAGGGACTGGTGCACTTCACAAAATTGATGGCATCATGAGGAAGGAAACTGATGTGGATATATTGAAGTAACATCTCAAGACATCAGCCAGGAAGATTTCCAAATGGACAGTGACCCCAGCATACCTCCAGAGTTGTGGTAAAATGGTTTAAGGACAACAAAGTCAAGGTATTGGAGTGGGCATTGCAAAGCCCTGACCTCAATCTGATTGAAATTTGTGGGCAGGATTAAAAAACCGTGTAAGAGCAAGGAGGCCTACAAACCTGACTCATTTACATCAGTTCTGTCTGGAGGAATGGGCCAAAATTCCAGCAACTTATTGTGAGAAACTTGTGGAAGGCTACCCAAAATGTTTGAACCAAGTTAAATAATTGAAATGCAATGCTACCAAATACTAACAAATTGTATGTAAACTTCTGACCCACTAGGAATGTGATGAAAGATATAAAAACTGAAGTAAATCATTTTCTCTACTATTATTCTGACATTTCAGATTCTTAAAGTAGTGATCCTAACTGACCTAAGACAGGGAATGTTTTCTATGATTAAATGTCAGGAATTGTGAAAAACTGAGTTTAAATGTATTTGGCTAAGGTGTATGCTGAATTCTACTGTAACTATTCCCTCTGTTCTCTGTACAGGTGTGGCTGCCAAGCCCTCCCTGATGCCTGTTTCTCCAGGCTATGCACGTCTTAACCAAAATGAGCCTATGAACTCTCTGCGCATCACTGTTGGAGGGCTACCGATGCTCACTTCCATGACTAACACCACGGACTCCCGCTTCCGCATAAAATGGAAAGCCATTGTGGTGGTTGCGTCAGCGCTTACCCTCGTCCTCTTCATCTACCTGCAGTTTCTGCCCTTTCACCCTCAACCTAAAGGCAGATATGGCTTGAGGTTGAACCATCCAGAGATCCGAGCAGAGGACCACTACAATGACACTTACCCCCTCAGTCCACCAGAACACACAACCCAGGGCATGCGCTACCGTATCGGGGTCATCGCTGACCTAGACACAAACTCGCGCAGTGAAAAGAAGCTGACATGGTTCAGTTATATGCTGAAGGGTTATCTTCTGGTGTCAGGGAGTGGAGATACAGTGGCGGTTGAGTGGGACCAGGACAGGGTGGTCCTGGAAAGCCACCTGGCAGAGAAGGGTCGAGGCATGGAGCTCTCTGAATTAGTGGTCTTTAATGGGAAACTGTACAGTGTGGATGATCGTACCGGCATAGTATATAACATAGAAGGACAGAAGGTAGTGCCCTGGGTCATACTGCCAGATGGTGATGGCTCTGTTTCTAAAGGTTAGTGTTTCTAGTACATTTGTTGCTGAAATGGTGCCTGTACCAGTACTTCTCAGAACTCGCCATTGTTTCAACTGATTTGAGCTGAACGATGACTTGAATCACTACGCCAACCAGAATGACCCTTATCCCTGTGGTAAAGCTGCTGCGGTAAATACACACAAGGTAGATGTAAAGCTAATTTGCAAAATTACCGGCAGGTAGCTTAAAGGAAAATTATAATTTTTTTGCATTGAAAAAAAAAAGGTTCTGTGAAAATGAAATAGACTAAAATAGTGACATTTTGATTTGTAAATGGAGATCAAATTGAAATTGTTTGGTTATAGTGCTACTTAGTGGGTTATAGCTGCAAATGCACAATTACTTCTGTAGTAAAAATACCATTCTGGTTGAGCACCTTCTGTACTCAACCTGTCTACAGACATGGCACATCATGTCTTTTTGTTTAGTCTTTAGTCTGTATACAGTCGCATTGAGTATAATGGGAGCAATCTAGATTTTGTTTATTTATTTGTTTGCTTATTCGTGTTTTTTTAGGACCAGTATCTGGTTACCATTTCAAATTTGTCACTATTTTTAATTATTTTTCACCTTCATAAGTTTATTTTAAATAGTATGACCACTACAAAATGGCATGAAAAATACATTTTTAAAAGTGAAATGGATACTTAAAGGTGCAGTATGTAAAATTCAGAAACCCTTGTTATTAGTGACACCTGTGACCATTAAGTGAACTGCAGCCAGCTACCTGTTGCTCGTGATTGCGTTCATATACTCCATAGGGACGCAAGCTAGCATCGACCAAAACTGACTGAACGTGATTGACCGGCATCATGCTGACAGATGAGGCAGCATAATTAAAATTACACAGTTATGATTGTTTTACTTCAAACATTGAGACTGTATATTATATTTGACTCTCCAGTGCTGGAACAGGGCTAAAACATATTGTGGATATACTGTCGGTCTGACAATTAGAGTCTGTAGTTTGAAGTAATCACTTTTCTTTACATGATACATTGACTGCATTTATACGATAGCCTATGTCGGCGTTAGCGAGCTAGCCAGCTTTATCAATAGCTGTTAGCTAAATTTGGTGTATGATAACAGTAGCTGTTTATAAAGACTGTACATTATAAATATGTTGACACAATTCAGTATTGATGTGATTCCATCACAACTGTTATTTTGATATATTGATACGCTTTTGTTTTATAATAATAGAATGTATTTATTTTCTGTATAATCAAGTTACGTTACACTAATGATTGGAGCTTTTTGCATTATCTTGAACATTGTCTAACATTCATTTCATGTGTTATTGTAGTTTACCTTGCTGAATAATTACACATTGACATTAAACTGACTTTTAGCATAAAGAGAAGTTTGTTGAAATTACGAAGTAAGGTAGATTTCAATTCGTCAGCGTTAGCAGGCAAGATCAAGTCCTTATGGCACTATATTTCACATAGTTTCACATATTAGTCCAATAAGAAAAACAGCAATTCAGGATCAGTTTTGATCCAAAAAAAACCCAAACAAATGTCCCTCCAGGAATCAAATGTCCTGCCGATGTTCACTCTAGTTTTTGCTCAACCAAAATCAAGTTCCCGCTTAGCCAGACGGGATTAAGTATATAAATGATTCTTTTTTTTGTCTTTGTCTGAGTTTGTGTTGGAGTCAGTGTTGTGTCTATCTCCAAGATAACGTTACCTAGTGTTGCAGTTTGTTGTCGCTGTTGAATAGTGGAAGAGAAGAGTCAAGGCTCTCAGGAGCACGCATAAATGTCACATCCTTTGAATTTTCCTGGCAAAAGTGACCCGTGAAAAGATGTAAAACTACATCTTTTCTTTCTCTCTCTGCCTCAGGGTTTAAGGCAGAGTGGCTTGCTGTGAAGAATGAGCATTTATACGTGGGAGGTTTGGGGAAGGAGTGGACCACCACCACAGGAGAGGTGCTCAATGAAAATCCAGAGTGGGTGAAAGTGGTGGGTTTCCACGGAGATGTGCAGCATCAGAACTGGGTGCCTAAATACAACTCTCTCCGCAGTGCCGCAGGCATCAGTCCTCCTGGTAAGCGCCAGATTTTCACTGACATCTGACATGTAGAGGGAGTGAAATAAAAGTTAGACTAGAGCTTTGGGACTGTGTTTAACTTGTCTGCAAACAGGTGCAAACTTCTCCAATATCATGTCAGAAGTGGCTTATTGCTTTACTGAGCTCTTTATTTGGAACATATGGTCCTAATTTGGGCTGCAACAACTAATCGATAATTATTGATAATGACAAGCTCCGGTCTGTAAAGACATCACTTTACAGCCCAGTGGAAAAGGTTTGAAAAACGACAGAGACAGAGTATTTATCTGAGTTACCGTAGACTTTCTGTCAGCTGACCTCTCTCTTCAACAAAGTGTTTCCATCAGCAGAACTGCTGCTCACTGGATGTTTTTTGCACCCTTCTGAGTAAACTAGAGATGTGAAAATGTTGTTCTAGTGCGTGAAAATCCCAGGAGATCAGCAGTTACAGAAATACTGAAAACAGTCCGTCTGGCACCAACAATCATGCCACGGTCCATATCACTGAGATCAATTTTTTCCCCATTCTGATGGTTGATGTGAAGATTAACTAAAGCTCCCGACCCATATCTGCATGATTTTATGCATCAAACTGCTGTCACATGATTGGCTGATTAGATAATCACATGAATAAGTAGGTGTACAGGTGTTCCTTATAAAGTACGGGTGAATCTTGCATAGCCTGATATATGACACGTATATGTTCTTGGCAGGTTTCCGTAGATTCACTATTGTTCAATCTTTTCTAAGAATGCTTCATGTCTGTTAATTAACTGTATGGTCATCTCAGGGTACCTCATACATGAGTCGGCAGCTTGGAGCGACACACTGCAACGTTGGTTCTTCCTGCCACGGCGTGCTAGCAGCGAGCGGTACGATGAGACTGCGGATGAACGGCGGGGTGTCAATATAATGCTCAGCTGCTCTCCAGACTTCCAGGACATCAAAGCAAAAGAGGTGGGACCTCTGAACCCTACCCACGGCTTTTCCTCTTTTAAGTTTGTCCCAAACACAGACGACCAGATTATTGTTGCCCTCAAATCTGAGGAGGACGCTGGAAAAATTGCCACTTACATTGTGGTTTTCACCCTGGATGGGCGAATTCTGCTTCCTGAAACGAAGATTGGAGACGTGAAGTATGAGGGACTTGAGTTCATTTAGTGCGAGAGACATATACGTGCCAAGAACTGGTTAATGCCATTTTTCTAGGTGATGGACATCTAGATGTGGACAATGAGGTGTCTCTATGTTGAAATAGATGAAGAATTTACATTTCTCTCATTGATTCTTATAATGCCAACTGGCTGTTGGCAGCCTTTGCCTAAAGTTGGGTTCTGGTTAGTTAGACAAAATAATTTAGGATTGTCATGCTTTAATTTGTATAAGAGATTTGTCAGAGCCTTAATCAAATGCTGAAACCTTTGCTCCAACCACTAGTGGTCTCATGCAAGAATGTAAAAGAATGAAGTGCCATGTGTTTTTGCTTATTGTCAAATTTCTCATAATGTGTGTGTTTTTTTTCTTTTGATCTAAATGAGGTAAAAAGATCAGATATGTTTAAAAAAAAAAAAATGAAATATAAAAAAATCTGAATTGTGTCAAAATTATGAATGATTATTTTACATTGATGCACCATTGAGTTATTTTTTATTTATTTATTTTTTTAAATGTTTTCTGAAAATGTGGGCTTGACTATTTTTAAGAATGATATTGATGTACCTGGATTTTTTTAATCCAGTTGTTTGAATCAGTCTGTATTTGTCATGGTTTTAGGGATTTTATAAAAAATAAAAAGCACATTCAAAGTGAACCAACACGAAACGCTACATACATCATATCAGTGGGAATGTAGACAGAACTCATACATACATTAATAATCACTGTTAACAAATATTGCAAGATGATGTATTTGGAGGTCAAGAGGAGTTTGCTTCTGTTCTGATTTTTCTGTATATTTAGAACCCATTCAAATACATGAGCTCACAATAATTTATTATTACTGGATGAGGATTTTTTTAAATGTGTTCTAGATAATGCTGAGGTGGATTTTCATTCACAGGTATCTTCACAGGTACCTTGCAACTATAAATTTTTATTAAGAAATAGCTATCCAGTGTAAAATGTTTTTTTTTTATTTATTTATTTTTATTATTAATGCTTAACACAATACACAACTAATAACAGAATACAAAAACAACACCAAAAAAAAAAAAATAATTAAAAAATAACAATGGGGAAATGATATAAATTAAACATATTGATACATTATAAGAATTACATGACACTGAAAAAAGGAAAAGAATTACAAACAGATAATGTTTTTAAGGCTTTTTTGTTCTCAGACAACTTAATTGAAAATAGATATTTTTCAAGTTCTTTAATAAATATAAGAAAGAGAGGTTTGGCATTTAGATATTTAGATTTATGAATATGGAATTTTGCTAGTAATAAGATCATATTAATTACGTAAAAATGACCTTTTTTAGATTTATCATAATCAACAAAGCCTAGGACCACATCCTTCCAATACAACACACATTCATTATAGATTTCAGACCTAATAAATCCTAAAACATCTTGCCAAAACATTTTCATAAATGGACAATACCAAAAAAGATGAACTACGGTTTCGTCAGAGTTGTCACAAAAAGAGCAACTGGAGGAAATATCCTTTTTGAACTTTTTTAGATAGTGATTTGTAGGGTAGCTTTTATGAATTATTTTAAAAGAAATCTCTTTTACTTTATTGGTTAAAAAAAAGAGATGTGGAAGCATCCATACTTTTTCCAACAGATATTACCAACTAAACTACTCCAATAAGCGGTCACAGGCGGTAAAGTAACAATGTCTTGCTGAAATAGTGAACGGACTGATCTATTATTGTTTTTATTGGGAGAAGCAAAGCACAATTTGCCAACAGGAGTATTGACCAAACTAAGAGAGACTGGAAGAAGAGAATGAGTTCCTCTCAATAAAGCAAGAGCACCTGATGGGATTGAACCCATAACTATTGAAAATTCTTTGGGAGAAACAGGAAATAGAAAATGATCTAGAAATTCTTTATATGAAAACAACAGCCCTTGAGAATTGATTAATTGACTGACTAACAAGATATCTTTATCAAACCAATTCTGAAAAAATATAGATTTATTCTTGTATAAAATATTACAGTTATTCCAAATAAAATATTTATGAGGTGAAAAGTTGTGCTTAAATATCAAAGTCCAAGCCAAAAGTGACTGCTTATGAAAAGCAGATAATATTGCTGGTAATTTTTCAATTTTGTAGTTACATAACAGAAGAAAATCCCGACCGCCAAACTGAGAAAAAACATAATTAGGAATAAAGTTCCATAAAGACACTGGGTTCTTTTTAAACTGTTTTATCCAATTAATTTTAAAGGTATAATTTAAAGTACTAAAATCCAAAATATTTAGACCACCCTTTTCACTAATATTAATCACAACGGATTTTCTAATATAATGAATTGAGTTTTTCCACAAAAACTGAAAGAGTACCTGGTCAATAATTTTACCGGGCTTTGACTCCAAATGAACAGATTGAGCAGCATAGATAAGCCTTGAGAGGCCTTCAGCCTTCGTAAGAAGTACCCTGCCTCTCAGAGAGAGATCTCTTTGTAGCCACTGGTTAAATCTCTTCTGAATTTTATCCGTAAGGGGTTGAAAATTAAAAATGCATCTTTCTTTTTGGTCCTTCACTATATAAACTCCTAGATAACAAACCCTTTCTTTCACAGGAATACCGTGAATAAAGGAGTCATTGCAGTTTTTTATGGCCAAAAGCTCACATTTTTGAACATTTAAATGCAACCCCGAGGCTTTGAAAAAAAAATCAATAACACTTATTGCCAAAGGGATCTGCATAGCATCCCTAAGAAAGAGGGTCGTGTCATCAGCAAGCTGACTGATGATCACCTCTCTTTCAGCTATAGCTACTCCTTTCAGATTGCTGGTTTTTATGTGAACACAGAGAAGCTGAGCAGCGAGAAGAAAAAGGTAAGGTGAAATGGGGCAGCCCTGCCTTATTCCCCTTGAAATTTCAAAACGATGGGTTGCGCCATGATTTAGGATAACAGAACTACTGCCATTTGTGTATAAAGTTCTTATGGCACTACAGAAGAAATCTCCAAATCCAAATTTTTCAAGACACTGAAAAATAAACCCATGCTCTATAGTGTCGAAAGCTTTGCAAAAATCCAAAAAAAGAACAAAACTATCATCAGAAACTAGACTAGAATAATCTAAGATATCTAAAACTAAACGTATATTATTTGATATGTGTCTATTACTGATGAATCCAGATTGAGCCTCATCTATTATAGAACCGAGCACATGTTTTATTCTTTTGGAAAGTATGTGAGCCAAAATCTTATAATCATTATTTAATAAACTTATTGGGCGCCAATTGTCAATAAAGAGCATATCTTTGTTCTGTTTAGGAATGAGGGAAATTATTCCTTGAGTCATACTGGGAGGAAGTTTGTGATTTGTAATACTATCGATAAACACTTCCAAGTGAAAAGGGGCAAGAATATCTGAGAATTGTTGGTAGAATTCTGCTGTAATGCCGTCATTGCCAGGTGACTTGTTACATTTGAGATGTTTTATGGCATCAGCTACCTCTTCTAATATTATATCCTGATCACAAAAATCTTTTTCTATAGCACTTATTGAATTTACACTTTCTAAGGAGTTTAAGAAGAGAGTGGCAGTATCAGCACAATAGCTGGATTTGTAAAGGTTGGCAAAAAAGTTATGACAAAAGTGGGAAATAGTTTGACAATCATCCGTAACATGACCATTGATGCTCAGGTGGTGAATTGTGTTACGTTTACCCCGCTGTCTTTCAAGATTGAAAAAATATGATGACTTTTGTTCACCTTTTTCTAACCACTTAACTCTTGACCTGACAAATGCCCCTTCTGCTTTACGTTCACAGATCTCATCTAATTTATATTGTAGACTAGTCAATCGCAATCTCTCCTCAGGTGAGAGCTTGTCAGGAGATACCATAGAAAGAGAGGTGATTTCAGACACAATTTTCTCCTCTGAAATTCTATTTACTTTAGAAAGCAAAGCACGATAGGACCTTAGATATTTATCAACTTCATATTTTAAAAGTTCCCAATATCTACCAAAGGCTTCTTCCTTTTTTGCCAAATCCCAATGTACAGAAATAATTTTTGTAAGTTCTAATTTAACTGAATCGTGTCTTAAGTGAGAATTGTTCATTTTCCAAAAAGAACTAAAATGTGGCGCTACAAAAGAGGAAAATCTAATATTTATAAAAACAGCCTTGTGGTCTGTTAAGGGAGTAACAAGACTATTTACTAAAACATTCTCCTTTGAAATGTTACTTGAGACCAACCAAAAATCTATGCGAGACTGCCTCGTACCATTTTTATTACTCCAGGTATTAAGTATTCTGATTTGGGTGCATCTCCCTCCAAACATCAACCAAATTGTATTTTTGCATAAAGTTTTTCAAAGTATTACTGGATGATCCCGACTGCTTAGGAGGCCATCTGTCGACTATGGAATGATTTTCCGGACATTATTCAAAAGGAATTGCAAATTGTATTTACAATTGCGTTTTCAATTTGTGGACGCATAAAATGTGACATAATCCAAACGCAATTGCAAATCGCGCATTACCGTTTGCATTTTCGTTTAAGCGAACGCACAGTGACTGCCAGATTTCAAATGGAAAAGCAAAGTCCGTTTGCAACTGTGTTTCCCATATCTTACGAGTTTTGGCCCTGTCATATTTAAATAGCAATTTCAATTACCACGTCTGCTTTTTCACTTTCTCACCGTCGCGTATGTAGCCAGCCAAAACTCAAATGGAATACTAATTCCCTTAGTATTTCCATTGATGCCTTACACGGAAACCTGTCAATCAGGGTCAAGGGTGGGATTATGCTATGGGGTGTGTTTGTCTTGGGAAGAGACGTCACTCACAGTCGACGGTCAAGATCAAATAAACCGGCGTCTGTTCAGGGCATCACCTCTTTATTTATTTTGTATTTATTTTAATGTTTATTTGACAGGGACAAATGCATAGAACATTGCTTTATAAAGAATACAAAGTAGATGCCACGCATACATGTTTCTAGCATGACTAATTTGCAACCCCTGTCCCTGGTTAGGCTTGTAAATTTAAAACAAAAATGACAGAGTATTGAGTTTAAGATTTATAATTAATAAAATACATACAACAAATACATCCCATATATGAAATAAGATATTGGCTTAAGTAGATGTGGAAGTCACTATAAAACAAAGTCTAGACACATTTAACAATACAAGAACACAAAAGGGTGCATATGTCTGTGCGTGCTCACATATGCAACATTATGTTTGTATGCATTGTGTTATGTCCTGTACAGTCAGTGTTCACAAAGTTGTTTCAGTTTCAGCCATTGCTTTAAATGTGTATTAAGTCTGTCAATGTTTTAATTTCAGATGCATTCCACAAATGTATGCCTCTTACTGAAAATGATGTCTGACCAAATGTTGTTCTACGTTTTGCGGCTATAGTTTCCACTTATTGTGCCTCTAGTTCTTATTCCGCTCTTTTGTTTATGTACTAGTTGACAGAATATTTCTGGTGCAACGTTGTTCACACACTTAAAAATTAGTTTTAAAAAAGAAAAATTTACAAAACTGTCAAAACTCAAGATATTATGCTTCCTTAGAATGATGCAGCGATGCCATCTTACAGATTTCTGGTCCATTACTTTTAATGCTTGTTTATATAATGACTCTTGACCGTCGACTGTGACCGTCTTCCCAAGACAAACACGCCCCATAGCATAATCCCACCCTTGACCCTGATTGACAGGTTTCCGTGTAAGGCATCAATGGAAATACTAAGGGAATTAGAATTCCATTTGAGTTTTGGCTGGCTACATACGCGACGGTGAGAAAGTGAAAAAGCAGGCGTGGTAATTGAAATTGCTATTTAAATATGACAGGGCCAAAACTCGTAAGATATGGGAAACACAGTTGCAAACGGACTTTGCTTTTCCATTTGAAATTTGGCAGTCACTGTGCGTTCGCTTAAACGAAAATGCAAACGGTAATGCGCGATTTGCAATTGCGTTTGGATTATGTCACATTTTATGCGTCCACAAATTGAAAACGCAATTGCAAATACAATTTGCAATTCCTTTTGAATAATGTCCGGAAAATCATTCCATAGTCGACCATGTCATTTAAAGTAATATTAAAATCACCACCCACCAGTAACAACGCCTGTGGATAGGCTACTTCTGAAACCAGATTGAAATTCTATCTTCTAAAGACTCAAAAAGTTTATCATTTTCTGTATTAAGATTGTATCCATAAATATTAACCAATATAAAAAATAAATTGTTCCAAGAAATAAGTAAACACAAAACCCAGTGTAAAATGTCTCCAACTGGAAATAAAGCGTAGTTTCGCCATGTTCACACATCCGTGAGTGGGGCTGTCGTGTTAGAGGTTCACATTGGCCAGGTCTCTTCCGCGAAAAACAGCAGCTCTTCTGCGCAGGAAATAAAGTTATCAATGGGGTCTTACGCCAAATGTTTTCTTTTATAAGGTCGTAATAAGCTGAGGTTATTGTTGCTTCAAGGACAACAGCGGACAATCACGTGCGCTTCGTCGTTATCACACACATAGTTGTGATTGGTTAATGTGTCTAAACTCTACACCTATTTACACAGAATGGCAAAAGGTCTGGCAGTTTATTAATTCTTTATTTATTTTATTGAGTTTACTTGCATGCAGACATATGAATTGTAGTGTAGATTCGGTTTGAATAATTTTGAGTTGCTTTTGTGGCTCAGTGTGAGCCGCGTGGCAAAAATAGGCTCAAAGCTGAAACTATCCGCTCACTGCCGCTTCTGTGACGCTTCATCTCACAGTTCACGTTTGCATTGTAAACGGTGTCATCTGTCAATATGGGCACCGAAATGAAAACGGCCGTTCACGCCTCGCTCACAGAGGATGTGTGAACCCGCCATTAGATTTAAATGTGGATGTTTGGAGGATTCGGTGTTCAGATTGTCAAGAGCCCCCTGCAGGATTAAAACTCACAGGACAGTGGCTGACAATGTGCTATTTCGGTCTGTAGGTCTGTAACCCACACAAAGCCTTCGTATGAATTTAGAAAACATGAAAAAAATATCACATGAGTCATGTGTGGAGTCAGTGAAGATGTTAAAGGCATTCATATAAATGATCAGATGTTTTTCATGGTGAGGATTTCAGAAGAGCAGGTAAGAATTACAATTTTCTGAAAGGGTACATTTTTTTATGAAACATTAATCCTAAAGCTTTTTTATGAATGTTTGAAACGATGCAGTGTATAAATATTTAAGTGTATATATTGAATTAGGGATGACTGAATTATATGGCTTTACTATTAACCACAATTAAAAATATCACAGTTCATTTAACCGTAAGAATTTAGAATCCACGGTTAAAAACCATGAAATGCTTTTGAAATTACACGTGGCAAAAATATTATTTCATATAAAGAATATTATTTAATATAAGAGTTTTTCATAAGATTTTGTGCCTGTGTGGGTACTGGAGCTGTTGCTATAGTTACGTACAGTGGCCGCATGGCGCTTTAATGGCCAGGTGTCACAAACTGAATGTAAACTATCATGTAAAACTGAAGCTTAAACACAAGCTTATATCTGTTATATTTTAAACTTTAAATATAACAGATCTACCAGACTCATATCCATCAGAAAAGTGATTTTAATCAGCTGTCTGAGAGAATTTAAATGACTGACTGAAGACGGTGGAGGTAAATTATGCAGACAGAGGTCAGAAAGATACACATCCTACAAATGGGACAGGATGCTCTACTAGTCGTCCTACATTAACATTAATATCCACTTAATATTTTTAGCTGCGGTGATTTTAAAGTGATGAATTTATGTTGGCACTTTTTGTAATGT
This sequence comes from Xyrauchen texanus, assembly GCF_025860055.1. Classification (NCBI taxonomy): domain Eukaryota; kingdom Metazoa; phylum Chordata; class Actinopteri; order Cypriniformes; family Catostomidae; genus Xyrauchen; species Xyrauchen texanus. The sequence continues at coordinate 5,153,740 of NC_068287.1, read as the reverse complement.
TTAAGTGTGCTGACAGCATGTGGTGCATTACGTGTAGTTACTATCAGCGAGTAAACTTGAAAAGTTGTGTCTCAAATCATCCTCATTATTTCAAGAATTCTGTACAAATACATCTTGTACAACAATAAATGTCAATTTTAGGCATTATCCAACTTTAAATTGCCTGCTGTAAGCAATGTTAGCGTTATTATGCAGTGGGGTAAAGTTAGTTTTAGGTTCAATGTTTGTTAGTTATCAGTGGTGTAAAGTAACAAATTGCAAATAATTATGTTACTGTAATTAACTACTTTTTCCCAAGAATTTTACTTTTTAAGTAGTTTAAAAATGGTATTGTAATGTAGTTCGATGGAAAGGAGGAGGTGAGTACCGGCTTGACAATATAAATTATATTTTAATGATTAACTTAAACAGAAGACACAAACACACACATGACGGACATGTCCGTAAACAATCTCTCTCTCCCGCACCATCCTCCGAAGACGACCTTTATCCCTCTCGGAGGCTTGATTAGCCTGATAAGAGACCGGGTGTGTACAATCACGACCCGGCCGCACCCTCCGCCCTGCCACAGGTATACTTTTACTTGAGTACATTTTAAGTGCTGTAACTGTACTTTTACTGCACTATTTTATACTTCACTGTCCTAATAAAATTTTTATCTATCAACATAAATTGTCTTGGGAGAGTCTCGTGACTCCCGTCAAATCAAATCACTCTTGAAAAACTTGAGCTGCAGATCTGGCGCCAACTGTGGAGAATTCCTCAAACATATTTCAACACCTGAACATCTCGGCAGCACCTGAAAGGGATTTTCACAGTGAAAAATGACAATTGCTTGATCGTGTCATGTGAGTTTAACTTGCTCAAGCCAGATATCAACATTAATTCTGCCTCTAATTTGAAGAAACATATCGAGGTAAATTTCATATTTCTGATTACTAGATTCTGTGTGTCTATAATGTAGCCTGTAATTTAACTATCTATCACTGAGATTATTGGGCTGCTGAGAGAGATTAATACAATGTTATCAATAGGGCTGGGCAATAAAATGATCTTGATGTTTATTGGAAAAAAGTGAGATGTCCTCGATCAAACTTTTGAGTAGTTTTCTATATTTAGCCTATATTCTACATCTAGAACAGGGGTGTTCATTACATCAATCGCGATAGCAAGAGCACCACTGTTTTGTTGATCTAGATGAAATATAAAAGATTGACTTTTTATTTCCTGCGTCTGTCGCTGTGCACTGTTTAATTGACAGGCGGCTAATGTTTGAGTGCTTTACTTGCGCGTGTGTTCGCGCCTAATGATCAAATACACTTTATAATTCCGCCATGCCCATGCACAAAACTGTACAAATATTAAACTAAGTTGCAAATTAGGCAAATAACAAAAATATTGAGTTTTATGTTTTACATTTTCTTCTTATACAATATCTCAGCTTTCAGATTTCACATAATTTGGTATGGGGTGGAAGGGGGCGGCATGAGGTCAGGTAGTGAAGTAGGGGGGCGTTCATCCAAAAAAGGCTGAGAGCCACTGTTCTTGTGATGGTGAGAGATCCACTCTGTTCCACTTGCAGTCTGACATTTAATCTCTCATTGTCATTTGCACTGCAATAATATTCACAGTCACACTAGAGATGTAAATGTTTCCAGCTCAAAACCTCAATTCAATCTCATCATCTCTCAGTATGTCAGTGATATCATTGTGTAGAGTGACTAAATCTCTCTCCATCACAGACACTCAACACCAAACACACCCGCAGGACAAGATCAAATAACAATAATCAGATTTAAACAGGGGGTTATTATTCTGTACTAAAACGGAAGAAACGTATTTGTAACTCCAACCAGACCACACAACATAACAAAATAAACGTGTTGTCCATTTTATTAAACAGTTGAATCTGGAGACCAAAAAAAAGATGATTTAAAACACAAATGTGTCACTAATCTCTTAAAAGTCTTCATGAGTGCAAGCTTTATCAAAAAAAATTCTTAAAATTTCTTTAGATAATCGGAGTTTTGAAGTTTTATACTGTAGAGAAACTATTCCAGTTTATCGTCTCTGGTCCATACTAACAGTAGGTGGCGGTAATGCGCCATTGATCCGCCATTGAATAGAAGAAGAAGAAACACGTCTGTCCGGAATCTCTTCACACTGCAGAACGTCCTGTTTTTCCAGCCGTTGTATCAAATACAACACGAACTCTGACAGTACGCGATTTCTGACGCAGGGTCTGTTTCAGAATTACTGTAGATCAATATTAGAGGCCAATAAGATCACAGCTGCAGGTAATCTCTCTCTCCTAATAATTTCTAACATAATGCTTTTATCTGACAGCCAAATATACCAACCAAAATTGAGTAAAAATTATGGTGAAAACTTGCTTAGTTCTTTAGAATGTCAAATGAGGTAAAATTATTAAACAAAATGAATGACGGATCAACGTTTAAAGTTAGAATTTATACAGTATAAGGACATGTACAGGTCTTGTAAATGCTCACCATTTATTTTAAAATTTGCACAATTTGTAAGACCATTAAAAAGAACCACAACAACAACAAAAAAACACTCTTAATAATTTTAAACGGTCCTGCAGTTTAACAAATCAATTTTAGTATTCCATGTAGTATTTTAATTACTATGAAAACCTGGCAAAATACACAAAAATATTTCCACTTTATTATTGTTTAAAACAATAAACGCATGCCAATACCAATATAAGATCGATCATAAACAAGTTGGGCTCAGAAGTATTCAGTCCGACAGAAAATCTTTGTGATACAGAGATGATTTGGTGATAATAATGTGGAAAGTCCCGCTGTTAAAGTAATCTTAACATACTTTTCCCCCAGTAACACTGAAGCAGGAGCTACTGTTGAAGTCAGAAGTTTACCTACACCTTAGCCAAATACATTTAAACTCAGTTTTTCACAATTCCTGATTGCATTGACACATTCAAATCCAGGGCGTGCTGTGTGATTCCAGCCAGATCTTCTAAGCAACTAAATTGGCCGGTTGCTAGGGAGGGTAGAGTCGCATTGGTTAACCTCCTTGTTGTTGCGATTAGGGGTTCTCACTCTCAGTGGAGCATGTGGTAAGTTGTGCCTGGATCGCAGAGAATAGCATGAGCCTCCACATTCTGGGAGTCTCTGCGATGTCATGAACAATGAGCCACGGGATAAGATGTGCGGATTGATTGTCTCAGAAGCGGAGGCAACTGAGACTTGTCCTCCACCAAGCGGACTGAGGTGAGTAACCGCGCCACCATGAGGACCTACTAAGTTACAGGATCTTCTCTCACTTCACAACAACTTTCAAAATAAAGTGCTCTGTGACTGGAAAGAGGCAGAAATAACAGTTAACTGCAAATGAGTTGCTTTATATAACAAATGTCATTTTCCACTATTTTTATAAATGGACCTTTTTCTCTTTATTACTCGTCTAACAAAACAATTATTTAGGTTTATGACCTCAACCTGGCAACCTACAACCCATTTGCGCTGTTGATATTTGCAAAGGTAGTAGATGCGGGATGTTAAATCAAGCATCACTGGTAGATGGGAGGAGAAGAATCAGCTGGTGCTCCGGTTAAAAACACAAAATACATGTACATTTAACAACAGCTGGATGGAAGAATTAAATTTCATATCCCGAAGCCATATCGACAATGCCCACGCCTTTTGCAATGTGTGTCGCACTGATTTTAATATCGGACACGGTGGGAAAAATTACGTTACTCAGCACATTAAATCACAACGGCACAATTTCTATAGTATTTAGCCTGCCTCTGCCATCCAGCACCCCACTTCCCCTCTCCCGGATTTGTGTACCCAAATGTTGACAGATAACAGGCTGCGTGTGTGACATGACACAAGATTAAACAACTCGGGCTACGCGACGTCGGAAAATTACCACCTACTCTGTATCGAGGAAATGTATCAGATTTCTGAACCCTCTGTCCTCAACTATGGAGAACGGCTGGTCATCCAGGGCCATGAATTCCATCATTTTCCTCGTAATTGCTTTGGTCTTTTCGCTGCTCATTCCAAGGGATGATAGGAGACGCTGCTGACTTGTGACTGGCTCAGAGCTCTGGCTAGCTTTAGCCGCATTCCCTTTTTAGCTTCTTTTTTAAAATGGGCATTTTCAGCTGGGTGATGGTGTTTTAAATGTCTAATTAGGTTTGTTGTTCCGAAAGTTATTGTGCTGGTTCCCCCACAGTTTACTTTGGCCTTACAATTATTACACATTTCAAACTTTATATATACTTCACTCACAGTGAAGATCATCCACCCCAATGACATGTTTACGTGCAGCTGTGACGTTATTGCCTGCGCCGCTGGCAACAAAACGGACCGGCTTGGAATCGGAAAGACATGAGGCTTTCGATCGGTGCATCTCTAAATAATAGTAGAGACAATTATTTATTTCATCACATTCCCAGTGGGTCAGAAGTTTACATACACTTTGTTAGTATTTGGTAGCATTGCCTTTACATTGTTTAACTTGGGTCAAATATTTTGGGTGTCCTTCAGCAAGATTCTCACAATAAGTTGCTGGAATTTTGGCCCATTTCTCCAGACAGAACTGATGTAACTGAGTCAGGTTTGTAGGCCTCCTTGCTCGCACACGCTTTTTCAGTTCTGCCCACAGATTTTCTATTGGATTGAGGTCAGGGCTTTGCAATGGCCACTCCAATACCTTGACTTTGTTGTCCTTAAGCCATTTTGCCACAATTTTGGTGGTATGCTAAGATCCATTTGCTGATGTCTTGATATTGCTTCAATATATCCACATAATTTTCCTTCCTCATGATGTCATCCATTTTGTGAAGTGCACCAGTCCTTCCTGCAGCAAAGCACCCCACAACATGATGCTCCCACCCGCATGCTTCACGGTTGGGGTTGGATTTTTCGGCTTGCAAGCCTCACCCTTTTTCCTCCAAACATAACGATGGTCATTGTGGCCAAACAGTTACATTTTTGTTTTCTCAGTCCAAAGGACATTTCTCCAAAAAGATCTTTGTCCCCATGTGCACTTGAAAACTGTAGTCTAGATATTTTGGAGCATTGGCTTCTTCCTTGCTGTGCAGCCTTTAAGGTTATGTTGATATAGGACTAGTTTTACAGTGCATATAGATACTTGTCTACCTGTTTCTTCCAGCATCTTCACAAGGTACTTTTCTGTTGTTCTGGGTTTGATTTACACTTTTTGCACCAAACAACGTTCATCTCTAGGTGACAGAATGTGTCTCCTTACAGAGTGGAATGATGGCTGCGTACTGTTGTATTCTACATATGAGCATGGTCCCTTTAGGCATTTGGAAATTGCTCCCAAGTATGAACCAGACTTGTGGAGGTCCATGAGTTTTTGGCTGATTGCTTGACATCATGAGAAAATCTAAAGAAAAGAGGTAGGCCTTAAAATACATCCACAGGTACACCTCCAATTAACCGATTAGCCTACCAGAAGCTAATTGCCTATAGGGTCTATCATTTTCTGGAATTCAGGAAAAGCTGCTTAAAGACTTCTGACCCACTGGAATTGTGATATAGTCAATTAAAAATGAAACGATCCGTCTGTAAACAATTGTTGTAAAAATGACTTGTGTCACGCACAAAGTAGATGTACTAAAAACTTGCCAAAACTATAGTTTGCTAATATGAAATCTTTGGAGTTGTTAAAAAATTTATTTTAATGACTTCAACTGTATATTGAAACTGCCACCAATGCTTCTAAAATACAGTATAGTTGGTTCAATATTCATTGGACATTGTAGGGATGCACAGAGATGGAATTTCTGGGCCGATAACTGATAATTCACAGCTCATTGTTGCCGATACAGTTATTTGCAAAAAAGTTACAAATTGTAATGCTTTAACCTGGAACTGGAAGCTAATTCAGTAAAAGCTTCTCATTTGAGAAATATGTGTAATTTAAAAGCTTGTAATTTGGACTTGCTACTATTTAAGGTTGGTAGATGAACCACATGAACCACAACTTATTTGAATGAAAAATTAATGAAAATACACTTGCATAAATTGTATGGTGCCCATTTATATGAGTGTTTATGGTAATCCTGATGACTCACCAACAGAGAGAGAATAATGAACTTCAAACAGCTGTAATAATGCATTAAACCAAAATAAGGCAATAAACGGCATGTAACGAACATTAAAACAACAAAACCCTAAACTCTGTATACATCATGTAATATTTATGATCCTATGGCCCTAACCAGTTTGGTGCCCCTTGCATCGCAACAGAAACTGCATTTTTTTTTTATGTCTTAGAGATTTTCTTTAGTATAGAAACAAAACCCCTACAAAATAAAAACAGTATTAAAGAAACGAGTGACATAAAACAAATTATTAATACAATATAAATAAGAGTACACGAAAAGCATAGTACAGAAACCTCAGTGCAAAATATACGTAATGTAGCATTACAGCCTTTCTCGCCTTGCCTTTCTTGCAGCAAAGTCATCTATGACATCATCATAAGACAGCTGTTGTGAGACCACATGATTTATGCTTATGATGGAAATAGGGCTGGGACAACGGACGTCGACGCAAAAAATATGTCGACGCAAAATATGCGCGTCGATTCGTCGGACCCAAAACAAAGATGGTGGCACTGGCGAATAGTAGCAACACGAGTGGCTCCTCAGACTATCAGAAGTGCAAGGCGGCATGCACTCGTTCCTCTAAAGTATGGGAATTCTTCAATTTAAAAGGAAACAATTCCGTGATATGTCGTCTTTGCAAAATGGAGATGGCCTTCCATTCTAGCACCACGGCAATGCACCAGCACCCGGGAGCAGCTGCAGATGACAGCACCGTAAGTTTTTTTTCAACTCCCCACTTTGCACTCGATGTTGGAGTAGGCTATAATACGTTGTCGACACCTAAAGTTTTCGCTTATAGCTATTAATAATGCGCTTGTAGCTATGAATGTCGTGAAAAATACATAGAGGACACTGACAACGCGCTGACAGACAGGACCAAGCAGGTAACATTTAATAAAGTCTCAACTTTCAAATTTGGTCATTCAGTTTTGCATTTCCACAGCAAGTTCTTAGTTCTTGGCTTAGAGCAGTGCTCAGGGTTTGACAGTGCTCTAGCAACTCTTCTTTTGACATGTTGGGGAAGTTGAGGAGCACTCCAGCTTTGTCATTCACCTCTCCCAAGCTCTGAAATCTCTCATCAAGTGAAGAGAGGGCTGTATCCACTACCACATAAAAAATTTGGTTTCCATTTTTTGAAGTGCATCACCAATAGGCTGATGTGGTGCCTCATAACCAAAGTGCCTTTTTGTGGTTCTCAACTGCTTTTGTATGAGTACAGTCTCCACGGTCATCTCCTTGCACATTTCCTTTGCAGTTTTCTGTGCATCAGTTGCAGGTGAGGGAATCTCTGGTTTTCTTCAGCAAGTTGACAGCCACATCTAGCTGCATGGAGGGTGACTGCATCAGTTTACTCACATGCTGGATCATGTTGAGGATGTCATACCATATTACTGTGCAAACAGAAAATCTCCTCAGCCACAGACTGGGCTTCAACTTTCACCACAGGGTCTGCAATAGTTTCCCTCACCTCCAAAAGAGCCTCTCTGACTTGCCCAGCCTGGTACCTTACTGCCTTAATGCTGTTTAGCCTGCTTTCACACCTGGTCTCTGACCAAGATTTCAGGGTGGTTTTGACATGTTTCAGGAGGACATCCCATCTATGGATGGAGACTGAGAAGAGTTTAAATAATTTAGCTAAATATTCAAAGTAGCCAATGGCATCAGCTACCACCTGATGTAATGTCTGGACACCACATGGGACAAAAAATGCTCTTGAATTCAGTTGAAGCAGTCTTGCCTGAACACCTTTTATTCTTTCCCTTCATGTTGGTGCCATGGTCATAGGACTGTCCTCAAAGGGGATGTTCAGCTGTTCCAGCCTTTTGAGGATGAGGGATGACAAACTTTCCCCTGTTGACTCCTCTGCCACAAGAAAGCCCATGAAATGTTCTTTAATTTGTGGTAGGTCTTCCTGTGACACAATCCTGACAATGACAGAGAGCTGTTCCTTGTGACTCAGACCAGGGGTGCAATCTAAAATATGTATATAAAATATGCACACAACATGTATTCAATGAGCACTTCTGATCGATGCACTGGGCCAGGGTGATGCTCAGGGCAACAGAAAATATAAGCTATGTAGTTATGTTTTTGTAATATTTTGCATTAATAGTATTAGCAAAAAAACAATATCACTATGATCCTATGGATGGACAGCGCCCCTAGCATTTGCCTATTCTACCTATGCCACGCTCTGGCCCTATATGTGTGCTTTTGCGCGTCTCATTCAGATGCTTATTACGGCACTCATCCTTGATAATTTCTCTGTATAATTTATGAAATGTGAACACAAAAATCATATTGGGAATAGGTAACATTATAGAGGTTTTGAAAAAGGGACAACACTGGTGTGAAATTTGTTCTTGGTAAAAGGTGGAAACTTTATGAATGGAACGTCCAATATCAATAGAATAGCCTAACGAATAGCTTTAAATAAAGAATAGTTGCCTAATGAAGAGTTTGCAACCCATTATAAATGAACCTAAATAACGCATTGAAAGCCAGATGTTCTTTACCAACATATCAAATGACAAAAGCAGCAAAGTACTTGCACTGACAGAAGACGTTTGATTGCAGGTAGCAAATATAATGTGCAGGGTGGGTAACTGTAAAACATCTCCGATTCAGAATGACACAAGAAATGCTGTTAGACACACAGACACGTGCTTGAAGAAACACTATTTTTAAGAACAGATGACAGAAAAGCTATCTATATATCGTCTATGAGAATGCTGTAATTTACCTCAGACATCTCAGCTCAGGAGGTGCTTTGAGTTTAGTTTACTTTATTTCCACAGAACAGTTTGTGAGCGCAACTCTGCAGCCTATACATCTATGATTAAAACATAAAATAATACAAAAACACATTCTGCTCGAACCTTGATTTATATTTCAGTGATTATTTTCATCATTGTAATTATAATGTTTAAATTTATAATTGTTTTTAGATCTTAATTTGTATTGGTAATTTTCCACCTGTTGTCAGACTGATACTTGCGTGACGGTAAATGGTGGTTGTTTTTAAAAAAATGTTTTCTTCGTTATTTTAATTGCTTATTTGTTTAGTTTGAAGTGCAGTTTGAATGTAGAAATGTCTATGGTTTAAGTTTTTTGTTTTTTAAATGAATGAATTTAATTTTCAATGAAAAATCACTAACGCAAGAATATTCTCCGATCCCTCAGCCCAGGGGGGTGGGTGGGTGTGTGTATGTTTTATATATATATATATATATATATATATAATTACAGGGTTTTTCTTGGCTCAAAATTAGGCGGCGGTGGTACCATACTGATCAAAAAAGTGACGTTAAGAACACGTAAACATTGGCTTTGCATTAATACACTCCTAATGACCTGGCAACAGAATAATAGTGTTAATTTTGTCATCTGTTTTTTTATTTAGTCTTAGTCCTGTGTCAAATGTCCTTTTTTATTTTTATCATATTTGGTCAACCTTATCCTATTTGTTTTTTTAAAGTTTTAGTTGACAAATCTGGGCATTTTAATGTAGTTTTAGTCAATGAAAACTGTAAACATTTTTAGCCATAAGAGTATTATTGATAAGCATTTGGCAATGTAGTCTATCCAAAACCTATATATATATATATATATATATATATATATATACACACACACACACACACACATTTTATTTATTTTTTTGTCATTTTTGTGTTATTTTTCACATAATATTGATATTATCATGATGATCTCGTGATCATGACATTGCGAGCTGCAGACAGCGGGGGT